>NC_071401.1:3780116-4380116 GCF_017976375.1 Cuculus canorus
AGGTAACATGTAATTATGTATTTAAATGCCTACATGTTTTGCTATGATTGCTCAAACAAGAAAAAATATTAGGTTTTATTAATTACACTAATGCCTGGTCTGGCTGTTGCTCCTGACAGCAGGTGGTTTTGCTTGGATCACAAAACTGTAATCAAAACAGTATTAAAGCCAAGCTGATAATTTTCTGAACATTTATTTTTTCAGCTTCCCAAATTTTTACAGTTGTTCAAAATAGTCACACTTTGGCCATTGCAATTTCATGAGATTGCATAATTTCATGCAGTTGTAGGTCTTTTCTTAGGCATTGGATTTTTTATCATGATTGATACATCTGCCTCTCTCTAATCAACCTTCCTTCCTTCCTTCCTTCCTTCCTTCCTTCCTTCCTTCCTTCCTTCCTTCCTTCCTTCCTAAACAATAATCTTGAGTTTAGTTATCTATCATTATTAAAACAGAAAAATTTGCAAGAAAGTACTTACTGCTTACTTCTGAATGCAAGAATATAAAATTGAACAATTTTAGGGAATCTCCGGGAACAGAGTGGACCTGCCTTCCTCCAGCCAGCTTTTCCTTCCAGCTCAGAGGGATGATTCTGATTTTTTTTTTCTTTTTGGTTCTTTTTCACCAAGCTACTTCCATTGTCTCACTCACTGCATCACTATATAAGTGTTAACAACAGTGGACATGAAGCAGAAGAAACTGCTGTCCACTAGAGTATTAATGGAGATACTGGAGCTTAACATTTTGGATGAAGCGCAGTTTCTGCCAAGTCGAAGTGGCAACATTACCAAACCTCATTACCTTTAAGAAATTAACTTAAGCATGCACACACAAGCTTTGCTGAATTCCAGTCATAAACAAGACTTTTTGGGATTCAGAGACTGAAGCTCTAGCCTCTAGACAGACTCAGTTCCATGAAACCAAACAAGAATGAACAGCACCTAAATTAATATATTTGCTGTTTTATGATAAATTTTCTTTGCAGTTTCCAGCTTGTGCACCCTACTAACCCTCTGGCTCTTCTCTTTTTTCTTTAAAGCAACACCTCAAATCCAAAATCTTTTTAAGTTCAGAACCACGATGCTTTATATATTCTGTATATCAATAGTGTATTGCTCTTGCTTCCTTATTGCAGAACGATTCTTGCAAATGTTTTTTTTCTGGCTGATGTTTTCTCTCTCAAAAATTGCACATATAGGTTTTTTTGTAATTTCACTTATGATTTAAGGAACGAACTATAACACAAGCTGGTTTTAGGGTCTAGAATCTCTCTGTTTACTGGATCAAAACAAAATTAATCCAGAGTTTCTCTACAGCTTGAAAGCAGCACTAAATTAAATACTGTCTTCTCTATCATGTTGCCATTGTTGCTAAGAAATGCAGCATTAGAAATAAGATGCCACAGTAACTTTCTTGCACTTTAATTCCTGCAAGGCTTCTAGCATTTGTTTCTCTGCAGTCTAGGATTTCTTTAGCACAGTAAGAAGCAAAGAGAAGATTTTTGGGAGAGTAAAGTATAATTTACAACTTGCTACTTGACCCATTCCCCAACTAATAAGATCTATCCTACCCTCTGTGATAACTGAATGTCATGGAGAGTTAATCATCACAGCCTTCAGTCTTAACACAGTTTCCCACCAGGTTTACTGCACCACAGATTCGCTCAAACTAAAATCTCTTCTCAAATTCATATCGCTCACTATCTCCATGATGTCCTGCTGAATTATTTCTTTAGGTGTTGTAGCGATGCATCACACACTCCATGGGCCCAACACTGAGTAAATTATTATATTGGGAGCCTACAAATATTCAGTTTTTAAAGGTGATTTTCAATACCCATTTTGTCCTTTAATGTGACTGGGAATTTATCAACTAGACCAGACAGCTTCCAGACAAATAACTTTTAATTTTAATTTTCTTAATCGAGAATCAGAACATCTATGTCACTTACAAAAAAAAAAAAAAAAAAAAAAGATTGTTAGTTTTCTGTCATTACATCTGCAGTATTTGCAATTTTTCTCAGTGCTCTGCAGTTCAGCTTTTTCCAGCAGTTTTTATTGGCACTCATTGCTCATAAGTGAGCAACTGGCCAATGCCAATGAAGTCTGGACTGAGTAGGGTAGCTGCAAGGACAATGGATGTGACCAGGACTTTCAAGTCACCTGCTGTACACAGTTTGGAAGTGAACATGTTTAAAATTCAGCTGTTTTCCTCAGGTTGTTTTAGGTGAGTTTTTATCTTCACCCTCTCAGGAAAAGCTCTACAGAACATAAATGTTTGTGGGGAGGATATCACAACAGTTTCTAAGTTTCAGTGTTTTCCATCTAATACCACGCATCAAGAAAGACGGGGAAACTGAAACCTTTTTTTGCATTCATTTTTGTATGCAGGCACTTAGAATGTTGCTTGTGGAGATATCACATTGATACATGTAAATAAATACTCAGCACAAGCTGAAAACTTTGGCTTGGTGAAGCCTGGCTGTTTTGAATTGCACAGAGAGGTTTGCTCCATCATTTCACCAAAATATCTTTCTTGCTTTCAAGTTCTAAAGTAAAATAATCAGCAGGACTTCTATAGAAAGAAAAATCGTTTCTTTGTATACTAGAATCAGTTAACTTGCAAAATCCAATGGAGGAAAAAAAAAAGAGAGATGAGTGTGAAATGAAATCTTGATTCTGAACACCACCTCATCTGGAGGGACCTGAAGAAAGTGAGCAAATCAGTTGTGTTGGATTAGAAATAAGAGTTAAAAATATCAAGCTGTGAGTTTTGAGCTTGTACCCAAACTAAGCCTAGGAGCTGTGGTTTTGCTATAGAACAATCTCTAGAAATAATTGCCATGATCCGTGCCACAAATGACATGGTATATGATGTTCTATGCCTGAAAAGAATTAGTACTTCACAAGCATGATAAATCCTTCTGCCACCCATTCTGAAAGAAAGAGGAGTGCGTACAGATTCTTCTGCATCATTCTATCCATTTTAACTGAATTCAAAACAACACTTGGGTATGGTAGACTTCTCAGCCATTTGTAGATTCTCTTGTAATAATACTCTCGTGGGAATGTAATCTTCCTGTCATTAGTTGGAATGTACTTTAGAACTGCCCATTACTTCAGCCTGTCCTAACAGTTTAACGTTAACAGAACTAAAGTTATGTTTTCTGCAGTTTTCAGGAGTTTTTCTTACATTGCATCCAGTCCTCACTGGGAAGTGAAGACAGGATGTTTTTAGCCAATAGTCAGGGGACAGGACTTTGCAGTGATCTATATCTTTAGTTACTTTATTTAGTTTCACCAGATTTTATCATGAAGTAATGGATGATGTAATCATTGTAGTCTGTATAGCTGGCAAATACTGCCTTGGAATAGGTAGTGCGAATAAATAGCATGGTATCACTTATTTTCTTCAATGAGGAAAATGATTGATTTTCAGTGCAATATTGTGCTTATGCTTAGATTTATTTTACCATCTACAAATATGCCAGTATCTCTGCATTCTGGTCTTATAAATGTAGAATCAATGCCATATTTAACATGTAGAACTGTATTTAACATTGTATTTAAGTTCAAAGCTGTGTAATTACAGCATGTTAAAACGCTGTTGGAGGAAGAGGTGGGGAATCCTTACATAATCAAGTAGGAACAGTAAATCTTGATGACCTTTTATTCAAAGACCAGGGAGTGGTGTGTTTAGTTACCGATGACTCCTTATCCCAATTATTCAGCTTTCCATCTATGAATGTGTCTACTGGGAGCAGACCTGAACTTTCAACAAAAGCAAGAATCAGACTAACCCTTCTACACTACCTTGTATGAGCTGCTCTCCCAGTATGAAGCAGGAACTGAACCTGGAGCAGGTCAGCCATAGCACCTGAACTGAACTGGACCCTTGTCTAATCTTGGCAAGGGATTGCTTGTTCCTCTCTGATCTGAATGAGAGGATCGAATGCACCCTAAGTAAGTTTGTGAACGACACTAAGCTGGGTGGAAGCGTGGATCTGCTGGAGGGTAGGGAGGCTCTGCAAAGGGATCTGAACAGGCTGGACTGCTGGGTTGAGGCCAATGGCATGAGGTTTAACAAGGCCAAATGCCGGGTCCTGCACTTGGGGCACAACAACCCTATGCAGTGCTACAGACTGGGGGAAGAGCAGCTAGAAAGCTGCCTAGAGGAGAAGGACCTGGGGGTGTTGGTTGACAGCCAACTGAACATGAGCCAGCAGTGTGCTCAGGGGGCCAAGAAGGCCAATGGCATCTTGGCTTGTATCAGAAACGACGTGACCAGCAGATCCAGGGAGGTTATTCTCCCTCTGTACTTGGCACTGGTGAGACCGCACCTTGAGTACTGTGTTCAGTTCTGGGCCCCTCACCACAAGAAGGATGTTGAGGCTCTGGAGTGTGTCCAGAGAAGCACAACAAAGCTGGTGAAGGGGCTGGAGAACAAGTCTTATGAGGAGTGACTGAGGGAACTGGGGTTGTTTAGCCTTGAGAAGAGAAGGATGAGGGGAGACCTCATTGCTCTCTACAACTACCTGAAAGGAGATTGTGGAGAGGAGGGAGCTGGCCTCTTCTCCCAAGTGACAGGGGACAGGACAAGGGGGAATGGCCTGAAGCTCCACCAAGGGAGGTTCAGACTGGACATCTAAAAAAAATTTACACTGAAAGGGTCATTGGGCACTGGAATGGGCTGTCCAGGGAGGTGGTGGAGTCACCATCCCTGGAGACATTTAAAAGATGGGTGGATGAGATACTCAGGGGCATGGTTTAGTGGTTAATAGGAATGGTTAAACTCAATGATCCAGGAGGTCTTTTCCAACCTAGTGATTCTGTGATTCTGTGGTCTTATTCCCTGGCTTGATTTAGATGTTTGTGTTAATGTCAAGGAAGCTGCCTGGCATGGACATGTTTGTCTCCTGTGGCACCTCGGGGATGCAGGCTGGGCATTTAGTCAGAGGAATGCTCTGTCTCATCAGTCATCTCAACCTTGCTAGGTTTCCAGGCCAAAGACCCATTTAATTTTCAAGTGGCAATAACTGATAAGTGAGGTACAATCACAACAGCGAACTGAAACAAAGATTCTTGAGGCCAGACTAACCATCTTGCTGTGTTTAGAGGAAAGAATATATTCAGCATCATCCTCTGTGTGTCTTTTCCCATTCTGTCAAGTAAAGGCTGATGCAATATATATCCAAAAGCTGTTTTAAGTCTTCCTTTCTGTGTATGTTGTGGCTCTATGAACCCAGGAGTAGTCATCGCCTTAGATGAAAATGATAGTCCTGGAAGGTTGTCAGGGAGCTATCGCCCAAGGTGTTGCCCTTTGCAATTGAAATGAGATAAGGAGGATTTTCATGCTTTCATGCAGTTCACAGCTTCCCTAAGATCTCCAGGCTTTGCTAGTATCTTGAGACAGTAATGCCTCTGTGTTTTAGCAGATGTCTGAGGTGAACACCAATGCCTAATTCAAAGCTCTTCACTGAGGTATATATTACATTCTGTGCTTGCAGCCCAGAAGGTCAACTGTATCCTGGGCTGCATCAAAAGAAGCATGGCCAGCAGGGCAAGGGAAGTGATTCTGCCTCTTTATTCCTCTCTTGTGAGACCTCATCTGGAATAGTGTGTCTGGTTCTGGAATCCTCAACATAAGAAGGATATGGAGGTGTTGGAACGGGTCCAGAGGAGGGCTACAAAGATGATCGGAGGGCTGGAGCACTTTCCCTACAAGGGCAAGCTGACAGTTGGGCCTGTTCATCCTGGAGAAGAGAAGGCTCAGAGGAGATCTTATAGCGACTTCCCACTACCTGCAGGGGGGCTACAGGGAAGCTGGAGAGGGACTATTCATAAAGGCTTGTGGGGATAGGACCAAGGGGAATGGCTATAATCTAGAGAGGGGCAGATTTAGACTGGACATTAGGAAGAATTTCTTCACAATGAGAGTGGTGAGGCACTGGAACAGGTTGCCCAGGGAGGCTGTGGATGCCCCATCCCTGAAGGTGTTGAAGGCCAGATTGGATGGGGCCTTGGGCAGCCTCATCTAGTGGGATGTCCCTGCCCGTGACGAGGGGGTTGGAACTGGATGATCTTTAAGATCCCTTCCAACCCAAACTATTCTGTGATACTATGATACATTCTTTCTTTTCTCATGCACTAACTTTCTCTAGCAAAGGCATGTTTGTTTGATGTTTTGTAGATTTAAACATCCCAAAGACAAAACATATGTTAGCAAGCTTTCAAGACTTGTGCAGAAGCTTCAAACCTGCAAAATTCATAAAAAGAAATGCAGCTGATGAGTTTCAATGAACTATAACTAACAACTTCTTGTAACTGTGTTAGCACTGACCAGATTTTTCAAAATTTCCCTTGTGAGCAATGGAAGCCCAGAAGGGGAAGACCGGAAGAAAAATGAGAAGGTCCTGCACAGTAATTGTATAAAAATTCTTTAGTGATTTTCAAGGAAAAGCAGAAAATTATCTGTAGCATAAGAGTAATATTTCTCTTCGCCTGCTGATGAATTTTATCTTAACAGAGTAGGATTTAAACATTTTCCTCCTGTGTTTTGACTTGCACTTAAAACAGTTGGAAAAGTTATACATGTCCATATGAAAAAACAGATATATGCATAGGGAGTTGTATTTAAACATACACAGATATACTAGCAAGATGCATTTGATCAGAGGATTGTGCTGTTTCGGATTAAATGAATGGGGAATGACTTCTTCGAGCTGTGCACGAGTCGCAGAACTCCTTCACATGGTGGCAGAGCTGAGGGAGGAGGTGAATAGGTTAAGGACTATCAGGGAATGTGAGAGGGACATAGATCTTTGGAGCAGTGCCCTCGCACAAACCCAGCAGGCTGCTGGAGCCAATGCGGCGGAGCAGCTTGATCCTATAATCTGTGAGGCAGGGGGAACAAGAGTTGGGGGATGGCAGCAGGTTCCTGTCCGGCGTAGGAAACCTGCTCCCCCCACCCAGACAATTAACCCCCAGATAGCCCTCAGAAATAAATATGAAATGCTGCAGGTAGAACCTATTCCCCAGGAAGAAGCAGTGGAAGAAGGAGATGGTCCCCACAGCCTGGAAACATTCCCTAGGCTCCAGCATCCTCGGAGGGCCCTAAAAACATCCTCTGTCAAGAAAAAGAGGAGAGTGATCGTCTTAGGGGATTCCCTTCTTAAAGGAATGGAGGGTCCCATCTGCAGACCGGACCCGCTCCACAGGGAGGTCTGCTGCTTGCCGGGGGCTTCAGTGAGGGATATCAATAGAAAACTCCCTTCCTTGGTGAAGGAAACGGATTACTATCCCCTCTTAGTATTTCAAATAGGTAATGATGACTTACAGCGCAGAAAGCTGAAAGCCATCAAAAGAGACTTCAGGGATTTAGGGAAGATGATTGAGGGCTCTGGAGCGCAAGTGGTGTTTAGCTCCATCCCAATACTAAGGAATATGGAGCAGGAAGTCAGGAACGTACAGATGATTAATGCCTGGCTCCGAGCCTGGTGTGAGGAGAGAGGCTTTGGCTTCTTTGATCATGGGGTGACCCACCCACCCCCAGGTTTTCTTACTAGGGATGGGTCATACTTGTCTCGAAGGGGAACTAAAGTTATCTCTAAAAATCTGGTTAGGCTCTTAAATAGAGCTTTAAACTAGATGTGAAGGGGGAAGGGGAAGAGACCAGGCTAGTTGGGAATGAGCCTGGAAGTGGGAAACCAGCGGCTGAGAAATGGTGTGCTGGAGAGGACCACCAGTACACCACAATAGGGCAAGTGAGGGCGAGTATAAGTGGGGACAGTAAGGATAAAACTGGGTCTGTGGAATTAGTTATTCCAAGGACCAGTCAATCGAGAATAAACTCTCTTCCCTTTATGAGGGCTGAAGGTTCATCAGCCCAGCTGAAGTGCATTTACACCAATGCACGCAGCATGGGCAATAAGAAGGATGAGCTGGAAGCTGTTGTAGGGCAAGGTGACTATGATGTCATTGCCATCACAGAAACGTGGTGGGATGACTCACATAACTGGACTACAGCTATGTTGGGATATAAACTCTTCAGGCGGGACAGGAAGGGTAGGAAAGGAGGCGGGGTAGCCCTCTATGTCAAAGAGTGCTTTGAAACTCTCGAACTGGATTACGGTGAGGACGGGATCGAGTGCCTATGGGTTAAAATCAGAGGAGCCCACAAGAAAGGGGACTTTGTGATAGGAGTCTGTTACAGACCACCCAGCCAAGAAGAAGCTGCTGATGAACTCTTCTATAAACAGCTGGGGACAGTCTCTAAATCTCTGCCTCTTGTCCTTGTGGGAGACTTTAACTTTCCGGATGTCTGCTGGGAGTACAATACAGCAGAAAGGAAACAGTCTAGGAGGTTCCTGGAGTGCATCGAAGACAACTTCCTTGCACAACTGGTTAGCGAACCAACAAGGGAGGGTGCCTTCCTAGACCTGCTGTTTGTGAATAGGGAAGGTCTTGTTGGGGATTTGACGGTTGGAGGACGCCTGGGATTAAGTGATCATGAGATGATAGGGTTTTCAGTTCTAGGTGGGATTAAGAAGGGGGTTAGCAAAGCAGTCACATTAAACTTCCAGAGGGCAGACTTTGGCCTGTTCAGAAGGTTGATTAGCAAAGTCCCGTGGGAAACAGTCCTTCAGGGCAAGGGAGCCCATGAGGGTTGGGCGCTCTTGAAAAATGAAATCCTATCAGCTCAAGAGCAGGCCATCCCTGTGTTCCGGAAAAGGAGCCGGCGGGGGGAAAAGCCAGCTTGGTGGAGCAGGGTGATCTCAAGATGCGTCAATAAGAAAAAGAAGCTCTATGTGCTCTGGAGGAAAGGACAGGCATCTTGGGTGGACTACAGGGACGAAGTGAGATCGTGCAGGGAAAAAATCAGGAGGGCCAAGGCCCAACTAGAATTAAAACTCGCTAAGTCTGTGAAAGACAACAAAAAGTCTTTCTACAAGTACATTAACAGGAAAAGGAGGACGAGGGAGAATATCCAGTCTCTAGTGGATGCAGAAGGAATAACAGTGACAGGGGATAAGGACAAGGCTGAGGTACTTAATGCCTTCTTCGCCTCAGTCTTTAATAGCAAAGAAAGTTGTTCCTTCTGTTTACAAATCCAAGAGTTAGAGGGGCAGATTGAGGCTCCCGTGATCCAAGAGGAGGCGGTTAGAGACTTGCTTGCCCAGCTAGACGTCCACAAGTCTATGGGGCCGGATGGGATCCACCCAAGAGTATTGAAGGAACTGGCGGATGTCCTTTCCAAACCCCTATCCATCATCTTCCAGAGGTCCTGGCTGACTGGGGAAGTTCCACTAGACTGGAGGCTGGCTGATGTTGTGCCCATATACAAGAAGGGTTGCAGAGAGGATCCGGGGAACTACAGGCCTGTCAGTCTCACCTCAGTGCCAGGGAAAGTCATGGAACAGGTAATCTTGAGTGCTATCATGAAGCACACGCAAGAGAACCGGGTGATCAGGCCCAGTCAACATGGGTTTACAAAAGGCAGATCTTGCCAAACTAACCTGATCACCTTCTATGACAAAATCACTCAACTACTGGATGGGGGAAAGGCTGTGGATGTAGTCTTCTTGGACTTCAGTAAAGCCTTTGACACAGTTTCTCACAGCATTCTGCTTCAGAAACTGTCAGCCTCTGGCCTGGACAGGCGCACACTCTCCTGGGTTGAAAACTGGTTGGATGGCCGGGCCCAGAGAGTGGTGGTCAATGGAGTTAACTCCAGCTGGAGGCCAGTCACAAGTGGAGTTCCTCAGGGCTCAGTACTGGGTCCAGCTCTGTTCAATGTCTTTATCAATGACCTGGATGAAGGCATTGAGTGCACCCTCAGCAAGTTTGCAGATGACACTAAGCTGGGAGGAAGTGTCGACCTGCTGGAGGGTAGGGAGGCTCTGCAAAGGGATCTGAACAGGCTGGACTGCTGGGCCGAGACCAATGGGATGAGGTTTAACAAGACCAAATGCCGGGTCCTGCACTTGGGGCACAACAACCCTATGCAGCGCTACAGACTGGGGGAAGAATGGCTGGAGAGCTGCACAGAAGAGAAGGACCTGGGGGTGCTGGTTGACAGCCGACTGAACATGAGCCAGCAGTGTGCCCAGGTGGCCAAGAAGGCCAATGGCATCTTGGCTTGTATCAGAAATGGGGTCACCAGCAGGTCCAGGGAGGTTATTCTCCCTCTGTACTCGGCACTGGTGAGACCGCACCTCGAATACTGTGTTCAGTTCTGGGCCCCTCACCACAAGAAGGATGTTGAGGCTCTGGAGCGTGTCCAGAGAAGAGCAACAAAGCTGGTGAGGGGGCTGGAGAACAAGTCTTATGAGGAGCGGCTGAGAGAGCTGGGGTTGTTTAGCCTTGAGAAGAGGAGGCTGAGGGGAGACCTTATTACTCTCTACAACTACCTGAAAGGAGGTTGTGGAGAGGAGGGAGCTGGCCTCTTCTCCCAAGTGACAGGGGACAGGACTAGAGGGAATGGCCTGAAGCTCCGTCAGGGGAGGTTCAGGTTGGATATCAGAAAAAAATTCTTCACAGTAAGAGTCATTGGGTACTGGAACAGGCTGCCCAGGGAGGTGGTCGAGTCGCCTTCCCTGGAGGTGTTTAAGGAACGGGTGGATGAAGTACTTAGGGACATGGTTTAGGGAGTGTTAGGAACGGTTGGACTCGATGATCCAATGGGTCCTTTCCAACCTTGTGTGATTCTGTGATTCTGTGATTCTGTGATTCTTGGAACCGAATGCAGTTAAAGAAATCACTCAGCAGATAACTAATACTACAAAACCCCCACACAACTCCAGTGTAATATATCTTACACTACTGTACAGCAATTTTCTCAATTTTTTGGTACTGTTTCATGTGTTCTACATTCAGGAAAGTTCATAAAGTCTTTGGTAGTTTTCAAGGACCACCCAGACAATTTTATTTCCCTGGACCACACAGTCTCCATTAGTTTTCTGCGAGTTACAGACCTTAGCATGATCTTTTTAAATTTCCAGCCTGCATTTATTTACAGGCAACGTTTTTTGCCTATTTTATGCTGCACCTACATAATTATGTAACTTGCATGGATTTTATAGAGAGTAAATACCAATATTGTGTGTCAGCCTTCACTTTGATAAGCTAAACAAGGTACTATGTCAGGTTGGTTTTTTTGTCAAACCAGTTGTAGATTGTCTGCTTGTATGCCCCTGAAGGCCAGTGCCACCAGGTATCAGACACTGTATAATTTAGAGGATCATAAGAAAATGGAAAATGTGGGAGGAATCAATAGGAATAACAGTTCACTTCGCAGATTCTCCATAAACTTAATTTATAGGTGGGTTTTTATCACTTGCCAACTTGTAGCCACGGCTGATTATTCAGTAGAGTTCTACATGAATATGCAATATTGTATTTTGGAGTGTAAAAGCAAATTGTTGTCTTTAAACACATTCCAGCACTAGAAAACTCCTACAGAATGTATGCAAATAGTTTGGGTTTTTTTTTTCAGTGCAGATATTTGCATGTCTGTATGAGCTCTGCTCTATGCAGGGAGTACACTCCGGTCTTGGTTTTTCAATAGACACTGCTGTGAAGGGCACAGAAAGCATTTTAGTATTTGGTGAAAGTTGCATAGCTTGTTAAAATGCTTGTCAGACAAAAGTACTTACATACTCAGACAAAATAAAAAGCACTTGATGCTGGCCAGAGCGTAGTGCAATCAGCTGGGGATACTGAAATGCAAGGAATAGGTTTTTTGCTCCTTGAATTAGTTTTATGTAGAAGGGCTTTTTAAGGGATACTTTCATTTTGATTATTCAAATTGCTGAATTAGCCTGCATTGTTCTATCCCGAAGTTTTCAGGTACGCACTAGCTGCATTTCTCAGTGAAGCTAATTTGCTTACTTTCTCTTGTCAGGGTCTTCATTTGGACCCAAGTGTCCTCACTTTAATTGAAAAAAACAATTAGTCTCCTTCATGGAAGCCCACATAGATTGTCTTCATTTAATAATCAGTTGTGTAATTGGTGTTCAGATACAGTTTAACTGGGAAAATTGCAGCTTTTGGCCTATGTGGGGTTATTTGAATACTAAAACTGCAGCTTCCCATAAAGCAATTGATTCCTTTAGGGCACACAAATCCTTGCCTGACCTTTTGAAATAAATTAGCAACGGAATCCAAGGGTTGGTATTTTGATATAAAGGTTGCAATGAATGTCATCTATCGGGTATCAGAACGGTTTAATGAAGGCCTTTTTTACATCAGGTGCTCTCTGAGTTCAGGAGGATGCTCTGGGGGCTGTGTTGCAGCCCAGCCTGTATATTCTAGTAAAACTGGACAATTTGCCTTCCTATGACTTAATGAGGAAATCTATCTGGAAGCTGCAAAGTACTGCAGCCTCCAATCTTTTCACAATTTATGGAAGATTTCAGCCTGGAGAAGAGAAGGCTCAGAGGAGATCTTATAGCGACCTCCCAGTACCTGAAGGGGGCCTACAGGAAAGCTGGAGAGGGGCTATTCATAAAGGCTTGTGGGGATAGGACCAGAGGGAATGGGCATAAACTAGAGAGGGGCAGATTTAGACTGGACATTAGGAAGAATATCTTCACAATGAGAGTGGTGAGGCACCTGCACAGGTTGCCCAGGGAAGTTGTAGCTGCCCCATCCCTGGAGGTGTTGAAGGCCAGGCTGGATGGGGCCTTGGGCAGCCTGATCTAGTGGGAGGTGTTCCTGCCCATGGCAGAGGGGTTGGAACTGGATGATCTTTAAAGTCCCTTCCAACCCAAACTATTCTATGATTCTAAGATTCCCCTGTGATGATCCGCTGAATGGTGGGAGCAGCTGCTGTGTCTGGTGGCCTGATGGAGGCAAGACTGACACTGCTCTGTGTGCCCAAGTCCAGCTGGGAGCCCGGCCATACATGTAGCCCCATAGACACAAACACACAAACATGCAGGTGGGTCTCAGGGTCAACTTGGGCAGTTGGTCTGGATTCTCTGGACCCTTAAGCAACCAACTTGGTCTCTCCAGTCATGGCACCACAAACACATGGATGTCCTGCCCCTGTTCCTGCCTCAGGGGCTACCCCACACCCCTGCACACAGGAAAGATCCCTTCAGTGGGAAAATGGGATTTAGTGAGGTGCTGAGACAAGCTGTGCTGGTCCCACAGGCCACGGCACTGACCAGCCCCTGCTTGCACTCAGCTGACCACTTTCATCCTCTTATCCTGCTGTTTATCCACTCTCTCTTCCACAAACCACCTTCCACAAACTATCCTTCCTTTCTTCACCCTTCCCGGAACATCCCATAGTAAGTCCTGTGCAGTCCCCAAATGCCTTTCCACTGCCCTCCTATAGCAGTCCCCACACCCCTGGCAGTGACCCCTCTGTCTGTGGGGTGATGGGGACCCTCTCCCATTGGCTGGTGGTGATATGGTGCCCCCCAGCCCACGGGCTGAAGCTCCCCAGGGCAGTCTGATGGTGAGAGAGTTGGGGAATCCATTGGTCTGATTGGGTGTCTGAGGCTTACTTCCATGCTGGTGTGCCACTCTGCTCCTTCTTTTATGTTCAACCAAGCTTTTAGTGATGTAAACTAATCAGCTGTGCCTGTTTTGTTAATGGACCAGAAATTTATTACAGCTTGGGGGAAAAATCCTCCTGCAAGGATGTTTTGCCCATCTTCCCACACACGTATGATACTTCGCTCCATTTGGTCATTGAATTATCATTTTACTGACAGTTTTGAGTATGTCTGGAACTAGGAGCCTGAAAGGCTGCCTACCTTGCCAGGCAGGAGGGCCTGATCACCAAGGACTGTAGTGTCTTCCCTGAGACACAATCTTCATTGGAGATCCAAGACTTTGTCAGACTTTTCTCTGCCTCTTGTTTCCAAACTGTTTGTCAAAACAAACTAATCCCTTCTCCTTCCTCTACATAAAATCTAGTAATAGAGTGGAGTCTCTGTGCTTGAAGAAAGCCAAAACTCAACTGGACTGACCCTGCTTTGAGCAGAGGGTTGGACAAGACCACCTCCAGAGGTCCATTTGCATCTCAGCCAGTCTGCAACTCTTCAATGCATGATAGTTTTTATTTTCTGGGAAGGGAATCTTCTTTCTTCATATACTAGTCACAAGTGGAAATACTGTATTACCAAACCAAAATGATCCATTTATTCCTTCACGATGACAGTGGTGAGGCACTGGCACAGGTTGCCCAGGGAAGTTATGGATGCCCCATCCCTGGAGATGCTCAAGGCCAGGTTGGATGGGACCTTGGGCAGCCTGATCTAGTGTGAGATGTCCCACGGCAGGGGGGTTGGAACTGGGTGGTCTTTAAGGTCCCTTCCAACCCAAACACTCCTATGATTATAATTCTTTGTTTAGTAAATGGCTAAGATGATAACAATGGATAGAACCATGTGACAGAATTGTATTGATAGGAAGGATGTTTCTTCAGATCACCTTCAACATTGAGAGGGTGAACAGATTTCAGAGTGAACTGAGAGAGCTCCTCTCAATGCACCTGCTACTTTGGATGATACTCTCCAAACTCAAACACAGAACAAAACAGGTTAATATGTCTGCTTTTATTACTTATCTAATAAAATGCAATGAATAAAAGTTAAGGGCTTTTTCTTTTGTCACCACCACCAAAATATTTGAAAGGTAGCCAGTTCTCAGTTCTTTTTATCCCGTTCTCTTCGTACTGGTTCTGAACTGAAATTCCTTCAGCTGAAGCAGAAACCCTTTGTCAGCTTGAAATTGGAGTATCTAATACTAGTCATTATGTGACTAGTTCCATTTTTATTGAAGCATATCTGTGTCACAGGAGCTTTCTATAAGTGATACATAAGTGAGGTTTTGAAACTCAGTTCCAAAAATCAGATTTTGCAAATACAGTTTTGAAATATCTTTTTCACTATGCATTGAGGAATTTCAGACCAAGTCTTAAATGAATTACAGAAGGGAGTCTAAAACCTAAAATACTTCCTCCCTAATATTCATGGCAAAATACCTGCTGATTTGGAAATCCCATTTCTTCAAGAAGCCTTTGAAAAGAAATGCAAAATCAAATTTGCACTTTAAACACTTAAGGCAGATTTTCTAGGACTGTCAATGAATGACAAAATGAATTATGAATGTTATGTGTTTCTGCATATTTGACCAACACTATCAATAAACAAAGTTACAATTCCTAGAATGCGTGACCAGAATGCTAATTTCTGCATTTTCATTAACTGCTGCACTTGAGTCCCTGGAAGAATAACTACAAATTGGACATCTGTCAAATCTGCATTACAGCAGTGTGTCTGGGCAATGCATTTCAGAAAAAAACAAGGGAAATCTTAAACAAATTTACAGGAACATATTTCTACAGCTGTTGCAGATATTAAAATTGGGTAGAGGAAGATTCCGTGTTTTTCAAAACCAGGAAGAATAATGTTTAAAAACCACATTTTTTTTAAAAAAAAGGTAATGATGAGTTCCTGAATGACCTCTGGAATTGTACACTTTTTCAGCTAAAGAGAGACAGAGCCGCGTATTGTGTTGCAGAGTTGTAAATCACTCATGAATCATAGAGTGGTTTGAGTTGGAAGGGATCTTAAAGATCATCTAGTTTCAACCCCCCTGCCATGGGCAGGGACACCTCCCGCCAGACCAGACCGCCCAAGGCCCCATCCATCCTGTTCTTGAACACCTTCAGGGATGGGGCATCCACAGCTTCCCTGGGCGACCTGTGCCAGCCCTTCACCACTTTCAGAGTGAATAAGTTCTTCTTTATGCCTGCTCTAAATCTTCCCCTTCAATTTAAAGCCATTCTCCCTTGTCCTATCACTCCATTCCCTTGTAAAGAGTCCCTTCTCAGCTTTCTTGTAGCCCCTTCAAATACTGGAAGGTCACTCTAAGGTCTCCTTGCATCCTTCTCTTCTCCAGGCTGAACAAGTGCACCTCTCTCAGCCTGTCCTCATATGGGAAGTATTCCAGATGAGGGTTGAAACGATTATCCCAAAACTGCACCTTGGTACTTCCTGGTGCTCTTGGAAATGGCTACTACAATCTACAAGGACACCTAGCATGGACAGTGTCATGAAATGTCCTCAAGTAGATTATGGGTTTTAGTTCATCTGGATTCTGAATGATCACTCAGAGTATCTTCTTTCAAAAGCAGTATTTATTTTTTCATCAAGATAAGACACATTACATACTGCATAAAGTAAAAAATACTGCTAGAAAAGCTGCATTTAACTGAGATAACAAAAAAGTATATATCGATTGCACTTGAGAAAGTAGGCTCTATCCCAGAAGAATACAGTAAATAAAAAGCTAGTGAGTGGTTTGAAATTAGGAATCTTTCGAGTTTCCTTTGAAAATCTACTTATTTTGGAGGGGGTCCAATTACACCAATAAAAATAAACCTGACTGTTTTTTTTTTTAATAGCTTTGCTTTTTAAGTTAAAAAATATGTAAACAACGTAGCAATTATTACAAACATATAAGAGAAAATAAAGGAAAGGAAAAAACATGCAATTTCTGCTAATAAATAAAAATGAAAATTTTTGCTATCATTTGGCTTCACCAAGGTCTTTGATTGCAGCTCACGGTTTAGGTTTTTGGGAGTTTTCCTTAGTTCACATATATGTTATCATCCCTACATCATAGAATCATAGAGTCATAGAATCACTACGTTGGAAGGGACCCACTGGGTCATCAAGTCCAACCATTCCAACATCGCATCATAATGTCTTTCCTTGACTGTCCTGCATGGAGCTGGAGCGCACTATCTGTAAGGCAGACAGCAGCATGAAGCAGTGAATGGTTCCATTCATTAGTAAGTCTCCCAGAAATCACAGTTTAAATTCTGTGACAAGTTTAGCCTGCATTTAAGAAAGTAAACTCAATGTTAAGCAACAGGATATTCTCTGTTATACCAAACTCTTTTTAGTTTACAGCTGAATTTTTCTGCATCCACTGCTACCTGTATCAAAATCAATTAGCTAAACTATTAGTTGTTGAATATTTAAAATGAGTATTCATACTATCTACCTTTGCTTGTCTCATTTAGATGCTAAATTCAGGTTTCTAATCTCTCTGCATAGTCAAAAGAGAGAGAGAAAAGCTCCCACATTGGGCAATTTCAACCTGAGGGCTAAGGCATATTTGGAAGCGCCTCTCTCTCTCCCAGTTACCTGTAGAGGTACCTCTTCAAAAATTATCTAAAAATTATGGAAGAGCTGGGTCAATCTTTTTATTAAGCTAGAGACAGAAAGAGAATGAAGTCTTCTTTAAATAGTCTTGAAATACAAAATGAAGCTAGCAATTTTTGTTTACAGTGCTGTTCTTTAACATGTATTGCTTTGAAAAACAGAAAATCACTTCCTGAGTCAGCATTCAGGATTTTTAAATAGACATCTGGGAGTCAGAGAGGAAAAAAATGATATAAATAATGACACCCCCCCCCCAAACATTTTGAATCTCAAAGGCTAAAGTACAGGAAAGAAAGAAACACAACATTTCTCGGAGATGTTTCAGTAAAGTTTTGCTAAAATTACAAAAGAGCAGGTTTCAAATATTTGGGTTGATAAAGAGGAAAAGTCAGAACACTTTTATGATTGTTAGAACACACTGGCTTAAAGGCTCTCAGTATTATTTTGTAGCCTGCGCCAGTTTCCACTAATTATAACGCACTAGTGTCAAACCACTTTGCTTTTTCGGAGAGACAGAAACACAAGAGGCAACACAAACAAAATGAATCAATGCAACCTATGTCTGCTATTAAATATAAAACACCAGTCATTAAATGTGCCACCCCTTTTCCTCTGTTACATTCATGATGAAAACCCCAATGCTTTGCCAGACTTAAATCTGCCTATATTTTACACTTCTGAAGCAGCATTTTAAGACCTTTAAAGATAGTTGGGAAGGATATTTGTTCTTCCTTTTTCAGCTAGAGCACTTGCGTAATATTTTAAAAGGCATAGGAAGCTATGCTGTAGCTTTTAAAGTGCTTATTTTATTATGAAGTGGTGCTTAATAATATTTTTCTGGAAGTTAATAAACGATGCACATTTTCCATGACAGACAGACATTGCTTAATGAGTTAATATGCCTCAGCAAAATGCAATCAAAAAGAAAGTCACCGTCAACAGTTTAACTATGGCAATACACAGAGCTGAAATGAGACAACTAACCTCAGATAACTAAGATTAATGCATATATGACAAAGTTATAATAATCCATATTTAAAACAAACAAACAAACAAACCCCAAACCAAATAATGATAATTAAATCTCAAGCACAGTTTTTGTTCCCGAGTAAAACAAATGCAAAACAAATCAATATTTTCAACAATCAAGGGCCCTATTTTCATGGCCTGCTTGGGGAAACAGGACCCTCCTCAAACTGCAGTGAGGAGGATACAGGGTGAGGGCTGTCTCTCCCCTTTTATGTCAAGGGGGCTCCTCCTGGGTAGCTGTGGGCAGCTCTGGGCAAGGGACAGGTGTCCAGCCCGGGTAGGTAAAGACCAGAATCAGCCCCAGCCCATGGGGACTCACCTGGGAACCTGGTGGGAGCCCCCTCTTGCAGAAGTGCCCGGGTGATGGCTCCTGTGGAGTCACCATGGCAAAAGTACCAGCCTTCGCACACCTCTACCACCACCAGTGTCCTGGCTTATGCAAAGCATCTACTAGTTCCAACACATGATTTGTTTGAGTAAAGACAGTGAAATTTAACTTTACTGGTGTGTTATTTCAGTGGTGGATTTTCCTGATTATATCTTACTCTGCTGAGAGGAAACGCTGGGAAGTTCCCTCTTGGAACTGGAAAAAACATTTTACACTCATACTCTCTCTTCATTTATAACCACGAAACCCTACTGACTGTCAGGACAGCTGAGCATGCAAAAATGTAGAATTCGAGTGTAGAATTTGAGTAGAAATTTGTGTGCAGTCAAATTCGAGTGTAGAGGCTGGTAAGTGAGAAAGAGAAACACAATGCCAATTCATTGCCAGCTACCACAAATGCCTACAGAACTGGTGTTTAATTTGAGTGGGCATTGTGTGCCTAAGGATTACAAGTGAGCTTGGAAAATCTCCACCCTCAGAATCTAGCTACAGATAACCATAATCCCATATTCTTGGATGCTGATACATGAATCTATGATATACCTGTTTAGCTGCCATGGCACTAATCAGCACAGCTATGCTGAAACACAACAATCAGTTTTGCTAATTGCAAAGGCAGGCTAGTAGCGAAGTTCGAATATTTAGTGAGTAAAGGTCCTCAGAGGAATCCTGCTTAAAGGTAAACTTCTGATAAGCTGTAATTAGTGTGTCTTGGGTTTTTTTTTTCCTTTAAATTTATTTTTTATCGAGGTGGTCTTGAACTGCAGATACAATCACAACGCTCATGGTGATCCAGCTGTATATCCACTAAGGCCATGTTGTTCCTGGTTCTGCCTTTTCTTCTGGGATGCCCCGCTTCAGGGATAAATTTCAGCACCTGGGAGGATCAACAGAAAGACATTGATTAGAAAACGCTGTTAGAGATTTGAGGGTGAGACTGTTAGGGTCCTGAGGGCACCACCAGCCCTTAATGGCCCTGGCCAGCATTAATTTGGACACAATTTTGTTTTACTTCCAGCTTTTTCTTTCCACTCTGTGACATCCTGCTGTACTGTTTGTCCTGGAGCTTTGACAGATTGGATTATTTCCTGCATCAGGTATCTTTATATTGTGCAGTTCCCTAACCGTATCCAGAGCTGCTCCTCTGCATGCTAATTATCAACAATGTTTCCTTTGGCTCATCTTTGCAGTCCCATACATATTTGAATTGCTCTGCCCCTTCTCCAACCTGTATTGTATTTCTGCTTTAAAGAACAAGGAATATTTTTTCCCCCAATTTGAAATTTCTGAATCACATATCATTAGAAGTAGCTGAAGAGTGAAATGCCTGTGGGAGGCAGAAGGAGATGAATACAGCTTGCACAAAATATGTGCTAGCTTCCATCAAGTTTCTCTGGAATCTGTTGGCTTAACTTAAAAATGACTGCCTTAATTTAAATAATTTCTTAAGTATTTACTGTGAATAATGTGAAAAAAAACCAAAGCAAAAGTTATTTCCTAGGGAAGTATACATCACATAGGAGGCTTCTAAAAAAATTTGAATTAGGCAAGACACCCTAAGACCCCCAATAAAGAGGGTTGTATGTTATAAAGAAGATGAAAAAGAGGCAACAAACACAAGTTGCAGCAAAAGAAAGCCTGTTTGGGTATATAGAAGAAAATACTGAGAACTGTTAAATGCTAGAACAGGTTGCCAAGACAGAGGCTGCAGAAACCTTGAAGATAGTAAAAATTAACAGGACAACACCATGTAACTTCAAAAATCTCCCTCTTCTGGATGACAAATTGGCTTAGAACACCTCCAGAGTTGCCTTTCAACCCATATGAATCTATGATTCCTGAAAATGGTCCTGTGGATATATGGAAAACAACCATAATGTTGTGTCCTTTTTAATCTTCTGTGATATTCTAAGTGTATAAACCATGGACTGGAAAAAGCTGAGGAGGACAGTGGCTTTTAGGGGCATGCTTTGCGAGCCCACTGTTGGAGGCTGAGTTGCTGTGTAAGAGCTCATATCCCCACTAGCATGGTGGTGCAGGGTGAGAGGAGGAAATCCTCTGTATTGTTTCATTAGTTTGCTGCTGTTGGGCCTGCAGTAGTTAACAATAGAGATATTAATTTCCAAATTCTGCCCTGAAGCTCAAATATTAGTTTGGATTACGTACAACAAATGAGTTAAGAGTAAGAACACTAATTCTCCTACAGCATTTTTCTTCCCAAATCTCACAGCACATTGCACAGAAAGATATGCATCTTGGTCATGCTTGTATAGATGGAGAATATGAAACTGAGAGCAGCCCTGCAGAGGTGCTGGCTGATGAGAAGCTAAATATGAGCTGGCAATGTGTGCTCACAGCCCAGAAGGCCAACCATATCCTGGGCTGCATCAAAAGAAGCGTGGCCAGCAGGTCAAGGGAAGTGATTCTGCCCCTCTATTCCTCTGTTGTGAGACCTCATCTGGAGTATTGTGTCCAGTTCTGGAATCCTCAATGTAAGAAGGGTATAGAGCTTTTGGAATGGGTCCAGAGGAGGGCTACAAAGATAATCAGAGGGCTGGAGCACCTTCCCTACAATGACAGGCTGAGAGAGTTGGACCTGTTCATCCTGGAGAAGGTTCAGAGATCCTATAGTGACCTTCCAGTACCTGAAGGGGGCCTATAGGAAATCTGGAGAGGGGCTATTCACAAAGGCTTGTGGGGATAGGACCTGCGGGAATGGGTACAAACTGGAAAGGGGCAGTTCCAACCCCCTGCCATGGGCAGGAACACCTCCCACTCGATCAGGCTGCCCAAGGCCCCATCCAACCTGGCTTTGAACACCTCCAGGGATGGGGCAGACACAGCTTCCCTGGGCAACCTCTGCCAGTGCTTCATCACTGTCATGGTGAAGAAATTCCTCCTCATGTCTAGTCTAAGTTGGTTCTACCTATTGTGATAAAATTTTGTGCTTAACCTTAGTAATTCAAAGAGCAAGGATGGTACCTAAACAAGGCACAGTCATGCTTCTTTAACGTATTTAAGATATAATTACTCTTCTCTGTGAGAAATGCAGAAACGTAATTTTTTTTAAGCAATGAAATTATAATGGCTATAAATTGATTTAAAACATTGACTGCCTCAGTGTATGCAATAAATCCTGATGGACACCAGGACAATTCACTGTACTGCCTTATCATCCAAAACACAGAGTAACTGAACAGTGATTATTACAGAGCTGAAAACAAACCACATCTTCATAGACGCTTTTTCTTTAACAAAATCCCATACTTTTAAAATCAAGTATAGCTGCTGACGTCAAACCCATAAAAAATCCTTTATTTAAAGATGCCTTTCATCAAAACCTGACAAATTCAGATGACTGGCACTTTGCAAGATCATGGGTAGGTAGATGTGCTTTTTTCAACGGAGAGCAAAAGAAATCATGCAACAGGATAAGGGCAAAGATGTGGGCTGTATTTAAGCTAACAGACCTCCTGACAGCTTGGGGATTTTCCCTATGTTTTATACTAAGAAACATGAGCACAGTATGTGGGCTTTGCTGATAAGAGTAGAAAAATGAATTGGCAAGCACTTCCAGACAAGACAGGAAAGCAGTGTTTGAACACAGATGAAATTGGACTGCTTTAATAGCTGATCACAGAACTGATGTTCAAAGCCCTCCATCTAGCTTCCATCTAATAGTTTTAGTTTCAGCTAAATACAAGGGAATTGAAAAGAATCCAGAAGTAAGGTCATTTCTAGTGACCACACTAGTTGAAAGAAAACCCTTTATTCTGAAAATAGTTGATATTTATTCATTGCATGGTCAGGTCCTTGAAGGTAAGAAGTGACTGAATTAATGAAAACAGTTCAGAGAAGTTTTGTTCAGGACACTTTATTGCTCATGGGATCCGTAACTGGAAGAAAATATGGATGTGAAGAAGGCCTGGAATGCTCAAAAGGTTTGTTCCATGTGGGCAAAAAAGAATAACCTTGCATATTTCAAATTAAAGGAGCAATGTCTGTCACTACTAATCAAAATGTGGTGCCTCAGCTGTTCAGATCATTGCCACACAAAGACTATATAAGTACAGCTATATTTCCATCATCAAACACTGAGTTAATTATGGTCATAAAACTATTAAAGCAATACTAAAAAAAATCAAGACAGAGGACTCAGCTTCTGAGCTGGATTTGGTGTTCATAGGTAATAAAAAGAATATCAAGGCCTTATAGCTTTTCTTGTGCAGCAGCTCCACAGCAGCGACACCAGTATGCTGGATGGCATTTAACTTTGTAGATATGCCTGAGCATCTCAGATGTTTCAAGGCGAGGTGACTGTGGCCACTGCATAATATGCCTTTGGGGCAGTAGTGAAGGAAATATAAAGAAAATGTTTATATGAGTTTCCCTGCCAGGAATGTTGCTCATTGATTGTGCATTGAATTTGGATGCAGCTCTGAAGGATTCTTTAAATGAGAGAGCAAAGCCAGCACAAAAAAAAAAAAAAAAGGTATCTGGAAGCTGATGGCAGAAAACCTCAAGGCGGAATTAGCGAATATCTGTTTAGGTCAGATTGACTCACCACCTGGACAGTCCTCTAAGGAATCATGGGGTTTCCAGCCTGTTCGATGACAGCAGAAACCCAAAGATATAAAGTACAAGTTTGGGTCTTGCCCTGGGGGCAGCAGGGTGCTCTCCATTAGCCTGTGGAGCACAGGAGGTGAGGGACGATGGCCCAGCAGCCCCTCTAATCTCAGCAGATCTATAAGTGCACTTGATGATCCGGGATGAGGAGAGCAGACTGATGATGACTGCTGCGGATAGGACTCATCTGGAGGTAACTTGTTCCCCCTGCCCCACACCCATGATTTGCAAAGGCTTGTAGTGATTGGACCAGGGGAAACGGCTCTAAGCTGGAGAGCAGCAGATTTAGACTAGACATAAGGAGGAATTTCTTCGCGATGAGGGTGGTGAGGCACTGGGACAGGTTGCCTAGGGAAGTTGTGGCTGCCACATCCCTGGAAGTGTTGAAGGCCAGACTGGATGGGACCTTGGGCAGCCTGGTCTGGTGGGAGGTGTCCCTGCCCATGGCAGGGGGGTGGAAGTAGATGATCTTTTATGATTCTATGATTCAATGATTCTATGATTTCTCCTGTAGGAACAGCAACAAAGGGGTGACTCCAGAGAACGATTTTTCCCTCCCTATGATTACCTTAAGAAGAAAACAGATAATCAATAACATGATTATGGTTTACCAAAGATTTGGTTAGCTTCATATTCCAGTGACAAAGGACAGAGAGCAACTCTGGGTGTTATTTTAGAGAGTAAAATTTGTACTTTGCAGAACTTATTTTAAAATCCTGCTATGCGACATTATCTAATCTCCTTCTGCTCATCTAAAAATATCATCATTCTAGCATGCAAACCAAATTATATTTGTCTGAGATTCATGAAAGAGGAAGCAGCAAAAGTGCAAAACATTCAACAGAGATCCAAGTTCTGATACAGATGAAAAAATCTTACTGCACAATTTTTGAAAGTTATCTAATCCAAAGGTCACACATAGTATTATGGGAATGTGGTTCATAATTGAGCATAAGAACCTTTATTCTAATAGGAACACAGCCTAAAATAACGGTACAGGCCCCGAGCTGCATTCTTTCTTACCAGATGTAATTGAAGGATATCAGGAACAAGAAAAAAGAGTTTTTTCTCTGATAGGTGGTAGCATTCAAACTAAGAGATTATTAAAAGTGGATGGAATTATTGATTCTACATTTTTTTATTAGCATGAATAAGAAACCCCTGGATTAACCACAGAAAACATGGGAAAATTAAGTAAAATTTAATTAAAAAATTAAAAATTCAGCCATCTGAAACAGTCACTAGAAGCATAATGTTTTTGACATATGCGACCTCAACAAGACCTTCACTTTTGATGATATTCTCACACATTATGGCTCCTGCTATTGCTTTTTCACTGATTTTTACACTGCTTTTTCACTGATTTTTACACTGAAAAAAGCTGATTGCTTTTTTCACTGTAGGTGCTCTCTCTTCTCACATTCACTGTCTGCCTGGATATGTATCACAGTATTTCTCATTTGTTTAACTCCCAGATGTCATCCGAAGAACTTTCATTTTTAACCTTTTTTTCCTTACTGCACCTCTGTGCTTCCTCTGCTCATCCTGTGACCTAGCAGTCATTTCTGATTCATTCTGCTTCCTTGTATTTGCATTCCAAATAAATCTCATTGCTGCTTCTTGTATAATAGTTCTATGCATTAACTCTTTTGTCAGGTTAATTCTGTGCCTTTATTACCATAAGGATCTTTTATCTCCATAATACATGCACTATCA
The DNA here is from genome assembly GCF_017976375.1 of Cuculus canorus. Lineage (NCBI taxonomy): Eukaryota > Metazoa > Chordata > Aves > Cuculiformes > Cuculidae > Cuculus > Cuculus canorus. The sequence goes on from NC_071401.1 coordinate 3,805,064, forward strand.
ACTCTAGGACATACAACAATCAGACCATATTCCTTGCACGCTGGTGTGATAATGTGAGCTTGTTTTAATCCTGTAGCAAATTTCCTTTGTTCTATCAGCAGCATTTGTATCATTTTTGACTAGTCATGTTATGTTTCCTTGTGTAAAGACAGGGTGAGAATTATTGTCTGCTCTCTCAAGTGCATCCTTGAAGTTTGCTTCTCATTTCTCTGAACAAAGGAAAGGATAAAAAAAAAAAGGAAAAAAAAGCCCCTACAACACCAAATTGTGTTAGCTACACTTCTTAACTCCACTGCAATAACTCCTCTGTCTTACTGAGGTTGTTTTTGCCCCTGTTCCCCTGTTCTTCTACCCCCATTAACGTTCCCTACTGTCTTGTTTTCCCTCTACAATGTTGAGTCCAGTTACAGATGCTTCTATGTCCCATCAACTTGTGCAAAGCCTTAGTATTGTGTAGGTACTCCGGGGTTCCTGCTACGTCCCTCAGGGCAGCTAGAAGTAATGAATCATAGAATCACAGAATAGTTTGGGTTGGAAGGGACCATAAAGATCACCCAGTTCTAAACCCCCTGCCATGGGCAGGGATACCTCCCACCAGACCAGGATGCTCAAGGCCCCATCCAACCTGGCCTTGAACACCTCCAGGGATGAGGCAGCCACAACTTCCCTCGGCAACCTGTCCCAGTGCCTTACTACTCTCATGGTGAAGAAATTCCTCCTTATGCCTGGTCTAAATCTGCCCCTTCCAATTTAAAGCCATTGTCCCTAATCCTATCACCACAAGCCTTTGTGAACAGTCCCTCCCCAGCTTTCTTGTAGCCCCATTCAGGTACTGGAAGGTCTAAAGGTCTAAAAGGTCTCCTCAGAGCCTTCTCTTCTCCAAGCCAAACAACCCCAACTCTCTCAGCCTGTCACGAAGACAACACTCTAATACTAATCTAAAGCTTGTCCTTGAGAATTAGTTGCATCTATGTCCTATCAAGGCACCAGACAAGGTCCTCTCAAGAAGAAACTGGAATGGACATTTAACACTTCAGAAAAGGGAAGGGTGCAAAGAGGAGAAAGCATCATACAGACAGTGATAAATACATTCCTTTACAGGGTAGACAAGTAAGTAGGTAAAAGATGTAATCAGCTTTCACCATATTGCTTTTTTTCCTTATATGCCTTTTAGCTGTGTTGCTCAGCACTGTGTTTGTACACTCTGATGAATTCTGGTTGCTACTTTAAATGCATTTATTCCTCGTGGAAACTCATTTCACATCTCATCAGTTACAGCAACGAGATGGGGAAACTGATTTCTTGTTTCTCTGTGCTGGACTCAAGCTGTGTTTCTCAAGCTGAACTGAGTCCTGGCCTGAGCTCCTCCACACCTCTTCCAGGCTGGGTGATCTCCAGGTTTAGAACCGCCCCCCACCCTCTTTAAATAGCACCTCCAGGCATTTCCAAAGAAATGCATTGCAATGGAAAACACACTTTCATGTCAGCTCCCCTTTAGCAAGTTAGACTGCAGTAGATGTGAGCGTTTGATCAAGGTGTTCTGCATCCATTTCCACGTACTGCTTTGTCATTGCCTTGCACGAAGCCCTGCGACATAACTCAGTATCACTTATGGTAGACTGTGCCTGAAAGACATTTTGAGACACTGCCAGCACTTGGTCTGTTTGCTTTGCAGTGTTCGTGACATTATGTGGTAAGTCATGAGTATTTACCCATGAGCTCCGGTCTCAAGCAAACCCAGAAGCACTGGAAAACTGCAGAGCATCGCAAGACTCCTGGAAGAAAACCCACCCATAAAACTATCTGTTTACTCAAGTTATGAACTCTTTTACTTTAAGAAAATGCTGAATATTTTGGTAAACTTATGGTAAACTTCCAGGTTATAAAAAAGACCTGAGATCTCATTATTAGCATTTCCCAGGGCAATAAAGAAGATACCCCCTACTGTAGCACTCTCATTTTCTCATTTTGCCTGCTGTTGCATTACTTCTTTACAATTGGACGTGATAGGAAACAGTTGTACAGCCTGTTCAGGGAACTGTAGCAGCACTTACAGCTTGGGGAAATTAAAGACTACACGTGATAGCTATTAGTCCTGCGATACTAGGAGGGAACGCTCAGTAATGAGTACAGCGTGAGGCTTTGAATAGGAACTAAGAGAGAACTAAAAAACATTAAGAGCATAAGGAGACAATAACCTTGAAATCTCGCTGGACTAGAATAGAAGCCTCTTTCTCAACAAACACTTTGGGCATTTTAGCGTCCTTGCAGCTGTCAGCAGGCAGCTACTCCAGCTCTACAAGGCACTGGATACAAAGCCAAAAAGGAGCCTATTGCTTCTGGAAAACTTGCCTGCCTGTCTTTCTGACCCAGAAGAACATGAGTTAGCTCAGAAATGCCAGACAACTTTTAAATGGTTTTCAGCTGCATTTTTACCGTTGAGGACAAGCATATCCATGCCCAGGACAAATAGTTCTGGAGGGTCCAAGAGTTCAGTGGATGAAGTTCCAGGATAGCAGCTAGACAAAAATCAGCATGGCAAGAGAAGCAGTCTGGGGTCTGCAGGATTCAGTTTCAGCTGCTACACTTTCTTTGCTCCACTACCTTATACTTCCTTCTGGTGTCTTTTGCGAACAAAAAAGTAACTGAGACTCATGTTTGAATCTGGCCTCCATTCTCCTGCAGCAAAAAGCAGAGCTTTTAACCAAATTAACAGTGCTGGGGATTTCATAAAGTGTCAAGCTCTGTCCTTCGTTAGGCAACTAAAGGCTTTTTTGTTAAGGTTACTGGGTTTTAAACTGTCTTTGAAAAGAGTGAACATGGTTCTAAAATTGGCATGTTGAAAGGCACCTCCTCAGCGTCTTTCGTGCCAGACATTTAAATAAAATTAGAGTTAAGTGTTGAAGGAGAATAAAGAAGAAAACTGATTAGCTGTGCATGGCTAATAATAATAATAATAATAATAAAGTGTAAAATATTTTTGAGTAGAATTAATGGACACATTTTTAGTATGTCATACGTGAATTTATCTGCATGACTTCCATTCATGTTAATGGAGCCACTTGGCTAAATTTCTGCTCAGTGAGCTGTTAATTCATCCCTGAGGGATTAAGTTTAAATTTAAATTTAGAAAAAACATTTAATGTTAAAGCTGAAACAGTCTTGAATTCATATGGTTTTCAGAGAACAAAAGAGTAGTGAAATAAATTGGTATTGATGTATTAGCATGAATATTGAATTTCTTGGATTTAGTGATTAATTTGGGGTGTTGTTAAATTGCAACCTCCTCGTTCTGACCAATGCCTGGTGATTTTTGGTGTCCCAGCATCAGATGCTCCCAAACACCTGATGAAAAAAAAGTGCTTGATAACATGTTTACAATCCGGCTTTTTTTTTCTAGCAACTGTCAGTAGCTGGCTTAAGTTCTGATACAGGTGCGACCCAGGATTCTTTAGTTTATATTTTACTTCTAGTTCCCTCAGAATCCTTCTAAATTATCCAACCCTTATATTTAAGGGTTAAAATTCCATATAGATTTACTGTGCAAAAAAAGTCAAGTTCCTTTTTATCATTTTAAATTAGTTCCTTTCCAAACTCTCTTGTTTTTTTTCTTAAGAAAAAGATTTTTTTAGGAAGACCTAACTTTCCTTTAGGCATTATTCACTATTTTCTATCTTTCACTGTGTCTTCTATTATTCTCAGCTTTCTCTAATGAAATTATCCAAAAATTTTGAGCCATTTTTCTTAAAATGTTTTTGATGTGTATCATAGAATCATAGAATCATAGAATAGTTAGGGTTGGAAGGGACCTTAAACATCATCCAGTTCCAACCGCCCTGCCATGGGCAGGGACATCCCACTAAATCAGGCTGCCCAAGGCCCCATCCAACCTGGCCTTGAACACCTCCAGGGATGGGGCAGCCGCAGCTTCCCTGGGCAACCTGTTCCAGTGTCTCATCACTCTCATAGTGAAGAAATTCTTCCTACTGTCTAGTCTAAATCTGCCCCTTTCCAGTTTGTACCCATTCCCCCTCATCCTATCTCCACAAGCCTTTACGAATAGCCCCTCTCCAGCTTTCCTGTAGGCCTCCTTCAGGTACTGAAAGGTCGCTATAAGATTTCCTTTGAGCCTTCTCCAGACTGAACAACCCCAACTCTCTCAGCCTGTCCTCGTAGGGAAGATGGTCCAGCCCTCTGATCATCTTTGTAGCCCTCCTCTGGACCCATTCCAACAGCTCTATCCTTCTTATGTTGAGGATTCCAGAACTGGACACAGTATTCCAGATGAGGTCTCACAATAGAGGAATAGAGGGGCAGAATCACTTCCCTCACCCCGCTGGCCACGCTTCTTTTGATGCAGCCCAGGACACGGTTGGCCTTCTAGGCTGTGAGTGCACTTTGCCAGCACATGTTGAGCTTCTCATCAACCAGCATCCCCAAGTCCTTCTCTGCAGGGCTGCTCTCAAGCACGTCATCCCCCATTGTGTATTGAAAACGGGTATTGCTCCAACCTAGATGCATGACCTTACACTTGGCCTTGTTGAACCTCATGAGGTTCTCACAGGCTCACTTCTCCAGTCTGTCTGGGTCCCTCTGGATGACATCCTGTCCTTCTGGTGTGGCAACTACACCACTCAGCTTGGTGTCATCTGCAAACTTGCCAAGGGTGCACTCAATCTCACTGTCAATATCATTGATAAAGATAATGAACAGCACCGATCCCAGTACAGACCTCTGAGGGACACCACTTGTCACAGATCTCCATCTGGACTTTGAGCCATTGACTGGACTAAGAAATTACCTTGAATGCATTCCAGGACTCTCCTGAATTGCCTACAGCTTGCTGTGCTACTTCTCAGCATATGTCTGGGTGGTTGAAGTCCTCGAGCAGGATGAGAGCTTGTGAGCATGAAGCCTCCTGTAGCTGGAGGAAGAAGGCTTCATTGGTTGCCTCTCCGTGATAGGGTGGCCTGTAGTATACACCAACCACAAGGTTCCCATTGGTTCTTTCACCTTTAATTTTGATCCACAAGCTTCCAACCTGTTCATGGCCATTCTTCAACAACAGCTCTTCATATTCTATCCCTTTCCTGAGATAGAGGGAATGCCTCCACCCCTCCTTCCCGGTCTGTCCCTTCTGAACAGCCTGTAGCCATCGATAGCCACATTCCAGTCATGGGATTCATCCCACCACGTTTCTGTGATGGCAACCAGATCATAGCTTTCAAGTAGCCCAGTAGCTTCCAGCTCCTCCTGCTTGTTATCCAAGCTTTGTGCGTTAGTGTAAAAGCATTTCAGCTGGGCTGATGGCTGCATCACCTTCCCAGGGAACCCTTTATTACCTATAAGGTGTGTTAGAGAAGTGTCCTCCCTATCACCTGGCCCCTGACACCCATGTTTCCACCTCTTGTTACGGTATACATACCCCACCAATTTATCCAGGCTGTATCTGCTGTGTTATTTTATTACCTATTCACCTGTATTCCTGCAGAAGACTATCTCTGTTTTTTTTTTTCCCCTATCACCATGGCACTAAATAACTGTTTTCCTAAAGCTCTTCATGATGATTCACTATTCGACCTTTTGTTCAACTTCTACCCTTCGTTTCTCCCTCCTCCTCTCACACACCAAGTCTTACATGAATAGTTGAGACTACTCATGGAATCATAGAATAGTTTGGGTTGGAAGGGACCATAAAGATCATCTAGTTCTACTCCCTTGCCATGGGCAGGGACATGTCCCACTAAATCAGGCTGCTCAAGGCCCCATCCAACCTGGCCTTGAACACCTCCAGGGATGGGGCAGCCACAACTGCCCTGGGCAACCTGTTCCAGTGCCTCACCACCCTCATGGTGAAGAAATTCCTCCTTATGACTAGTCTAAATCTGCCCCTCTCCAGTTTATAGCCATCGCCTCTTGTCCTATCACTATAAGCCTTTGTGAACAGTCCTTCCCCAGCTTTCTTGTAGCCCCTTCAGGTACTGGAAGGTCACTATAAGGTCTGCTTGGAGCCTTCTCCTCTCTAGGCTGAACAACCCCAACTCTCTCATCCTAGCGCTTTCTACTTTTCTAAACTGCATTTTATTACATAGGCCTTCTGAAATCCCTCATAGCCTTCTCTGCTGTTAAACTATGTTATCTCCTGTGCTAGCTGTCGTTTGTGCCACCTCTCTGTTCACCTCTCTCCAGACTGATCATACATGAAAGAACACTTAATCCGCATGCTGGGAGCATCCACAGATAGCCACCTCTTATGTAGAAAATTGCTCATCTCTTTCACCTCTGCTCTTTATCTCTTAACCACCTTCTAATCCATCTCTGATCTTGTCTGGTTCATTCTCTGAAGGAGGTGCCAGGTTTTTAGCATTCCTGTACAATGTTGTGGTGCTGTATAAATATTTATTCATACACAAGGCATTCTGAGTTCATTTTATCAGCTCACAGTTATTTAGGTGCTTTATACTTATTATTTTTTTTCCAATTAACTTTTCTACCACTGAGATAAGGCTTTCCGCTCTGTAATTACCAGGTCCATCCCCTGCATCTTGTTTAAAATTAGATAAAATACTAACTATTCTCTGGTCCTAGCTGATGTGGATTCTGTATGCTGTATTCTTCAGTTAATTGTGAACATCTCTTACTTTGCGAAAAGTAAGAACATCTTACTTTGGAGAACATCTCTTACTTTGGAAAAGAGTAACCACAATGCTCACACCAAAACAAAGGTCTGACCTTCAATGGCCTTTTCCTATTGCAGCTTGAGGGCCTCCCAAGTCAATGCCTTTATGGTACGAGCCCATATCACATCCAGATTTAAAATCCATAAAGTTCATTTTCATTTAAGACTTAAGCCAAGAGGTAGATCAGGCTCTTACAAGAGATATGTATCAGAAACTAAGTCAGCATGACACACAGCTACCCACTTTTAGGCAATTGAAAGGATTATACCAAGTAACCTTCCTAGATCATTAAAGCAAACATTGTTCATGTGTGGTTCTGAAAATACTGATTTAGAAGCAATAACATAAAATGCTCTTTCCTCATTTTGTTTCCTCTCTAAATGTGTTCTGAATGGATAAATAATAAACACAATGGACTTTGTTATTATGCAAAAATTTTGCCTTCCTGAACAACTGCTGAGTGGGAAAAAAAGCTAAAGCCGAAATAGCTGCTTCCTACAGGTAACAAATCTGGAAAGAGCAGAGAATTTACAAGTGAGCTTATTGTCATTTCCAGGTATGGGCATAACTTTAAAAAATGCAGCACAAATCAAGAGGAAACGCAGTCAAACGTCTCAAGGAACATGTCTCTGTTACTAAAAGAAATATTGCCATTCGTGTTTTATGAGTTCTTTGCTGGAAAAATCCATCCCAGCTAAGCTTCATTCTTGGAATAACGTTCACTAGGATGCTGTGGTAGCTCCCACACATAGTGGTGGCAAAAGATCTCTACAACTTCTTCTAAATTGACTTAGCCATAAATAGCTGTTATATAACACCTACATAATCTTCTTCCACTCTGATGATTCATCACTTCCAAATGCAAATCGCCGGGCGATGTTGTGGTGCTAAAGACATTTATATTAAACTTATTTAAAATCAAGCCTTCCTACAGGCTAACTGCATGGGGGTGTGCCACTGGTTTAATGCAGTGGAAGGCATGAATGCTGCTCCACAAGGTACCAAAGTGGTACCTAGAATGAACACCAAGACCAATGTTGTTATATAAGTCTAGGTTTCACTCCAAGGCTACCTGAACCTGTCTGGAAGCCTAAGTAGATCCTTCAGTTGAGGAAAAGTGGAGACCACAGACGGCATTCACCTAAACATTTTGGTTTCTCTCAAATGATCTTTGCCTATGACACTCACTGCGGTGAGTGATTGTTGTCCATTGACTTTTGCATGGCAGATCCAACATGATAATCAATATAAGCATGACAATATAACATGATAATGATAATATAACATGATAATGATAATATAACATGATATAGCATAATGACAATGACAATATAACATGAGATAGCATGATCAATATCACATGATAATATAAGCAGCATGCATGGCTCTGAGAAAAGCCTTCAGAAACCACTTAGGCAATAAATACTCAAAAGAAGTAAGTACCAAAGAAAAGAAAAAGAGTGAAAATACCTCATGATATTTTTTCACTGTTTTCCCTGACATGCATGTGCAGGATTTCCAATTTGACGTCCCACAGCCACAGTTTCCTCCACAGCGCTGGACAAGGAGGCAGCGGGGGAAGAAAACTACATTTGTCAGCTTCAGTTCCTCCCTTAAATTGACAGAGTAGTTTCTCGGAGTGCAGCTGTAACGTTTCACATCATCATTTAACCTGTCCAGGTCAACTGCAATGCAAAAGAAGTTTTATTAGTAAGACTCGAGTGGGATATTCCTCTGGTTTGTACTGCTTCCCAGGCAGTCAACAACACAAAGTGATGTGACACTGATTGGAAAAAAATGTGAATTATAGCAGTGATTTCTGAACAGATAAACATAAACCCACCAAGTTTAAATCATTACAGGTGGCCATCCAGGTTTTCATCCTGCTCCCACTGACTACCATAGCAGAGCTCACACTGACTATAAAAGTGAAAGGAAGGTTGGCAGTAAAATATTGCCCTGAAAGCTGAAGACCGGTTATTTTATTTGCTTTCTCGCTGTTCTGTTGTATGTTGGGTAAGAGATTCCACTTCTGCTACTCTCTTCCCTCCTTTGCTTATACCTGGCTTACTTAGATGAGCTCTTTTTTATTATGGGCATAACTCCTCTTGCCTTACTGCAGGCATACAAAAGGAGAACACTTTAAAAAGGCTCTTCAGTAGAGAAACTTTGGAAAGGGATTTATCCCTTCCTCACAAGGGCATTTAGGACAGGTGGCTTGTCTTGCTTCTTCAAGTTGCCTGTCTGTATTGTTTATGGATAGAGTCTGCATGACTCTCTTCTAGATGGAGAAATCAATCTAAGCAATATTAATTTCAACTGTTAAATGCTACTATAACAGGCATTCAAATAAATACAATTAAAACTAATGAGCTCCATTGAATGTCAGTAGCTGGTTGATGCCTGGTATCTCTGTGAGAAGTCTCATGTAAACAAGTAGTAAAGCCAAACATAAAAATAACTTATAGACTATCAAATGTGAGTTTAAGTGCTCTTTCTAACTTTAGCTTGTAAAGCTAGAACAAAACAAAAAAAACCCCTTCCATAAACACAGTTTCCACAATTGTAGCACAAATAAAACTAACAAATTTAATGATTTTTATTTCTACAGAAGTTTTCTGATTTCTTTTTCCGTCCTGTTCTGCTTTCTTCTTTTCCTTGGGATTCTGTCTACCAGCGAAGTGTCCAAATGTTCAATTGTTTCATTCAGGACAGAAGGACACGTGAATTTGCATTGAGCTTCCACTCCAAACAGTATCCGCTAATAGAAACAACAACAGGAAAATAGGAATAGCTCATATAAGAACTGAAATGACAGAACATATCAGATTTTCATGGGCATCTTTAATAGCTGAACAACATCTCTGGTCCTAAGTATGCTTATGGTTTAGTACAAGCCCATGAAAATCTACAACAAAGACACTCCATACCTTCTGTGGCTCAGTTCTTGCCAACATCACAAAGTAAATTGTGGAAAAAGCTGTGATTTATAAATATCATGCACATTTACATTCTGGCCTGGAGATGTTCACAAGGCAGAAATGCAAGAGGCAAGGATACGTAAATGTCACTAGTGCTATTACAGAAAATCATAGCAACTTCACTTTTCTGGCAAGGCATCTCAGTTAATGGGAATTTAGCAGACAAATTACGATTTTATAGCAGTTGTGATACATCTCACCAAGAAATCTCAATGGTTCTCTCCCAAGAGCTACAATCTCTCCAAAAGAGGTATACATCATCCTTCTGATATAAGCATAAAATCAATGGGTTGCTAGTATACTCATGCACTGGGAGAAAAATATACTCCAAGTGTCCACAGTCAGGTCTTAGAAGTCCAGAGAATATTGATTCCTTTCTTTTAACAGATGATATTTTCTTCTCTGCTGTCATTCTCCAAAGCCACCCCTTCTCACTGAAGGCTCTCAGGATAATCTTTCTTTCATGGAAGTGTTTCCCGCTCCTCATCAAGACCTTTGCCCTCAGCTTTGCTTACCAACAACCCAAAGAGTTATCTGGCCACCATTCATTTCAGCTAATTGATGTAAAGGAGAAATTAACCAGAAGAAGAAGAGGGCAGAAAATATTTTGCCTTCATGATAAATGAGACTTTTTGAGAGGAAAGCCTGGAACATCCATACTCTGGCACTGCAGCAATCCATGGGAATGGACACTGATATGAGCCCCTTCTATTGGCTGGCCGTGGACTAAAATGGCATTTGCTGGTGGTGCATCTCTTGGACACAATTCAAATAAAATACTTAAAGGCATAATTCAGCCCTAATGCAGCTGATGTAATGCAGGAAAAAAGACTTTCAGTAACAAAAAGGTTATCAAAGAGGGCCCAGACCCAGGTCACATGAACCGACCTCTGTATCCAGAAGAAGACGTCTGTGGGGACTGAACAACTTTTGCTCTATCACAGATGAAATTCCCCCTCAGGTTTCCTGCGTTGAGCTGATACCTATTATCACTGCTGTGTTATCAACATAGAAATGAGTCTTTCTAACGAGACTGGCAGCAAGGGAAAGCACAAGCATTTAAAGGACCAGAGGAGGCGGGGGGCTTTCCCGCAGAGAGCATATTATATCCATCACTGTGTTACAAAAATTAAGCTGTTCAATTTAAATGGCAAGGATTGACATGGCAAAGGGCTTTTACTGGAGGGAAGGCTTTGTTCACTAGCCTTCAAAAGCCTAGTTTTGATGACTCTCAGAAGCCTTTGCAGAGTCTCTTAGGCCATAGCTGAGTCAGTACTGTGGAAAGCAGTTGACTTCCTCGAAGCATAGGAGGGGACAACTAGATAATTTTTTTCTCTATGCTGTATGAGGAATGTATGAAGGAATCAGTTGTTTTCAATGAGGGCTCAAAACTGTCTCTGCATGCATTCTTCAGGAATTCTGTAATCAACTAGTAGCAAAATACATTTTATTTAGTGTATTCTTCTGTGATCATAGAATCATAGAATGGTTTAGGTTAGAAGGGACCTCAAAGATCATTTATTTCCGAGCCCTCAGGGATACCTCCAACTAGATCGGGCTGCCCAAGGCCCCATCCAACTTGTCCTTGAACACCTCCAGGGATGGGGCAGCCAAAACTGCCCTGGGCAACCTGTTCCATTGCCTCACCGCTGTCATAGTGAAGAAATTCCTCCTTCTGTCTAGTCTAAATCTGTTCCTCTCCAGCTTATGGCCATAGTAATGAACTACATTTGAAAAACCTATGGGAAATTTTCCAATGGAAAACGAGTTCTTTCTTCAAACATTCTGATCCTGATTTCTTAGCAGTTTCAAGGACCCTAAACCTCAGAGTCATCAGTTAAGATGTGAATTCTCTGCCCTTTGCCTTATCTCAGGTATCAGAGCCCAGCCTGAAAGAGACAAACACAATAGCAGAAATGTCTTATTTTAGTGATGATGAAATCAAGAAAATGAATAACTTTAAACAGAGAAGGAAAGACTGAAGAAAGGGTTTAATAGATACACAAGTCATCCTCTGTAAAAATCCATCTGGAGGTAAAAACCTGTGCTCTTTTTCACTCTGCTCTACAGAAATGCAGTGCTCGGTGAGATACAGCCAGAGTGCAATGTGAGCATGTCAACAGCATATACTGTACTCCGGTAGCATCACACTGAAACCCAAGAACAGTTACTCTTGCCTAACTAGCTTTATACTATGGTTTGTAGACCCCTAAGGAAAGAATACATTTTGCTCTGAACAGCTCTATCTGCTGAAAGCTTCAATATGCATTTTTCCTTGTTTTGGGATTGTTTTACCATGTAGAGTCAGTCCATTTCCTCATCCATCTAACAATGAGATTTTACAGTACAATCAGTTTCATGCATCACTTCACTGCTGTAACTGAAATGTAACTGAGCCTTGGTGTGATTGGTGTGAAATCCTGTTGCTTTACTTATCAAGGACTTAAACCACTGGAGTCCTTAATTTAAAACTAGAACGAAAAGGTTCTGCAGACTGGATGCAAATAACTTCAAAGTATTATTACAGAAGGTCTGCACCAGAAATTCAATTTAAAGACAAGGCAGATCTAAAAAGATGCAATGGAGCAGCAACCTTGATATGTGGAAGATAGTGTTTCACCCTTCCTCTCTCTTAAATTCTACACTTAAATTCATTCTCATTTCACATAGCACTATGACATATCCTTACCTTGAAACATTGATCTTAATCAGATGTAAGAACTGAAATCAGGGACTGCAGCTAATACCATGTTTTATACAGAAGGGATAGCTTCAATGATTGGAGAGAAAACCTGTGCTGCTGGTCACTGATTACTTTTAAAAAGAAAAGCATTATTTTAGGGTTTCTTTTAACCCTATATCTATTCCAAATCCATATGTTTGCCTTACAGGGAATAACATCGAGATTGGTCCTGCAGTGAGAACAGATTTGGGTGAGATGATCCAGAAAGTTCCCTTGTAACTAAAATTGTTCTGTTGTTCTGTGATTGATACTAAACTGCAACAAGGCCTGTATATCTGCCGTCCTTCCTCAAAAGGTATTGACATCACTATCCATATGGACAGATAAGGTTTAAAAGTCTGAATTTGGGCTGTTATGAAGGCAATGTGGATGTGTAGAATCAGATTTTAGCATGCCACTCAGCACCAGACTAAGCTGAGAACAAGTCATGTTAGAAACCATCTGTATGTAGACAGACCAGAAGTCTTTGATCCTCAAAGATGTTAAAATACCTAATTTTTACTATAGGGACTTGCCCACTTTGTACAGAGAATGGGTGCAGAGACTTCCCAGCCACTGGTCATCCTCCCCTGCATGTCAAAGACAATCTTCATCTCCTTGGGCCTCCTGCCAAAGGCATGCAAACCAGTGCTAATTCTTCTAAAACTTCTAACTCTTGTGCTCTTCCTGTTATCTAAGGAGATATACTCACAAAAGAGCCTGCATGTGTTAGCTTGCCCCATTTCATATTCTGTGCATCAGCAACAGATGGAATTGCAGTGTGATTGAAGTATTCTGTGTCAAGTGTGGACACAGAGCCCAGTTCTAGGTTGACTCTCCTCTTTTCCATGTGTGGCTTACAGTTTATAACAAAGGTTATTTTGCTGTTGTTTTAATTTTGACTCTTGGCTTTAAAAAATTCCTCCTAAAGGGCATGGAATTTCTCAGAGACATAAGAATGTATTGAATGCTTTCTCCCCAGCATTCATGCTCCTCTACAAAAAGGTGTGCACCAGAGCTGTGTCAGGTGGAGCAGAGGTACTGTAAAAACAAAGACATTCAGAGCAGTGCTGCAGCTGACTGAAGATATGAAGCGGCTGAACTTGAGTTGGGAAGTGCAGTCCCGTATGTTTGATAAACAGTCACATCTTCCACTGGTTAAATCACATAAGTGCACTGATACTGATGAAATTATTCTTCTCCATACCAAGTGTTGACCAAGCCCTGGAGCTTTTAGTCTTCAACACATAAGGCTGATGGCTTTCACTGTTCCATAGCACAATCTTAGTGGTACAAAAAAAGCACTTTGTTAAATATACCTGAAAACTTTGGGAGCTTTCCAAGTCTTTCTCATGGGACCTGGAAAGAAGATGTTGCAGTTTGAATTTACTACAGAATCATAATACCAAGACAAGCCCCTTCAATACAGCAACTATTATTTTAGTGGAATGAGTGATCAGAATTTCAGTGGGATTACAACTGGCTGCATGAAACAAGGTTCAAAATAGATAGGCCTATCATAGATGGGCAAACCAATTATCAACTGCAGTATAGGTTAAATAGCAAAAGCACGCCAAACTATCAGTGTCATAAATGGACATGGCTTCATTGAAATCAATTGAATTGAACAGCTTATTCTGGTGATAATTAATATGCTAAAAGCTTCACTAGCATTTTAAAAAAGTATTTAATAAGCTAAGCTTTCACTGCAGTGACTGAGAATAATGCCACATAAAGTATGAGGGAAAAACTCATTTGCACAAACAGGGAAGAGTATGGATGTAGATCTGAATTAGATTGTGAAATGAATGCATGTGTAGTTTGCCTGCAACAGACAACTTCATTCCCAAATGAAGAAGAGTGGAAGAAATAGCCTGGTTTTTAAGCACAAGGAATACCTTAAGTTAGAAGCTATTTGAAGAGGTATTCTGTCTACTTGGAATATTCACATTTGCTGTGAATGAGCCGGCATTCAGTGTTTGTGATGCCTGCGCTCCCTGTCTGATGCACTGAAACTTGCTGGCAGCCATCCCAGAACCTTTCAAGGGAAGACTACATGGACATTTGCAGTATTTATTGGCCACAAACTCCTGAGAAATGACATTCCTGAGTCAAAATTTTAACTTACTGCTAGACCATTGTAAGTAGTGACAATTAAAAGCTATTGTTAAGGACATGGTGAAACTCGCCTGATCTTGGGAACCTATTCGGCAATGGACAGCAGAACATTCCACAAAGATTTGTGATCTTATCTTGCTACTCCCCTTCTAGAGAGCATTGTGGCTATGCCAGCAAGTGTTTATTTATTTAACTTGTAAAGCTGTCATTGTAGACAGATGTTATTGCAAGAATGTCCCACCTGATTAATTTCTTCCTATAGCCAAAGGCTTCTTGCACACTGTTTCCAAAAAAGAAAGAACATGAGCTCAGAGGCATGTGTAGTCTTGTTAATTACCAGAATGCATCTGCATCTATCTACATGTGTTCCTGCTTCCTCGATTTCTTTGTGAAAAACAAAAACAAAAACCAAACCCCGAAATCATTGCTATTTAAAGATGTTAGGTGATAGGACAAGAGGGAATGGCATTAAGCTGCATCAGGGGAAGTTTACATAGAACATTAGGAAAAATTTCTTCACCGAAAGGGTTCTCAGCCACTGGAGGAGGCTGCCCAGGGAGGTGGTTGAGTCCCCATTCCTGGAGGTATTTAAAGGCTGGTAAATTAAGTGCATAGGGATATGATTTAGTATTAGATGGGTACGGTTGGAGCTGATGATCTCAAAGGTCTTTTCCAACTTAGCGATTCTATTGTCCCTTTCTCTATGTACTATCCCCATGACATTTGGATCTACTCCTGTGATGAGAAATGGTGAATTTCTTCTTTCACCTTTCTTCATTTGTACACAAGTTGTTTCATAGGCAGAGGTCTTTTTTTAAATTACAAAGCCTTTTTCTATGGGTTGCAGAACTTCAGAGTAAACAACAACAGATGAATGCAAACAAGCATGTGGAAAAAGTTAAATAAAGCTTAATTGATGGCTGGAACTGTTTACAACAGTATGTCAGACAAGCTCTTCTAGTATTATCAAGCAGATTGATGCTTTCAAAAATCACACTGTAGGATGAAGATGTTTCCTTCAAACATGCCTGAATGCTCCTTATGACTCTCTAAAAGAACAGAAAACTATTTGTCTAGAAGTTCAAAATAACCATAGAGCATGACTGTTTTCTTTTTTTATATCAACTTGTGTTCTTGCTAAGAACAGTATTAAATAACACAATAGCCTGTGATATCCTTTTAGAGATGTTTTACATTTGTAAGAGCCAAATTACTATGACATTGAGGTCAGCTACAACATATTACAGCACTGCAAAACGAATTATTTTAATGGATACGCTTTATTTGGTATGACCTGCTTTCTTCTTAAGAGTCTAGGATGACCTTAAGGCTGAATATTCATATTTTCAGAGTTTCTAAAATGCATCAATGACTAACAAACTTTTATGATTATACTTACTTGAAACACTACTTGTCATATTTTCATGTGGGAGACGCACACTGTAATTTATTGCTCATACAAGGCCTCTCATTTAAGAATTTTGAAAATGCTATTCTTCCCCTTTCTTTTCTGCCCTTTTCTTTCAGTCTGGGTTTCACTGCAGTGCTGTAGTTGACTCCTACTGGAGTGACTAACAGCAGACTTCACTGAACACATGTAGAATTAAATTTAAAAATTTATTTGGTCTGATACTGACATCTCACTTTCAACAGTGTAAATAAAAAGAAATGCATTTAACTCAATAGGTTTGCATCAGCTTTGTAGAGGTGTGAGATCAAATTTTACAGATAGACTAAAGTTACCACACATACAGATTTAATCCACATGCTCTTCATCTTTAAGGTTCTTGAAGAAGGTATCCAGGGAAGGATCAATCTTATAACTGTGTATAAATACATGACGGAAGGGAGTAAAGGAGGTGGAACCAGAGTCTTTGAAAGGACAAGAGGTATTGGACACAAACTGTAACACAGGAAAACTTATTTCAATGTTTTAAAAAAACACTTTCTCTTTGGTTCTGTGAAGGTGGTCAGATGCAGGTTGCCCTAAGAGGTTATATTCAAAATTTGACCGGACATACCAGGGGAGCTTGATCCAGTGGGAGGTGTCCCTGCCCAGCACATGGGGGTTGGAACCGGATGATCTTTAAGGTCCCTTTCAACCCAAACTATTCTATGATTCTATGATTGTATATCCCAGGCAACCTGCTGGTGGTGACCCTGTCTTGAGCAGGTGGGTTGGACTTCCCACTTCATTCTCCTGACGCACTTCCCACTTCATCCATCCTGTGATTTTGTGAGTTTCTTCTATGCTGAAATACTGCAATTCTTATTTCCTTGACCTTGAGCATTGATTGCGAAATTCAAAAAACACACCATTTTAATGTAATTTCTCATATATCGTTATCAGAATTGGTATTCAGCAACACCACCTTCTAAGCTCAATTTTGTGGCACAATTTCGAATGGGCAGAGAGTTGGATGGGAGCAAAATCATTAGTGATTCATTTATACCATTTATATGACATGTTCTGAAAATGTTGTGAAAGATAGGCAGAGATTACATCAAATTGTTCTTATCTGCCTTGGGGACATTCTAACAAAGGATAAAGAATAAGACCCAAGCTGGAAGTAGAAACAGATATCTGAAATAAGTGATGATATAATCTATAGCTCTCTTTTCTGCAAGGTTATCCCAGTGCCTATAAACATTCCTCAGAGATTCTCAGTGTCTATGTTTAAAACTCATAAAGGTTTTCCTATTTAAGGATTTGTTAAAGCTATTCCCTCTTCCTGATATCACCCAAGTGCAAGCCTTTCATCTTTACAATAGTTTATGACTAAATTAAAATTCTTAACTGAATTTTTTAAGGATTTTATTGTAGTGGGGTACTTCTAACAGACAGGGAATTTGGCCTTCAGTTTGAAGACAAAAGAAAAACTGTTATAAAGTTTTGTTGTTTCTTCCTGTAACTAAAAAAATCCTATTAAAATAAATCAAGTGTTAAATTAATAACTGGGAAACTCTTTATGTCTTTTACAGTGTTTTGTTACACAAAAAGCTGAATTACATATATACTAAATAGAGAAACCTTTATGCATCTGATTTTTATGAGCACTAGTGGATCAGATTGATACCTGTAGCCTACATGATTAGCATCAATAAAGAAAAAAATGCTATTTTATATATATGTGGTGAATTAAACATATGGGCTTCTAGGCCAAAGCCCAGCTGAGATCAAATGAAGCCTGGAGAGTGAACCACTATAGGATCCACGTTTCTAATCAGCTTCTATTAAAATCAAAACAGAATCTTTATTTCTTTTTGTATAGAAATCTATCAGTGCCAAATCCAGCCTGTGGATAGGAGACACACGGCTCATGTTTCATAGACCCCTAAATGAGATCAAACTGATCTCAGAAGTGATGCAGTGGCAGTTAGGTGACATTTTTCATGAAACACGTGCTGTTGTGATTGCCTGAAATTGCTGACATGCCCAAATGGAACAAATTAAAGGGGTTCAGTTTTCACCACATGGGTGCTCAGGACTTTATCGCAGATTCCTTTGAAGTGCTGAGCTCCAAGCTAGTGACAGCCAATGCGTCTTGGAAATTGTAGGTCAAGATGATTGCATATCTAATAACACATTGTATATGCCTGAGGTCATTCTCCTGCACAAAGGTTAACAGGCATGGACAGTCCACATCCCAGTCACCAGGCTCTTACTTCCCCAGACAAAGTGGCCGCATGTAAACTACCCACTGGGAACGGCAGTTGGTCTCTTCCATCTTCTAGTTCATGCACAGCAATAATCTCCAAGAATGACACTTGGTCTGGGTCAAAACTAAGCAGATACCAGGGTAATATTTTGGCATTATCATGATTGGATTTCAGGGCCTGGGAACATTCCTCAAGGCTATTTTCCCTAATACAGATGCAGCTTTTATATCCCTTTTAAGATCAAAGCCTCATAATTTGATAGCAAGCAATTACAAACAAAGAATTAAAATCCTCTCTCCCTTCTTAGCACACACTTAACATAAGGGGGGATGGGATTTGAGACACAAATAAATGGTAGATTCCACAGAACCAGTACTGTGACTTGAGTATTATAACTTTAAAGTTATAAAGGAGAATGTATACAAATACATAACTTGGAAATAGAAGACAATTTTAAGAAGAGAACTAAAAGAAAAATAATTCACTCCAGATTTTCTATGAAAACTACAGCAATTGTTGTCTTGAAGAACCCTAACAGAGCTTCTAGATCTGTACTTGAACATAAAGGGCAATTTCATCAAGCCCTTTGGTGCAAGGTTACCCCAAAGCATGACTGTCTCTTCTAAACAGTGTTTCTTTATTGTTATGGGTTTGTGCTGTTAGCTTAAAGCCCTTTTGGTAGATACCATTTGGTGGATGATTTGAACTAACAGAAGGAAGCAAGGAACATAACCCAGAAATGTGTGCTTTACTCAATTACAGACAAAGATGTTAAACCACAATAATGTTCCCTGCCAATGTAATGAAAAACAGTGAGATTTTCAGTCCTAAAAAACCAGCTGCACATACAGGTGTCTGCACCAGCTGCTTCCCTAAGCACATTGTGATAAAAGTGATTATTCCACACTCAACAGAGAATAATCCTTAAGCAGAGTATTTAAAGGAAGATGATAGTGTAGGTAATTAGGAGCCCCATGCCTTACACACATAGCAATGCTTAAGAGGGTGAAGCTGAGAACCACCTGTCCTTTACACATGGGTCTATGCTTTTATTTGTGAATTCATCATAACAATGGGCAGTTTTCAGTCTGATTTCTCAGGTGAGATCCTATTCTGTCAGAAAATGTTTAAGGATTAAATTACTTATCTCTGTTTTCAATAGGAAGTACAATACTCTGTGACTACGAAAGGAACATGAGCACCAGAATCTAATACCTGACCAATGGACATTTCTATGAGGAAAGAAGGAATATCCTTGTCTTGATATCTCCAAAGTATGTATCTAGTGTGTTTTCCTACCTTTGGACTTCCTGTCATGGTAGCTTCTGCCTCGATAATGGTGGCCACTGTCTGTGTATAAATTCTCGAGATCTTCTTGCCAGGAGTCTGGATTGAAGTGTTTGAGCAGATCCTCCACTGTGTCAAATGCAGCAATGGTCTGATCCAGTGCTTCCGCCGTGAGCGTAGGGTCGGTCACTGATGGAGAGGGATAGGATACCCCCTAAGAGTGACATACATCTCAGTGTATGGTACGGAATAAATTACAGCACCACTCAAAGCAATTGACAACAGTTACTGAGAAACTTGTCTCATTAATGACTGAAACAGTTACTTTGGGCCATCTTTTGAAGTCCTTAGCTGGGCCAGGCTTTGTTATGCCTGCGTTTTTTTTGCAAGGAGAAGAGACACCAAGGAACTCTCAAGCAAATCCCAGAGGAGATGCAGGGAGTGGAAGTACTCCTGCTGCTGGACTGTCAACATACACACCCAGTCCTCAAAGGCAATGACAGTTTGCATATATACAAAGATGTAATAGAAATGTCATTTGAAACCACCATGATGGCTATGACCACAGAGCCTTGTATTGCTGGCATGGTGCTTTCACAGACCCTCCAGCTTGGCTGATAAATCCATAACAGGCAGTTAAAAAACATAGCAGAGAAAGACAAAAAAAAAAATCAACTAGATTGCCTTTCTTTCCTTGGTCAATTTGTACATCAAATCTGGCTTGGTTAAAGATTTGAAAAGATGGCCTTTCATTCCCAAGAATTAAATGTATTATGAAACACTAATGAATGCCAATATTCCCACCCTTTTTACCAAAAATACAAGTTACTAAACAAATGAGACAAAACGTGTTATAGCAGCACTGTAGCAATGAATATTTGGATTTCCAGCATAGTGATATCTTCATAATTATGTCATAGTACCAAATGGAAAATTATTTCCCACCAGAAAGAGCTATGTACCATTCCCTGAGCGTATTTAGTTCCCACTGAACTTAACGGCACATCTTGATTTTGACAGCAAGATTGCAGCAATTTCATTTTTACTGGGGATGACTTTAAGCATTTTTAATAATTGTCATTTAGAATCATGATATTTACTACCCTGACATCACTTTTCCCTTGTCCAAGCACAAAGCCTCATAGTATGTGTAAAATACATGTAAGAAAAACTAGTAATGCAGATCTGCTACTCTCTGAAGGACCACAATCAAAATACTTGGTTTTGCCCAACAAGAAGCATAATATAACACCAGACTTGTTTGGATTTTCACCTTGTAGGTTCAAACATTGCAGGGGAAACCCTAGACACCCTCTTCTGTCATGAAAACCTAGCTCTAAAGTAAAATAGCAGAACTATGCCATTTAAAATTAATGGCTCCAAAATTAATTTTTTTTGCCTCATCTCTCAAATAAATGCATCTGTTAAACTATTAATCTTTGTGATTACTTACACTCAGTCAAGTGGAAAGGTCAACTCACTTGAGTTAAGTTACTCACTTGTTTGCAGCTTTCTGTCCTCCAGTGCTTACTAAAACAGTTTAATGTCTTAAAATAAAACATTTGTCACTCATGGTAAGTTATTTCATAAATATAACAATCCTTGGTATTTTTCACTGCATAAGTTTGATGAAAGTGTAGGCAGTCCAAATTATTAAAACCAAGAAAGAGAATAAACAGAATACATTACAATAGTGTGGTCAATAAAGCATAGCTGTGCTTTACTGCTCATCACCAACAGCACAAGAAGTTTCAGAGGGCCCACTTGTGACTGCAATGCCTCTACAATGCAGTACTAAATCAGACACAGTGGAGATGGTTGTAAAAATTCATGACCCACTAAAATGGAAGGCATACCTCAAAGCATCTCTCCTGACTTCTAAGTGGCTTGGAATAGAGATCGTCAAAGAGACGGGAGCCCCGGAAGATTAAAAGCTCACACCAGCAAAAGGAGCAGTGTTGTTATCTAAAACAATGCTGCAGGAGAGCCTGTGCTGTGGGTGGGCATCATGCAATGTGCTAACGCAGTCTTTGAGGTTACAAAAGAAAAATGCACCCAAATGCTACTTGCTTACTGAGGAGAGGTCAGTGGAGCTCACAGTTTGACTGGGATTGCAGTTCGACAGGCAAATATCAGTCCTCAGCTACCTTTCAAAAGCGAGAGAGATGGTACAAGGATGCTGAAGGAACAGCAACAGTAGAAAAAAATCAGGGGGAGGGAAGGAATGTGGTGATAGGGCTATGGAAAATGGATATAAACTGGAGAGGGGCAAATTTAGACTAGACATAAGGAGGAATTTCTTCACGATGAGAGTGGTGAGGCACTGGAACAGATTGTCCAGGGAAGTTGTGGCTGCTCCATCCCTGGACGTGTTCAAGGTCAGGTTGGATGCGGCCTTGGGCAGCCTGATCCAGTGGGACGTGTCCCTTCCCATGGCAGGGTGGTTAGAACTAGATGGGCTTTAAGGTCCCTTCCAACCCAAACTATTCTATGATTCTGTGATTCCATAAGCGTGTGGCTTAGATGATGGAAGAGCTTTTCGCATGTGATCCACTGTTTGTTTCGTTACAGAAATGCAAATCAGGCTGTGAATTCACAGGGCATTTCAAACTCATACAGGCAGCAGAGATTCCCCATTTTCTTCTCATGTAAAAGCTCCTACTCAAGAGATTTGTGCAACCTCGTTCACACACAGAAGAAAGCTTAACTTTTTCACAGTCACAGCCAAGTCAAGAGGAATTATTTCAACAGCTCAGATAACCTACTGGCAGCGACAGCATGTGACAGGCCCAAAAGCAACTTCAAAGCTGCCAACCCAAATGCTTCTCTTTTGTCGTGCCAAGAACAAGGCACTGGCTTTAGAAGAGCTTGTGCTCATCGTAATCTAGCTTGAGATTGCATCCAAAGAGAGGGCAAGGAGATGAGTGAAACGCAAGAAAGAACGAAGAGCAAAGATTTCCCACATGATGTACCTCTTCTACGTTTCTTAAAAGCATTGGAACACATTTTTACACAAGATATCCTTTACACAAAGGTATCTTTTTTTTGTCAGTGTTTTTACCTTTATTTCTGTTCCCCATTCTTTTCTATTTTCTATCTGTACTGTAAAGCTGACAGGCAGTTCAATGTGCATCACGACTGCATGTTGGTCATAACAGTACTTCACAAATAATGGAAACTAACCTAATAATGAGTGAATTTTGTTTCCTTTTTTTTTTTTTTTTTCCTGGATTTGCCATGCTGGGTAAAGGACTGAAGTATCGGGTTCGACTTTCAAAGAAAAAAACTCTAACCCAAAATATGATTCTGTGATATGACCTGAGACAAGGAAGAAAAGAATTAGCTTAGTCTCAAATTCATTTTGAGAATCGTAATGTACCCAGATCCTACAATGAATCTTTGGCTTGCCTGTGGGTTTGAAGGGCAAAACTTTGATCTTGTCATGCTGAGTATCAGCAGACCAGCATGTCATCTTGTTGGCAACTGACAGGTCCACGTTTGTCATTCTGCCCCTCAGGACCACAGCAGAATCCCCAAAACTCTCTCCTGAAGAAGTCAGATGTCTTTAGACTTTTTTTTTTTTTTGTCATGCCCTTGGGAAAAATTACTGAAAGTCTGTTGTCTCTACCTTATTTTCCCTGAGGATAAGAAAGGGCTAGTAAGTGCAATCCATGACCAGTGGAAGGAGGTACATTTTGTTAGATGGGGGAAAGCATGAGAAAAAACAACGAAATTGGCATTATGCTTCTAGTTTAGCCATAGGTTTCCATGTAACGTTGGGCATCAGGTTGTTACATGTATTATTTGCCCTGAACTTCCCTACCTGTAACACATTAACAACAGCTTTTTAGACAAACATGTGAAAGATAAATAAACTTTATGTTTTTTTTCAATATGAAAAGAATAGTGGATTATTTTTGGCATATTCTGTGCTTTAGGCTGTTAAGGACATTAACCAACATGGTGTTGACCATATATTTGATCTCATTTTCATAATTACCTGATGAGGGAGCCCTCAGCTTACATTTTCAAACATCAGCCTATTATATTTGTGTGCAAAATATTCTAGCATATAGATTTTTTTTCCAAGATCATATTAGAATGAAAAATGAGTTTATGTCTTTCAGTAAAACAATGTTTTAGCGTCTTCTCCTTGGCACATCCAGTAGATCTCAAACCTGCTAACATTAGTAGAAGTTAAGAAACCGTATAACACTACAGTGTCACTAAGTCGCTGAAAATGCAGGGTTATTAAAATGTTAACAATTAAAGTGGCCATTTTCTTCAAAGAATACAGAAGTAAAACATCATTGGTGAATTTTTTTATGCAGATATTTTTGTATAAACAGTAAAGAGATCTTTTCCTTGGCACATCCAGTAGATCTCAAACCTGCTAACATTGCTATTCAGAACTTTCAGCACAATTACTTCAAGGTTATCAATGCATCGCATCATGAAGGGCAAGAGTCATTTGCAAACCCAAAGGTAAACATGAGTGAGATTGGCTTAACCTCTTCTAATGTGGGCAACACAAAATTTTCTCTCTACTTGCTGCCTGGCTTGGACACTAATCAGCAGAATTTATCCATGTTTTATTTACTGCTTTCCCACTGGCAACTCCTGGCAGCTGCTGTTACAAAGGTACCATTACTAAACACTCTTCTATGAATGTTCCAAACATTGGTCTCAAGTCTGCTTTGGGCACTTATTCTTGTTTCGTGTGTTTTAAGAGGAGTTTACAGGACCTGTAACACGGTGGTGACCAACCAGCAGAGTGCACAGAAGCAGACCGCTTGTGTTACAAATTCTGATGCTACACTGCCATTCCCCAGCATTTAAGTTTACTTTGGAAATTAAATAGGGGACAGATTTTTGTCCAATGACACAACTCTAATGTAATGAGGACAAAAATACAATTTTATATTGGATTATTTGTTTTCCTTCTTGCTTGTTTTCCTTCTTTATTTCTTTCCCCTGCCCCCCAAGCTGCATTTCATTGCTGAATATGGAGATTTCAGATATAATATTTTATCACAAACACTTAAAAAAAATTCAGCACTGACAATTGAAAGCTAGATCCATTTTTCTGCCAGCCTATTTTAAGCACAGTCTTCTATTTATGTCAAGACATTCTACCATCGAAAATTGCAAGGAGTTT
Source organism: Cuculus canorus (assembly GCF_017976375.1). Classification (NCBI taxonomy): domain Eukaryota; kingdom Metazoa; phylum Chordata; class Aves; order Cuculiformes; family Cuculidae; genus Cuculus; species Cuculus canorus. The sequence continues at coordinate 3,829,670 of NC_071401.1, forward strand.
ATATCTTATATTTTCATCTCGGCAGGACAAGTTTGAAAGCAGAAAACATTTCCCAATAGCTATCTCACATGGTTACAGTAGCTAATGTCATATCCTGAATCTTTTCTCCTTAAAAACACACTGGTTGACTACAGTATGAATGGGACGAACACTTATTCCATTCTTTGCCAAAACTGAATACTTGGTTCCTCTGTGCAGGTACCATTTTAGGGAGTTGGATTCAAGCCATCCTATCATTCCATTCATGGGCAAAATAGTAAAAAATTACTTACTGAGACAGAGCTTGTGACTGATTCCCAGTTGGTTTCTGAGGCTGCATGCTGGAAATCATCCTAAGGGGAAAAACCCACAGGAAAAATCACCTTTAACACGATGCCCTAAATTAACTGCAGAACCTAAAAAATGTCTCAGTATTCAACATCTATCACATTTTTCAAAACTCTTTAATGCAAGAAGTGCTTGCCGTGCAGCCTTAATAATGCCACTTCTTTTCACATTCCTCCCTTTTCATTGTTTATAAACTAGCTCCTTGCTAGTTTGCTAGGGCAAGGATAGGTATTATTATTATTTCTATTATGATATATGCTTCTTTGCATAGCAGGACCTATTCTGGCCAAGAACATTACATTTATCTTCCAACATAAAAATCAAACACCACCTCTATATGTTTACAACCAAAGTATCAATGCTGTTCCCAGAACTGATCTGTTCTGGAAAGAATGTGGACATAGTAATACCCTGGTACTGCTTAGCTAAGGTGAAAGGCAAGGTAATCCAGTCTATTTGAAATGTAGTCCAACATGACTATACTGCTTTTGGTGCTTGTGCTGAACAGGATTTGTCATGCATCTCCATCTGGACATGGAGCAATTGATCACTACTCTCTGAATGTGACCATTCAGCCAATTCCTTATCCATTGAACAGTCCACCCATCAAATCCACATCTCCAATTTAGAGAGAATGATGTTGTGGGGGACCGTGTCAAAGGCTTTATAGAAGACCAGATAGATTGCATCCATTGATTTTCCCACACCCACTAATGTGATTACCCCACCATAGAAAGCGACTAGGTTAGTCAGGCAGGACTTGCCCCAGTGAAGCCATGCTGGCTGCCTCTAATCACCTCCCCATCTTCCATGTACTTTATCATAGCTTCTAGGAGGATCTGTTCCACGATCTTCCCAGGCACAGAGGTGAGGCTGACAGGTCAGTAGTTCTCAGGGTCGTCTTTTCTACCCTTTTTAAAAATGGGGACAATGTTACCCTTCTTCCAGTCACCAGGGACTTCTCCTGACTGCCAGGACTTTTCAAATATCATGGAGAATGCCTTGGCCACCACATCAGCCAATTCAGTCAATGAGTGCATCATCTGTGCAGAGCAGTGAATGGCACTATGTCCTTTAAATGACAGAACATATCCACAGCATATTCGTGTTGGAAGTGTCATCGTACAACCCCCTTGGGCATTTATAATTAATTTGAGCACAGTGATAGGATTACTCTCATCTAGCTTTGGACATCACAAAACAAACACCTAAGCTAGTCACTCTTGTTTCCATTTATGGTCAACTAAAACTAGCATTTTTAGGGTATAATATCTTATAATATCTTATATATTTTCGAAGCTTAATTTGGGATGACATTGCATCTTAAAAATCCTTTCCCCCCCGCCCTCCGTTGTCTATTGAGGGAGCATGAGAGGTTCTAGCTTAGATACAGATGTCAAAATTGTACATATTGACATGTGGTCATCTGAATCCCAATACACTTGTCTGACTAGTGATGGGCAATCATTACTTAAATAATGAAGAAACCATTTCTTTAATCTTTTGGCAGTTTTACTCATTCCCAACTGGAATAATTAAACTACAAAAAAATGGAAAAAAAGGCAGCATTACAGAATGGTTATTAAACAAACACATGCAGTGAATAGCTAATGATCAGCATAAAGAGGTAGGTAAGGAAAGTGGACTGAAGTGAAAGCATACCAGGATTTTCATTTCTAATAACAGAATTTATAATGAAAGCATTTAAATAACATGGATCAGTGCCTGAGATCACCATTTTACACTGACTCAGTACCTGCTATGCGTTTTTTAATTTGCCACCTGAAAGGGTAAATGGAAGGGTAGATGCTCAGCTGATGCTCTCTAGACTCAATACTGCATTGAACCACGCATATATGCATATATTCAATTATTTATTAGGAATGGAAAAGAGAAAAATTGATCACATAATCTGCTAATTCACCAATAAAATTCTTCCTTAGTCAAGAAGAAAGAGAGATGCTTTCATATCCAGACTCAGTATTGAAAAATATTCAAATGTCCCAAAAGTTACAAGAATGTTTATTCAATATTGATATTACTTCTTTTCCCTTGCAATGTTCCTTCATCCTGAACTTGAGGCAGCAAAACTGCAGTAAGGTCTTAACATCAGTAGAATTTAAGAAACCCCATAACACTATAGTGTCACTAAGTCACTGAAAATGCATGTTTATTAAAATGTTAACAATTGAAGTGGTCATTTTCTTTTCTAAGAATGCAGAAGCAAATCATCACTGGTGAAATTTTTAATGCAGATTTTTTGTATAAACAGTAAAGACATCTGCAAATGCTATGAGCAGGTCATAAATAATTCAGGAGCAGTGGGCTACTTCGGCCATTTTCTCTACACATTTGGTTGCCCAATTCTTGACAAGCCACTATTTAAAGTACATAAAAATTAATTTGGAATGCTCACGGATCCTCTGGTAGTGGTTGCCAGTTGTAAAACTTGGAAATAATTTCCTCTCTGTCATTAGCTTCCATTTAGCACTTCCAGAAAAAAAGTGGCATTGAGTTCTGAGGCATTATTTTAAAACAGGAACAATCTGCCTCACTGAATGTCTGCAGAAGACCGCAGACAAGGAATAATTTTGTGTGTGAAGTGACGGTCCCCTTGTGTTATCTAATTGTAGACATAAGAATTGTTCCTTTAGTCTATGATTCTTTGAGATGGTTGATGCCAGGGAACCCCTCCAAAACCCCGAGACAGGCATGTGTACCACCTGCTTCTTGGATCTCAAACCTGATGACTGCACATTTTGACTCTGTGATTATATTTCATCTGCATAAACTATTCACAACTACATGGCTTTGTTCCACCATCACTCAAGGCAGCTGCAGTCATTCTTGGCTTCTCTGAGCTTTCTGCCTCTACAGTTTGAAGATTATTATTATCTATGGCTTCTGCTTTGCAACTATTTCAAGTAATAATATCAAATTGGTTCTCATCATTACAAAATCCTCTCCTCCTCTCTCACCATTCTCCCTAGCACAACCTGAAGGACAAAGCTATTTTCAGTGCTATCTATTCAATTCACACTATTGCATTTATGTGAATTTGCATACGAACACTTGACTATTGTTTTCTTCATTACTTAAAATGACATTAAAACTTTTAGTTTAAACATAACCCCCCGCTACATCTTTTTTTTTTTCTTTTTACAGGATACTGGAAAAATAGGGTGGTAACAATTTGGCTAAATCACCTCGATCACAGTGCTTTTATTTTTGTATGTCTGTCACGGTAACACAAGAACATTACATGATACTTCAGCAAAGCACTGCATTAACCGTTCTACAAGCAGCAAAAATACAGGCAAAGCAACAGGGCTACCAATCAACTTCTGATAGCATCTACTTTTACTGAAGAAAAACTACTTATACACTTCAACTTCCAAAAATACACCTCAGCAAGATAAATACTCAGTCAGTCCTTAGAGTTAAATATGTATAGACATTGATATATTGTTCTTGGCTCTCTTTCAGACAAAGATAAGCTACTCTCTCCTTCACGGACTGACTTTGTCTATAGCCTGTCTCTCACCACCGTTCTCCAGCAAATGACAAGGAATACTCTTTGTTTCACCTAAGGATTTGACAAGTGGAGATCATGAGGCAAAATCACTGCTATCAAGGATAAATGAGACTGCAGAGCCAGACAGACCTGGTTGCTGAGGAAGATGGTTTGCAGGCTCAAGTCTGGCAGGGTCAATAGGAACAGGGAGGCATCAGAAGGACACCAGGGAAGAGGCTGGGAAAGTCACCAGTTTGAGAAACATTCTGCCCATGATTCACTTTGCTGTACCACAAATATGGCAAAACATGTGAGTCATTCAGCCATGCTTACTGTCTTAATTTAAAGAAAGAAGCACTTTCTAACAATACCGTGATTCTTCATTTTTTTTTTACACAGTTTATCACTTTTGTACAGACTTTTGTTATCTTGATGCTTGATATCTATGAGGCATGATACACAAGACAGGCAATAACCATCATAGAACAGGCACAAACACACCAAGAGCTCTCTCCAGTGAGAAGCAACCTCATATCTCTATAAGCTTCTTTACAAACTCTCTCTCCTAATTTGCAGATCTTGGGGGTATTGGATGAGGTTTGGTAAAAGAGTGTTTACCTTCCAAAATCAACCATAAACTAAGGCTAATAAAATCTGAGGTGATGCTCTTTGCTTCAGGAGTTAGAGAAGCTTCACTAGAGTCGCGGTTAAGAAGAGCCCAGACAGCATCCTAGAATGACATTTAGGTCCTACCAATTTTAATAAGGTCCTGTCCTGAAGGAGCAACCTTTTCTAATGTGACCTTGTGATGCGAGTGGAAGAGAAGTGAGGAGGGGGAGGTAAAAATGCAGGCATGTTCTTGGGGCAAGCAAACATGAGAAAGAGGGAGAAAGAAACAAATGAAGGAAAAAAGAACATAGAGAAGATGAATGTGTTGGGATCTGTGGTCACCTCATTTGGGATATTTAGATGCTATAGCTACAGACACACACAGAAACAGCTTCTAGAAATTTGCAAAGGAATAGGGCTAAGGGATGCACTGAGGCACAAAGGAGATTTTGAAAAATCAAATCAGAATTGAAATGGGTAATGTTCAAAGAGGTCCAGTGCAGATGGAGTATCTCACTGGAACATGTGAATTAGGTACTGGGACAGTGGAAGGTCTGTAAGGAAAACCTAGGTTAAAATAGATTATAACTTGAAGAAATAAAATTATCTTAACATTTACGTTAACAAAAGAAAACCCAATGATACTTTTTTTGATCAGTAGTCAACATGCATCTAATGCACTCAGTGCTGTTTGCAATCAGGTAGCTGATAATCAGATAAACTTGTAGTTAGTAAAAATAATAATATTCTGAAAATTAGGACTTTCTTCTTTTCCCTGTAACAAGAATAACAACACTATTTTCTTGGAAAACTGAATTCACAGGCGCTGCATTTTATATACAAAGAAACAGGTATTTCAAGAAAATAAACCCCAGGCTACTTTGTGTAACAGCAACAGTGTGAAGTAAGTAAGAGGCAGAAGAAAAGCCACAGTTTCATTCACAAAAACACTGTGATAAATATTCAGGCATGTACACTTTATTGATTAATCACTATTTCCCCTGTGCCATTTTAGTACATGCCGATTTCTATTCTTAACGATAAACAAGTGTATAGAGATGCACACTTTTAAATGTTTTTCTATTACTGTACTGTCAATTCATCACTTTTCACGGTTTCACTTTCATATCAGAATGATATTTATTACCACTTGTCCTAAGGATGCTGAAAGATACCTATTTTCCTACAACAGGCTACTCACTAGGAAGTGAGAAACCTCTTTTTTCTTGCTTACAGTGGCCAAACCACTGTTCTGTTCAGTTCTGGTGAATAGGCTTTAATATAAAAGATGTTGAATTTGGAAACCATGCAACAAGGATTATATGTAATTTGGAAATCATGCCTTGCAATGCTAAATTGCTAAATGGAGGCCAGCGTCTTTCAAGAAGGTTAGAGGTAACTTAAATTTGTCTCTCTAGCTAACAACCTGTAGTTAGCTACAAGAGGCCGCTACCAATGTTAACAAGCTCTTTTATCTAGCAGTGCAAGCATTTAACAAAATCAGGTGGCTGTAACCTGAAGGGAGCAATATTCAAACCAGAAGTACAAGCACATTTTACCGCTAGTGACAACTATTACTGGAAGAGATAAGAAATGAACAAATAACTTGAATAATATTGAAGTTTCCTTTCTATTTTCTGGTGTAGTCCCATAAAGGCAGGCCATCCATGACACCACTATTTTAAAGTCGGTAACAAAAGGTCAGACAGCCGCCAAAGAGTGTATGATCCCAAATGTGATGGTATGATTCTTGCCCTTTAAAAAAAGACATAAATTGAGTTTCTAAAGCCCAGATGCCACTACACGACAGTTACTGCAACCTTATCAGTTATGACTAAGTTAATACTAGTGCAAAATGACAGCTAAAATCACTCTTGATTTGGTCTGTCACATTTACTGAGCTATAACTGAGCAAGAAGCACAAGATACTTAAAATTTCAAAAGTTTAAGGCTGTAATACTGATTTAGATTAACTGCAGTTCGATGCATTTATTTATGAAAAGTTGAAGTCAAAGTGAAGCAGAAAAATATATTTAATGTTATGTTTGGTCAATACGTCTCTTCATCCTGCACCTAGTTTTCAAATTAGGTATTGCTGTGTGCATATTGTAACAGTGGGCAAGACACTGACATTTAAATGGTCTCTCTAAAAGGTCAGCTAATACTTGCTTAAATGAGATGATAGCTATGGCTTTGAAAAATCAGATGTCACCTAACACTAAACTGCCTGTGAGCACCCTGATGCACGTAACCATAAGAGAGTACGCAAGACTTCACTGCCATGCTGTCTAAACTGTGCATTACCTTTAATTTTTCTGTTTGTAACTTACATCTTCCTGTACAAGGGATTTCGTTTGCTAATTGCTACTCTGGTGCACACTGCAGTTAAACAATTGTAAACAAAATAAAAATCAACTAACGTTCATTGTAAATACTCTAAAATACATCCTCTGCTGTCTGTACCTGAATGGCAAGTTTTACCTCTGCATTTAAATACCGGGACACAAAACTTGTAAAGTTCTTCCAGGTCATCACCTCTAAACCCTGCTTGTTTCAGGCAACTGCATCATCATAAACAACTCACTGTCCATTTTGAACCTAGTGAGATTTTCTTTGCTCCTTCCAATCCCTTAGATTGGTTGGTTGTTTCTGAGCTAAATATATCTTTATTGTGCTTATGTAAGTGCCAGCTTTGTCCTTTTCTTTCTCTCCTGAGTTTGCTTCCTGCAGTACTTCTGAAGAGAGGTTATATCTCCTCCCTGCATCCGTTTTATTATACTAAGCAAGCCAAGTTGTCTTGGCCTTCAGTAAGAAATGTCCTCTTTTCCCCCTCCCGTCTTATAGCTGTTCCCTGAATACAGTCCAAGAAAGATGTGCTTGTTCCATAATATGGGGACCAAAGCTGTACAAAGTATTCCAGCGAAGATGCAACGACTGCCTTGTTGGTCCTATGCCTCGTACACCCAGAAACCTTCTTCTCCCATCTTTGCTAACCAGTGAGATGCCACTTAACAGCAAAAGTTTTTGTTATTAATCTCTACATGAGTGACCCGTTTGCTCTTTTTGGGCTGTTGCATTTCATGGTGAATCAATTCTCCAGTGCTCAAGGTCACCTAGTTCTCTCTGATATTCTGATTTTCCAATTCATTAGCAAGGCACTTCAGTTCTGCGTGTGCTGCAAAAGCCATTAAAATGCAACTCTGACAGGTTGTGCTTTGGTCCTTAAAAAAACCCTAAAAATAAAACCAATCACGAGACCAACCCTATAGAAACTCCCATTAGCGAGCTCTCCTTGGCTGAATACTTCTTTCTGCTTTACAGCACACAGTGTCCCCTTTGCCTGCCTTGTGGCTCTTCTATTAATTGCCATCTTCTCCAGCGTAAGTGATTGTTTCCTGCATGGCACTAGGCGAGATGCTCCTTTGAAGTCCAATTAGATTTGCTATATAGCATTTCCTTCCTCTCCAGGCTATCCTCCACTCCGGCATATGCTCCTTTGATAAAGAGATGTGGACTTTTTTTCTAGTTTCCTGTATCTTTAACCACCTTCTCTGCTGACAAGTGTCCCTTAAGCTTTCTAGGTCAGACTAATGAGCGTGCAGTTGCCCCGGCCACTCTCCTGCCGTTGATGTTATATACCACCATTGCATTTGCCTTTTCCACGTGAGCCCTGGCTCATCTTGTCCCACTCCAGAGATGCAAGCCAGGTGCATTAAACTAAGACTGTGGATGCTTCCTGCTCCCTTTATATTAATTACTGCTACACGGAGAGGGAAACTTGTCTTCAGGAGTGACTTTATGCCTTGTGGTCTGCAGTGCCCATCTCTCAGCAGTGGTAATGGAGGGTGCTGAAGGCAATCAGGCTCCTTCCTCACTCCAGCTCAGTGTCTAAGCACACCTGTGCCACAGTACCAGCCCAGTTTGCAGAGCTTGCTGGTGCCCCTACGAGGCCCATTCTGCCTCTGTCAGAGCAGCGGGGAGCAGACTTCAAGAGGAGTCTCTGTCAATGGAGTCAGGGAAACGCCAGGTGGAAAAGAACTTGGAAGTAGTGATCCCAGGAGCCAAAAACTCACTCCCAGGTCAAAAGTGCAGTGCCTTTGAGAGGACTTTGGTGAACTTCCACCACGCAGACTGACAGGTTTTTTGGAAGCAGACTTCCTGGTAATAGGTGAATCCGCCCTGAGCAAAACTGAAAAAGGCCCAGCAGTGTCCATGTGGGCAAAAAAGTCCTTCAGAGTTAACAGAAGGCATGACAGCTGGTTATTTTGGGTCCTCCTTCTTGGCATGACCCATCCCAAACAGGAATGTACAGAGAGGCCCCAGCACTATGGTTAAAAGGAAAAATATTAATGCAAGAAAACCTCCTAGAAGTTATTTAATAGTGTCTTCTTTCCGCTTGGGTTTCCATTTTTTTTTTTTAATGTAGAACTAAGCACACTCTGTAATGAGTGGAAAACAATCATTAGCAAATGCAGCGTAATTTCATTTAATATTCCAAGTTTTCCATTGTTCTACTAGGAGCGTCTGCTAAGTGCTCTGACACGCACACTCACATTTTAAGATGTGATTTGGGAGAAATAAAGGAGAAATATGAATAATAATGAAAACCTCTAATGGAGCTAAGTAAATTTAATTCCAAAGCTGAGGACACAATGTAAAAGGTACCAGTAAGGCATATTAGTTGTCCTAGCAGCAATCCCAGCCTATTGATTGCTTGTGAAAGATTCATTTGGTTTTGAGCTCTCTCCCGGAGGATGCTGTTCAATGCTGCAGTAAGCATGCAGCAGGAGCATGTGTTATGTTTCATAGATAATGCAAAGCAAAACAATTTGTTCACCCTCATGCTTTGACTGGAAGGCATTGCATTTTCTAGGACAACAAAAAAGGACTGCTATACAAACTCTCCAGGATAACAATAATCATAAAAATAGCAAGAATATATAATCTCTGAAGAATACAAGAACTGCTTTTTCTTAGCTTTTCCAGGTTTTTGATGGGACCAAAAGCAGTTGATTTATTGTAATCAGCATGGGATATTGCTTACTGGGAATTTATTTTAACTTGAGTTTCATCAAACAGCTAGAATAAGGAAAATAACACTATCCAGACTGGACTTCAGTCCCAGATCTATTCCCCCAAAAAGCTGTTGCTGTTAAAGCTAAATACAAGTACCTTAGGAAAAGTCATGTTTCTCATTTTTCTTATGTGCTATCCTTTAAAACATCAATTATGACACTATGAATGAAGACTAAATAAATAGAAAACAACTTACATTTGCCACATATTTGTAAAAACTCTGACTAAATCATGTTATCAGTTTTGGAATCAGCTTACCAAAATCCAGTCTTGGAAATTGTTCCAAACCCCAAACTGAGATCATAATCTCAGGACCAGGAAAGTGTGTACTGGGCCAGAATTAGTGTGCAACACATCTTATTTACATTCAGACTAAATACAAGCATAACCACGCAGATGAAGGATGACTGTAGCATTGCAATAGGCTAAATATTTTTCAAGCTATAAAAATCAAGAGGAATGTTTTATTTCAGTTTTATACTAACAATCTGAAAAATGTCATACACATTGGATCTGGAAAAACAAATCAGAAGTTTGAAAAAAAAAGGTGTGGGCACCATTTAATATAAAGAAATATGCTGGCACTACCAGAGGTCAGAAGTAGAGGCAGGAAAGAAAAACAAGCTTTCATTTATAAGAATTTAAATGGAGTAAAAGGTACAAACCATAAACTCAATTTGACGGCACACAGGGACTCAGAAAGGAACTCATGTCAAGAGTTGGGGCTGAGCAAAGAAGAACATGAAACTAATCTGCAACGTGACACAGTGGTATGGCACACAGGGTGACTTATGGCTGCACACAGATATCGCTCCCAGGGCACAGGGAGACTCTATTCCCTTACCAAGGGGATACCACACCATCACAGGTCACTGCCTTCCAGCGAACCACAGGTAGAGGTGGAGCCTTTCCTCACTGGTGGGAGTGTGTGAACATCTGCATGTCTTCACCATCTTCCCACAAACGCAGAACAGAATCACGATCAGAAGAAGGTAAGGTCTATGGGTGCGAGCAGCTTCCCTGGAAACCAGAGACAAGTATTCTCCAAACAACAGACATGGACAGCTAGTTTTAACCTATCCAGCTGTGATATCAGTATCAATAAAAATTGCTAGAGGGAGCTTTATACTCCATCTATGAAGATGCCAAGGTGGCACCAAACCCATGTTATCTTGGCCTCACAGAACTGGTTTGAGCATATCAGTCTTTTAGGGTGTCCACCTCCATCAGCAACTCAGGCTTATGGGGAGAAAACATAGGGAGAATGCCCTTGTACCCGCCAGCAGAAAGACTTTGCTCTGTGGTTTGAAAACTCAGAGTCTTTCCTGAACACCAGACAGCATTTTTAATATGCCAAACCTACAGTCTGTCATGCTTTTACTGCTGGTTTTAATACAGCCCTCCTGGTCATCCTGTCCATCAGTGTACCACTGGAAGACCAGAAGCTGTGCAAGCCTCCAGATTTCCGCTGCTGGCATTACAAGAGTCTTCTCTGCTTTTAATCTGTTTGTTAAAGCACCTGGAAAAATGAATGTGAACTAGCCCGCTGATCATCCTTGCAGCAATTCTCTGGACCCATTCCAACAGCTTCATATCCTTCTTATATTGAGGATACCAGAACTGGACGCAGTATTCCAGGTGAGGTCTCACAAGAGAGGAACAAAGGGGCAGAATCCCCTCCCTCGCCCTGCTGCCCACGCATCTTTTGATGCAGCCCAGGATACATTTGGCCTTCTGGGCTATTAGCACACATTGCCGGCTCATGTTGAGCTTCTCATCAATCAGCACCCCAAAGTCCACACAAACCACACAGAGCAGTCAGACTACCTGCCCTCATAATATCCAGGTTCTTCCAAGCATTTTTTTGTTTCAAGTTTATCAGCTAGGTCTTGGTGCAGGATAAATTTTTGCATCCCAAAGGTGGCTGTTTTACCCTGCCTTACAACAGTTGAAAAATTAGCCTCATTCTTTCTAAGGCTGTTTTCCCAAGTTTAAGGGTTTGCTTGTTCATTTAATTTATTTTTTTTCTCAAAGATAAGATTGTCTTTTAAGAATAGCCATAGTTCTGCAAACATTGAACCCCAGGGCTCGCAGATGCTCCATCAACTCTGTCACTCACGGTGCTGTCAAGCAGTGATGAGAAAATGAAAGAGAAGACCGACTCCCATGAAGGAACTTTTGGGCTACATCCATATTAGTAAATAAAATGAGGTAGGGACTGATTAGATATGGTATGACTTGTGTCCTAGGACATACCTATGACCCTAAAAAACATAGTGGTCACAACAAAATGCATATTGGAAACAGCTGGCCCCAAACTAGCCGTGCTACACTTGTGAGAATGCAAACAACCTTGTGCCTATGCTTCGACTCACATCCAGTCTGTTTAACAGTAAATTCTGACAAATTGGGATACTTCAAAAGTACATAGTTTTTGCTTACAGTTTGGGGTAGACACACTTCTTTATTATTATAAGATCTGATGTTGCAACAGCTTGTATTTATGTTTCATTACATGACTGATGGCTGGACAACAATGCTGTCTGGAATCAAGAACATGCAATGAGAAAATAAGGTGACCAATTCCTACATTCTGAGGGGAACTTTCATTACAAAGTACTTTTTACCACCCATCACCTAAGAAATACATCATGCCACAAATATTGCTTAAAAAGAAGCATTTTTATAGCTGCCAAGATCAGAAGTATTATTGAAAAAATAAGGCTTCAGCAGCTTAAGAAAAGGAGGGAACTGGGAAATAAGTTCTGCCTGCCACAAACCATCAATTTGTACAAATAAAATATTTCCACAAACAAAAAACATTAAAATAAAAGAAAAAAAACCTGTTGTCAAGGGTCACAGAAAAATCGTATATCATTTGACTCTGCTAAGAATGATCTGACAACAAGATACACAAATTGCATAGATCTAAAAATTATTTTTTGCTTCCAGTGCTGCAGATGAGTTGCAAAATCTGACCCTGTGTAGTTACAGGCTCAAACCTTCTCTAATTAAGCATTGACTGGTCATCAAAGTGACAACTAAGGAAAACAGAACTTCATTTTTCTTGGCATTACAAGAGATGGGAAATGTGATAGACTTTTTTTTTGTCAAGGCGTGTATGTTCAAAATCAGATCAGCATGAAGAGAAAAGTGTAGGTTGAAAAACAGAATCATAGAATCATTTGGGTTGGAAGGGACCTTAAAGATCATCTAGTTCCAACCTCCCCACATAAGCAGGGGCACCTCCCACCAGACCAGACTGCCCAAGGTCCCATCCAACCTGGCCTTGAACACCTCCAGAGATGGGGCAGTCACAACTTCCCTGGGCAACCTCTGCCAGTACCTCACCACTTTCATGGTGAAGAAATTCCTCCTTATGTCTAGTTTAAATCTGCCCCTCTCCAATTTATATCCATTGCCCCTAGCTCTGTCACTACAAGCCTTTATAAGCAGTCCCTCCCCAGCTTTCTTGTTGCCCCCTTCAGATAATGGACAGTTGCCATGAGGTCTCCTCAGAGCCTTCTCTTCTCTAGGCTGAACAAACCCAACTCTCTCAGCCTGTCCTTGTAGTGAAGGTGTTCCAGCCCTCCGATCATCTTTGTGGCCCTCCTCTGGACCCATTCCAACAGATCCATACCCTTCTTACGTTGAGGATTCCAGAACTGGACACAGTACTCCAGATGAGGTCTCACAAGAGAGGAATAGAGGAGCAGAATCCCCTCCATCACCCTGCTGGCCACGCTTCTTTTGATGCAGCCCAGGATACGGTTGGTTTTCTGGGCTGCAAGTCCACATATGGGATTGTAGGAAAAGTACCTTGATAACAACCCAGGCACTGGGTCTGAAGAGGTGTTTAGTTCAGCAGTACAGAGCTCAGCACCAGGCAGGGGCTTATTTTATGTAGCAGTATATTCAGCCAAAAATTTTCTAGTAAAATTTATCATATCAAGTCTAAAGTGACAGAAACCCTGCAAATAATAAAAGATGTGTGTGTGAATATGCATGGATAAGGGAAAACCAGAAACACTCTGTGACATATCTGTCATCTGTATTATTATGAAGACATGCATGGACTTTATCAAGTGCTCAGAGCAAAACAGAAGGTTGTAAATTTAATAAAGATGTATGCACAGAAAATACAAATGAGATTTACACAGCACCGTGACTGTCGTTGGAAATGTGGTATATAGCATGAAGGTCACCGAAGCTAGAAGAAATGTGCTGAGCAAAGAACTGTGCTGGCCTGCAAGCATGCCAGCTTCTCTAGCACGGAGGAAGGACAGAATTTCTCAAACTAGAGGGTACCTCAGGTAAGTCTGGCAGGCACAGAAAAAAGCAAATATCTGAATAAAAAAGCAGAGCTGACAAACCCCTTTGCTAATCAGTCTCAGTTTGACGATGCAGCCTGTTTCACTGGCAGAGAGTCTCAGACTGCAAGCAGGAACAACACAGTGTGCCTCTGTAGAGTCTTTTAGAAGTTCATCTCATGGCATCCTACAAAGGCTTGTTGTGCCTGTCTTTGAGGTGGGAAGTCCTGAGGCTGTGAGAAGTTGTCAGGGCAAGCAGCAGAGGAGCCTGGCCTGGAGCCACTGCTGCAAGGCAAGTACCCTCCCTGAGGGCACGATGCTGTGTCCAAACCTGCAGCCAACACAACAGCGGGTACAGCCATCTTCACCGAGGACACGGAAAAATCACAAATACTATCAGAATCCAGCAAGGGGAAAGTTTACTCTGGAAAAATTCAACCTAATGTGTTCTTAAATTACATGCTGATTGGAAGAAGGAACCTAGGAAACTTGAGAGCTCAAAGATGGACTGAGCTAACAGAGGAAAACACATTAAAAGACACATTTCCAGTGTCAGGACAGCCAAGACTTGCCTAAGCAAGGTACCACGGTAGGTGACACTCCACTAATACTCAGCCTCAGTGACACTTGGACCACCAGATTTCCGCTCCCTTTGCTACTACAGAGACATTGTAAAAAGTGTGAAAATATGGGGAAGTTTTGAAATGGACATAAAAAGACCTCAACGGAGATTGGATAGCTTGAGTTCTCATGAAAGACTAAAAGCTAAATATGGACACCATTGCTTGACTAAGCAACAAGCAAAGAAGTGTGAGAGCACTCTGCAAATATCTGAAGTAGATAGACATCCACGACAAAGGGAACAGACTTCTTTATGATAAATTAGGAAGGAATACAATTGCAGGCAATGGCATGGCATTAAAAAAAGTATAATTAAAACATATGATCAAGGAAAAAAAGTCTGACAGTGATGTAGTAGTCTATTAGTTAAATCACGCGTGAGGTATGCTCCTATACTTGTTATATTTAAAAATGGTACTAGATGAACAACCGATAAATTTACAATCCAGAAAATTCTTGTCCTTAGAGAAAAATGAGCTAAATGAAGCTGCATCTTTAAATTATCAGATGCTACGTTTGGCTGCATTACCCGTTACTGAACAAGAAAATGTCTACAGCACCCCCAAATTTAGACTTGGAAATCTTAAAACAATCAGTAACATTTGATCCAGAGCTGTAAGTGTTTTCCAGCAGTTATAGCTGTTGTAACAAACAAGGCAAAGATTTATTCTGTAAGCAATTAAGCTTGCATTATGCACAATGCAGTGTTTTCCCTGGCTTTGCCAACAATGACAAACACAGACTCACAGAATGACCTGAGTTGGAAGGGACCCACAAGGATCATTGAGTCCAACTCCTAACCCCTAAATTGACACTATGTGTCTGAGGGCATGGTACAAATGATTCTGGAATAGTGTTAGGATTGGTGCCATGACTGCTCCCCTTCGGAGCTGTTTCAGTGCTCCACCACCCTCTGAGTGAAGAACCTTGTCCTAATATCCAACCTAAATCTCTCCTGCCACATTTTCCTGCCATTCCTTCAGGTCCTATCATTGGTCACCAGAGAGGAGATCAGTGCCTGTGAGGAAGCAGCAAACTGCTGAAGTCTCCCCTCAGTCTCCTCTTCTCCAGGCTGAACAGAACAAGTGACTTCAGCTGCTCCTCATATGACTTTCCCTCTAGACCCTCCACCAATTTTCTGGCTCCACATTGAACAGTACTAAGGTTGAAACAGACCCTGCAATCCTAACCTGGTCTAGATGAGTACAAGGTCAGGATTTCACTGCAACACTTTGTAAGATAACGCTGATGTTTGGTTAAATAAATAGTCTTGGTGGAATGTAAAATGTGAAGTTGAGTGTAGGAGCCAACCTCTCCACCAGGCTGGGAAGACATGCAATTCTTGTTTTGATTTAAAACAACTTGTAACCAACAGCTGCTGGGATGAGTTTTCACAAGTTCCTCAGTGCAGGTTGAAGGTCTGGCATATTTCAATTCTACAGTCACTTTCTCTGGAAGTCTATCAGAAGAAAATCCTGAAAGCAGACTGACTTTCTACTCTCCTCCAACACAGTTGGCACACATTAAAATTAAGCTACACATTCAGCTTACATGGGAAATCTAGAGCAGAGGCTGCTCAACAGGAGCAGGGCCTGGGAAGAACACTCCATTTTCTCTCCCCTAATGGCTACCATGGTAGAAGAGATCAGCCATTTTGCATTGATGCCCCAGGAGTTAATCAGCATCTCTTTGCAGCACTGTAATACAATCTTAGTGCCAAATTAATCTTTCTACAAAATCAAACATGGTATCTCATGTCGAGCTGGTTGACGAGAAGTTCGACATGAGCCAGCAATGTATGCCCACAGCCCAGAAGGCCAACTGTATCCTGGGCTGCATCAAAAGAAGCGTGGCCAGCAGGGCGAGGAAGGGGATTCTGCTCCTCTATTCCTCTCTTGTGAGACCTAACCTGGAGTATTGTGTCCAGTTCTGGAATCCTCAACATGAGAAGGATATGGAGCTGTTGGAATAGGTCCAGAGGAGGGCTGGAACACCTCCCATACAATGACAGGCTGAGAGAGTTGGGCTTGTTCAGCCTGGAGAAGAGAAGGCTCTGAGGACACCTCATACCAACCTTCCAGTACCTGAAGAGGGCAACAAGAAAGCTGGGGAGGGACTGTTCACAAAGGTGTGCAGTGATATGACTAGGGGCAACGGCTATAAACCAGAGAGGGGCAGATTTAAACTAGACATAAGGAGGAATTTTTCAGCATGAGAGCCGTGAGGCACTGGCACAAATTGCTCAGGGAAGTTATGTCTGCCCCATCCCTGGAGATGTTCAAGGCCAGGTTGGATGGGGCCTTGGGCAGCCTGATCTGGTGGGAGGTGTCCCTGCACATGGCAGGGGGGTTGGAACTGGATGATCTTTAAGGTCCTTTCCAACCCAAACTATTCTATGATCTCTTTTCTCCCTAACAATTTGTCACCTTTAACTGTATTTCTAGAAAACATCCTCCAGAGTTACCAAACCAAAATAAAAGCCAAGACTTCACATTTTACTATCTTTCTACGTGGTAACATTCTTCAGCTGTTGCTCAAGTGGAATGTAAGAATAGAATATGGATTTACAGAAACAGCATTATGCCCACTGTGCAATCCAACAGCTCATGCAATGGACAGAGTGCTGTCAAAGAAGTTTGACAGTGTAAACTCACCTCATTTTTGTAAACACTGATGTATGGTTTAGGGTAAATTTAGCTGAGAATGGTTGCATTTAACCTTCCTCTTTAGTGCAGACGCAGAGAGAGTCCACACATTTTCCAACAGCACTGATCGAGGTTTTGCAGCATAACCAGTTTGCTACTGTATTTCCTATGTGTCCTTCTGGTGCCCTCCTTAATGGTCAACTCTCAGCAGAAAAATTAGCTACGAAGTCTTTCCATATCTTCTAACAGGAGCTATACTGACACTGCTATTGGCCTGTCCCTATTGTGGTGTTGATATCTCATGTCCAAGCTATTGATATTTTCTGTTTGCTTGTCGGATGAAAAGTCACAGAACGAGATGGCCTTTACACTCTCCCAGGTTATGCCCATCATGACACAGATGTATACTTTCATCTCATGCATTACAGTTTTCAGTGCTGCATTCAGTTTAACTTTCTGCTACCTTTTCAAGTTTAATGTTCATTAAGAAAATTGTTTTATGGATACCCAGAAAAACTGTCCAACATATGTGGTTAGAAACATCACTGATTTTAAGACTGGCAAGCCTGAAAAATGCCTGAAATCATAAATTCTTTTAAAAACTAATTCATACACCCAGAGTAGTTTTAATACAAAAATATCTTCGATAACTTGCATCCATTTTTTAACCATCAGTGATTCACAAGTCTTCTAGGCGGTTAGGAATTGTTGATTTATTTCCTTAATTATCAGTGGTTACTTAAACCTTATTTTTTTTCCAACATGTTTGGGGTGAGTTCCCGCTTGTCCAACAGCACAATTTTGCCATTAACCAGTAACCAGTCTGGCTTACCGGAAGTATACTTGGAGTGCAGTGCTCTGATGGTTTATTTAACAGAGATTGTCTGACCCTAACTGACACTGAAAATCATAGAATCATAGAGTGATTTCAGTTGGAAGGGACCTTAAACATCATCTAATTCCATCCCCCCTGCCATGGGCAGGGACACCTCCCACCAGACCAGGCTACTCAAGGCCCATCCAACCTGGTCTTGAACATCTCCAGGGATGGAGCAGCCACAGCTTCCCTGGGCAACCTGTTCCAGTGCCTTACCACCCTCATTGTGAAGAAATTCCTCCTTATGTCTGGTCTAAATCTGCCTCTTTCCTATTTAAAGCCATTCCCTCTAGTCCTATCACTACATAGAACAAAGAACAGGGAAAAGATTAGCTTTCAAATAGATTTTTTTCTTTCTATGTCTGGCTATGTTAGGACTAGAAACTGATTATGAATTGTGATGCACCATGGGCATTCAAACTGAAAGAACAGAGAGCTCACCATGAATCTTCACACATGCCCTCACTTAGCCAAGTACAAAGGCAAAATTATGGCCAATTTATATGAGACTGCAGTTCTCTTCATTCA
Source organism: Cuculus canorus (assembly GCF_017976375.1). Taxonomy (NCBI): domain Eukaryota; kingdom Metazoa; phylum Chordata; class Aves; order Cuculiformes; family Cuculidae; genus Cuculus; species Cuculus canorus. The sequence goes on from NC_071401.1 coordinate 3,848,177, forward strand.
TTTAATGATAAAAAAAGTCAGTATTCTGCCACTATTACACACTATCCAACAACTGCAACATTTCTGCATCCCATATCCACTATTCTTACATGGCAAGTAGTTGTTTGATCTCATCACCAGTATGGTTGCACATGTCTTGGAATTTTCATTTTCCAGTTTTCTTCTGCTATTTTGCAAGAAATATACTGATGCTGAATAAAGCTTCTACAAAGAATAAACTATGGAGGGTTTTTTTTTTTTGCTTAACATGGATGACTCTTTTTTACTGCACATGATGTTCTTTTTCTGATTTTGTCCTTGTGTCTCACTTACCTTGGAAAAGTAGGAATTTCCTCTCTGTATCACTGACTTCCTCAGGAATCTTTAAAACAGGTAAGTACAGCCAACAGGAAATGCACTCCTTCAGAACCTAAAGCTGCCCTAAATGAACAACGCCTCTAAGTCTTGGAGAGACAACTGTTTAGGACACGATACTGGATTTGAAAAACAACACGCTTGTGTTTGCATAATCCTTTGAAGATACAAAGTGCTACATTTTCTTGTCCTTGGCCACAGACATGAGGTTGGTGAATTCTCAGACAGTGCTCTATTTGATGAAAGATGTAGCATTTTTAACAGGAATTTCAACAGGATTGCTGTTATGTTAAGACAGATTGATGACAGCATCCTGCAAAGGAGTCACATTTTGACTGAGCTGTCAACAAATGAGGGACAGAGGAGAGCAAATGGCCAGTTCTCCACCATGCTGTTCAAACAACAAAACTGCTGAGCACACATGCTTGCAGCTAGGAAAACACAGATACTAAAGTCTATTTTCCTTTCTGATTAAAACAATTGTTTTATCAGTTGAAATCTGACAGCTTCCAGGAGCTTCTGTGTGCCTACCAGCTCCCGCTGCTTCTCAGTTTGGCATCTTCCTTGCTAGAAGTTCTGTATTTCCCAGGTCCTAACTCAGTTCCTCACCCATGTACCCAGATGACTCCTACCTTTGATACATGCCCAAAACCAGCCCTACTGCTCCTCAAGTTCACAGTTAGAAGTTCTGCCAAAAAGGAGCTGATCTATGGGTACGGCCCTACTTTTGCCCTGTTTTCTACCTGATCTCCTTTCCTAGGCCCAGCCTTTCCTATTTCAGGTCCATTGTTTTAAAATCTCCAGTTAATCTGCCTCCTTTCCTTCCTGACCAATGGTGCCACAACTCCTCTGGTTTACACAAATCTCTTCTTCCTTTCATTCTCTTGTTAAAAATGTTTTCTTAATTGCCATTCAACTTTCTTCAATCAAATGTAACCACTATAATGAACAAGCGACACGGACATCTTCCTGGTGAAGATGGAAGGCTTCTTCTTCCTCATCTTTCAAGATGTATCTGCTAAGTTTGATATTGTCAGTCACACCTTCTCTGTCCTTTGGCTTTTTTTTAGTTTTCTTTTCAGCTTTAAAGAATCTTTACTCATTTGGGTCTTCTTCTGCCTCGCAGACCATTGTCTTTTGACATTTGTGGTGCCTTCTCTCTCTCTGTGGACTGTGGATGTCTCTCACTGTGTGCGCTTACCCACAATTACCTTTATTTCTGAAGTTTGACTATATGTAACTCTCCTCCTCCGCCTTTGCTGTTCATTGCCATTCCTGGATGATCTTTTATCAGTCCTTTCCTCTAGTCCTTGTAGCAACTTCTGGTGCTGAGATGGTAGGTGACTCCTCTTCTCCATGAAACCTCATAGCTCTCTTATCGGTATCATGTCTGACCAACAACTGGCTTTAGAAATTAGGACACAAGACAGGGAGACTTGTAATGAAATATAAAACTCAGAATCAGATAGTAGAAGAAATGGGACCAATTCTTATGTTTGGGACAGTAAGAGCAAACATGGAAGGGGCATCGGATCTTCACAAGAGCCCTGCCAAAAGAGGTACTACCTAAGACCACAATCTAGGGAAAACTGGAGAAGGCAGCCTGGACGACTGACTGCCAAGTGCTGGGCTGTGTCAGGTCACAGCTTTGGCCACAGCCCCAAGGCTCCCTCTGACTCAAACACTGCATTCAGGGTTACATGACTGAAAATCTGCAAGATGAGATGGGGTGGGCAAGATTTAGAAGGTAGGCAGAAAAGGTTTGGGGTTTTGGAACGTGTGATTGGAGGTTAGAGGGATAAATACTTCTTAGTTAGATGCAAATATTGGAATGAACCTTTTAATTAGGAACTTCAGCTGCCCTGGAGCAGTGAATGATGCCTGTAAAACTGCTCATCCAGACATGCCTTCTCAACTCAGGTATGTCAGCTTCCTTATTGATGAGTTATCTGACCCTCAGTTTTGCTTCTTTCATATCCTTCACTATTTTCTTCTGCTCCGAGTGCTGGGAGAACTGGATGGTTCCCGCCTACCTCACTCCTTGGCTTGTCTACCATGCTACCTTTGTTTCTTCATCCAAACCTGCTGAAGGACAGATTAGGTCTGCGAGATGAATTAAGCAGCAAATCGAGGCTTGCTGGTCTCTGAGGAATTTTCATTAAATGGAAAACATTTCTCCTCCCTGTATAAAATTACTCTGAGATGCACTGAGGCACATTTTCTCTTTTTAAAATGCTGTCATTTTATGTTGCTTTTTAAAACATTATAACACCTTCCAAAGTTAAAATATATATGCATAGATAATGTCTTAAATCCTCTGGTTATGTAAAGTTGGGGAAAAGATGTTGAAGATTTTCTCTAATTAGAAAGGACTTAATTACTTCTCTCCTGAAAGAGGAGCCTCTGGCTGATAATTTTATGAGGATGGTAAGCCTTAAGCAAAACCACAGAAGACAGTTTTCTGCCAGAACTTAAGAAAATAGAAGGTTTTTTGTACAGATTTGTCACGAGTTTTTGCACATAGGTAGTACTTATAAAAATCTTTGCTGTCTAGCAGAGACAGGCAATCAAAACTGAAATCAGAGAAAGAGCAGCACAAGAACAACTGATAAAGCTTCTACGTGTAAGTTCTCGCTGCTTCATTGTGAAATCTATTTCATGTTCAACCACCTTATTAACCAAGACACCCCCCCTCAACCCATTTGTCTCCTTTTGCACCCCCAGCAATTTACTGGGATTCCTTCTGTGGATTATCTAAAAGCAGGAAAAGTATTCATGCACCATTATCACGCCTGTTGTCACATGAAATATATTATACGGGTTTTCAGGCAGAATATTTTATCTTGTAGACAGAAATGAAATGTCTGTTCTGTGAAAGAAGTGACAAGCTAAACCCGAAGCACAGCAGTGAAGACTCATGCAGCTCCTGGGCTGGATTCAGCTTGTGGCCAGTGATAAAGAATTAATCATTCTTTGTGGTCTTTGTGAAACTGTATTCACCCTGATGGTTGAAGCCTTTTGAAACCATGTTAACCCTTACAAGGAAGCTTATTTATTGACTTACTTTCAAAAGCATGCAGCCTGGTGCTGCGTTACCTGCGTAAATAAATCTGCTAAAATGCAGGAAGCCAGCTGCTTAATTCAGAGTTATCATCTGTGAGTACAATTATCAGGACTCAGTTATTATGCTGCCCATTTTCATTTCCAGATGGTTCTTTGAATTTCTCCTGTTTTCTTGTGAGCTTGACAGACCAAAGAGTTTAAGTCTAGTATTTCAACTAACTTTGACTGGTCAACATATTTTTTTGCATGGACTAGTAATTAAATTTTATTAGACTGCCTATGATGCCTTTCCTCACTTTGTAAACAATGTTCTTTTTTGATCATATGAGTGGTGGTGACCTGTAGCCTAGACATTTAGCAGAAATCTAGTTCTCTGTACTATTCCACATCGTGGATCAAAACCCAAAGCTTCCTCCCCAACTCCTCCAATCCATTAATTTCTTCATAGCTCCTTTACTAAAGAAATGTCATTTCAACATGTAAAAATGATCTCAAACACTGATATACAATTCAACATGTAACTTCAACCTGGGACAAACGCACTTATCTTCTCCTGTTTATCACCGCATGTCCACCATTGCTGGTTTACAATTCCCAAAGAAGTAAAGACTGCTTTTAATGCCATGTGATGTTTCGTAGTCATGAATTATATTAAAGTCAAAAGCACATACATATGTCTATATATGTAAAACGAGGTATATGTAAATAAATATCTTTTAACCTTACATCTTTATATACGTTTGTACATAGATGTGCACATATGTTCCAAGCTTTCTTGAAGCCCTTGTTTCCAATTATGACTTTAGTTAAAGTTTCTAAATATGGATTTAATTTAGGATAAACCAAACAATTAGTAAGGCAATAACAATTTACTGTTATAACCACATAACAAATATGTGCCTTTTGGAATAAACTTAAAATGGTGGTTTTAATTAGTAAATCTAATACTTTTTAGTCATCTCATTAAAATGAAATTAGATGCAGGTTTGGGAATTTTAATTCAAAACATTCATCTTTATTGTTGGAACACATTCCTGAATAAGTTCCTAGATTATTTTAGTAAATGTCCATGTTAATACGCTGTAAAATGTGGGGTCCAAATTTGTTAACATTCCCGCCTAGAATTAGGACACTGGAAAAAATTCCCTTCAGGAGCAAAAAGGGGATTGTATAAAATTAGTTCAATCAAGCAAAGATTATTTCCATGTGTAACAGTGTAACTTGATTTACATTTCTGCATCTCAAAATAATTGATGCAGTATTTTTAGTAATTAATGAATACTTACTTGCTACATGCCAGATGCCTCTGTTGAGGTAATTGTGCTGCAAGCAGTGGTGGAATGACATTTTGGATTTGGGACAATACGGAATGTTCACATCATTTACTTTAAGGTGTGCAAACGAGGGGGCCTCTCTCCTGACAGTGCCTACCTCCCCTCTAGAAACTGTGTAAGTCAACTAAGACGGCTTATCTTTCTTCATATGATGGAGTTCTACAGTTTCATAGAATCACAGAATCATAGAATCATATGGATTGGAAAGGATCTTAAAGATCATCTAGTTCCAACCCCCCTGCCATGGGCAGGACATGTCCCACTAGATCAGGCTGCTCAAGGCTCCATCCAACCTGGCCTTGAAACTTCCCCAGGGATGGGGCAGCCACAATATCCCTGGGCAACCTGGGCCAGAGCCTCACCACTCTCATTGTAAAGAAATTCCTCCTTATGTCTAGTTTGTTGTGAAACACTACATCCGTAGAATAAGAAATCATATAATGCATAAAAAAAAAAAAGACTGGAATACCTCAGTGCCTTCTATACTGCAAATTAAAGTTTCTACGGCAACTCAATCAAGAAAAGTAAATAATATAAAAATATTTGAGAAATAAGCATTTTAAATGGTAATGTCAGGGAGGAATTTCAAATGAATTTGGAGCTAATTGAGGCTTACACCTAATAGCTGTCCAGGGCTTGCTCCAGACTATCTTTGCTCTAGGTCAGTGAAGCTTGAAGGAAAATACAATTTTTAAAGAGGTTCGAGGGGGACATTTCTCTGTGTGGATGCTCAGGCTAAGCCAACAAACTGCACAGCCACAACTACGGACTTTGAATGTAAAATGTCCATGGGCACCAGCCATGAGCTGTACGCACACGCCTGCTTTTGCACCATCACAAACAGTATAGAGTAGGAGTGATATTTTCCAGACACGTTAGGACACTTTTGACTCCTACTCAACCGGGGATAAGTATGAGGCAAAGTCTCTAACAAGCCGCTGGAGTCAGCTCCACTCTGGAGATCCCAATGCCAGGGAATCTTCTGGCACGAAGGGGAAATAGTGCATCAGTAACAGGCACTAAAACGCTGCATTTGCCCCTTCTCTCCAAAACCACTCTCACTGCTCCCCCTCCAGCCTTCCTAGCCCCTCAGACCCTCAGAGGGAAAGGCTGAGGCAGAGATGCCAAGAAGCAGAGGACACGGAGAGAGGTGGAGGAAGAAGATGGAGACAGCCAGCCTTGGGAAGCAAACGTTGGTAAATGCTGTGTTCAGATGTTCAGACTTCATTTCACAGATCTGCTCCCTTGCCTCTTGATACTTATCTTATACCGGGATATTTAATTACTCCCACACATCTGTATGGCTTCCAACCACGTCTTCTTACAGATCATCCTTGTGTTTTTTTCAGTCTAATTTTCCAGACTCACCTTGAATTCTAATCCCACCACCCTGAGTGACTGAACCCCTCAATCTTAAATGGGTTGCTTACTTTGTTTTACAAGGACAAACACGATTTTCATGGATACACATCTAATTTATGTCTTCTCTGGAAAAGGAATCCTTTTTTGTTTCTCTAAATGGTACTGAAATGTCAAGTTAATGCAAAACCACAAGCACAAGAAGATAATGAAGGATGTTTCTGCTAAGCTCTGCAGTGCCTCATTTGTGCCTCATGCAAAGTGCTGAACTAAGTAAAAACTTGATCTGCATCAAATGAAGTGAACTTAACTGACTTCCTTGAAGATTCATAAATGAGCAGGCCAGAGAGCAAAGGAAGGCTGTGAGGCTGTTTGCCTACATGTGTAATAGGGAGAAATTCACCCAGCCATTACGGCACCTCACTCAGGAGATGCAGCGTATCAATAAACTCCAGGGAACTCTGCAAATTGCTATCTTCAGTTTTCTATGTAAAATTATCAGTCAGGGTCTGGTATAGAAATAAACAACTGCCATGCAGATCTAAACACCAAATTGAAGGAAAATATGGAGTTAAAGATTCACATGTATCTTGCATACCATTTTCCAAGGAAGTCCTGAGAAATAACCTAGTCTTGGAGCAGGTTACAAAGGGAATTAAAAAAAGCAATACAAAGATCTTTCATTTCATCTGATACACGATATCATATGTCCTTGCATGCTTCATTAATACTGCCTGGTTTGCCACCTAGAAACGCACAATGAGTTCAACCTTCAGGGGTCAGCAGCACTCAGCATATCTATGAACTGAGCTCTAAGCGACTGTGGGGACTATCGAATAAGGGCCGACACTTCTGAATATTAATTCTGGAGTTTTAGGTTGTATGGTTTGGAATCTGAAAACCAGCTAAGTATGTATCACCCCTGCTTCCAGCTCATGGTCACGTGCAATGCCACTAATCACCTGTGCGTCTCCCTTCTAAGAAAAACACAGTATTTCATTCAGAGGATGCACTTGGAGAGTATTCTTCTATTTACTCATAGTTCTGAGATTAGATAAATACAGTAGCCCTTTTTTTGAGCTTTCTAGTGCAGAAAGTCCTGTGTTTGAGTGATAACACTCATTTTTTGGAAAGCCTAATACTATCAGACTAGCTATATGTGGTCTGGAATAAAGCTTGCTAAATGTAGCATCGGTTTTGTGGCTGGACTGAAATATGAGTAGCATAAAGAGAGGCTGCTTCACTGTCTCATTTTTATGCCCAGTGATCTTTCATAGATTGTTCTGCTTAAATTTTAGTTTTAATAGATTACCTTCAAATTAGAGTAAATTAGAGCTCAGGATTTACTCACAGTGCAATGCCTTACTCCACTAGAAGCCTAACAACTGAAATGCAAGGGAGCACAATCTTTATATCTTTAGAGTTTTCTTCACAGTGTGCTATTTATGGACTTTTTAGCGTACATAGGTATAGATGCATGCAAAACTGAGAAGCTGAAGTGAAACAACTCAAGCAGTGGATGTCTCCTGTTACAACATTAACATTACTGCTATTCCAGGCTTTCTTATTCCTGTTAAAAAACGCTGGATTGAATAAAAAAGGGAATAAGAAGTGTGATGGATATGAAAATATAATGATAACGGTATAATAAATTAATGCTTACCATTTCCTGAGTGTTTGCAAAATCTGCCTCTTTCGAGCTACACTGCACCAAAAGCATTATAATATTAATCAGGACATTACAAAGCAATACATATTTCTATCAAAATCTGCTTACTTCAGTGACTATTCCTGCTCCCTAAAGACAAAACCAAAATAAAATAAGAGGTGGTTTTCATCTCACTGAAACATTACATGATACACTGCTAATGCCATTGATTATACGGAGGATGTTTATATCTGATTAAAAATACAGCCTGAACCTTAGTACATTGTCTTGCACGTATCAAAAACTACTCTACATCTAACTCAGAATCACAGCCATAACCCCTCAAGGTATTTTTATTTGAACTCAAATGTACATAAGAAGAGACTTAATAGAGCAGCCATTTCTTTGCTATTTCTGCAGCATCTGTTGAGGCACTGGCACTGCAGCCCTAGTTCAGAAAGTTGGTGCTTCTGAAACATGTTATTGGTGTAAATCTTGGCCTGGACTTGACTTTATTTTATATTTAATGACAGGATGTCGAAAATACTTTGATCTGTATTAATGTAGTTGCTGGAATGAAAATACTTTCAATCAATTTGTGCTTTGATCCAATGCAGTTAGCTGCACCATCCAGTCTTCAAGTACCAATGCTCTTACATCATAATCTGTCTCTCACCCACGACAGAGTAAGGTAACTTACCACAAGGGAGTAACAAATCTTGAATCCGGGTTTAGCCACAAAGTAGTCATCGGATTTGAAGGTTATCTTTATCTGATTCCTTCTTGATGTTATTCTTGGAGGTACTTCCTTGTGTCCACACCACCGTCCCCGTATAACTGTGCTGGTCTCTGATATATCTTCCACTTCCACAAAGTCATACCTGGGAACCAGTTTGAAGGATTAGTTTTCACAAACTCTGGTTACAGAACACGGTTGCAAATAGACAGAAGCAGGAATACAGCCGGAGACAGAAAGACAATCGTCCCTCACTTTCCACTGCAAAACATCAGGCTGAATATTACAGATGGTGGACATTCTCGTGTAGCACAAAATACACTAAGCTGCAAGCTATTGCCTGAGTGCTCAAATGACAGAGTTCTGGGCTCCTGAAACATGACAGAGTGTTTTCTACCCTGTTAAAATAGCAATGAGACACATTTGCATGTGCTTAGTACACAGTAAACACGCACATTGTGTTTTACGTGATGAATAAATAATTTAGAGACCCGATAATATATTATGTAAGGTCGGCTGCCCAACCTGAGCAGCTGCAAGCACTTGTCTACTTTCTGGTGGTCCCCCAACTCCCTGCAACAGCAGCCACCAGCTCCCGCTTGCTTCACAGAATCACAGAATCACAGAATCACACAAGGTTGGAAAGGACCCATTGGATCATCGAGTCCAACCGTTCCTAACACTCCCTAAACCATGTCCCTAAGTACTTCATCCACCCGTTCCTTAAACACCTCCAGGGAAGGCGACTCGACCACCTCCCTGGGCAGCCTGTTCCAGTACCCAATGACTCTTACTGTGAAGAATTTTTTTCTGATATCCAACCTGAACCTCCCCTGACGGAGCTTCAGGCCATTCCCTCTAGTCCTGTCCCCTGTCACTTGGGAGAAGAGGCCAGCTCCCTCCTCTCCACAACCTCCTTTCAGGTAGTTGTAGAGAGTAATAAGGTCTCCCCTCAGCCTCCTCTTCTCCAGGCTAAACAACCCCAGCTCTCTCAGCCGCTCCTCATAAGACTTGTTCTCCAGCCCCCTCACCAGCTTTGTTGCTCTTCTCTGGACACGCTCCAGAGCCTCAACATCCTTCTTGTGGTGAGGGGCCCAGAACTGAACACAGGACTCAAGGTGCGGTCTCACCAGTGCCGAGTACAGAGGGAGAATAACCTCCCTGGACCTGCTGGTGACCCCATTTCTGATACAAGCCAAGATGCCATTGGCCTTCTTGGCCACCTGGGCACACTGCTGGCTCATGTTCAGTCGGCTGTCAACCAGCACCCCCAGGTCACCTGTCAGAGGGCTGCTGATGTGCTAGAAGCAAAGGGAGATGCTGGGAGGACATGGGAAAGCGCATGTTGCTGTAAAGTGCCTTTTAGGATTTTATTTCTAGGCGGCATGTCGCTCCTGATAGATTGTTTGAAGGACTCATTTCAAGCTTTCAGGCAGAAAAGGCTCGCAGTCTGCGTGCCACAACAGGGACTCCTCTGCTTTTCGTGTGGATGCTGTCATCAGGGGAAAAGCAACAGTATGTCTTGACCTGTGCAAGGTCACACCTTGGTCAGGCACACATGCTACAGCTGTGGAGCCCCTCAGCCTAAAGAGGGCTCTGCCAGAAGCAGCAGACATTAAACCCCAGGGATGAGATGACACAGTGACAGCACTCACTGCCATAGCTTGAAGATTTGCTGGCTTGGGTCATTACTGAGTTCATTTCTTGAGCCGGAGAATAAAGAAGGCAGAGAATAAAGTCCTGAGCTCACTACATCTATGAGAAAAACAGTCCCTTGATATCTGTGGAATTAGGCCCCACACATTGTGGCCAGCAAGGGATATGGTGATGAAAAGACGGGCAGCCTGACCACAGGCAATGAGAGATGGGGAGAGCTGCCATCCCCACAGTACAGTTAAGTTTTAAACTTTTGGAGATCTTTACCAGGAAAGGTTTTGATTATTAAAGCATGTGTTCCCTCCAAAGAGTGAGTTCAAGATTGTTAACTGACTCCTACTAGAAATGTGCTGCTCCCCATCCCTGGGTCTATGAGCCAAACGTCTGCCTCCCTACCCAGTTGTGGGATCTGAACAGCTCTGTAAATAACAGATCTGCGTTTCTTTTTTTTGCTGAAAGCTCATGTAAAAAAAAGAAATAAATTCAAGTACTATGTGGCTTGGGAATATCAGCACTGCTGCTTTTATATTCACCAACCCCAAATTGCACAGAACAGAAAATAACAGCTTTGCCATAACCAAATCACTTAAATCTGTCCAAACTCTGCTGAAACAAATGCTTTTTTCCCTGACACTATGAAGTTTAGTTCCAGACTGAGTTAAAGTTGTCTCAGGCTCTCTCCAGTGTCCTCTGCTCCCACTCCCTCATGGTAATGGCCGTGGAACCCGGGCAGATCTCCCCCCATGAGCATCCACCACTGCCCCCTGGGCAGCACAACAGCCTGTGAATCCTCGTCATAACGCAAGAGGTTGTAGAGTTTTCAACATAAGATAACCTTGTAGGCTTTGGTGAAAATTGCCCTGACTGACCTCCACCTTTTGAGGCCAGGAGCCAGACTAACTGGTAGAAAAAACAAGGCAAATCCATGGGTTTTCTGCTTTCGAGAGCAGAAGCTTTGCTGTAATGACCATGGAAGAAGGTGCAATCTCGGTTGTTTCTGTGCATCCAAAGAGCCTCAGTGGCTGGGTAATTTAATTGCTTTTTGGAATCATCTCTTACCAAGTGCCTGAGGAAATGCTAATGGCACTCTTAGAAATTTCTGTGGATCTTTCAATATTACCCCTCCTTCTGAAGCGGCTAAAATACACCTTTTTATTCTGCAGCCTGAATGAATTTCAGTCAGCTCAGTCTCAACAGTATGCACATTACAATAATTAGCATTAATGAAAAAGTGCAAGAAAACACTAGGAAGTTTCTGAAAAAAAAAAGCAAAAGGTCAAAAGCAAGTACAAAAGGAAGGTAAGACACAGAGGTCCTGGATTACTTGTCCAAGATGCACAGCATTCAAGCACATGCTCAGCTCTCAGCGTTCATTTCAATTAAAACATGCCTGGCTGTCTCTAAAGCAGCACTGCAGGGATTGTCAGGGAGGGAAGTTGCAGAAAGGACCTAGTTTTGAAAAGCATACTGAGCATCAGCAAAAAATCTATCTATACACCCTGTACTTAACAGGCTTAAAGCCATCACAAGCTGTCTGCCTGAGAAATTCCTCACTCTGGAAGTAACACTACACAAATAAAGGTCTTCCAGGAACGCCAGAGAAAGCTTTATTGCAGAAAAGAATGTGATATTTCTTCAGCTTCTATAGACACTATGGATGATGGAAGGTCTTTGCTTCCCTCTGCATCCTGAATTAGCTGCTCTGGAAGAAGGAGGCAGACGGTCTTCCAAGATGGTCCCCAAACCCATAACGCCAGTAAGAGCTTCACCTCCCCTCAGAGTGCCACCACCTTTAATGGTTCTTGACAAAGAATACTTATTTTCCACAGTGAATTAGCCCTCCATTTCAAAGCTGCAATACCTTAAGGTCAGCCATAGTTTATCCACTATGTAAATATTAACAGGCTGCTTCTGTATGCGTTAGGCTCTCAATCTGGGAAAGCGTTTGCGGTGTTCAGAGGTTACTGTCATTACTGACAGCTGCTGATCTTGGACCAACAGTACCAGAGCAGAGCAGCGTCTGCCAACACCATCAAGGCGCAGGGAACGAGAGCCAGTTTCAGGCTGCATTCTTTTATTACTAAATAGAACACAAACCTACATAAATGGTTCTCTCTACGGATAACGCAGAAAATTAACAAAGGACAACAAGAAAAAAAATCCACCTTCTAAAACCCCCACAAAGCTGCCAAACCCTATAAATGCAAATTAATTGATAAAGAAGATAAGATAAGAGAGGCCGAGTGTGCAGAAATCCTAACAACCCAGCTCTCTGCGTAAGTAACAACATGATCGGGCAGAGAGCTGGAAGCTGGGACTTGACCACTTTATGTAAGTAGCACCAGAGCAATCCGTCTTTTGGAGCACATGGGAATCTTGAGCCTGCTCTCTCCTGCAGAACAGAGAGCTGAATAAAAGAAATATAAACAAAAAACTCCATAGATTTATACTGTTTTAGTGGATGTTGGCAGGATTCACCTCTGCGCTTTGCTAATGCAAAGCAGTTTATCCACCAGATCAGCTGAGCTTATCATCACTTCTTTTTAAAAGGGGAAAACAAACCAATCATGATATATCAAAGTATACATTATTAGTTGTACCAGAGTATACTTATCTTTGTGGACCCGTATTTAAAAGTTTTAAAAGAAATTGTAGCAGTGAAGAGTAACAATGAAGAATAACAAATAATTTGAATAACATAGTTATATTTTTCAATGCATTTTTACCTGTCCCTCACACCCCAGTATAAACACAGACCTATTCACTCATACCTCCTTCCACTTAGTGAAAAAGATGGGGTTTTGCCTGGCTGAAATATGACAGAGGTGATAGAGGACAAAATCCTATTAAAGTAGTATCTGAGTTGTTAGGTAGCTGTATTTGAGCACAGAAGTGCCTCGTGCTTGAAATATTACAGAAAGACTAAAACCTGCCCAAACTGCTTCAAGTTTAGGACAGCTCAGTTTATTTACAAACTCAAAGACCACTTTGGGTTGGAAGATCCTCCACCAAGTAGGTCCATCCTAGACCTGACCAGAGATACCCAGTTTTGGTTTGCACTCTCATGCCAGTGGCCACACTCTTAAGCTCAAAGGTGGTGTTAAGGAGCCCTTTGCAAATTTCCACTGGCCACTCACCTGCAGATATCATTTTCAGGCTCCTCCAGTCCAAACTGATTATCAAAAGCCAGCTGGATCCTGGTGTTCTCTGGGGAGTGGAGCCGCCACGTCAGCAGGAGATTCCTGGGGTAACTGCTGGGGAAGCGAGGACTGTGGATGCAGCCATTCCCTGCCACGCTGATGGTCTCTTCTTTTCGGTACAAGTCTGTGAGGTGATTGCTCTCTGTTAGTAGTCACAACTTGTAGAAATTAGTATGTTGTTCCAGTTACAGGAAGGCAAAAAAACACAACAGTTTATAACACAGCACAAATTATTTGCATTTAAAGTCTACAAAAAGTTGAGTCTAGGAGCACTTATTAAATAGTAAGCACAGTGTATTTTATCTTAATTCTCCCCCCTATAAACAACAAGAACAACACTGCTCAGCCACATAGACTCTTCTATTTTATGAAAAAATATATTATTACGTTTACATTGGTACAGATTATTTAATTTCTTTCTCATCATTTTGGTTTTAAAATAACATTTAAACTTTAATAAAAGCTGCAAGCTTGAAAACAATTATAAGAGACAGAGTGAAGTAAAAAGATAAACAGCCCTGCTTCCCAAATCTGGTGCTCTGAGGAGAGATGCCTTCCAACCAAAAGCTGCAGAAAAGTGCCAGTGAGTGAGTCAAGGTTTGTTTATTGTGCTTAAGTATCTCCATCCCAGAAGCATGTGTTAGATCACATTTTCATTTCATACATACGATATGAATCATTTGCCACCAATAGACCATCAACACAAATAGCTACTCCATGTTTACAGTAACGTAACTGAAACTGTCCCACTAACTGTCTTACTGAGTAACCTCAAACAAGTAGCCAAGTCCTTACTTCATTAAAACTCTACAACTTCTGCCTGAGTAAATACTCAACTGGCCCTAAAGTTTACTTATACTGAGGTAAAACCTCAGCTCCTGTAAAACCCTGGCTTCAGGGATAACAGGAACTGTGGCAAGATCCAGCTCTCTAAAAGTCAAAACACCTTCTCAGTTGCACCAAGCATTGGCATCATCAAGCTGTTACTGATACTGGAACTTGGTTTCCAGCAGCAAAGAACTGCAAACAACTATTTTTTCGTGCATTCGCAACTATAGTGTGGTGGTATTTTGAAGATCAGAAGGTTCTGAGACAACACACAGATCACGGCAGAATTCAGTTCCCAGTTAAGATGCTCAGATCTGAGCCTCCACCTGTGAGACAGCTGTCTGTGTTCCCCGTGTGGCGTGTGGGGACCTAGGGCTCAGTTCAGTTATTCACGGAGAGATTTCTAACAATAAGACATGGTAGGGTTTCTTTCCTGATGACAATGAGGTCCAGCAGAACACCCAGCAGATCCCAGCAAAAGTCCTGCAGAAGCTCCCAGAGCCACCTGCACGTGGGCAAGCTGAGCCCCTTCTAACATAGTCAGTGAGAGCTACACTCAGACATGTCCTATGTCAGTCAACTGCATCGACAAAACCTCCACTTACTATGGCAACTTGGACTCTCACCTTCTTGGAAATACCTAAAGTCTGGTGTCCTAATCTTGAACTGAATGTCAGCTTGTGTTCTGCTGAACATCAGGTCTACCTCCAGTTCTGCTGCAAGCAACAGAAGTATAAAACTGGTGCCTTCTCCTGAATTTGGCTTCTTAGGGAGAGCAGAGGGGAGTGGTGGGGGAAATTTCTCCTGCCAAGCCACTCTAAAGGTTGGAAATACAAAATCAAAGTAAACAACCAGCTACGGCCATCTGTCACAGACAGTAATCAAAGTTCTCTTCCTTAAAATAAAACCTAATGTGTGACTGAAGTTTTCTAAGCACTTTATGTAAAAAAATATAATTGTTTCATAAATGCTTATGGAAAAGAGGAACTCAGAGAAATGGCACAAACTTCATGGTAAGCACATCTATTTTTCAGGTTGCTTTTCACTGATTCCTAGCTGTAAATACTTCCCTGCACGTAGCTGTAAGCAAAATGTGGTTGAGTGTCAACAGTGCATTGTATGCATCTGACAGGGTAATAATTCTAGCTTCCAAACAACCTGAAACTTAGAAAAGTCTGAGTTTCCTGTAAAAACTATCTCCAAAGATCTATTTGTGACATCTCTCTGAGATGCTTTCATTTAAGATGAAATGTTCTCACACCCTGAGCCACCCTTTCTAAGCAAACAGAGCCCTGACTCCACAGCTCATAAAGTGTAGAACGAGGCTATTTTGCTTTGGTTTGTTCTGTTTGGACCAAACAACTTGCACTGGAAAAGTGACAATTCAGTGACAATACACCTATAATTTTTGTTGCAATTTTTATCAGGAACATTTAGACTACAGTCTGTTTACTACTTTATTTTATTCTTTTTTTTTTTCCTTTTGTGGGAAAAAAAGACACCCCTGGTTTTGTATTTTTTTTTCCTCTAAGCTGGAATGAAACAAAATGTCCAGCCAACACCACTGAGTTCCTACTGAAATGCTGAGGATCTTTGGACTCTGAAAACACCCAGCACGCCCAAGAGGACAAGTTATTTCAGAGGATTATGTCCAAAATGCCCAAGAAAAGGGATAAAAATAAAACAGTTTTGATGAAAGCAAATTCTGCATTTTTGAATGAAACAATCATTTCCTGAGTCAGAACAAAAGTTACTGTGCTAAAACACGACAGAATTCATTCTATACCTGAGAGTACTTTGCTCTTCTTTCTTGGACAGCAAACTCTTGTCACCTTCCCACTATCAGCACACATTTCACTGTGTGATTCAAGCTTCTGAGGGAAAGGTTCCCTTTCCCCTGCCAGCCTAGTACAGGCTTTACTCTGGACTTGCCAGCTGCTGAGAGTAGAGGGCTAGGACAGTATCTTTCAAAAGTGCTCATATATATACACCCCCAAACAAAAAAATCTGTGCACTTTACTCAGCACACCAGCTGAGAATGTATGTTACCAGCATTCCTGCACCGCAAGAAAGTGGACTCTGTCACGACTTTTCTATGGCTAAGAATGGCCATAAATACCGTTTCTGTATCTCACATGGGATGAAATGCAAAGCCACTCAGAGCCTTCACCTGATACTGCAGTAGACTCTGAAACAGCTTGATTCCTTTTTACCTCTCCCCCCACATACTAAATTACAACCTAAAGTGGTGTAGC
Organism: Cuculus canorus; assembly: GCF_017976375.1. Classification (NCBI taxonomy): domain Eukaryota; kingdom Metazoa; phylum Chordata; class Aves; order Cuculiformes; family Cuculidae; genus Cuculus; species Cuculus canorus. Next base: position 3,864,610 of record NC_071401.1, read on the forward strand.
CAGGACTGGAACCAAAGCACTAGTTTTCTAAGGTGATTTTCAGTGGGATTTTGCAGAGTTAACTGGCTTAGATAGACATGGGAACACAGTCAACCCAAACTCGGTCTCTGGAGTTTGGATCTTCATGAATCATCAAGCATCTGGGAAACAGCTTGAGGAGATGTGAGCAACTCTCGAACTCCTTGTAGCAACGAAGATGTGAAACTAAAATGACAACTTTTCAAGCAGACAAGCATTGTCTTCATCAGATGCACTGCAGGAACTCATGGAAAGCAGACAATGGCCATAGGGATAGTTGGGAAAAAAAACCCACACTTGAGAAAAGATGTAGGCAAAGGAAAAGGCAGTGCCACTTTCAAGGAACTGGAGTGTCTCATGTTGTAATGCACTAGAACGCATTATTATACAGTGTCTTGAAAGTCACACATGAATTGTATTCCATAATGCTTTATGGGAGTAAATAAAAGACAACAGTGGATAGCACACTGCTTGCTACATTTACTAAAAAGTATATAATATCAGTTCATAATCATTGAAAGTAGGTGTCAAGGCATGAGTTAAAAAAGGCTACTTGAGGAATGCACAGAAGGAGGGCATTCTAGATAGCAAAGATAGATCCATAAAGACATTCTTGTACTCCAGGAGGGAAACTATCTCATAAGGAAGATGAATGAGAAGGAAGTTGGGAGACAACCTTTGCAGTGAGTCAATTCCCTGCAGAGAGTCTGAACTGACTGGGAAGCAGCTTGCTCTATGTTTTATTTATCTAAACTAATCTTTTTTTTCTTTTCCTTTTAATACTTTCCCAACCACTAATTTTAAACACAATGGCATACACGATAGTCCAGCTGTCCAAGTTAGAGGAGATCCCATTTAAGTCCTCAAAACAGCTGCAGTTTCAGAAATGCTTGCCTTCCTCCCTTTGCATGGAGGGCAGCTGAGTGTCAAACTGGGAACAAGGAAGTTTAGTTCAATATTCAGAAAATTGTGCTTGTCTCAAGACTCTCTCCATGATGAGTACACAGCACATCCAATATTTCTCCTTGCTAGCCCGGGTTATGTTCTCCTAATGTCATGCTGTATGAGCAGCAAGACTTAGAGACATGAATTTCATCCTGTGTCTGTTCTGGATGCCTACATTTCCTTGCAAGCTTTAGCAATGTATTGAAACATTTTTGTTAAAGCTACTACCAGTCATGACTACAGAAAGATGTTCACTTTTATTGTGCAACAGACAACTAATTCCTTCACTAAAATAAAGAAACAACCACCCAAAAGGCAACTAGAACTTGCTAATACTTAATCTGACAGCTGTTCTTGGACATCCAGTGAGCAAGGAGAGTTCATGAGTGTTGATTCCTTCAGGGAGAAGAAGAATTCAGAGAATGACCTTTTCTAAACACCTAACCAATAAAATGGAATATTTAGTTCCAATTTTCTAAGGTTTCTTGAATTATAGCCTCGTTTCCTGAGGTGGTGTCCTGTGTACAAGCTTTCTTCTGTCTTTATTCCCCTTGTAGAAGTGATTGGCCAACCTTAACATCTTTGATACAGTGGCAGAGACTGAAAAGATATCACATTCTGACATGTTTTAAGACAAGAAATTTACCTTCTTAAATACCATGCATTATAACTCGATGAGCTTACTCAGTGCTACAGCTGAGGAAAGAGTTGCTGGAAACCACGTGAAGTTCATTTTACCACTCGTGAAACTATTTGCTATTTCAGGAAAGGACCTTGGGAGTTTGCAAGTGGGAGTTTTCCAGATATAAACCTCCTCCCCCATGTCTGATCTCTTTCAAACAAATACAGAGGTCAATGGTTTGCCACCATCTTTTAAACAAATGAGATAACCTTCCAGGAGAATAATAGCGCTTCAGTTCCTTCAGTTGAAAATTAGCCTGATCTAAATAGCTGAAACCACAGAGTGAGAAGCAAAGAACAGTAAAACATTTTTGAATCCAGGCCACAAATCAGTTCATCTTGGGGACAGGCATGCCAAGCAAACTGTATTTATGACAGCCTGTTCAGATATTCATTGGCTTTTTTTTTTTTTTTTAATTCCCCCACCCTCCTGCAATGAGGAGAAACCTTATTTGTTATCCAGAAGGTTCTGTGTAAATCTTAGGAAAAGATGACAGAGTTCATGGTTGAAATAGTGTATTCCATAACTGGTCACAGCTTGTTGGGAAGATATAAAACTGTAAGGTCATCTACCTTGTTAAAAAAGATTTTTTTTGTGTGTGTGTGAATATAAATAATAAAATGAATCCTAGTCAGTGAACACAATATCACATTTCTGCTTTCTCTATTGAAGAAAAAGCTACTATATGATAATATAGATAAAAAGATACTATATGATAATGCTGTCCTTTTAAGGACAGAAGCCTAACACACGTAGGTGAGCTCTGCTCCCACCATGACTCACCAGCAGCTCTCCAAGAAGACCAAGGGCGTGAAAGGGCTATGATTGCCAATACAGTAACAGGAACAGGAACAGCACCACCTTGGCCAGGCTAAAAATTGCAAATTGCCCCTTATGAGGAAGCTGAGAAAATAGATATTCTGGTATAAGGATGCATATGTAAGAGTATATTGGTAGGTCATGTCCAAAGCATTACTTGAGGTTGCTTTCAGCTTGATAAAACTTCAGTAGTCCCGTTTATTTCAGTGAGACTAAAAACGAAGTGATTTTAAGCTCACACTTAAGGAGATTGCTAGATCAAGACCCAAATGAGAGATCAGCATTTTAGCACCACTCTATGTGTTACTTCTCACGCAGTAATTGAGCAATTAAGAAGTGGACCAAATCCCACTAGAGGTGAGGAAAAATAGTCAGTATTATTGGCTTCCTAGAAGAATATGTTTTGTATTTATATAGGATATATCAAAGCAATGAAAAATTGAGCCAATTGAAAGAAGCAAAATTAACCAATGCAGAATATCAGTACAGAAACTATCAGAGAACAAAAAAAAAAGAACTCAGATGTCTAAAATTCAATTCAGAGACAACATCCATTTTGTAACAGAATGTTGAGTAGTCTGCCTGTGGTCCTGTGCAGATCAGTTCCGTGAGTCTTGGCATTACATTGTCAATCCATGGTTGAACAAGACCTCAGCAAAGACCACTCATGAAAACGTTAAGTGAATAAGGAAGCGCAGGTATGTAATTCATAGAGACGGCCTTTTAAGATTATTCTCACTATAATAAGCATTATTTTATTTTCATTTAATAATATTATTTGTACTGTGGAATGGTCACTATCTTAACTGCATTTTGAATGTGGTATTAAAGAAATGGTTCTGAAACGAAGAACAGTCTGGATTGCATTTTAGTGGGATGAAGGCTATGACTCTTCTTTGTTCCCTTTGATGGGTGCGTTGCTCAGACTTCCACAGATGAATAATGTGTGGAACAATCCCTTACTTATTTTTATGGGGCAATCAACTTCTGTGATTTGCTATTTGCAGTGACTTGGATTACATGCCTTTGACTATTTGAGAGTCATTTTGTTCTACGCAAAAGAATGCTGAATGTATTACACTAAGCCAAAAGTGTCTATAGAAAATTAACATATGTTAGGTCAACATATAAAAAATTTCATTAACTGCTAGTTCTTTCATGGTTTGTAGTGTTGCAATGCATCTTTCTGCTGGACTCTTAAACTAACAGCAAACTGAATGTATTTTTCTTTTGTGACTGCATAATTAAGTGTGAAAGAAGAAAACGCGTGTATCAAGAATGTGTAGCTCTAATTAGGTGGACTAAGACTAATGCAAATAACCCCACGATCATGAGAATAAAACTACATAAAACCCTGAGAAGCCATGATAAAATCACTCTCCTGGTGCTGCAAAAAACTTAGGGGAAAGCTGATAACTGAAGCAGAAGTCTGCAGTGAGTGCTGATGCCTCCATGAGAAGGCGGGTTCATAACAAACTTGTGTAGTGCCTCAGACAAAACGATGCTCATTATAGACACAATTGCTATTAAGCATGAATATCAACAGCAGACTTTGGCTCACAGTGTTTTGCAAGGAACTAGTGCACTGTGGATGTAGGCACTCCAAATCATCCTCTTTAGGCAGTGGCTTCAAGTAAGCAGATCTTTGTGGAAAGCTTCCTTCAAATCCTCCTGGTGCAATGAAAATACACTCCTCCTCCATTTTCCCTTGGTTATTTTTCAAATTTTTATGACCAAGCAAGGATTTTTTTTTTTTGCCTCAGAAGTTTGTCATGGCTTAAGCCTCAAAAAAGAACTTTTTTAAGGTATTGTTTCAGAAATTGTTTCAGTCAAGCATTCCTAAGACTCAACAAGATGTGGAATTTCCTTACGGAAAGAAAAATGTCAATAAAACAGAAACTCCAGTCAAAGGGGGAAAGGCTTCTCATGTTAAACATACTGTAGCAGACACGCAAGCAGTTACCGAATGGAAAGTCATACTTCAGAACATGAGGCAGTAAAAGGACAAGCTGTTTCGAAAGAGAAATCAAGGCAATTTTCTCTTCTCACATGAGCTTCTTTAGCCGCTATGTCAGTATTGAAAATCCAAAATCTCTGGAAGGGAGTGAAAGGTTGCTTCTTATAATAGAGATTCTAACAATAATATTCTAGCAGACATCATTTCCTTGGACTGAGTTTGCCATGGACGTGCTTTTAGTCTCTTACGGTCCCTATATCAACTTCTTGCACAAAGATAAACCTTGTGAAGATATTTCAATCCCTTTAAAGCAGGTGCGTTAAAGACCTAAGTTATCTTACAGCTATATAGATCTTTTAAAAAACCCCAAACAAATATAGGCAGATCTCACTGCACCAAAATATGACTGTTGGTAGTCCTTTCCTTTTTTCTGCAATAGCCTAGCAATTAAATCTCTTTCAAGGAAATAGAAGCCTATGTTCCAATTCTTCCATTTGCTTCAGGGAATTCAGACCACTTCTGTCTCCTCACAATGGTTGTCCATTTTCCAAGAAATGGTTAGATATAAAATGTAGAAGCAGTTCTTGGAGCAGAGACCAGAACCCAAGACTTAGACACAAAGCAAAGATCCATCAGCTTTTCTACACTCTGCTCCAAGTCATGCTGTCATGTGTCTCTGACAGTTTAGACTACAGCACATCATGGCTCACTATTTGCCCCCATGCCTCAGATTTCTTCTGCTGGAAGCCACAGCACTGGGGCGAAGAGGACAGTAGACACTGAGGTCTTTTCCCAGCATGGAAGCAGAACACAAGTAGGACCTTAGGGATGGCTTTCCATCATTTCAATAAACCTTCCCAGTCTGGAAAGCAATTTAAGTCATGCATGCTGAAAGTACTGAGGACTTTAAGTGCAGAAGATCTTTCATGTAAGTGCTTAGGATTTTCTCTGGAGGTTTAGCATCAGAACGCTGCAGAGATGTCATGTGAATAGATAGTGCAATTTAACAAAGTTTCCAGGCGCATTCAGAAAATTCTTGGCTGTGGTCTTTTATCACTTTGATCTTGCCGCAAAAGACCATCTAAAGATTTCTTTAGTCCAGCACCAAAGAATAAAACCACATAGGCTGAAAGATCAGGAGAGCTCATTCACTGCCAATATACAGGGACCAGTGGCTGGGAAGCTGTTGCGGGTGTACATCAGCACAGCCCACAAGCTCAGGAGCTGCTGTGCAACATTCAGCAACAATCTCTCACACCAGCACATCCACCTCCCGATTACCGTAAGCCAAAACCAAAATTGGAAGTGGAGTTGGCTCCAAAGGCTCAATTTACACATCCCAGCATCCCAGGTCCTTTCTGGTAAAACAGCTGTTTGGCTGGTTACCAAGAGAAAGTGATCGGAAACATTCCTTTTAAGCTGGGGGGTTGGGGAAAAGTGTGACAGAAAAAAAAAGAAGAGCTTAAGAAGTTGTGGAGCTAAGCCACCATTCAGGCTCAACTTTTGCTGCTGCCACATGCAGTCCCTGCTGCAGCTATCCCACCTGCACTCAGCCCCAGCCGTACACGGCTTTCTGTATTACTGGCTCAGCACAGCTTTGCAGTGAGGGTAAAGATGTCAAGCAATGAGAATCACATCATTTTAAGTTCTGATTGTGGAATTTACCAGGCAGTTAGTGATACTTACTGCATAAGTTGAACCACTTTTCCTCATTGTAATGCCCAGGACCGAAGGGCAACATAAAGTGTAATGTAATCAAAATTAATTAGAAAAAATGTAAAACAAGTAAAGATACACAGTTAAAGGTGCTTCCAAGGTCAGCAGACTACTGCATTACAGTTCTGTTTAACAGCGGATATCTCATTGTATTTGCTCCCTGTATACGTAAACCTAATATGTTCATCATCAATGTTCTGGTGGTTGGAGATTCTGATCAACGTTGTTGTTTCCATAGTTGTGCGCTATGGAAACAAAATGAGAGATAACCTCTCTCTGAAAAGTGCAGAAGATAAAGGATGGAAGAACTATTAAGTCCAAAGAAACACTATTTATATCATTCAACACACCACGGATGGGACAAGGAATTAAATATATCTTTCTAGATTTCTATTCCGAAAACCTCACTGGGCAACACCCTTAGAAAACCAGGTTTTGTTCTTTACCCAGAAGATCCCCGAAAATTACTAAGAAGAAGAATTAAAACAACAATAAAATAAAAAATCACTAGTTTACCTTTTTTTTTTTTTTTTTTAATAGCAAACTAGGTCACAATAAAATGAAGATGTGCATAGAGATTTTCTTCCTGGAAGTTTTTCTGTTCACCTCACCCATTAAATAAACTCTACCTCACACACTTTCAGGGTTAAAATATGTGATCAGAGCAGGACCAGGACTTTCGGCTACACATGTTCTCAAAGCTTTTGTAATGCTTTTCCCCACTCTTAGGTTTGTTAAGTTAGAGCCACAACAGATACTGCATAACCAAAGGAAAACACACTGAAACCTGTGCAGAGGAACTGATATTCAGAACTCTACTAAGACTCCAGGGGGAGCAGACATTATGTATCCTTATGCTCTGAATAGGGCTGAGTTGGCAAATCAAGAAGTAATTAAATAATCTTTCACTTTCATGGGCTTTCAATGAACTCTCACTTTTAAACAGAAAACTGGAGTCCTCTGTGTAACAACACTGGAGGCACAGCCAAACTTCAAAGTTATCCTTTGACTGCGGATTCAGTGAAACACTTGACAGAAGAAGAACTGAGCAGTTAGAATGTTAAATGCAGCCAGCTTTGGCTCCACATCTCGCCAGCAGGAAGACAAAGCAGCACATTTCACTCCTCCAGCTTCCAGAAGACATGAGACGACCTAGCATTAACCATCAGAAACTGTCAGCACCCTCCTCACCTTAAAGCTTCCAGAGAAACATGATAAACCAACTAAACCCACTTTGCCTGTGTCTTGCTGAAAGCCTAATGGTATGGAGAAATGCCTGTGCATGTCAGGGTAGAGGATTTAAGGGAGAAATCTCAGGCTGTGCCTTACTTCTCTTGACCCAGATTGCACATCAAAAAAAAGCACAGAAGCACACAGCAGTGGTGTCCACGTGGCCGAACACCAAATGGGACATGTTTGGCTCAAGTACAACCAGAGTAGGTCCCTGGGAGCATGCAGGATGCAGTATGGGGAGACCAATGCCAGGCCTCCAAGGCTTACAGCCTGCGTGTACCCTATGTTTAGAAGGTCCATCCTCAGCCTATATTGACTGACGAAGTCAAAAGGAACTATTTCACTGCTGTCTCACCCAGGCTCTGTGCCGGTATCGATGTTGCACATCTAGATGAACCTCACGTGCTAAGGTCTTGTCCATTAGAAAGGTACAGCTGCGTGTTGACTAACACAGCTCTAAGCAGCTGTTTGGCTGGAGAGGAACCCGATAAGAGGCTTATGTGATTGAGATAAAAAGGGTGAGAAAGTCCAATAAACACAGTACTCTCACATAATTTGATTTTGTGAACACCCCATATCAGAGCTATTGAATGGATACAGGGACACACTGCACAATTTCCAAAGCAGGAACATGTTTTTCCATGCTAACGCTTGAAATGCAGAAGGCTACCTTGACACCCTCTGGACTACCCAAAAAAATCAACTTTTACTCAGTTAGGTTTATACGTTTTCACAGCATCTAGGATTGCAGTCCAGTTAGACAAAAAAATTAGCATCAGTCTATCTTTACACATAACAAGAAGACAACATATGACATCAGGGTTTTTCTTATGAGCTTCAGCAACCTTAAGCCAGATGTTACCAGGTATGACACAAAGAAATAAAATTAAATTCACAATAGTGCTGCCTAAAACTAAGCTTTGGTCAGTTTCCAATAAAAAATGAGGAATAATAAATGTTCTTTTATTGCAGTTAAAGCTCAGAAAAGAACAGTTACAAGCCGCTTCACTCTTGCCAGGTTGAACCCTTGCCCAAAAGAGGAAAAACGCTAAAGTTCATGTGCTTGACACAAGAAAGAAAACCAAAAAATTCAGCTTGGCAGAACATATATGAAAACAAGATTAATGACAAATTTGGAATCAAAATTGTATTTTTCTGATTTCTATTTTTTGGAAAGAATTCCAGAGACTTTTTTTTCTTCCATTGTCTGTTTGCACTTCCAACCAGTTTCAGTCATTCCTGCTAACTTTATCTCAGTCTTTTCCATGGAAACCTTGCAATAATAGTTCATCAAAGGATAAAATTTAAAAACTTTCATGACTTCTAGACTTCAGAAGTCCTACTTTACACCAGACACTCAAGAGTACTCAATACAATGGGACTGCAACAATAATATTTGGGTTCTCCAGGGTGAAATGTTCTGGGGGGTTTTATAGCTTAGACTATAATTAAGAAAATACCACAACTATGACCTTGAATACCTTCTAGAATAAAATATAATTAAATAACTGACATCTTTGGTAAATAACTGACATCTTTGGTAAATTCTTGAATACCTTCTAGAATAAAATATAATTAAATAACTGACATCTTTGGTAAATAACAGCTGCACTGTGTGTTACTAAAATCAGTTGTGAGTAGTGTAAGTAGTGCTTTGTTTAGAAAGCTCTGCACTACTATCCTACCAGGTGCTGTCCTCCAAATTGATTTACTTGATTTAAAGTTATTTTTTTTTTTTTTTGCATTCTCAGGCTGTTTCTTGTCTCACAACAGCTCCATATTTCTCAGATGTTCACTTCTGATTTGCTACTAAACCAAACTTCCAACATTATAGGCATCATGAGCTGTTATGAACGCTGATTCCCCCCATACTCAGCCATTTGTCCTCTCTGCTCGCCGCTCAAGCTGGGCGGCTGCAAGGACTGGTGAGATGGTGGACTCAGCCATGGTGGAAGGGGACAGGAGGAGACAGACACCAGCTCAGGGAAGCTGTAGGAGCACTGAGGGGATTGAACGCAGACATTTCATCCCGCCTCCTTACCACAGATCAGATTTGTCAACCCAGCCTTTGCTCTTTCAGTGTATACGACACAGGACAAGGTTTCAGACCTCTTGCCTTTGCTGTGCTCCCCGAGAACATCATGAGTTACTGATGGGATGCAGCATGCTATAGCACAGGCTGCCTGCATCCGTGCTTCCTCTCTATATTACAGGTCTGTAGGCACTTTTCATATCCACACTGACATGAACAAACACTACTAAGAGTTGTGCAGCAAATATTTGGTGAGGAGGAGGCAGTCCTTCCTCCTTCCCTCCCTGCCCATGTGCAGCAGTGTCAGTGCTGGCACACACTAACAAAATGAGGTGGCTTTCCCCCAAAATCTGAAATCCCAGCAGACCCACAGGTCACAATCTGCTGAGGATTTGTCTGATACGCGACTACAAGGTAAAGGCTACGAGGCTTGCTGATTCATTCTGTTTAATTAACGGACTGGCAATCCCTCACCTGCCAATTCAAGTCTACCCATATAAATATTGACTTGGTTATTTCATATATAAAGACTTAAACAAAACGTCTTACTTTTTTGTTTCTACTTTTTAATGGATGCAGAGAACCATTCTGCCAAAAAAGAAACAAATGTTCCACTAAACTCGTCTTAATGGACAATTTGTTTCTTCAATGCACAATTACACACAATGCACAATATCAATTTAAGTGATAAGGAAAGAATAATCATGAAGTTCTCCTAAGAACTAAAATGAAAACATCCTTTAAAAACACTTGTCTGAGGCCTATTAAGATGCTACTAAACTCAGATCAGACATTTACAGATGAAGCTTGCCTGCCAAATCTATTCTCATAAAGCAGTAAGGCAACCTGGAACCGCATCACTTACTCAAATAAATCAGCAGCATTCTTATAGGGATCTGACCAGAGCAGTAGATGAAAAAAAAGGAAAATAAAACTCTAAGAACAGGATGCAGAATCTGAGGAGCACGAGCAGTAAATGCCCAGCACAGTAATACACTGAATTTGTGAGAAATTGAATTAAATTAGCTCATATTGGTATAGCGGAAAATTCAAGGCATGCCTCTCTGACCGATTAATTAGAGTTGAAGAAATGATGGATGTTTTTATTCACAGGTTGAATTGGGAAGGGGGTGCTTCCTATTTATATCAACATAAGATGAGCTGTTTGACCCAAAGGAAAACATTTTCATATTTTTCTAAACAAATACTAAAATATAATATGTAATTATTTTTTTTTTAACTTTCTGAATTATCTTCTGGATATGAAAATAATGTCTGGATTCAGCCAAATTTGTGAATTTCATTCACTATTTCACACATTTTCAATGGGGTTATAATTTCCTGGGGTCAGTAAGGCACCCTTGAAAGTCTCACCCACCTGCGCTGCGACTCTCGTATGACTCAAGAGACTATTAGCTCACCAAAACTGGTGCAAATCAGTACTGTTCAGATGACTAGAATAGAGCGTGTCTGATTTACAATCCTGGAGCTGGGGCTGAACAGCGAGAGCGCAGTGAAGCCAGCTGCTCTTCAGCCAGCAGGAGCGGGACCTCTGAGCTCCCTGCCGTTACCAGAAAGCAAAGGAAAACACTCAGTCTCTCACCAGAATGCAATGATCAATACCTTCACCCAGGCAACATAATTCCTGCTAGGTTTTTTCTTTTCCTGGTCACATCTTTTGAACAGAATTTCCACATTGCAAGCAGAGCTAGAACACAGATGTTGAAGTAAGACTTTGACATGAAATTGTATATTTTACCATTTATAAAATTGCTCAGATGCTGTAACATTTGTGAATTTTTTCAAACTAATGTAATCCCTTTAATATTGTGTTACTGACATCAAGATGTGGATAGTTTCGAGCACTTAATTGAAAATTCACCTAACATCTTGTCAATAGCAGAATGCTGGGTATATGATATTTGACATTGGTTTTTTTCCTCCCTTTCCTGAATCAACTGAAATACTTCCATATGGCCATAAAAAGCCTGCTTTTAAAAAGCAAGTCCTAAAAGAAATGCCAACTCATCATTAAAGGCCTATGAATGAATTAAATATGTGCTGAGTTCTTTACATGCTCTAAATACAGGTTGCTGTTTATGTCAAGATGCAGAACTATCAGTTTTTGTGTACTATAACAATTAGTTAAGAAATCCAAGGGCAGAAGGAGTCAGCTTAAAAAAAAAAAGTTAGATGAGCTTGTTCCAAACAAAGTACACTGGCAACAGCACTTTGTTAAAAGGAATATTAAAGGACAGAAAGTCAACCAATTGCAGACTTGAAATACAATAAACAATGAAAAGAGAAATTAATAACTGAGGATTATTTTCTTAATTGAGAACGTACAGCGTGGATGCAGGGAGTCATTTTTTTTTCCCCAAAAAAAGACAAGAACGCATGAGCTGAGTAAACTATTACAGAGAAAAATGTTTGCAAAGAATGACTTTCTACCAGAACATAACGCACAACGCATTATAAGGAAGCCCGTAGACTGTATTTTCTCTCAGAAACTAAAGGAGCAACAGGCAAAGGTTGTCAAAGCACGTAATGCTACCATAGATATCTAGGGTTGGTGGAAAGATATTAAAGGTAGTATGACTCTCCAAATTCAACAGTGACAGATAAGAGAAGGGAGTTTTCTTGGCTTCTGGAAAAGACAAGAAACATGTTAGAGCTATAAATTATTAGCATCATTGTAGTAGCAGCAATACTGTTAATCTACAATAACATCCAGCAGGCTAAGACCAAGGTTCTGCTATGGCAAGTGTTGACAAACGTAATGGGAAACAGACTCTAGTCCTAGAAGGCTACATATTGAACACATATCACCAAAGGACCCTAAATTATCTTGGGATTCAGGCAAAAATTACAATCCAGAGGGACTGGACACTGGATTGCTTTAGGAGTAGAATCAATACATTTGTCATTACTCATATTCTTTGTATGCCGAATTGCAGTTAGAGCCAAAAATACCACTTGGGCATTGTATCTGTGCTACAGTTTGGGCAGAACTGTACTTCACCAGTACACTCCGTAAAACTTCTGCCTCTCTTAGGTGTCTGGGAGCGCGACACCTTCTGCAGAGCTTTGCTCTCCACGTCCCATCACAGTCCACATCCAGGAGTTCCCAAACACAGACTGACGGGGCATAAATTACTCCTGATCTTGTGTTCACAAGAGTTAATAGGCATTTTCTGGCAAATTACAGCAGCTTTTCATCAGGCACGCTATGGAGCACTGCATGCTGGGATAAAAGTCAAAATATTGACAGTCTGAATTTCTGTGCATGTAAAATTCTACATTCACAACCATTTTTTGACAATCTGCATACACAGCTAAGACATTTCTGCATGCATGCCTCTGGTGATTTCCACCCCCCTAAATGAGCACATCTATGATTAAATTATAATAGTTTTCTACGCAGCTTTCTTAGTGTTTAGACTGATTGATAGAAGAATATGTTTTACTCCCATTACTTGAAAAAGCTCTCTTACTGAAAGTAAATAGTGATTAAAGGAAACATAAACATTGCTTCATTCAGAATTAAAGCTACTTCAGCTACTTCTTTTGCAGAAACTACAGAAAGAAGCAAGGCAGATAGGGTGCTGTTGTTACATAGCATCTGCTCATGGCACAAGTTTTTTTAACTATCTTCATATTGTCACAGGAAGTAATACAATTATCAGAATAGGCCTGGATCTCAAAATGTTTTATTATCCCCCTCACTGTCATTGCCAGCATGAATAAAACAAACCAAGCAGACAGAAACTGAAAAATCTCAAGCCACAATCAAGTTGCAATTAGTTATTATGAAAGGCTCCCTTGCTGTAATATCCTTTATTCTGGATACTGCTTGTCACTAGAAAGGGAAACAATCATTAGAGAAGACACCCAGGGGCTTATGCACATTAAGAACAAAAAATAGAAATCTGGAGAGAAAAGTCCTCACTGTTCTTGCCAAGCAGAATTAGGGGAGGATGGCATTTGCAGATGTTCATGCATCCTCTCTCTTAGGATATGATCTTATTCTCCTTGAAGCTGCATTAGTTTCATCAGTTAAAGGATTGGACTCCAATTTTTCACTCGTGCTGGATTTGGTTTCTGCACTTCTCTTCTCCCTATCCCTTTTCCATGGTTGGGAAAGATGTAAACTGTATAAACAGATGGGATTTTCCTACACTAGTTAACATGTTGATCAAGCACATCATCTGCTGTGCGAACCATCTTTTCCTTCTGTCCTCTCCTTTCACAAACAAAGAAAACCACCAGATTGTTTGTATATCATTGGTCACAACGATAGGCAACACATTTCTCAATCTATTTGAACACATAAAGGTCTACACATGTTTTTTTGCACCTAACTTAGCCATCAATACACAATGCTCATAAAAATACTCCCGTGCTGGTGTCTGTTGTGCAGTGTAAGTTCTAGGACATATGTGCCGACAGCTTCTTGGAAGTCTTCTTCCAAGGTTGGCAAAGAAGCATGCCATAATTGCCTGGGGACACCTTCAGTGATGAGATGTCTCTTATTATCATGGCTGTTGCTCTCAAAATGTATGATGGCAGCAACTTGTAGTCCTCAAGATTCAAGGTGTTTCCTGAACTAGGAACCATATGGCTATGTAAAACCATCCTGCAAAAGCTGCTGTGACGACAAGAGGCAGAAGTAGGGTAAAGAAATAGAGAAGGAGCATAAAAAACAGATCATTTAGTAAGTGATAGAAGACTACAATGGTTGCTGTATATTCACGTTCATTGCTAATTACACGTCTAATATTTAACAACAGAAAAACACTACGTGGTCTGAGGATGCAAGAAAAGGTATTTTTTTTTTAATTAGACTAGCTGAATTGGCGTAAAAATAAAAATGCTTTTGGGCACAAAGTATTTTCATAGGTCTTCTTGTCTTTGTGGCTGAGTCCCATCGGTGAAGTTTAGAAGTGTTTTTTTTTGAAGCCTCACTCCTTCTTATAAAGGACTCAGGAGTGTGGGAAGGGCGGATGAAATTCTCTCTCCAGAGGACTGGGACCAGAGCTGGTCTCCTGGAAGTGAAGACTTAGGGGGAAATAAGAAAGGGCCAGAACACTCCTTATTGAAAGAATGGGCTTCCTTCCCGAATGCAAATGAAACATCAGGGCTGGGCTCCATTTTTAAAGGAAACCCATAAACAGAATGATACCTACTTTAGCCCAAGCAGTAGTTAACACACATAAGATTGCAAAGCTCTTCTAGCAGCTATGACGCTGCTGTTCTGTAAAGACGCTTAGGAAAGACATGACACTGCTCCCTGCTTTAAAAGCTGCTGTGTAATAAAAGTAGACAGTAATTCCAAATTGCATTCAGAATACAAGGGGGAACAAAATCAATGTTTGGCCAAACAAATCGAGGAAAACGACTCCTTGGCAAAGTAACTGTGTTTTTCAGACTCTTATGTGTCCCATTCAAATCCTCTTGATGTTGATGCAAAAACTCCCTTGGGGTTTTGATAGAATGAAAAAACAGTGACCCCAAAAAATTATACCTCCTCCGAAACTTTGACTGTGAAATACATTTAAAATGAAAACGATATATATCTCATATTCTCTGGAACCAGTGCTTTAGAGTGACAATCAGGCAAAGGTGCACAAGGTCCCTTCAGCTGGTATAGTTATTAGTGAGAGAATTTTGCCAACCATTGAGCTTTGAACTGAAGTATCAGTTCTGTTTAATGTTGTCTGAAAAAGCTGTAGCATCTAATACTTAAACATCAAAGGAGCTGAAAATATTCCCAAAAAACTATTAATCTTTAAAGGCAGAGGAATGCTAGTATTTTCTGTACACTGAGAGACAGGATTTCTCTGCATTATCTTACTATTGTTCAATAGTCTGTGTCCATTCAGAGGCAGCAGCACATGCTTAAAATATTGAAAAAAAATATTCCAGTAGGGGCACAGTACAGATGCAATCGTCTTTTGACTTCCTTTCCTTTCACAGAAAAAAGCTGAAAAATGGGGCTGTATTTATAGTAGAATCAGTGGGAGAAAGGGAGGAAGAAAAAAACGCTAAAGCTTTTCTTATGAAGTGATATCTGAATTTGAATATAAAGATTCCACTAGTATTTATCAAATCGTATTTTCAGTAGACTTTTTCATCAAACCAATAATGGAACAGCATATATAATCGATCACTTGTATTTCACTTCCTTCCCCGCTCCCCATTTTTGTGAAGGTTTTGCAACTAGCAAGTAATTAATAAAATCTATGCTAACCTCCGAAACTGCTTTTCCTTAAAAATCGTCCAATGTTTTCTTTTTTTAAAAAATACATAAAATATACACAAAGAAACAAAAGAAAAGAGAAGCAGTGGACAGGACTTGTATTATAAAAAATTAATTATATTGTGTATGCATTACACACAAACTAACAGCAATGGTTTTCTGCTCTTCAGAATGCAATGCTTTATGCAATACTCATTCATCCCTGCTAGGGACAAACCACAAATATTGCTATTTTAGTCTTCTTAACTCTTTCTTGACCAAAATGTGAAAATCATATGCCTAGCATTGTCCTAGGTATATTTGCATCTGGATTCAAGTGATTCAGAGCATTTTTCTTATCACAGTCCTGCTCTTCTGCAACATTCTTCACAGCCTTTTCTATCTCTGGATATTGCAATTACATTAAAGACTCAGATCTGACTACATAGCCAAGAACTCGAGATTCAGAATGCACTCTTTCCTATGTAGAATTATAGAATAGTTCGGGTTGGAAAGGACCTTAAAGATCATCCAGTTCTAATCCCCCTGACATGGGCAGGGACATGTCCCACTAGATCAGGCTGCTCAATGCCCCATCCAACCTGGCCTTCAACACCTCCAGGAATGGGGCACAATTTCCCTGGGCAACCTGTGCCAGTGCTTCACCACTCTCATGGTGAAGAAATTCCTCCTTATGTCTAGTCTAAATCTGCCCCTCTCCAATTTATACCCATTGCCCGTCGTTCTATCACTACAAGCCTTTGTGAACAGTCCCTCAATATGATTTGCTTCAGCAAAGCCATTGCATAATACTAGATTTCCAGAAACAAATGCTAACAATGCTAAGGTGATTGAAAACTATTATTTACGGCAATCAACTAGTTTTATGGAGTGCTAAGGTAAAATATTTTTGCAAGAGGAAAGATTTCTGTAGAGAACAATTTAGTAACGAGCAAAGCTTAGACCAGTATTAAGTTGTTTACCTGTCTTCTATGTGCATCACTGATGCCAGAGTTGGTGAAAACTACTGTGAAGAAGGAACTGGATAAGGGATGGAAGGAAAATGAAACTTACTCTTCATGTCTCTTATGTTGTTCTTGAAGGTGCTAACACACACTACCGTAATACCTAGGCAGCTCTTGGGGGAATGCGGGGCTATCCTCATTCAAAAAGCAAGGGAAGTTGTGGATGCTCCATCCCTGGAGGTGTTCAAGGCCAGGTTGGATGGGGCCTTGGGCAGCCTGATTTAGTGGGATGTCCCTGCCCGTGGCGGGGGATTGAAATTGGATGATCTTTAAGGTCCCTTCCAACCCTAACTGTTCTATGATTCTATGATTCTATAAGTAAAGTTTGGGATCCCTTCTTCTCAGGTCTCACTGAAAACGTGTTTTCAGAGCAGTTAGCAACACAGTAAAGAAATTGATCAATAGCCTAACCACAGCAAACCCAAATAATTGTCTAAACCTATGATCAACAAGGCATGCTCACAGTATCATTAAAACAAAAAAAGGAAATTAAAAAAAAAATGGAGTCAAGGGATAGGTCTAGATATCTACCCAAGAATCAACAAACCCATTATTGTAAGACAAACAGTTCGCATGATAAAACAAGCTAGGAGCATCATGAACACCCACTGTAACTTGAAGCAGGATCCAATCCAGGCTCTAGCCAAAACCCAAGTATTAAGTTAGAATAATGGTTCTGTGGACAACAAAACTAATGAAGACTGGGTTTATACTGTCTCCTTCTTGCTTGACTTCTGAGCTGAATTATACTGAGATATTCCATTATATCTGCTTTTCTTCTTACAAACCTTATCCCATAGTACTTCACAGTTTTTTTAACGTCTTTCCCAAAGACGTTATGGCTGCAGTATTTAACTGATCTGTTCAAGACCATGCAGTAAGACAGTGGCAGAATGAGTAGAGTAACCTAACTTGAACAGCAAGCACCTGACCTTCATCCAGGGAGAGAGATTATGGTGAGCATCTTTCAAGACCAGCCCTACTCAGCTTCAGATTGAGTATCTTAATAAGAGGGATCAGAGAGATCTGTGGGAATCAGATGATGCCAAAATTGCCTTTTCTAAACCTTAAATGTGAAAATCAGAGGTCGTGTGATATCTGATAAAATATGTATATATTTATATACACATGTCTATACACGTATATTTGTAGTAATCAATACCTATGTATGGGAAAGAGATATGGCACTGTGGCTACATACAGGGAAATATTAATAACTAAACACAGAGGTGCCTCCAGGCTGACTCCAGCAGCAATATGGAGTATATATTCATGAATCAGATTTCTTCTAGATGCCTCTAGGGCTAACAGGCAAAACTAATTAACACATCATCAAAAAAAGTAATGGCATTCTTTCTCCACTAAATTCAGGCATGAATTTAATTCTCCAAATGGTGTGTCAAAGCAACACTCTAAGAAGCAGCTGTAGCTCTTGTTGGCTGAATAGGATGTAAACATATCTCAGGGACTGTAGATGGTATTTAAAGTAGAAATATTTCAAATCAGCAAAATACTGAATGGAAAAGGAAAGAGAAGAAAAGTATTCCCAGCTACATTAATTTCTGACCTTGTCTTTTCACAGAAGCTATTATACAGCAACACGGTCAACATCTTTCCTTCAGCTTCATCCAGGGTGACAGCACATTTATGTGTTTGATAGATATGATTATCATCACTTGTCACTATTCATTATGGATCCCAACCACATTTCCCACAATCTGCTTTGAAAGCAAACACATATCAAAAAAGCAGAAAAATAGATGAGGAATTATGTCAATTAATTCTGCTCTGAATCCTAAGCATTGGAAGGAGCACTTTTGTCAACACTCATTCAGCTGATGGGAAAGGTCAACGTGTACAGAAGAAACAGTTGGTAACACAATATTATCAATTTTTTCTGTCACAGGTAGTTTAAATGCATCCTTCACATGGAACCTACATTTAGAAAAATGGAAGGGTCAACTTAACGTAACAAAGCAACTGCAATATTAAGTAAAGAAATGAAGGTTAGAACAAATAATATGACTACTGGTTTTGTGGGAGAGATTGTAAAAGTTTGTGCAATCTAGAAAGTGTCTTAAAACAGCAGCAGCAGAAGAAGCAGACGTGATAAAGTTGTCAGCTAAAATAAGGGGGGGGAAGGTTTTCTTTGCAGATTTTTTATGTTTCTTTCCATTTTAAATAAATAAAGCAAAAAAAAATCTAACTTAAAAGATAGATATGTAGTTATAGGGGAGATAATTTTCTCTTACCCTAAGGAAAAATTCCAGGGACCTTGCAAAATTTTTCATTCACAACAGCACCTTCTCTTTATAATGTGAATCACAGAAAACAGCGATGGAACCCAACACCTACTCTTTTTGATTCTGAAGACATTCCAATCATGCTTAGTCAGGAATACAGCATGGAAAACATTTTTTTTTTTTTAAATAGATGTTTTCATAAGTTTGCATTCAATAAGCAGCTTTTTTTTTTTCACCACGAGGGGCAGTTATTCATAAGGGCTTCATATATCCTCACGTAGAGACTGAGGTGATAAGATTTGCTGCCATTTGCCAGAGGGTTCTGAAATCCCTCGGCAGGACTTGATGCAAGCACTGACATCTCCGAAGTTAGACGTGGACCTAAATGCCTGGAAGAAGAAAAGTGTCACTGCATTCTCTGTGGTTTCTAACAAGCATGAATAACTCCACTCCACCTCTCTCGGAATTACCTGTCCTAGTTCCTAATGGAGATAAGATTGTATGCATCTAGTTGTCAATAAAACAAAAGTGATGTTATACTGTAATTGTAGCTCGTGCCCTGTGCAAGGTCTGTGCATAGCTTTGCCAGCCCTGTCACAGACCAAGGGATGACGGCGCTCTGCCACTCGTGACTCATTTGGTGTACTTTGGGACCTGAGGTCAAGAGTCCAGGTCAGGACGCTAATCTGACAAAGCCATCTCAGTGGAACTATGCGATCCTGCATACCCATGACCACATGCACACAAAACAAACAAGACTCCATAGTGAAACTAAACGGTATGTCAGCTTCAGGTCAGAGAGCTCTGTTGTACCATAGCCAGCAAAAAAAAAAAAATAAAAAAAGAGCACCTTTAAAAGAGTTATTCAGAGCTATAACACAAGGAAAAGATATTCCAAGGTAAGAAATACCTCAAAGAAGGGGATTTTGGGTTTTTTTTTGGTTTTTTTTTTTTGTTTTTTTTTTTTTTTATTTCAGGAACAAATATGACCTTTACGGAAACCTTGCTATATTCCAAAGGTAGAACTCTAATAAAAATGACTTTAAGTTTTATTACTCGTATAAGTCCTTTAGAGGTGCCTTAAACCCAAACATATGACAATCATTTATTTTAAAAGGCCATGCTCATGGTTTTCACAGGCAAGAGTCTGAAATTCCTTCCCTACCTGCTTTGCCTTGTTCAATAGTAAGTTGCAGAGTCAACAGTGTGCCAAGCTAACAGACTGCCAAGCTCCTAACCTACAGAACAGCCACCAATCCTGTCCAAGACATTTCTGAGGACTGAAAATATTGATAGTCTACAACACTAAACAGGAAGAAAATGGAATAAATCACAAAACTTGACCTTGTCACAATGCCCACACACTTCTTTGCACAGATTTTCACACAGCCCAACAGCCGCCGTTAAGAAACTGTCACCTCCAGGCAGTGAGACGTCAAAGCTTTCTGACTACTTAAACCTGGGATAATTCATTTCAATTAATTGTTGACAAACTTTGCTGTATCCAGTGAAGTCAGATACCTATGACGAAAAAACGGACCGATACATTCTGAGAAGATGAAACAGTTAGTCCCTTCCCTGTCGTTCACTGTGGTCCTGTTACCATATTTCTGGCCTACAGCATTGGCAGCATTTTCTCACTCCTGATCCTGTATTTGTTATGCCATGCATAAACCATATCAATTTTTTTTTCCTGGATAAAAGGGATACAGACTTTCAAAGCCATCTGCACAGCTGAAACGCAGTTTAAGCTGTCATCTCTGCCTGTATCATGTGGACTTGTGCACCATTCATATCCATATCGAAGCCTCCTGCAGAAATAATTTCCAAGGCTTATGCCTTTGACTGCATGACCCCATCTATGTTTCACTTATTGACCTGCTCTGCTCTGCCATTTCAAATATAAGGTACTTGTCCTGACTTCTAAAGCCTGTATAATTTATTATGGTTCAGTCATAACCTCTTACATTCTATCAAACTGTTGATGACTGTAGTGATCATGAACTGTGACCTGCAGTCTATAACCACCTTAGTTAGTTTGATATCTAAATTTCAAAGAGGCATCTTCCCATCCGCCTCTGAGGAGCTCATTTATACATCATTACACCCTTCTGCATCTAATACCTATGAAAATTTTAAAATGGCCAGGTCAGTCCAGCTACTGTTTTTTATGCTAATTGGTTTTAGAATCATAGAATGCTTTGGGCTGGGAAGGACTTCAGTGATTGTCTAGTCCTATGTCCCCTTCAACCTGACCTTGAACACATCCAGTGATAGGGAATACACAATTTCTCTGGACAAACTGTTCTAGCGTATAACCACTTGCTGTCATCATAAAAAAAATCTTCCTTATATTTAATCTAAATATAACCTCTTTCAGTTAAAAAACATTATCACTACATTGTCACTACAGGCACTGGTAAAAAGTCTTTCTCCATCTTTCTTATAAGTCCCCTTTATACAGGGAAAGGCTGCAATAAGGTTTCCCTGCAGCCTTCTGTTCTCCAGGCTGAACAACCCCAGCTCTCTCAGTCTTCCTTCACAGGAGAGGGATTCCAGACTCCTGACCATTTTCACGGTCCTCATCTGGACCCACTCTAATATGCCCATGTTTTTCTGGTACTGAAGACCCCAGGGCTGGACGTAGTAATCCAGGCACGGTCTCACGACAGTGGATTAGAAGGGAGAATCACCTCCCTTGACCTATGGGTCACACTTCTTTCATAGAGCCCAGGATATGGTTGGCTTTCTGGGCAGCAAAACCATATTACTGATTCATGTCCAATTTTTCATCTAGCAGCACCCCAAAATCCTTCTCTGCAGGGTTGCTCTCAACAGTCTGTAACTTCAGTCTGCCATTTTTTGTGTTGGACTCCATCTGCTCAGGGTAACCTATTCTATTTCGTTCACACTGCACTCAGGTCAAAGATGATGCCCAACTATATCAATTGCAGAGAATAAGACTGGGGAATGTTACCTAAAAAAGATTCAGGATTGGGATCTGAACATGCCGAAAAGGGTCACATTTTTCACATCTTTCATCTTTATCTGCCTGAAAGCAAAGTGTCTCACTAAACCTGTCAAACAGGCAAATTCAGTGGATTCAGAATTAAGTAAAATACTTATCTGCTGTCAGGAACAACTGAATTATCTCACTTTAGGATGCCCATCATTTGGTATAACAACACCCACCTTGGAGTAGGAGGCAGCAGGCAAGGGCACAGGGCTGTTGTTTCTCCAGATTTCCTTCAGGGACTCTGGGGACCACCCAACCTGGACCACTGAGGACCTGCTCACACCTAGGCAAAGTCCAGCAACTTGTGATAACCTTCTAACTTCAGTCCTCCTCATAACAGTTCAACACCTTGACTGCAAATGTGACAGCATCTGGTCTCCATAAGAAGGCTGAGGATCTCAAGGACCACTGCCACAAGTTTTAACCAGCTACTGGATTTTAACATTGTCTCTATAACCAGAGCAAATTGGATTTAAGGAAAAAGGGATCAGCCTCCTGATCTGCCTGCCCTGTGGTCGATATACTGCCTGCACAGGAGTAAAACAGACTTCTCATAAACGACACGAAGTGAATGGTTTGTATTTTTACTGAGAGGCAGACAGCTAAATCCATTCAGGAGTATTTTGGTCCCTCCTGACTGGGGAGGGGTGGTAATTAAAAAAAGATTCACTGTTCTTTTTCTTGTGAACAAGAAAGCATGTTTTGCCTTTTCTTCTTCCCCTTGGCTCACTTGAAATCAGAGACCCAGCATGCATGTGCTTCTGACAGACTTGACATCAACTGTTACAGGCTGTAAGACTTGACAACACTGAAAGCTTCACCCATTTCTGTAGGAATGTGTTGTTTCTGCCTCTTTGTTTGAAAACAAAGGTGTGACTGCTTGCTCTCTGCTATTAACACAAGCTTGGATTTTGCAGGTATTCCTTTCACCTTATTCCTTACCAACACCCTTCTCAAACCACCATGGTTTAAGACGAACAAAGAGGTTAAAAAGAGTAGGACTTCATTCTCCTCCCCTCTCACCACCCTTTGGTGCCGCGGTGGGACTACAACAAACCTTGGCTCTTTGTCCCTTTCTAATATGGAAAAATGTGACTGCCAGCCCCCAGGCCACACGACCACCCTTTATGTGATAAAAAACACCATCTGCATATACCTCAATCTCATAAGACAAAGTGCCTAGTTCATCTAAAATCTCTCCAGGGATGTATATCAGAGTTATCCCACCCTCAAATCTCCAACTGTAGATAAAGCCACTAAGCACTTAGACAGGTCAGAAACAGACCTAAACAGGGCACGCACAAAAAGACTTCTCCTGTTAGTGACCACTGCTGGCAGGGTTTAATGGCAGGAGTGTGATTTCCAATTCCATGCTGTCAATTTTTGATATTCTGAGTACTTTGACTCAGGAGTCAGGAATCTGTGAAGAGTGAACCAGAGACCTGCAGTGCTGTAGCAGCCAACGAGGCATGGGTGCATGTTCCATCTGATGTTCCAGAGACAAGACATATGACATAAGGACGCCGATCACCCACTGCTGTGAGATGGAGGACCACGAGAATAGGGCTCTCTCCTGAATAGTTCCTTCCTCCTGGTGCGCACTGGTCAATACGGTGCCTCCCTTACAGAAATCAGCAACCCCCTACATCACTCAGCCAGCAGGGATGTTACGGAAAACACATGCTGCCTTATATTCCCTGGTCTGCTTCATAGAGGCCTTGGTGTAACCACAGGGAAAGTCTTCCTCAGCATTGACCAGAAGAGGGTCTGTGGGGCTGCACTTGCAGGAGCTCCAGGGAGTATCCACTGAGCATAGACAAACACACACATTTTCACTCAGACAAGTGTAGGAGGAGCACATCAAGAAGCACTTTCTTACCAGAAATTCAATCTCTCATGCCTACCACCAACTACCTCCTGACAAATGTCAGGTCCCCATCAAAATGCAGAGGAGTTAGAGCTACTCAAACAAAGTCAACACATTTATCAAGATCAGAAAACAAACATTTTATTCCCCTGTTTTATTCCCAGAAATGCCTGAAATTTCCTGGTCACCATTTTCCCAAACAAAATAATTAAAATAATATGGCTTAGGGCAGATATTCATCTTGGAAAAACTCATCCCAAGCTCTCAAAGTGTAGCACAGTCATTAATCTTAAAAAAAAAAAAAACATATATAAAGAAGGAAATGATTGAGGTCTTCGTAAGAGATGTTATTCCTAAGGTGCTCAATGTGACTGTGGACTGAGCTGAGATGAGCCAATCTTTCCTCCCAAAACATGTCCTGCTGCATGGTCAGTGGTGTGACCAGGACAGCCCCAGTGGGCGCTGAGCAGTGGCTGTCACTGCTCCTCCGTAGAGGTATGGTGGTCAGCCTGTGAGCTCTCACTTCAAGCACAGAATTAGAATGATAAACTGCAGGCCACGGTAGTGAATTGAGCCTAGCTTTAAAAGCAGAGGGGTATGATTAATAATCCTACAGATTATTTTTTTTTTAAGAGTACTATAAATGTTTCTCAAGGAGCTTCCCTGATATATCTCTACTGTGGACCCACTCTGCTTTGGTGTGACTCAAGGGTTTATAAGCACTCCTCTGGGAAAAGTGCATAACTGTGTCATGGCTCATCTCCAGTAATACAGCCAGATCCTGAAAATCTCACAATAAAAACCTTATCTCATATCTGATAGTAAACTGGTTTTTTTCCTCAACCTTCCTTGCTCCCTCTCACTCTCCTCTCTACCCAAAACCACATGAGACTCTGAGAGCTCTTCCACATACTCTTGAGTGTAATCTTGTATATAATACAATAAACACATTATATTAATTACGTCTGAAAAAACAATCTCACAAAATATATTACCTGAGTTTTGTTTTTTAAAAATAAGACCAAAATGAAATGCTTATCACATTATGACATTCAGATTTCTCTGATTAAAATTGATTAAAATGTGCATACATCCACATGAACACACATATAGAGAAAAGAGAAGGTGAACGCAGATACTCCAAGAGAAGACAAGTGAAAACTAGTCCTTCATATTTCACTCCTTGCAAAGATATACTTCCAAATGCTATAAGCAGAAAAATCTGCATTACTTATATACTGCAGTCTCAACTTAGTCCATGTTTTTGAAGCTCTTCTGTCACTGTTACCTTTGCCCTAGAAGGGCAATCCTTTAAGAAGACAATATTTTGCCTTTTTAGAGCACTATATATCACAAGAAAGAACTTCAGTGAAAGCCCTTGATGAAACATTCCTCTGAAAAACCAAAAATCAATAAAATCTTTGAAGCGTTGTTCTGAAGGACAATTGGTCTCATTTTCTGATGTGCCAGCATAAAACTGACTTCTGAGCAATTCTTACAGAAAGAAATAAGTAGGAATTGTCTTATTTGAAATGGAGGCCACAGTAAAATCAATACAATAAACCATCTTTTAGATAAATGCTTTAAGAGGCTAATAAAAATAAGCAAATGCCATAAACAATTAAGAAAAAAATTAATGACAGAGTCAAACGTGTTCAATGTTTTCCTGGAATTCTGGATAGGGAAAGAGAAATTTGAGCTCCCAGTTCCCAGGATCCTGCCAATTTTCTTGGAAAGAAAGTTGAAGAGGTCTACTGGTGGTGCTGGCAGCCTCTCCTGCAGTCCCACCAATGCTGGCGTGGCTCTGGAAGATCAGACACATCTCACAGGACAAAGCACGCCCACACCCACAGCAGTCTGCTGAAGCAGACATAGAAGTCTGTCTATGCTTAATTAATTTCAGTTTTTAACAGCATGCATCATTAGTTTTTATTGTACTCAAACCCAGCAGGGCCCAGGCTCACGCTGCATTCGTCAATTTGTACAAAAGGGAACGTGCTTTAGCTTCTGCCCTTACAAATGCCCACTGCGTACCTGCCACAGACCTGCTTTGCACCAACATCCTCCTTAAATATTTACTCTGCCCTTCACTACAGTGCCATGATATCTATGGAACCGTATAATCTCAATTAAACTTAATCAGTGATTAATAATCACAAAGCCCACGCAGACTACTGCAGTAATCTGGAACCATCAAATGAAAATCATGAAAGGTGTACAGCTTGCCATTTCTCTTCAGATATTCGGCAACATCTTCCCTTGTTTCGAGGCCTGTCATAGTGCTCATGGGACACTCATAAGCATCAAAGTAATGTTTCAGCTGCTTCAAATATCACCACATTTTTGTGTTGCATTGGTAAGAAATATTTTTGACTTAACACAGTATTTTTTATGCATGTTACTGCCTAATCATGTTTTCTCACCGTTGTTCTTTTCCTTTTTTATTAATATTATAATTTTTTATGTGTTAAAGCATCTTTCTGAGATTGCTATTTGAAAGGCATTCGTTGGAGGGAAGGTGAGAGGCAGTTAGAACACTGACTGTTGTGCCATTTTTTTCTAGCATCTGTAAAAGAAGTACAATACAAATACTCAGACCACATCCATGGGCAACGCTCACAATGTTTCTGAGAAGAACAGAGCACTGCCCTGTCCTTGTCTCGCAGGTCCCACCTCCGAAGCCGCCTGCAGAAGAGTTGCTTCCACTCCCCTTTTCAGGTTCCACATCTTGGAACATCTACTCCCACACTGCAATGATCTGTGCAACCTCAGAATTCAATTATTTGTACTACACAAACGTTCTGGCAGCATCGACCTGTCCCTGCCACACCACGTTCCTCACTCAAACCAGACTCATGCCACTGTGACCTTCAGCCAAACATTAATGTCAGGAACTATTTACTATGCTAAGGTAACTACGTACTGAGTGTTTTGCTTGGAAAAACTCTTGTTTGTAGTCTTATGTTGTAAAATGTTATGCTCAGGATTAAATGATTTTCACAGTGTTCTGGAATTGGATTTTAAAAAACATTATTACAAAACCAGAACAGCCTTATTTATATTTCCTTAATTTTGAGATAAATAACTGCAAATAACAGAAGAAACAGATGGGTTATCACAGCGAACAGAAGCAGATATGGTCTCCGTGTAAACTGTTGCTGACTCGTGTCACAAGATCACTGCTTGAGCAAGAAAATGAGACATCCCACTACTCAGTGAGCTATGGGATTTCACATAACCAGATGTAATGATAGGAATTATGCCAATATTAACATGGAGTCTCAACGTTTTAAATTACAGACATCATAATTTCATTACTACAGAAATAGCACAATGCTGATTTGCAAAACAGAAGTGTCCACGCTGGCAGTCATGGACCTAGCAAGATCTCCAAGGCCACACAGGTAAATTTTGATGCTTTCTAAGTGAACATTAAATATCTAATATTTCAATGATCTTTAAATGCCTTTTAAAACCTTTTGCAATATTAGAAGGTCCTGGCATGGTTAATGGTCAACAGCTATTCTGAAGTAATGTGAAAGACCTCTAACATCTCTGTTAGAGCTCATTCATAATAACAGACTACAAACTAAGCTAACAATTTTTTTGCCTCAGAGCAATTCTTAAAACATTCAAAATAATCAGCAGGATTACGCTCCAGCTATATATATGTGTGTGAGTGAGATATGGGATCTCAGCATCTTTCACCCTTTATCACAGGAAAAGAACCAGCTTGATGTCTTCATTAATATTTTGCAGGCCACTAATACATGCTATGAAATGCAGCTTTGCTTGAAAGGGGAATAAATGAACTTTCTGAGCCACTGGCAATTAGTTTTCCAAGAATGAGGAGGAATTTCTCCACAACGAGAGTGGTGAGGCACCGGCACAGGTTGCCCAGGGGAGTTGTGGCTGCCCCATCCCTGGAGGTGTTGAAGGCCAGGTTGGATGGGGCCTTGGGCAGCCTGATCCAGTGGGACATGTCCCTGCCAATGGCAGGGGGGTTGGAACTAGATGACCTTTAAGGTTGTTTCCAACCCAAAATATTCTATGATTCTATGATCGTGTGGGTCTAGTGAGCTCCTGAAGAAACAGAAAAAGGAAAATGTGGCCTCTGTATAAAAGAGAGAGATAATAGTCACCTGAAAAGCAAAGCAACACCCCGCTGCCTCCTCCAAAGACAGGCCATCCAAGTTCCTAGACTTCTACTTTTTACCCACAGAGTCAACATACTGCTTGGGTGTTGCACTGAAGGTGCAACAAAAGAAGAAAAAGTTGCTAGACTGCCCATGGGACAGTGACCGAATTGTGACATGAAAGAGTAACAGCTTTCTGCTTCACGGCCACCTTTGGGAAAAACAACAAAGAACCTGAAAGTTCATTGGAAATGCAGAAAACCACATCCAAGGGGACAATACTTTGTCCCCAAGCTAAGTGCTCCATGTGAAATGCTTAACTCTGCCTTTAACCCATTTAATCATTTAAAAAGACAAACTATTCTCAATATACCTAACCAGAATTTTACCTTATTGGCTGATGAAAACTGGCGAGTCTGCCACTGCAAACCAGATGTTAGACATAGCTGGTAATTCCTCTGCTTATAAATCTGATGCTGGCTTTTATGAGCACTTGCTGAAGTCATGGTGATGAGGTTGTTACTTCAGAACTGAATAATGCAGTTTTATGGCTTGTAAATTCCCTGCTGAATGGCTTGACGTGAACTTGTGGAAAACAGAGGGAGGCAGAATGGCTGTAGAGGAAGATTGTTGCAGAAATCTGCCGTCCTCTCTGTCCAGAGGCGACTCCATACTGACTCTTACTAAAGGCTGAGTCTGCAGCTTGAGAAGGTGCTAGAGCTTTGAAAAATATTTCACAATGCATGACAAAAATGGAGAAATCTGTTTTGCCTGTTTTCTGCACTGACTTGAGACTAGGAAGAGAATATTCAGAGGTTGTGCTGACCATGTTTAGTTCATGAAAAAGCATTTTGCTCTGCAAAGTTATTTCAGTAGAACTGAAGTTGTTGCAGATCAGATCTGAGCCTCTGGAATTTCTTGGTTTGTAAAAGCACCCTATTCCATAGAGTTTATGTTCACAAAAGCAGACAAGAGTCCCAGAAAGAATACTACCAGGAAAACTCAAATATTTAACTTCTAAACAAATAAAGTGCTTTCTTGCAAAAGATAAGGAGGAGAAAGAGAAATCGCAGTACAGCATTGCACGATAGCACTGCATGAACTTGAATGAAGTGTTATAGAAGACGAGTTGGAAGAATTCACAGAAGCACATCAAGGCAACTACGAAGTATAAAAGATTAACCTGTATTTCTATATTACATGCTAACCCTCAGGATATTTCAGGGCATACGTATTCTCAGATACTGTGCCTAAACAAGAGTCTGGAGAAAGCTATTACTGTCAATTAAAGGCAGATTTTTCTGTCACTAGTGCTGAAGTGGACATTTTATTCCCTGCCAAACTACAGACTGTTTTGTAAGAAAAAAAGGTTTCTTTTTTATTATGATGACTCTAAACCAGTTACAGCTGTCTTAAAAAACAGATGTGGGACAGCAGAAGTGGAGGAAAGTTCACTGAATCAACTCTAAAAGAAATAATTGTGAGACAATACGCTATTCTGGAGCCCTAAGTCAGTACAGAAATGCTAACAGCTTTCATGTGTACTTCCCTTTCCTTTCCAATGGCACAATCTGCTGACAAACATAGGTGCTGTTGAATTCTATTTGTTCACTCCTGGAAAGAACTGTCCATGTTTACTGCTGTGATGCTTAGAATTTTAATGCTGTCCTATCACAAGAAGAAACAAGCACAGTGATCCTTATCATGACGATGTCCTGCCCTTTCCTCCTATAATTTTCCTCACTTTTTTCATTCCCTGCAGTCAAACTTAATACCTGCAAACAAAGAAAAGCAGTCTTCCTTTTCAGTTTTCCATTATCTTGTTGGGTATACCCCATATATTATATAGAATACTTATTCACAGTGTAATCAGAGTACTTACTCACAGTCAAGACTCCAGTCTCTAGAGCTCAAGGGAACATATTTGAGGTATCTTTAAATTAGCTATCACAGTATTGATAGCATAGTAGCTATCACAACACAGAGCACAGCACAGCATGCCAAATATTGCAGCTGCCTGAACATTACAACAGGTATTTCTCAGAGAGCTGCAATCTCAGCAACATTTGCAATGAGGGACTCTTATTTGCATATTTA
Organism: Cuculus canorus; assembly: GCF_017976375.1. Lineage (NCBI taxonomy): Eukaryota > Metazoa > Chordata > Aves > Cuculiformes > Cuculidae > Cuculus > Cuculus canorus. The sequence goes on from NC_071401.1 coordinate 3,894,634, forward strand.
TTGTAACTATCTCAAGTTGAGAAATAAAGAAGGTAGGATAATGAAGTAGAGAAAGTGAAGGAGGGATGAGAAATAACATGAATCTGCTGAAGGAAGACAACAAAAACCAGTCTCATCTCCTTCATCCTTTAAGTTAATCAGGTTATTAACTGGTGTCATTTACAAATTATCATCTAAAACAATTTTTGAGTGGCCTAGATCTAGTAACAGAGAAATCAAGGGGGAAAAAACCCCAAACCATAATGAATGGGATGAGGCTATCAGCTAGAGAGACTTCTTAGGACTTAAAACTACATAGAAATGTGAACACTAGGAATTTTGAAAAGACATTACTTTGACTAAAGCTTAGGACTCTGAAAGAAGCTAAATTTGCTAGTTTGTAATGGACTCTTAAACATTTGCAAAATTTTTCTCATAGAAAAGTGAGAAAGCATATGTTTACTTCTAGGTGAGAGAGAGATATGGTCCCGGTCAGTAGGATGGATGGATACGATGCTGCTCTCAGGCATAATACACAAGCAATGCCTAACATTCCTAATTCTTTCTTCAATGTAAGGACATTTTCAAGTAACTAGTGCTGGGAAATTGCCCACACGTGGAAAATCACATCAGGCATCATGTAACAACAGAGAAGACCAGCAAAAGGGCGACATGACTTTCAAAACAAACTTTCAACTTTCTTACTAGTCAGCCTTTGTTGACTTAAAACCATAATCTGAGCAATCTAACGTTCTGGATCAGAGATCTTGACTCCAGGGAGTATATAGAGATAGATGAGCCATCAGCCAGTTCTTTCTCCTCCTGTTTTGAGACTTATGTTCTATATACACAGTTTAAAGAAACATTCCCACTGAAACACTTTCAACATTTCATGCACTTAATCTTCATTTTCACACAAATGGTTTGCTTAGTCAGACAATTTATATGATCAATATATTACAAAGTCAAGAATTATCAGAATATATTACAAAAGATCTGGAAGGCTTGAACAATACTGATACCAAAAACAGTTCTTTGAATTCTATCACAAAATTTGCATAAAGCCTCAGACATTGCGTAAACCTGTAGTAAATGGAACACTCTTCTCTCATTCCAGTGGATAACTGCATGCCAGAGGTCTTGAATGGCCCAAGTAGAGATAGTGAATGAAAAACTAGCCCATAAGCCAAAGTCTGTTTACAAAGATTTAGTTTAGAAAAGAAATGTTGCTATAAATACCCACAAAAAGCATTCTTGGCAAGTACTCATCAGAGGGAGTACCACAGATCTACAAAGAGATACTAAAGACGAATGCTGAAGCTGAATTTTCTAAGCGATATCAGATTTTTAGTCTCTGTAGCCTCTAGAGACAGAAAGAAAATTTGATCATGATGATCAAGACTGTGATCAAAAGCTTGGATAGTCATAAAAATGCTCTGGGGGAAAGGATATTGAATAACACCAAGATGTAGTGTCGTACTACGGTCTGCACAGCTTCTAATCAATAAAAAATGTACTTACCTGAATGTATCTTGGGGCAAATATTGTCCCCAGTTACTCCAAGGCCACTCAAGTCCATGAGTTCAGGCAGATGCAGAAAAAGGCAGGATTATGTTATATAGTGTAACCCATCATTTATGAACCATGCTTTCAACATCCACTTGTAAAATCTAAATAGGATGCTATTTATTAGCTTTTTATAGAAAATTATCTTTCCCTTTTGGAGAAATTATTCTTTTTCAAACTAATGCAGCACATTCATGAGTGACTATCTATGTCATCAGAGAACAGTACCATTAGAAATAATTATTAGCCATCTTAATTAATTAAAGCTGGTTTTCCACTTACTTAAATTTTTAATCTATTGCTGTGCTAGCCAAGTGAGCATTGACGCAGTGACAGTAAGAGCCTGATTATACCACCACCAGCATTTTCTGACAAAGCTAATATCCAAACACCAACTTGTCTCTGGGAAAGAATAAAACTCTAGGAAGCAATGTGGAACTAAACCTGATAAAAGCAACATCAGACACAAGACTCAGGTGCTTCTGCACTGATGTCTCTCCCCAAAGCTAAGTTTCAAGAAGGCATGTGCCTGTATTTCTTGACGATGAGAGTGGTGAGGCAGTGGCACAGGTTGCCCAGGGAGGTTGTGGCTGCTCTATCCCTGAAGGTGTTCAAGGCCAGGCTGGATGGGGCTTTGGGCAGCCTGATTTAGTGGGAGGTGTCCCTGCCCATCGCAAGGGGGTTTGAACTATATGATCTTTAAAGTCCTTTCCAACCCAAAGTATTCTGTGATTCTATGATTCTGATTCTGTACTGGTACAGGTAAAAGGCTAGAATGAGATCAATGTGACAAACATGCACAAGAGTCAATGGAAACAGCCTAACTGCCCTGCAATGTGAGAGAATAAAAATATTTTCATTATGTCCTTTATTTTGGCATATCTTTAAAAAGGCTTTCCAGAAAGAATGGTGCTTGCATATTCCACATTCAGAGCCTCATTGTCTCTAACTGTTGCTAAAAATTTTGGCCAGGAGTGACTATAACCATGGCTCTGCTGCTGTGGGTGCCACCGCATAGAATTATAGGATGATACTTAGTGGATCAGAGAAGGATTGTTCACGCAATGGCATTTACAAAAGCAGAGCATGTCACGTGACAAACCTCCTGGACCAAGACTTGCAGGGAGTGGTGAACTTCCATTCAAGAAAGAAAGAAAAAGAATGTAATAAATAAAAGCTACCAGTGGCTCAAGAAAATGTAACTCATTCCATAGGTAAACTTTAGAACTCATGTGGCTGAGAGTTTTTCAGTTATCCTCAGCTCTGCTGGACGTGATACTGCTTTTCTGGACCAAATATTCATCAACAAAAAAAAGACTGATCAGGGATATGAAGGCTAGGTGCAGGCTTGGCTGCAGGACCATGACATGGTGGGGGTCAGGGTCCTAAGAGGTTGGAACAAGGCAAACAGTGGACTTCAAGAGAGCAGGCTTTGGTCTATTTGGGGATCTGAACCCCATGAGATTCTATCCGTGAGAAAAGAGGAGTCCAAGAGCCAGTTGATTTTCGTGGACCTCCTCCAAGCTCAGGATTAATCCATGACTAAAAGCAGGAATTTTAGCACAGGTGGCAGGCAGCGTTCATGGATGAATAAGGAGCTGCTGACTGGACTCGGACAAAAAAAGGAAGCACACAAGAGGTGGAAGTTAGAACAGGAGAAATGTCTGAGCATGCAGGGCTGGGGATAGGAAAGCCAAAGTCCATCTGCAGTTTAATCTGGTGAGGGATATTATAGGCAACAACAAGGGTTTCCACAAGTTAGCTGCAGCAAAAGGAAGACTAGGGAAAATGCAAACCTGCTGCTGAATGGGAACGGGGACCTGAGGACAAAGGATATGGAAAGAAATGAGGTTTTCATTGCATTTTGTATTGACAAACTGATGAAGTATAGACTAGATAAGTGGACGGTGAGGTGGACTGAAAACTGCCAGGCTCACAGGGTTGTGGTCAGTAACATAAAATACAGCTGGAAGGCCAGTCACTAGTGGTGCACAGATAGGTTGACCAGGACCTACTAAATATTGTTTAGCATCCTTATCAATTACCTGGATGATGGAGTAGAGTGCACGCTCACCAAGACTCCAGATGAGACAAAACTGGGAAGGAGTAGCTGATACACCTGGGTATGCTGCCATTTCAGAGGGACCGCAAGAAGATGGAGAAGTGAGCTGATAAGGACCTTAAAAGGTTGAACAAATGGAAAAACCAAGTATTGAATCTGGGAAGGAATAACCCCACCAGGATAGGGGGATATCAAACAGATGGAAAAGAGCTCTTCAGAAAGAGCCTGGGAAAAATGCTGAACACCAAGTTAACTGTGAGCTAGCAATGTGTCCCTGTAGCAAAGGCAGCCAACAGCCTCCTGGGCTGTGTTACCAGGTGGAGTGTGTTGATCACTCTCCCCTGTCCTCAGCACTGGTCAGGCTGCACCTGAAGCGCTGTGTCGAGTTCTGGGCTCCTTAGTGCAAGAGAGACATGGACATATTGCAGACAGTGAAGCAAAGGGGCACAGAGATGATTAAGGTCTTGAAGCATATGATGAGAGGCGATGAGAGCTCAGACTGTTCAGCCCACAGAAGACAAGGATCGGGGGATCTTATTAATGTATCTAAACACTCAATGGGGATTAAAGAAGATGGAGTCAGAGTCTCCTCAGTCTGTGTCCAGTCAATGAAAAAGAGGCAATGGACACAAACTGAAATGAATTTAATTTAATTTAAACATAATAAAAAAACATTGTTTACTCTTAAGGATGGTAAATCCAAGTTACTCAAAGAGGTTGTGGAGTCTTATCCTTGGACATATTAGTGGAGTCTTATCCTTTGACATATTAGAAGTCCAACTGGAGATGACCCTGGGCAAACTGCTTAGTTGACCCTGCTTTGAGCAGGGAGGTTGAACTAGACGATCTCCAAAGTTACCGTCTGACCTCAACTATTTTGTGTTTCTGGGACACTATGATTCTGTTTTTCCTAGTATTCCTATATTTTGCTTCCTCTAGTGTGAAAATACGCAACATTTGAGAAGCACAACAGCAAAAAATGTGTACATGCTTTCATATTCACAAGCAGTCGACACAAAGAGAGTAGCAGATGTCTTCACAGACACGCATTACTGTGCATTTCTGACCACTTGGAAATCTTACGACAACCTCTGTTCTTTGGCTGAGGGAGAGAATTGACCCAAGTCCATAAACAGCAAAAAAAGCAATTATCCTTTATTCATTTTTTTTTTCAATCAATGGAAAATAATAAAAGAGTGATGTGCATGCTGCATGTACCAGGAATGTTGCAAAGAAAAACGCCAGCAAGCAAGCCACATCTGTACTCCTGGTATATCATTTTACACTGTTCATGGCTGGAATGCGCTAAATCAGCATGGCCTAATTGGCAGCTGGAGAGTCAAACCCATTTCAGCCTGCTGCCTTTTCCCTGGGCAACACAAAGAATGGCTGGCTGAGCAGCAAAACACCTCCTCCCGCGCCAGTTCATGGGCCTCCAGGCTCTGCTGGCTGGCTCTGAGGGAGCAGATGGGAAGAGGCTGCTATTTCTGAGGGAGAGAAGGAGGGAAAAATCTCTGGTTGACAGTAGGGTGAGAAGTCTACCTAAAGAACAGAATGGTGGGAGTGAGTTGCTGCTGTCATAGTATCATACTAGTATCACAGTATAGTTTGGGTTGGAAGGGACCTTAAACATCATCTAGTTCCAAGCCCCCTGCCATGGGAAGGGACTCCTCCCACTAAATCAGGCTGCTCAAGGCCCCATCCAACCTGGCCTTGAACACCTTAAGGGATGGGGCAGCCACAGCCTCCCTGGGCAACCTGGGCCAGTGTCTCACCACTCTCATCGTGAAGAAATTCTTCCTAATGTCCAGTCTAAATCTGCCCCTCTCCAGTTTATACCCACTCCCCTTGGTCCTATCCCCACAAGCCTTTATGAATACCCCCTTTCCAGCTTTCCTGTAGGCCCCCTTCAGGTATTGGAAGGTCGCTATAAGATCTCCTCTGAGCCTTCTCCAGGATGAACAGGCCCAACTCTCTCAGCCTGTCCTCACAGGGAAGGTGCTTCAGCCCTCTGATCATCTTTGTAGCCCTCCTCTGGACCTGTTCCAACAGCTCCGTATCCTTCTTACATTGAAGATTCCAGAACTGGACACAGTATCCCACATGAGGTCTCACAAGAGAAGAACAGAGGGGCAGAATCACTTCCCTCGCCCTGCTGGCCACGCTTCTTTTGATGCAGCCCAGAATACGGTTGGCCTTCTGGGCTGCGAGCATACATTGCCAGCTTATGCCGAGCTTCTCATCAACCAGCAGCTTCTCATCGACCAGTGTTGCCCTGGAGTGGTGGAGAAGGCAGGTGTTATTGTAGGAAGGGTGAGGGTATGCAGATGCTGTTAGAAGAGTGTGTGGGCTTTAAGGTGGAGGGATGTAGGGCAGCCCTCTCTGGGATACTCCAGAAGGGATCCGCCAGCCAAGATCACTCTGCCCAAGTGAATATCCACAAATCCCTCTTAAGTATCACTTGTGATTAAATGCCTTGTTACTAATATTGCAGTCCTATGCTACCTAATTCCTTACCTTGCCCTTTCAGGTGTGAGCACGTCTCCTCCCTGCCCAGGTGCAATGCTTGTCTTCTCTGGTATGTGCACTGCTGCAGCCACCCCGCAATGCAATCGTGCAAGCAGGAGACTGCACAGACAAGAGCTGCCCATAGAATCACAGAATCCTAGAATACTTTGGTTGGAAGGGACTGTAAAGATCATCCAGTTCCAAGCCTCTTCCATGAGCAGGGACACCTCCCACTGGACCAGGCTGCTCAAGGTGCCACCCAACCTGACCTTGAAGGTTTCCAGGGAGGTGGCATCCACAACTTCCCTGGGCAACCTATGCCAATGTCTCACTACTCTCATTGTGAAGAATTTCTTCCTAATGTCTAATCTAAATCTCCCCCCTTCCAATTTAAAGCCATCTGGCAAACCTCTTCCAAACCTGCATGTTCCTTCCTTAAGTACTCTCTTCTTCGACACTACTGTTTAAGCACCATTGGTGCTTTAACCGAATCCTGTAAATAAGAAGAATCCTGTAAATAGGAAGAAGGGACATTAACTTTTTGTTTAACCTAATGACTGTTAATAACTTTCACTAGCAGTCTCCTGCCTCTCAAGTCAATTTTCCAGGTTAATTTTACTTTATTATATTCTTTATGCAAAATTAGGATGTAATTTTTTCACAGACATAAACAAATATGCCTATAGGCACAGATATATGCAATGTTACAGAGAAGAAGCATGACATCAGAATTTAAAACTTAAGACAGTAATTTCAGTGACCAAGATAAAATGTTTTTGACAACGACATTCAGAGGAAAATATATGTGACTCACAGGTTCTATGCACTCACTGCATCATAACTGCATGCACATATACAAACTACTGTGCTAGCCTTAATGCTCCTTGATGGGGCAGTACTCTGGCTGGATCCATAATATTGTTTGCCAAAAAAAAAAGGTAAACTCCAAGTCCTAAATCCAGCTTGCTTGCAAGACAGGCTCACAAAGCTAATTCCCTACTGAGTTTGAAGAGAGTTGCCCATCTGCTCTTCTCAACTGGAGATACATTTCCACAATGATAAACAGCTGCTTAAAAAACTTTGAGGGACAGTAACTTAGAATAATATAAGTGAAGGCAAGTTATAACAGAAAAGCAATTTCAAACCCTATGCATTTCTGATAACAAACCAATAGGCCTGCCTGAGATGTAAATACACTCTCTAACTAGTGGCTCCATATAGGCATCCCTAATCCCCTAGGATCCACAGCTCCAGGGAATATTTCCTACCCCACAGGGAAATTATCCATCTCTAAAAGCTGCAAGATGCTAGACAGATGGGGAATCAAAGCCACACACTGAAGATGTTGAGCACTTTTATGTCTATCAGTCTTGTTCCTCAGGACAATCAGGATGGCAGAACGGTGATATGGCCTCAGCTGTCAGGGAAGGGAAAGTCCAGGCAGGAGATGTCTAGAAACAGCTGGGAAACCTCCCCACACCTTCTACACCATGATAAGCCAGCAATAAAACAATACTTTGTAAACCGAGTAAGTATTCGGATTTAGTGTGAACTTTCCTTCCAGTGACCCCTGCAGCACTGTACAATGATGGGAAAGTGTCACAGTTTTCATTTTTCAGGGGAAACTGGCAGCACATCCAATGGGAGTGATGGAAATGAAATCCAAAGCTGCAACCTTGGCTCTGTGGTAATCCAAAAAGTTTTACCACTAATGTCAGTGCAGCCAAATTTCACTCAGATCTTCTGACTCCTCTACATCCCTTTGCACATTCCTTTTTTTTTTCTTTTTAGTATAAATTTGGGTTTTTCTAGGGAGGGCATGGACTTGTTCCCCAATATCACTCTTAGCAATGTTCATCTCCTTGTTACAAACACACTACATACCAGGGAAACAAAGCCCACTTCTGCCCTTTTGAATTCAGGAGGCCTCAGGTGGATATGGAGATGGATGAACACTGTGAGAAGTTGGGAGAAGGAAAAAACCCTGACACTTTAAAAATAACTGCTAAAGCTGATGAACTTGTTTTACCTGTATTAAAAATGGCAATGTGCACAGGTAGCAAAGCAACATTTTTCCTGATACCCTCTGAATGCTCTTGGATCTGCTGGGATCATTTGTAGGAGCACAAAGATAATTTAATGCCCATAATCATTCAGTTTGAGGTCTGAGGTGCGGCACGTGGTAACGGCAGCATCACCATGCCTTGGCCACGATGCAACAGCACTTCCATTACTTTCAATCTTATGAAAAATTGATTACTTTTTCCCATCGTACCACCAACTTCTGCTGGAAGTTCTCTCCCATGGCTGACTCCCTGACCCCGTCTTTGATCTCTCTCAAAATGCACTCACATCTTTCTGTTCCCTGAACCCTTGCATTAATGATTCTGCTTTCATGTTTCCATATAGTGCAGTTCCAGTCACAGCACAGCCTCAAGACCTCCTTCAGCCCTTGGATCCCCTTGCCTGCCCACCAGTGCTTTGACTCCTTCCTGGAGTCATTATACTGTTTTATCACAATTTCACTTGGGCAAAATGTTCACAGAAAGGCCAGGGACTATTACGTGGTTAAGGACTTTGAAGAAAGCCCTGGACTGGGCTCACTGAGATTACTCATCTCCGGAGGAGACCAGTTCACAGATTCAGGCAAGGGGCTAAGACTGGTACATGGATGAAAAGTATCTCTTGGAACAGTGTCATAGAGGGACCAACCAACATACACTCTCTCCAACTCCCAACACAAAACTCAACCAACCAAAAAATCCCAATCAAACCAAATCAAAACCATGCCAGGTCAGGAACTGTTCTTAAAGACATTTTGTGCCCCTAAAGGTACCATCATGCCTTTAAACAACATAGAGCTACATAATGTCAGCAACAGGTAATAAATTTCAAGCTACCACGGTGCCTTTCAAGGCGGCAGAAAACAATCCTTATAGAAGACAGTTTCTCTTCATACCTGGCATGCTCGGGGCAGCCTCATCACTCCTCTCCACCGGGAAAAACAGCAGCATTCACCACTACCTCTCATCATGAGCAGAGGAGTGGAGCAATTCTGACAGATGCAAGGATGCACATGTGACAATGTCTTGACCTGGTGAGGCTGCATCCAGCGTCACACACCATCAAATATAGTGGGCATGCTACAGGCTGTTTAAAAGCCACAATGAGGAGACAACATGCTCGTCAGTGATAGATGGCTGTATACAAGCTCATGAATAAAATTAGAAGCAATCTGTATTTTCCATTCTCACATGGAATTGAAAGGAGGGTGATTATAATAGCAGTAATTGCTAGGGCTGTTATATCAAAAGGTCAACCTGAAATTTCATTACCTCCACCCCTCAATACATACTCACAAAACAAAGACTAAACCATTCACATTTCAAGAGCTTGTAACTCCTCCAGACGTGTCATGTAGTGACAAATCAGAGCCCAGAATCATTTGCCACAGTAAAACTAGAAGGTCTGTTTGTAGGCTTATTTGAAGTTGAGGAGGTCTAATAAAACCTGGGTACATTTTCATGTCACTTGTTTCACACGCTTCAGCAAAACAGCTTGCACTTTTTCTTACTGAGAAATTTTGCACCCTATTAACCTCTCTCTATTGTATCAGAAACATGAACACAGCAACATTTTTCTCCCGTGCAGGAACCAGAGGCTGGATCTGTGATGGGGGATTAATCCTTTTCTTTGATTCTTTCAGTCTCAGTACATTTGCAGAATGTAATCAACTTACAAACCACATCCTTGCAGGATTAAGATGTATATTTCTACTAGCAGTAAAAGGAGAACTGAAACAGAAAATTTAAACTGGCATTGTTCCTTTAACATAGCAAAAGGTACTGTAATAAAAGCCATAATATGTATTGGTTTCAAGACATTTTTAAAATTGCTAAATGTTTTGTGGTAGTGATAAGCAAAAACTCAATTAGTTTCTCTCAGGTAACAGCTTCACCCTCTAGAAAATATCATCAATGAGGAAATGATATACTAGTTCAATATAACGCTCAACTATGATGCCCCACAAGAATATCAGTGAAATTTTAGGTGATGAATACTGTAATACTGAACATTATATGAAACTGAAGAAAAAAATGAGGGAATCTTCAGTGCACTAAAAGCAATTACCAGCTAAACTAAGATCCATGACATGACAAACTACAACACAGGAATGCTTTTGCTTGCTTGAACTGCTTCATCTGCTTTCAAGCTTCAAACAGAAGTCTAACTTAGAGCTTCTGAATTTCATGACCTTCTAACACAATTTGCTTAGTTCCCACCCAAACCTTGCATATAAATATAGCAGTTGTTACTTTGATGGCATAAAACCAGTCTGGACGTGTTGCAATACATTCTGTTACACAGCAACAACACACCATAGGCCATGCACTGCGATTATCACGGCTAAAATGTACATTTAGTTTTGACATCAAACGCAGGGGATTTTTTCTGTAACGGATTATTGTAGTTAGTTCATTATGCAAAACTACAGGAAAATAAATCTTAATTTGCTCTTTAGAAGATCTGACATCAAACAAAGCATGGAGTCCTGGTAAACAGCTGAATTTTGGTCGCTTCAGCAGATATTTTGGCAGGAAAAAGTAGAAGGAGCAGGCCAGAAAATTATTTGTAACATCCAAGGCTTCCTACAAGCCGTACTGGATGACATTTGCTATTAATTCAATCGTACTTATCCCTGATTTTTTCTAAACCCTGAGGTTTTCTAAATGACTGAGAGGAGAGGAACATGGTCTGAGAATTTTGGCTCACCCTGCCTTTGTACCAGCAGAACCCCATATTCTCAGTGGAGAAGACAAAAATCACCCCTCTCAGGAAAAAAAGAAAATGTGTTAGTGGCACGAGGAAGGGGAGGCTTTAAAAATGGATATTAAAAACCCATCATCACTCTCAGAGTAAGTTGATCTATACAAAACCCTTTTCAGTAAATTAAGAAGAAGGCAATCCTAACCTAGGGATATTACTGCCTCCAAGCCACTTGCTGTACAGCCCAGATGGACTCAACTTCTTCAAAGGACAAAATCCCACCATCTCTAAATCCACCAAAAAAGCTGAATATCAAATAATGTATTAAATGCATTTTATAATGTTATCTGTGCAGGAACAAATTCCATTAAAAAACGAAACAACTGAACAAGAACATCCTGACTTGAAATTTCAGTTCCAATAGGTTTTTGTAAGGACATACATATGGTATTCCTGTGCCCAGCACTACAACAGAACTGTAAAATCTTTAACATGTGTATGTTCACGACAGTTCTGTAACAGAAGGGAGAGCAATCTGGGGATGTTGGTTAAGAACCAACTGAACATGAGCCAGCAGTGGCCCAGGTGGCCAAGGAGGCCAACGGCATCTTGGCTTGTACCAGAGACAGCATGACCAGCAGGACCAGGGAGGTGATTCTGCCCCTGTACTCAGCACTGGTGAGACCGCACTTCAGATCCTGTGTTCAGTTCTCATCCCCTCACTATAAGAAGGATGTTGAGGTCCTGGAGCGTGTCCAGAGAAGAGCAACAAAGCTGGTGAAGGGACTGGAGAACAAGTCTGATGAGGAGTGGCTGAGGGAACTGGGGTTGTTTAGCCTGGAGAGGAGGAGTCTGAGGGGAGATCTTATCACTGTCTACAACAACCTGAAAGGAGGTAGTAAACAGGTGGGTGTTGGTCTCTTCTCCCAAGTGACAGGTGATAGGACAAGAGGGAATGGCCTCAAGCTGTGCCAAGGGAGATTCAGATTGGACATTCGGAAAAAAAAATTCACTGAAAGGGTCATCAGGCACTGGCAGAGGCTGCCCAGGGAGGTAGGTGGTGGAGTTACCATCCCTAGAGGTATTTAAAAGACAGGTAGATGAGATACTTAAGGATATGGTTTAGTGGCAGATAGGTATGGTTGGACTCAATGATCTCAGAGGTCTTTTCCAACCTGGTGATTCTATAATTATTTCCTCAAAAGATTCAGGTCTGCACTACAGGAGGGATATTACCACATAATATGGCATCATTTTATACTAACAAGAGAAGACACTCCTACAACAGTTCCCAAAATACCTCTCAGTATTAACATTGTACAGAGAATTGCGATGGAGTACCATTGTGTTGTCAATAAGGTTTGCAATGGAAGTTCTAGGGGAAGCAGAGATTTACAATGTTCTCTCCCAAGAAGTCATCAAACTCTTCTTTTCCTCCGTTCTTCTTATTCAGACCTAACACTCAAACCTAACACCTTCAAACCTCTTCCAGGCTTTCTTTGCTATCTACATAGGATCTATAGCAAACTATTATTACAGTAACAATGCAGGCCTGATTCTTCTATAATTATCAGTTTAAGATGAGACAGAAGAACTCATATCAGAAATTCAAATCCTGAAGTTTTTGATGAGGAAGGAGAAAAAACTCACAGGCAATTAATATGGAACCCTATTTTGATTTCCAGTCTATGTCAGGATTCTTTTGTCTCACTGAATCTACATTACGAGAGAACAAAAGTTCTCACCTTAGTTACAGATAACTGCCTAAATGCTGACCAAGATGGGTGCTCTGTCTGAAGTATCAAAAGCTATGGCAAAAGCGAGTTCACTTTTAAAAGTTATGTACATATTTGAATAGCATGGTTATATGTTAAGGATGAAAGAAAAATGTTTTGTGGTTGAAGTCTGGCATGTGTTTGGGAATGTAAAACAGAACACTTGCAGAGGAGACGTTGGCAGAGTCTCAGTTATAACAGGCAAGTTATTTCCATTATAATATAATACAGATACTTCAAATATTTCTAACATTGAGAATTTTTGTACAATCGCAATCCTTTTGAAAATCTACTGCATTAGCCAAATATAGAAGTTCCATCACACATTTTTACATGCAGCTACAGAATTTCAAACTCCAATAAGAGAACCAATTTTCATTACCCTATGCCTAAACCAGTTTTGCCTTCAGAAGATCTATCTATATCTATAATCTTTAACTCCTCTTTTTCTCATGATAACAATAAGTTAGTTGGGATTTTTTCTAGTAAGTGGTAAATATTTCTTTTCATAAAATACCATGTAAATAAACTGCTATCTAAATGTGTAAATTCCACAGATTAGGTATTAGTACCCTGGGATTCTGCCTCAGAGTAACAGTTTTGCACAGTAGGTGCAATTTCTTCTTCAACACAGCTAACCATTAAAGTAACATTAACTTTTACTACAAAAATAATAAGGCATTTATGGATATTTCCTATGTAAAAACGGGACAAAAATCTTGAAGCAAACAAAACTTAACGATAAGATCTCTCCCTATCCCTATTAACAGACTAAATTACAAATAAAACGATTTATGCATTTGATTCCTTAAACAATAAAAACCTGACCAGGGCGGTCATAAAATGAAAGAAAACTGCATACGTTTAAGCTTAACATTAGTTCACTTAGCACTTGATGAAATAGAAAGGAAACCTGCTTATCTGCCTCTGAAACCAGCAGCTATTGAATATAATTGAATATAATTATTTATGTATAATATATATATTCAACATATAGTTGAACAGGCTGGACCACTGGGCTGAGACCAATGGCAGGAGGTCTAACAAGGCCAAATGCTGGGTCCTGCGCTTGGGGCACAACAACCCTGTGCAGTGCTACAGACTAGGAGAAGAGTGGCTAGAAAGCCTAGAGGAGAAGGACCTGGGGGTATTGGTTGACAGCCGACTGAACATGAGCCAGCAGTGTGCCCAGGTGGCCAAGAAGGCCAATGGCATCTTGGCTTGTAACAGAAATGGTGTTACCAACAGGTCTCCCTCTGTACTTGGCACTGGTGAGACCGCACCTTGAATACTCTGTTCAGTTCTGGGCCCCTCACCACAAGAAGGATGTTGAGGCTCTGGAGTGTGTCCAGAGAAGAGCAACGAAGCTGGTGAGGGGGCTGGAGAACAAGTCTTATGAGGAGCAGCTGAGAGAGCTGGGGTTGTTTAGCCTGGAGAAGAGGAGGCTGAGGGGAGACCTTATTGCTCTCTACAACTACCTGAAACAAGGCTGTGGAGAGGAGGGAGCTGGCCTCTTCTCCCAAGTGACAGGAGACAGGACAAGGTGGAATGGCCTCAAGCTCCGCCATGGGGGATTCAGGCTGGACATCAGAAAAAAATTTTTCATGGTCATTTGGCGCTGGAACAGGCTGCCCATGGAGGTGGTTGAGTCACCTTCGCTGGAGGTGTTTAAGGGACAGGTGGATGAGGTGCTAAGAGGCATGGTTTAGCAATTGTTAGGAATGGTTGGACTCGATGATGCAATGGATCCTTTCCAACCTAGTGATTCTATGATTCTATGATAATGTGCTTTGCTTTCTCTGTGTGCAAGGAAATATCTAAATCATTGCCCTACAACACCTACACTGCAATGCTTTGCTTCTCTTGCCAGATCCCAGTTTTATTCCTGTCATCTCACAGAGAATCAAGGCTCAACCTTAGTCCTATGAAATCAAGTTGAAGACTCCCTTCTTGTCACCAGAGCACCAGAAATCCCCAGTGGATGGTTCAAGCCACCTACAAGAGGACTGGATGAAACTCCTTTAGCGATGGGTAGCTTTTTCCATTGACTGTGCAGGAAGATTACAGAAGCTTTCACTAGACTAGATGCTTAATTTTAAAATCTCCAGAGCCATATCGATCCCAGTCTGACCAAGAGAGACACCTGGCACCCATCACAAAGGAACAGCAAAGCACAGCAGCTACCTAGAACTGGGTGTCCATCACTAGTACACCCTTCCATGGGGAATGGATCAGTCCTACAGGAACATTTGCATCTCTGACTTAGAAACACAAGCAGTGCAGCAACAGCTCCATAACTGCTTAAGAAGAACACAAAGAGAGGGGAGGTACAACAGCCACTCAATAAAAAGGGTGTGCACAGTCCTCAAAACTGACCCAAACAACTCAAATGAGTTTTACCCTTCCATGCTTATCCAAAGTCACTTACTGTGCCTCTTTTTTGCAGGCTATTTCCTCTCCCAGTTGCTAGGGTGAAAAATGTTTAAACAATGGACTGTGAGCCACCTGATCTACTCTGCTACTGACACTAGTATTTTTGTACTGCAGGTGATGGACATCAACGGCACCAATACAATCCTATAGTTGTTTCCTCCAAATGACCATGGATCCCATGATGTCAGTGAGGCCACTCCTGTACAGTAAGAGTTGTTCATATGAATAAAGGTCACTTACTTGACCCCAAATGAGAAAGAAGAGGCCTATAAGACCAGCACAGCTATTCCTGCTGACCCAGGCTAAGAGTGGCTTGTGATCGGGTAATTAGAGGACTCAAAACTGCCTCGCATCAGTGCCAGTTTTATTATATCTGAATAGATACATATTTAGCTCGATATATTTAATCAGGAAGAAAAATGAAAGACACTGTATTTGCTCCCAATATTCACTGAGACGTGAAGGATCTCTCACTTCATAAGAGTACTGAAAAATAACCAAGTGTTGTAACATATATTCTTCGGAGAACAAGCTGTGGCTGTTCATAAAGCTTTGAGTGGTCTGCCAGTCCTTTCTGCCCACACACTGGCTGTAATTCCTGCCTTTCAGCTGGACCAAACCTCCAGCCTAGTGCCTGACCTTGTGGTCACCCCTACTTTCATCTTTTATATTGGTTTAGCAGACAAGAAGGCTTTATAAAATCTGTGCCTAACATGTTTTGGCAAAGTACAACTCAATACTGTTTTGCTTCTGACAGGCTTCTCGTAACTCCGGCCACTTCGATAGTTTCACTTGCTGCTACTATTCAGTAGCATCCAGGGACTGAAACGTGTAAGTGGTGTGTTGCTTGTAAAAAAAAAAAAACTAAGTCCCCAAAAGCCTCCTTCCGGCCAAAGAAAATTCACCCCTTGCCCTTGAGCAGAGCTCTCCTTGTTCTCGGTCTTGCCGTACTTGAGTCTGAAGGCAGAGATTGGCTCCATGTGTCAGAGGAGAAGCTGCCAACCCCCATCGAGGCTCAGGACTGGCACAGTCCCCAGCACAGCCCTCAGCAGCAGGTGTGATGGCTGGGACATATGACAGAGGTGGAAAGGTTGGAGCTTCCAGAGCAACTGGGATGAGAAAGCTGGCAGTTTTGTGGATAAAGAAGGTTCGACACAGATATTTTGGCCATTGTTTGCTCATAGGTTTGGAAACAAAAAGAGCATCAATAAAATTTCTCAACAAGAAAAGCAACAAGAAATCAACACAGTGATAGCAAGGAATGCAGGCTCTTGTAAAGATCCACGATTTCTAAGTAACGAATTCCATGAAAAGAAAGTGAAGCTGACACTTACTTGCTGATGTATTCTGATCAGAAAGATTGAACTGTCTCATTCGTGGTTTGCAACTACTCAGACTCAAAACCCTCCCGAAGGGAACGGATCACTCCTGCGCTCTCTTTCCACTTTCAGCCAAAGATAGGTACCAACTCAAGCCCACACAGGGAATTTTCTCTCCTCCAAAGAAGTCAAAAAGAAAAATGTTACATTACCCAGGCTGGGGGTTCATCCAAGCATAGTGATCTAAAGCAGCGGTATCTGTCACCTCAAGGCCTTTTCTGTAGCCAGCAAAGACAGGCTGCCCTGGAAAGGAGTGCATCTTATGATGGGATGTGTTTATTTCTAGATGAACTAAATTGGGTGATGTAAATTCCCATCAGAGTGTGTAATTTTTCATGTACCTTCTTTCTTATTTCTTATTCAAATAAGAAATAAGAAAATTCAAGAAATCTTATTTCTTGTTCAAGACAATAGCAAGGAGCAAAGCAGCTGCCAAAACAAAGCTAAAATAAAAATGGCCTGCAATAGTCCAGGGCAATTCTTGGCTTCAGCTGAGGTCAGGAATCCCTATAGCAGTAAACGAGAGCTCACATTCTGAATTTCGTGGTGGAATCTGTGGCGGGGATATGACAAAGCTACTGAATTCCTGGCCTGTGTTTTTTCTGTGTCAGAAGATCTCTCTCCTTGCCCCACTGCAGCGCGTTTGTGGCACTTCTGTACTGACAGGAGAGCATACACAGACTGTGTCAGGGATAAGAATCAGCTGCTATAACTTACTGCATTCAAATGCTGGAAGCAGATGGCTTCAGCTCTTTTGTACCATGAAAAGCCACGGAGATAAGAGCCAGAGGGGAAATGTAGTACTTAAGGAACTCCTTATAGCCTTGCTCCTCTGCTCCCTTGATCCTCATTAAATGTTTGCTCAATCCATTCAACTTATTCAACTATTGTTTTCCCAGCCTAGCTCTTTCGCAGGGACTGACAACACAACCATTCCTGACACACATCTGGGATCCCCAGCAACATATTGCAGAAGAAAGAATGCCACATAGCACAAAAGAGGTAGAAATGATGGAAGACATGGGGACATCCAAACTGTAGATGACAAGACAGAGAAACTTTCTTTTCCATGCCCACAAATGAAGCAGAAAGGCTAAAAAGCTGTTTTGAATGAGTGCTACTCTGCAGACTGCTTCCAGTTTCAACGAGTAGTTTTTCACGTGCTATAAAAAAAAAAAAAAAAAAAAGAGCTGGAATTGCTACAGAATCCATGAAACCGAACAATTTTAAAGCCTCGTAAAGGTTGGTTGAAGTTATTTGTGGATATTGCAAATAATGCAGGTGATGGTAACGTGGACACACATGGGCAGACAGCCAAGAAGACACAATTTCTATCTCTTGCCCGTCAATCTCATCCTAGGAAAGTTTCCAATGAAGACCAGATCTAAATAAAAAAGACTACCTGATTAAAAAAAAAAAAAAGAGATCACTGGCAACTAAATGGGTCTCATGCCTCTGCATGAGCTTCAGTTATCTGTAGCCTAAGAATTAGAAACCGATGGACCTTGGCTTTCCAGGACGCCTCTTGGCTGACTGCATTGGGGGTAAGGATCAATTACGAAAAGACCAAATAGAACCTAAGCACTATTTGTTTAAATGACACTATTGCATTGGAATGCATCTGTCTCTGATAAACCTATCTAGAGTCAAATTGAAAACAATTATACCTATTAAAAGATAAAATATTAATGCTGTTTTACTTACACTGAATAATTGAAATAGTACATGCTTGTTGTCAAAGTTTTAAAACAATTAAAATACCTAAAGTGTTTTATTAGAAACAAGTTAAATGGAAGACAGTGGTTAAGCACCTAGAATAAGAACTGTTAAAACAGATTCTGACAGCACTAGTCTCTTCTGCAAATACAGAGATAACGTATCTTTCTTGACAGTTTATTTAAATATTTTTGGTTCACTGAATAATTCATTCCAAGTTGAAACCAACTAAAAGTAGAGGAAAGAAAACCGAAAAGCTTCAGAGACAGCTTGCTTTCTAATTTCATCTTGTGAATCAAAGCACAGGGTGAGAGGATGAGCACTGCAATTCTAAAACCTTGAAGGTGGTTATCAGAAATAAACAGATCGAGTCATTAATTACAAAGTTTTTTGTTTAATTATTCACTGTGTTTTAAATGATAAAACTTGGAAAAAAAAATACCTAACGGCAAAATATATTCCACATATACTAAGTAGTTCTGGCTCTAAAAACATTTCAAGAATGCTGCTTTTGAACAGTTTTACTCTGATGTTTTGTCCTTACACAAGTTTAGACTTGAACAAGTAGGAGAAAATTATTATTCAGGGAGAGATGCATTATTACTTTTCAGTTGTTTCTTCTATGAGAACGTATTGATCAAGGTTGTGAGTGAACCTGGTGTTTCTGGGTGGCAAAAGACATTCTAACTGCAAGTTGCCACTTGATGGCTTACTGAAGGAGAGGGCTTTGCTCACAGAGCAAAACTTCTGCTGCGAAGGTGCCTTGTAAGAAGAGGGGGTAACTGGAGGACAACACTACAGTCTCTCTCCTTAGTTCTCAAGCTGGGAGAGGCAGGTGCAGAGACCACAGATGAAGCTGCCAGGACCAGTAGAGTCCTGGGAAGGAACAGAGGCCAAAACTCTGCACTGCAAATAAGTAAGGAGCAGGTTTGGCTATTGCAAAGTGTAAGACAAGTCAGCCGTGTAGACCACATGCTTAACACGAGTGTAGTACTCCTGACATCAAAGCCCTGCTCTGCCACCAACCTAAACTCCAGTACAGCAACAGGATTTGTACAACCCGCGCATTGGCCAGGAGATTTCGTATCTTGATTTTTCTCTGTGAAGTGATGGGAGCAATGCTTCCCTGCCTTCCTTGCAGCTATGCAAGCAAAGCAATGAAGCTGAGGTTCGAAGGGCAATTTTTACTACAGAACATGCCATAAACTTAAAAGAAATTGACTGAAAAGTTAGTGCTAAAATCAACAGGAAAATGAGACAGGAGGAGGTGTTCTAGACTACTTCACTGCTCTCTTAGAAGCAGATTCAAATCTGTACCTGATCAGTACAACTAAGAAAAAATAACTCCACCTAGGTGAAAAAGAAGATGAAGAAAGTCAGTGTGAAGGATTCCTCCTTCAGAGATCAGGTTACTGCAATATTTGCTTTCTGTTAAAAGTCTTCAAGCTGTAAATTTAAAATATCCCAGCTCCTTTATTACTCTGAGAAGATAAATTTATGCTGCTTCATTTGTATCCAGAAGAAAAAAAGGGGGAAAAAAAAAGGTTCACCTGACACTCAGTTATGCAGTCATTTTTTAGCTCTGCTATATTACTGCACAAGAGAGATAAAGTATCATCACTAGGAAAGCTTTGAATGCTGTGATGTAGCCAACAGCCTCCTGGGTGCATTTCCTCAAATAGAGCCGCATTTCACTCGCTGCACTGGCAATTCTCTGAGCGTTGTGCTGGAAATGAAGGGCTGGTAGACTCCCTCACTGGAATGCCTGACCACTATCTGCAGCGATGCAACGTCTGGAGACACTCAAACCAGTTTTCTTTAAAGATGCCACTTCATAAAACCTTCACTATATAAGTGAAGTTTGCTCATGTCAAATGTTGTTCGGGCACAAGATAAATATTACTGTTGTGGCAGAAAGTCTACCTGAATTGTATGGTTTGGCACCAGAAAATTCCAACACCTTCAGTACTACAGGGAAAGAAACAGCAGCAAGAGTTACTGTCATAGGTGGTGGGACACAAATGCTCAAACTACACTGGAGTGCTTTATTTCCTCTGGCACAAAATGGAAATTATTCAGAGCCTTACCTATATAAACAACATTTTCTACTTCAATCCTTCATGCCAAAAAAGCAAACCAAGAGACTTTACCCCACAGCACGCCTACAGTAAGACTTTTCTTGTTCCTGAGATGCTGCAGACGAGAGGAGCGATTGTTCAGGCACCCCATTGCTCCCCATGCACTCAGGTGTTCACCTTGGTTTTGGTGGCCGGAAGGAGGACAAGTGGTTCATTGTGCCCCTTACCCCTCAGCTCCCAGTGCAGAGAGATGGTCACAACCTTGAAACTGGGCACCTTGGGCAGTCCCAACTCCTCCTGTCCTCCACAGGGGACTGGTAGCCCACAGTGCGGGGTACCCAACACGGACCCACTCACTGCTCTCCTGAGTTTGAGCATCATAATGGCTTCAGCACTAGCTATGTGTCACATGAGCTCTGCACTCAAAGAATCTTAATTAATTCCCAGGTCCTCAGTGAGGAAGGAGAAGCTGCTGAAGCATCTTGGCTTCCCAAGGCAAAGCAGGAATTAGCAGTTTTGTTTATCTTGTTTGCTTCTTCCAGGGTGGCCCTGTGTGTCTTAAGCACAAGGAGTTTTATAGACACAAACAACATTCCTGGGCCTTTGCTGCTGTTTCTGGTGGGTGTGGAGTCATTCCTTGCCAACACCTGAGCTGCTCCCAAGTATTTCCTGAGGCCAAGCTCTACCCCATGACAAGATCATCAATTATTTCACTAACAGTCATCATCTTAAGATAGCATTTAGTCTTTAGGGTAGGTAAAAAGTCACTGGGGGAGATGCTATGAGATAGCACAATGGATAATCACTGCACCATAACAGAACACTACAAAGCCATCGGTGTCGTAGCAGAGCAGTCCTACAGAACAGGTATTCCTGATCAAGGATTTATAGAAACGTTAGGAGTTCAAGAGGAATTACTCTGAAAAGCCACAGGATTTATTAGATGGTGCTAAACTTTTTAATAGTGTTTTGACCTATCACATATAAAATACAACAGGTATGCAGCTTTTTAGTGTAAAGCATGTTCCAGATGCGACATATATTTTTTTCTTATTTTCTATAACAAGTTACATGAGTTTTCAGCAGGGATACTATACCTACAGAATTTATTTGAGATTCTTGTCTGTTAGACCAATGGTGGTCCAAAACCACTTGAAAGGTCTCATAATGATATTTTTTCCTCCACTGTTAGATTCTTTCCAAAGGTAAAACATTCTCCACAAATGGCTGGCTAGCTGCCCGGCACAGTAAAGAGATGAAACACCTGCCATCTCCCCTCCTATTTCTGTAAGAAGGAGAGGAAGGGGAAATCTCTCCTGAAAAGTATGAGGAGAGATGTCCAGACAAGCTATTGTGTGTAGCTGCTGTGGGAAGGCATGAGGCAAGGACTCCAATGAACAATCATGAGGAATCAGGAAAAATGACAACCTTAGACAAAAGGGAACTCCACCTAGAAAGAGAACAACAAGGAAAAACCTTGAAAATTTGCTTTTAGTGCTCTTGAGCAATTTTGGAGCAATGCTGGCAGACCTAGGAAGACACTGTGCTGCAGAGACGACCCTGCAAGGTCCCTGTCCTGCTGGAGGGACATCTTACAGCAGGAGGACCTGCACTGGCACTGCAGCAGGCACCAAAGTCACAGCCAGTTTAACAACGAATGCAGCCTCCTCCCGGCGTGTTTCCTCTCATGAAAGCTAAGGGAAAGAAACCGGTCCAACACTAAAACACAATACCAGACATGCACACCATAATCTGGTATTGAAAAGAAGAAATAGAAACCATTCAGATGACAACGGTTATTAATCCTCACCTTCTGTACTATCGCTATCCACCATAAAAAGCACAACCGGTTGTGTATTAAAGATTGTTTCTATGTGACTTTAATTTTCTCTTTTCTAATTAGCAGGAGTAAGTAGGTTTAGGGGGTTTAATTAAAACTAACTGAAATAACTGTCTGATGGTTTTAAGGATTAAATGCTTTTCCATTCTTAGGCTGAAAAGGGTACAGCATGTTTGCAACACAGAGGTTGTGCGGAAGGTCAGACACTTCACTGAACGCAGTCTCTTGCCAGAAAGTCAGCAAAAGTGCCACTGACAGCTTTTTCTGCCAAAAGAAAACAGGCCAAGAAATAGTTCAGTTGCTGTCAAAATGAAAAGGACATTCTTTTACTCTCCTATAGCCAGCCAATCACAAGTGGAGACACCAGTCACTCTGGTTGTGATCTATTTGGCTCTCAAGAGGCAGAAGGATGGTCACCGTAAGCACAAGCATGGTCAGGCACCCTGAGCAACACTCTCCAACACCTCATACTCTCTACACAGGGATAGGATGGAAACTGCACTCCAATGAAGAAAATGCATATTGTGGAACACAAGCAGCATGTTTACAGCCAGCAAGATGACATAGTTTCCATACCACATACAATTACCTCGTGGACCTCACTGTTGTAGGATATGGAAGAGATTAACAGTTTAAATGAGTTCAAAAAAGGATTAGACATTGATGGAGGATGGATTCATCACAAGCTGTAAAATATAATGGTTTGGACGCAAACTATGCCTTAGCGAGTCTGTATAGCATTGATTACTGAAAGTTGGAAGAGTGTAGCAGAGAAAATTACTCTGGATTTCCACTGCTTTATTTATATGCTTTCATCCAGCCCTTGTGTTATTGCAGTCTTCGCACAACTGAAAATAACCTCTCTGTGTGCAAGAGATTGCAGCAGGGAAGTCGGGAACTACTTTGTATTAGGCACCAACTCCCTTTATTGCCCTGAAAAAGGCATTTGGCCTCTGTTCTCTTTCTGCAGTCACCAACTCACAAGCAGTCCGAGGCCACTAAACAGCTAATGTTATATATGACTTAAACATGAAATATACTAACTATTGTCAGCTGGTCTATTCTAACAAACCAAAAGAAAAATACTTACTAAAACCCCTACTTCTTTAGGAACTTGTACAAGAGGTAGCTGTTACAGCTTCTAGCACAGCAATCTGGCATTTTCAAAAAGATCTATTAAAACATTATATTAAAACAGTACAGCCTTGAGGGTGAGAGGGAATAACTGATGACATAGCCAATTCTACTCAGCTTTTACACAGTACTAGCTTCAAAGACACAATGTTAAGTTTATATGGATACAAGCCAGGTATCACGAACTCCCAGCAATGAGATATTACTTATGCAGTATCTTCCAGATGGAACTCATCTCAGAGAATGAATAAAGCAGATGCAACTATACCATGATCTGCAGCAATGACAGCTTGTGGTAACCACTGCATTATCTCTAAACTGCTTAATCTGGATAGCCATAATGGTACAGGTGCAACAGCACAAAGCTTAGGATGAAGTAACTACGAAAGCATTTACCCAGTTCCTTGGGCAAGCTTATCCACATATCCTGATCTCTGTACTGATTCTGGTGGCAACGCATAATCAAAGCAGCCCAAAATTACACTTGGGTATACGCAAATGCAATCCCTGCAGTCAAGGAGAAATGGCCTTACTAGCCATGATAAGCAATCTGAAGCTTCCTGTCTAGTCTAAACTACATGTATGAGCTTTCTCTATAGCCAAAAGAGCTGGAATGACCAAGTGCAGGCCCAAAGTTGATGCTGTGTTTGTCTAAGAATGAATATCCAGTTCCAGACACTAGATTTTCTGGGCATCAGATGTGAACTAAATTTGTACCTCCATCCTTCATTCAGGTTGTCTACTGTTTTAATTGCATAAGGTAATAAAACTATCACTGTGCTATGTAAAAAGCCTTAATGTGGCTGCCAACAGGGCAAATTAAGAGACAAAAGGACCAGTAGTTATCCCATAGTTTATTGCAGAGAAAAACAGCGCGCTCGAGCTATTATCACTATTATGCTAAAATTGTAACAGGAAATCGATGCGGATGAGAGAGAGAAATGTTCACATTCATCCCTGAGACACTGAAATCTGCCCTCCTGTATGCAAAAGGAAGAAGAGAACTGAACGGCTGTAGTGTCACTGAATGAAGTCAAAAGGTATGTCTACTACTCACAGAACGTGTGTTGTTTCAGGAGCCATTTAGTGAACTTCAAGTACTTTAAACCAAACCTACCTTCAGTGAGTTTCCTAGCACGCAAATACCAGACTGTAGGAAATGGGGTGTAGAAGTAAATCCCCTGCCCAGCAGCGATCCCTCCAGCCTTGACGCTGACTGCAGCTGGCAACTCAAGCTGCCAAAAGACAGGTATAACGCACATCTCCTGTGCAACTGCACGTAGAGGAGCTCCCCTACACTCCTGCTCTGTTCCCAATGCTACTTTTCTCTTGCCAAGCTCAGCTGCAGCACAGGCTGTTCCTCCCTTCCCAGCTCATTGCCTCCTGACCCCTAGGACCTTCTGCTGAATGTTGCCACTTGCTACTGTCATTAGTACTTGGAAAGAAATATAACCCTGCTACAGAAGAAGTAGACCAGCAACTAAGATAGACATCTCTGAATGAAAGCTCAGTTCATTCTCCTCCGGGGAAAAAAAGATATTAAGAATGACTTTATGCAACTGTATTTCATCCATTTCTGTTGCAGTGTAGCTCTTGAGTAGAAGTGAAGGAAAAAGAAACAGGAATGGGTAAGGAATGGACACACAGGATGAATGGATGAATACAGTGAAGACAAAAGCAGATATAAACTGAATGTAGTAAAAGGGAGACAAAAATTAGAGAGAGTTGGTAGAAAAACAAAACAAAACAAAACAAAACAAACCCATGATGATGATGCTCTTAAGTAAAAAAAAGGCTCCAGTTACTGAACCTCCAGATCAGAGAGTTGTTCTTACTTTTTATCATATGCTCTCCAAAACTATTTTTTTTAATTTACTATTACTAGTCTTTATGCTTTACTAACAAAAGGTTTCATTAATTTATCTGTTACAACTTATAAATTAGTCCAACCTGTTTGTAGTGCATAAGAATACAGAAAACAGAACAGGTTCATTTTTTTGCCAAATCATCTATAAATTGTCTAATATCAGCTTCTGTATGAATACGTAATATAAAAAGCTCATGGTGTTGAAGCCTAAGCATTATATTAACGTGTGCTCTATCCATTGCTTCATTTCCATCTTACATTTCAGTATTTATACAACAATGTTAAAACAAAAGAGAACCAGACAGTTATCTTTTCACAACTGATGCGTCCAATTAATGAAATGACAATAATGGATTACTGAAAAGTGATGACGGTGTTTCATTTTCTGCCTTCGTCATTCATTCAGCTTAATGCTGTTCTTTTTACAAGTAGGAATACACACAAAAATCACACTGGAGTTTTTCAAATGCTCTCAAACTATTTCTCAAATACAAATGACATATACAGAATGTTTAATTTAATGCTATTACACAAAGAAAACATAGTTCTTTGGGATGGCTTCACTTTTTAACCAAAAGTTGCCTAGTGCAGAAGGACCTGGGGGTGTTGGTTGATAGCCAGCTAAATATGAGCTGGTAGTGTGACCAGGTGGCCAAGGAGGCCAGTAGCATCTTGGCCTGTATCAGAAACAGCATGGCCAGCAGGACCAGGGAGGTGATCCTGTCACTGTACGCAGCATCGGTGACGCTGCACCTCGAATACCGTGTTCAGTTTTGGGCCCCTTATCACAAGAAAGACATTGAGGTTCTGGAACGTATACAGAGAAGGGCAACAAAGCTGGTGAAAGGGCTGGAGAACAAGTCTTATGAGGAGTGGCTGAGGGAACTGGGGTTGTTGAGCCTGGAGAAGGAGGAGACTAAGGGGAGAACTTATCACTGTCTACATCTGCCTGAAAGGAGATTGTAGAGAGGTGGGTGTTGGTCTCTTCTCTCAAGTGATAGGTTATAGGATGAGAGGGAATGGGCTCAAACTGCACCAGGGGAGGTTCAGATTGGACATTAGGAAAAATTTCTTCACTGAAAGGGTTGTCGGGCACTGGAATATGTTGCTCAGGGAGGTGGTTGAGTCCCCATCCCTGGAGGTGTTTAAAAGATGGGCAGACGAAGTGCTTAGGGGTGTGGTTTAGTAGAAGACAGGTATGGTTAGGCTTGATGATCTCAAAGGTCTTTTCCAGCCTAGTGATTCAATGATTCAAGTTAGCAGTGCATCGAATTCAGTTAGATAATTTTATTTGACAGTACTGATCTCATACTCTTATCTACAGCCACACAAAAATTATCATCCATTTGAGGAAGCTGCAAGACTGGAAAACCAGGAGCTAGAATTTTTAAAGGAAAAAAGTGATGAGGTCACTCATGATCACCCCTTCATTCCATTGTTCAGCCTGTGCTACCATTCACTTTAATCTACCTTTGCTTCATGATCTTCTCGGACCTGTACTGTCCAGGAGTTAAGGCACCGGAATCACTTCTGTTAAATAACAAGGAATGGTAAATTTAATCTAGACTACTAAACTTACTAGGGGGCTGGGGGGCGAAGAAGGCTCTCAGTACATATTTTGGATTCCTATTTCTTTTTCATTTCTCATGCATGCTCTACTCTTTGCCCGTTCACAGATTTTTCTATCGTATAGTAAATATAGCTAGCAAAAAGACATAAACACAGAAATTGGCAGCTCAGGGTAGCTTTCAGCTTTTCTGTGCTGTCCTCCATCTCGGCCACTGTTGATCCCAGTTGTGCAATGCTTACGACATGCTACAAGCTCTTTGGTGACACAAGACCTAGCATATTAATTTATAAAGAGAAAGAAACAAAGTAAAAAAAAGTAATGTAAACTAATATCTTCTCCCTGGGGACTAGGACAAATAAAAGAAGGAAGAAGAGAGGTCATAGATCAGTGAAATGCCCTAACCAAAGTTTTTCATTGCATGGAAATTAAGAAAGAGCTAGGGTGCTCTGAAATGCTAATAGCTAGGGGGATGCAGAGTTCTGTTGCACAAAAACAGTCTCAGAAGACAGAAAGTTAGCAGGAAAAAACAGGAAAGCAGAAGGGATTAGTATCACCTTGCCTTAACACCAGTCTGAGGCAGGGTAAAGCCCTCTAAGGGTGAGACTGTCATTGTTCGTTGTCTACAGAGAGAAACCAGATGATCAAGTTCACGTACACACTGCGTAAATATTTAAGTGAGATGAATACAAAGGTGTCATTAACTCTGCTCCATTTCAGTGGGACATTCTTAAATGAGGACACACAAACCCATAGCTGTAAGGCAGCTTCAGGGAACATCTGTGCATGCATGTGCCTTTGAACCCTCTGCAAGTCTGCATTTCACTGAATCTCCTTGTAAACAAGATGATATCATTTTTTACTTTTCATCCTTTCTGGCACACTATTTCATCAGCATTTCTCCTGCAATCACTAATTGACAACACATGCTAGCATTTCCCAGCATAATATTTCACATTGCATGCAGAGAGATCTCTGCCAAGGTTTCACTGGCATGTTAGGCAACTTTGGAAATATTCTCCTACCAGAAAGCTTGCCACCTCCACAATCAACTCTTTTTCTTATTTTTGAGAAACTATTTGAAATTCACTTCTCCCAGAATCTGCAGGAGTCTCAAATTTATGAAGCATTTTCTTGTCCTTTGAAATCTTCTTTAAAACAATTAATATATTAATACAATTTCTGATTATGTTCCCAATGTCCTTTTTGCAGGATGACATCCTCTACTCTAGCACAATCCCAAGCTTCTGCTAAGCAAAAACTAATGGCCCACAAAATGGTTACACGTGCAGCTAAACATGACTCATGAAGCCACACCAAATCTGAAGGATGACCACACTGGAGATATCCTGTGAAGATATTCTGCAAACCAACCTTAAAATGCTCTGTTCACAATAGGAGAGGAAAAAAAAAAAAGTGCCTTCCACATAAAACCCCATCCTCTGAGTCCACAGGTTAAAAAATGTAGATCTGCCACTGTCCTACAGCAATCCAGGTTTCTGAGGATGGAGAAACATGAATCCCAAGAGTCGACTCTTCCAAAGTTTTATGTGAGACTTATTTAAACAGTAAGTAGGACAGATGGGAGCAGAAGTCAGAAGGAACACAAGAGGTAAAAGACAGGAGATACAAATGCCCTCTTACAAGTTGAAAACCAGATAATTACACAGATCTCTCAAATGCAAAGAGCTAGATTCAGCAACGAGAGGAAGGAAAACTTTTGTTCATAACAACAGACTTCAATGGAGGATCCAAATTAGAAAGAGAATTATGCCCTTTCGGCAAAGCATTTGTGTTGTGGCCATGCCTCTCTCCAGTGCATTAGAAGCTGCTCTGAGCCTGGAAATCATCCTGGGTTATATCTTACATATGTATAGCACGGCTATTTGATTTCATGTTACATTATATTTTAATGTTTATTAATAAAGTGCAAAGCTATCTTGGAAAATCTGAATCCTGGTCAGTCACATAGGTGACAAAACTGCATAAAACTGGCATAAAGAACAAGTTTGTCTTACTACCCTAAAAAGCTGGCAGTAGTCTTTCACACTAGAACAAATTCACATATTGGAAATTTTCTTAGCCAGTACACATCTTCTGTTCCCACTGCCATTATTGCAAATATTTATATTTGAGGCACAGCAAGTTGCTACAGTTCAGAGACAAGTCTAGACAAATTCAGACTGAAAATGAGATCAAATTAAACTCCAGTGGAATAACTTAACAATGGGTTCTAGCGAGTTCAAGTGTTTAAAAATAGCATTTCTAAGAAATGAAACAAAAATTTACACTAAACTTAATCAGAAATGTGTCACTGCAATGAAGTAATCATGTGGTGAAATATTATAGTCTGCTTAATGAAGAATGCCAGACTGCATCTAATAGTTCCTTCTGATCTAAAACTTACTTACAAGCTTTGCAGGAACTCCTCTTGCAGAATAACTACACTGGGATAAATAAACATGTGTTTATGACAATAAGTGCACCACCAGGGCATTATTTAAAAGGCCTGCAGGATCAGGCCATTCCTTTGTAACATCCTACTTCTGCTGAAATCTTTCAAGTTACAGAAGCATGAAAGAAGAGAAAGTTCCTGAAGACTCAAAAAACAGAGCCTTTGTTCAGTGCTGAGAGAGATGGTGAGATCTGTCTTTCAACTCAGCATCCACATGGTGATCGGCAATCACAATGGGAATAATGATAATACACAGGTAAAGTGCAAAGTTCAGTGTAAGAGAAAGATTCCTCAAAGTCTTTCTACCAAAAAGTATTCATGATTCTTTTATTGTACTGTTTATGTTAGCCTTATTCATTCCTAGATTACAATCCACCTCTGAACAGGAAAAAAACCCACAACAAACTCAAATATTAATAATACCAAACATATTACGTTATTTTGAACAAATGCAAATGTTGGTCATGTTTCACTCTACAGCGACATGAAACCTCTGCTGATATCCTCCTTAGTTCGAGTTACTGGCAAGTAGCAGCACACTCCGTGATCTCCTGGGTATGAAGATTTGACAGTACATCTTGGAAGTAGAATTTTCTCCTTTAGGCAACTAGTTCACACCACTTTTTCAATCAGACCTTTGTTTACAATGTACATGCATTGTAAACTAAAGAAGTTTAATGATATTAAAGTCAGTGGGATGGAAGTATATACTTGAATGTTGTCTTGATTCAGGAACATAAAATAAGGCTTTTAAAATAAGAGGTTAAAAAATTGGAAAGTTGGGACACACTGATGGATAAGTCTAAGTATTTAATACCGTGTAAATCACAGAACGGTTTGAGTTGGAAGGGACTTTAAAGATCATCCAGTTCCGACTCCCCTGCCATGGGCAGGGACACATCCCACTAGATCAGGCTGCTCAAGGCCCCATCCAACCTGGCCTTGAATACCTTCAGGGATAGGGCATCCACAACTTCCCAGTGCAACCTGTGCCAGTATCTCACCACCCTCAGCGTGAAAAATTTCTTCCTGATGTCTAATGTAAATCTTTCCCCTTCTAGTTTAAAGCCATTCCCCCTGATCCTGTCACTACAGATCCTCATAAAAAGTCCCTCCCATGATTTTTTTTAGGCCCCCTTCAGGTACTGGAAGGTTGCTATAAGGCTTCATTGGAGCCTTCTCTTCTCCAGGATGAGCAACCCCAACTCTCTCGGCCTCTCTTTGTACAGGAGGTTCATTGTACCTGAGCCTCTACTTACTCCTACTGAAAACTAGAAAGGGGAATGAGCTGCACAGAGAAATGGTAGACAAAAATAGTTTAGTTGAATAATGGGAGAGTACAATCAAGCTGAGATGGTTCCAGTTATAAGGCAAAAAAAGCCCTTGAGAGTGGACTGTTGCTTAGAGTAGAGAGACCACAGGCTTACAGAATGTAAAGTACACTGAGTAATCCAGTCCCAGGATTAAGCATGTTTACTTTTGTTGCTCTGTCAGCCACAAATCTCAGCAGTTTTTGAGATCAAGCCAGTAAGAGGAAGAAGAAAGCCATCTCTCTAACAGTTCTCAACCTCATAAAGACATCAAGTGAAAAGATGGAGAGATGCAGCAAGAGAAATGAGGACCCTAGCTTTATTTTTAATGCCTGTTAAAAGCCTTCAAGCTGCAGAGTAAACTTAAGACACAAAATGCTATTATCTTCAGCTTCTTCATTCCGAACTAGCCTCCGGTCCCCCAGTGGACTGCTATTCAGATCAAAACATGACTGATGCTGACATCCTTTGGTTCAGATCACATCCAAATGTGTTTTTTTCAGTGTGTCAATGGATAATAATCACAGGAGACTACAAACAGCCACCGCTTGTCCAAACTATCTCCAACATATTCTACACATCTGCCTTTGCTTTTCTGTTTAATCTAAGATCAACAAGAGCCAAGAAGGAACTCTCGTGACTGTTGGTTTGTGTGTCTTAGTAGAAACTGCTGGAACAGGCCAAATCAGTCATTCAGTCTGATATTTTTCTTCTGATAGTACTTTTGCCAAGTTCCTCAGGGGGCAATTTAAAGCTTTAAAAAAACAGACACAAGCAATTTTGTAATATTAGATAACAAAAGAAAACATCTTTTTATTATAGTTTCTTTAAATTCTATTTGGATTCATTGCCCTATAAACAGTTAATTTAATGATAGTTTCCATTCACATTCAGTTTCATCCAAGGCTAAGTTCTGTGCATTAGAAACAACGGTCGCAATGTCATTGTTTTCCAGGGCATATGGTCAAATCCAGAAGTGTCTTAGCATTACTCAAAACTTATTAAACCATTTGTCTCACATTAGATGCAATCAAATACCCTTCAGAAATATCCTGATTTAGGTCTTCTACAGCTTGAACTTTCACAAGCGAATTTATTGTGTAAATAAATCCTTACAAGACCTCTACAGAATCACTGTTTCTCAACTACATTGAGTTCCATCATCTATGCCCAAAGAGGGTCAAAGAATCCCACAGTAGCTTTTCCATACTGTGTTTTTCGTATGTCCTCTCACTTCTGTATTTCTATTGACTAGGTCTGACATCTCTCTTTGGTGCAGTTTGTTTACCCAAATGAAAGTTGCCTCACAGCTGTAACAGAAAGAAGCAAGACTTAATGTTCCCTCTGGACATGTCTGTAGTTCTTCAGGTTGAGATTTTTGGTGTGTCAGAATCTAAAGCTTTTCAAGCTTAACTTTGAAAAGACAACTGATTCATAATTATACCATTTAATCTACAAGTTATTTGTAGGGACAAAAGCCTAAGCTTGCAAATACTAACAGTAGTTGTATTGTACTAACACCAATAGTTGGGAGGAAATAATATAAAGGGCTGAATAAGAATGGGCTGAGACCTTTTCTTGAGAAGGATGAAATGGGCCATGCTGACCTATGATGTTTCGTCTGTGCATTCACACTGTTCATGTGAATCAGACACAGCATTTGGATGTCCAGAAAACATTCAGTTTCTAGTAGCAATTGTTTTGGATTTGGAGACATTGCACAATACTAAATAAATCTTTCAGATTCATGGTGTTGCTACAGAGATACAATCTCAGTCTGGTATCTAGTATGAAAATAGTATTTAGCTCTCTGTCTCTCCAATGTAGCCTATAGTCTATGGTATGTGTTCTGCATATGTTCTTCTTCCAGATGGGAATTTCACATTAACTACAATACCTTTAGTGGCAAGTTTAGATATTCACACTTTACATCCATTATTAATGGCACAGAATCTCTCTGGACTCTTGATTTCCTTTTATCATTTTCAAGAAGAGGCATTCCTTTTCTTTTTCAAGAAGAAATTATTGAGACCAACCCTGTGGAGAAGGACTTGGGGCACAGAAGGCCAACCATGTCCTGGGCTGCATCAAAAGAAGCGTGGCCAGCAGGGCGAGGGAAGGGATTCTGCTCCTCTATTCCTCTTTTGTGAGACCTCATCTGGATTATTGTGTCCACTACTGGAATCCTCAACATAAGGAGGATATGGAGCTGTTAGAACGGGTCCAGAGGATGGCTGCAAGGGTAATCAGAGGGCTGGAGCACCTCCCATACAAGGACAGGCTGACAGAGTTGGGGTTGTTTAGCCTGGAGAAGAGAAGGCTTCAAGGAGAAGTTATAGTGACCTTGCAGTACCTGAAGAGGGCCTACAAGAAAGCTAGGTGGGGAGGACCATTTACAAATGCTTGTAGCGACAGGATTAGGGGCACTGGCTACAAACTGGAGAGGGGCAGATTTAGACTAGACATGAGAAGAACTTCTTCATGATGAGAGTGGTGAGGCACTGGCACAGGTTGCCCAGGGCCGCTGTGGCTGCCCCATCCCTGGAGGTGTTCAAGACCAGGTTGGATGGGGCCTTGAGCAGCCTGATCTAGTGGGAGGTGTCCCTGCCCATGGCAGGGGGGTTGGAACTATGTTATCTTTAAGGTCCCTTCCAACCCAAACTGTTCTATGATTCTATGATTCTAAGAGAAATTCCCTGCTTCCTATGACTCTACCTTTCTTCCTTCGTGTGTTTAAATTCTAGTATCTGAAGTACTCATAACTCATGAGAAATAACAATATAACTGGATAGGGATGTCTCTCAATATTTTATTCCCATTCAAGTCACTGCTAGCTTAATCCCACACTCCAGTGGGATGAGAGCTCAAGCAATGCTGAGTCCTGATTTCATGTTGTAGTGCTTCTATAAATGGACTTCTAGGTATACACAAAATATATTTTTTAATACTTTAGCAGTCAATAATATCACCACTGTGAATTTGCTCTATGCCTGTATTCCCATTTGTGAGCTTCCCTAATAACTATTGAACCTGTTAGCTAAATTGAGTATAAAAGCCTCAAAGGTATTGCAGTTCTCTTAATTTTCTGAAGATAGGCAGGAAAATGGGGAGAAGAGAGACTGTATTAATGCCTCTCTGGGAGCAGGGAAGAATCATGAGCCTCATCCTCATTGGTCACAGGCAATCCAGAGGGAGAACATTACTGTACGCCTTTACACTGGGAAAAGTTTCAAATGCAGCTCACATTTCACAGCACAGCCTACCAATGAGGCACAAAGCCTTAAGGGATCAGGTTGCATTACTTTTGCTGTCCAAAGAATTACCTTTTATTTGAATTCAAGATATTAAATAAACTTTAGGCCTTAACACAACAAGACTTAGACATTTAATATCTGCATTTAGATAGGTTTACTTTAAGCAAGAAAATATATTTTAAAACAAATTATAAATACGTGTGGGTTTTAGGGCTTTTTTTTTTTTTTCACCTTTACATCTGCTGATTGAAGTGGCAAAATGCTATCTTACAACATGTGAGTGGTAGACAGCCACCAAATATCTCCCATTACACAGACTGAAGTGCAGGAACACACGTAGAAGTCAATGACTACGTGCACTACATCTGCAGGTCGAGGGAGAAGATGTACAGGCACGGGTCTCAGCATTATGTCAGAGTGGGTTTGGTCAGACAAGAGAAGAGACAGAAAACGGAAAGGGGCTTCAACTGAGCAGCAAGACAAACACAGCAGCAAAGATTCATAGATTCATAGGGTAGAGAGGTAAAGGGCTCAAAAAGTGCAGATTCATGTTTGCATCTACATGTTCATACAACCAGCCCACACTCAAATGTATCTTTCTAGGAATGCTACCACAACAATATTAATGATATTCTTTGCATTTGAGAGTCGATGTTCAACCACTCCCTTTCCCCCCACCAGTACTCTGAACTCTGCAGCAACCCCTGGCTTAACTTCCGTGACGGTGTAACTTCAACCAGGCGTCGCCAAGAGCTGCTTCCTTACAAGCAGTGATTTCAGACCCTGCCAGAAACCTCTGACAAATTCATTCTCCGTGAGTCAGAGCTCAGTCCAATAAGAGGTCTAAAACAGCTGGCAGGGATGATATGCGTAATCTCACTTGACCTCTGCACATACAAAAAAATCATAACATAAGATTTTGCACAAATATATCCTGCTCTAAGTCTGAAAAAAAAAAAAAAAGGAAGCCAAATCTAATCCCAAAACTCCAAATTTTATCCCAAAAGTAGTGGTAGCAAATGTTGTTCTTGAAGCTCACACTCCTATAGTGATGTATTGATGTAACTTACTAGTCAGAAATAACCCGAATAATGCCATTGTTCCTAACACTAAAGAAATCTTTAATCCTATCCTCAAGATGCAGCGTTTTGAAGAGATCAAGAAGACCTACTCATATTTTTCAGAGTGATAAAAACTGGAATATTGTTAGGTACTTCTCTGAGCTTGCTGTGCTACTGACCTACTTGCCCTAGACTTGCTCTGCATTGAGTGGGAAAAGGCAGCAAATGCAGGAGTTAATCCAAAGCACCTGAAGATGAACATCTAAAACTAATGGGATGAATGTCTCTGCAAGTGCCTTTCTCTCCCCTTCAATTATAAGGGAAGCTTTGACAATATGGCCCATTTTTCAAGACACCAAAGTTTGGTAAAATGAACTTTTTTCTCTACCAGTTACATATCTGCCTCTTTTAAATACACAGTAAGGTAGAATGAAATGAAGGGGAGGAGGAGGAGTAGGTGTTTCTCTCTAGTGAACAAAGATAGGACTTGAGGGATTGTCAGGAAGATGCCAGGGGAGGTTTAGGCTGGATATTAGGAAAAGCATGTCCAGAGAAGAGTAACGAAGCTGGTGAAGGTGCTGGAGAACAAGTCTTATCAGGAGCGGTTGAGGGAACTGGGGTTGTTTAGCCTTGAGAAAAGAAGGCTGAGGGGAGACCTTATTGCTCTCTATGACTACCTGAAAGGAGGTTGTAGAGAGGTGGGTGCTGGCCTCCCAAGTGTCAGGGGACAGGACAAGGGGGAATGGCCTCAGGCTGCGACAGGGGAGGTTCAGGCTGGACATCAGAAAAAAAATTGCACAGAATGGGTCATTGGGCACTGGCAGAGGCTGCCCAGGGAGGTGGTGGAGTCACCATCCCTGGAGGTATTTAAAAGACGGGTAGATGAGGTGCTCAGGGACATGGTTTAGTGGTTGGTAGGACTGGTTGGACTCAATGATCCAAGAGTTTTTTTCCAACCTAGTGATTCTATGATTCTATGAAAAGGTTCTTCACCCTAGTGAAGCACTGGAACAGCTTCTTACAAAAGCAGTCGTGAAGCCAAGCTTAACAATATTCAAGAAGCATTTGGACAATGCCCTCAGACACATGGGGTAAATTTTGGGGTTGTCCCATGAAGGATAGGAGTTAGACTCAATGATCCTTGTGGGTCCCCTCTAACTCAGGACATTGTGTGATTCTATGAATCTAAATAGAAATGTACAAGAAGCCCTTAAACATAAGGCAAATACATACATACAAATGTACGGATGTACATACCTACATATACACACATACATACACACATACAGAGACACACACTTTTCAAAGGCTCACAGACAGGACCTGAGATATGGTGACTGACTTCATGACACGTTTTCTGATCTTCTGTAGAGTCAGGAAAATGGATTGCTTCACATCTGACATTTCAGCTGGAATGTAAAGCTACCAGTTGGAAACCTAGCTTTATATCTTTAATTTTAATCTAAGTTTTCATTTTTACTTCTCAGGCTTCTTTGCTTTGGAAGAATATTTAAAAGCATAACCACTAAAGACATATTTGTCTGCAATTAAATATAACTTAGCACAAGATCAGGTAATTCATTCTGCTCCCTAGGAAGATGAGCTATGTCTAATAATATTTAAAGCTACTTTTTCTCACCAAATATTTATTGTACATCCTGAATTATGTGATTTTTTAAGATGCCAGACAACATGTTCATAATAATGAAAATTGTTGTTTTAACTGTGATTTGCATCAGGCTGCATCTGCATAGAAATCAGAATTGAATTAAAATGTGCACATCCCAGTATTTTAAATAGCTCTTAGTTAAATAAAATTACTTTAATTTTGTTGAAAGCATCAGAAAAGGAAGTACCATAACATGTTTTGCATTCAAGTCTGACTTGGTAAATAAAGGAAATATTGCCTATTAATTAACTCCCATTGCTTCTATCCACACAACAGCAGCCACATTTCTCATACAATTCATGGAGCCCAAAAGAAACTTAAGTGAAAATTCACATCTTTTTGAAAGTACCTGTGCAGGTGTGTTCCTATTTGTGTTTTGAATGCTTTTCTCTGCAATACCAACTTTACGCACCTGCAGTTGTTTTTTACTTCTGCACTAAAAAAATCAATCATTCTGTTTGTTTTGTGGGTTTGTGCCAGCCCAAACAGAAATCTCCACTTTGAGTGAATAAAACAAAAGGAAAAAAAAAGAATATTCACTCTACACTTGCCAGGTAAATTGAAAGAAAGAATAATGAGAGCAACATCTATATGCAGTAGCAATTGAAGCCTCAGATTTTGAAAAAAATGCCAACACCAGCAATCAATCTACTGTAAATACAGAAAATACATGTATTAAATGATCTACATCCTACTGTAATATGGCTGCAAATCTTGAGCTGAGTAGAATTTGACAGATCTCAACCAAACGGCATTTTGCAGTTATCCAGTACCATGTGCTCTATCTTGCAAAGTGTTACATTTTGCTCACACCATCAAATAATCTGTCAGGATTTCAAATGTTTGGGATTTTTTTTCAAACTAGAAAGCGCACATCTTTGATTAATAATGGTTTTATTATACAATCAAGCCTCATATTTAAGAAAAAAACGCCTTAAAAAACTAATCATAAAGTAAAAATCACAGATTTTTATGGAAGTTTGTGCAGAATAGTCTCCAGATCACAGCAGCTCCACCAGCATTTGATTACCATAGCTGCTACACATGCACGTACATGCACATACAAAATCATACAGTGATCCCATCAGTGGCAGCATGAATGTAAGCCTGAAGCACCTTTGAGTCAGAGGATTTCTTCAGAGGGGAGAATAACCAAAGCTGTTGGATGGGTATTCATTACATTTTAGTCTCGAAGTTGCCAGAATAATCTCAGGAAGAGACAGTAACAACTAGAAGATAATACAGCTTATAAGAGTAACTCGTCATTTACGTACTTAAAATTAGATGATATCAGCTGCTGCCCCACTGTTGATTGAATGATCCAGATGGATTAATGAGACACAATGCTAGAAATTGTTTTCTCTCAAGATTCCTCAAGCATACATTTATTTACATACAGGGTGGACTCCAGCTATTGGTTCTAAAAGGTGCATGTGAAGATGTTACCTCTTATGTTTTCTATAATATTCCTTTCTCTCCTGCCAGGCACGAGGGGTAAAAGATATAATTGTTTTATACGTAGTTTAACTAGTTCTACTCCTTCTCTTCTCTACTAAAAGTCAAATAAAGATCTGTAGAGTATCAATGTAAGAATACCGGTTAATATTGGAAATATGGATGTCACTCAAACTGCACTGGCAGTAACAGCTTCATTATAGTTTGCTTCCTCTTAGCAAAGATGTCTAAAAAATGTCAGATTAGAGCAACTATTCAGTGTACTGGGGAAATTAGGTGCTAATTAAGTCATCTGACTAGCTGAACTTCTGCAACAAAAAAACTGTAAAACAGATTAGCATTTTATTTACCAGTCATTAGTAAAAGATGAATAGCAGCTACACTCGCACTACTTTAATAAGGTCACTATTATAGTAAATTACTTTTGCACAAATTGAGCCCAATCACACAATATTTAAAACTGCATTATTCACATGCTTGTGAGTACGGTGAGGCCAGGAACTACAGCCATTCTCCATCTTCTGTGGGAAGTCAAAATCATAGAACCATAGAATCATAAAATTATAGAATAGTTTGGGTTGGAAGGGGCCTTAAAGATCATCCAGTTCCAACCCACTGCCACGAGCAGGGACACGTCCCACTACGACTAGGCTGCCCAAGGCCCCATCCAACCTGGCCTTGAACACCTCCAGGGATGGGGCAGCCACAACTTCCCTGGGCAACCTGTGCCAGTGCCTCACCACTCTCATGAAGAAATTCCTCCTTATGTCCAGTATAAATCTGCCCCTCTCCAGTTTATACCCATTACCCCTAGTCCTATCAGTACAAGCCTTTGTAAACGGTCCCTCCCCAGCTTTCCTCTAGCCCCCTTCAGGTACTGGAAGGTCACTAGAAGGTCTCCTTGGAGCCTTCTCTTCTCCAGGCTGAGAGAAGAGCACACATTGACATAAAATGACACAAAAGATATATATGCCTCATGCCAGGTACATGCGGACTGGCTCTTCTCCGTGGCTCAGTGAGAAATACGGAGACTGAACGCATCACCTTCTTCTCTTGGCAAAAGGTGCAGGACCACATGGAAGAACTGCAAAAAAAATCACATCTGGCAACATACCAGATTGTTTGCTGGCACAGGGCTAAGCTATGCCTTCAGTTCTTTGGGCAAAGGGAAGGAAGCAGGAGGGAGTCCTGTCCAGTGCACACTGAAACGAGGGGATGCCCTTCCAATTGCACCAGCAAGACACGGAGCAGGTACTTCAGCAGGGAGCAGAAAGTAGTCTTAACACACTATCTAACTTCTTCAGCCTCTCTGCTTTAGTCTTTATGTACAACGCCACCCTTTCTATTGCATTCTTTGTACATCCAGGTGAAAGATTAAGTGGAAAACCGAGGCAGGGCTGCAGCTCCTTCCCCATCTCCCTCTCTCACTCACTACGTGGCTGTTAATGCACACGCTTCTTGCCCAACAGTGAATCTAAGAAAAAGAAAGATAACACTTTTAGTTCTTCTCTTTTCTTTATTCTGTACATTAAACAGGGCTGTGTAGTCAATTCCACCTTGTACCTAATGCAACTTTGAATCTAATTTTTAAAATATGTTTAAATATGTTTCAGCTTAATCCCACATGTTAAGTCATCTGGGTTTATTTTGTCCTGGCAAGAACTGAAATGAAAATATCTCCGCTGCTAAAATCTTTTCTTTCCTTTGCCTTATTATAAGAGCAAATATTTGGTGAAAGGTTTGCAAGGGCAGTGCTTTGTTTCCAATACAGTAAAGGCAGGAATTTGACAGGTACTAGAAATCTTCAGCTCTCAGTGTTGTCATTGTGTTCTAAACTTTTTTTTTTTCTGGGCCTCAGACATCAGAATTGAAAAGTCAAAATTTATCAGCTTTTTAACACAATTGGTGCACATGTGCACAGAAAAAAAAGGACATTCCACGTGAAACCATTCATCAACCACTACAGGTATGAACTCTTTTATTAATATCCATCATAAGCAAGCACAGTGTATCTCGTATGTGGCATGCAGCTTTCTTATAGAAGTTCAGTCTGTGGGAGCTCCCTGGTTTTCTATTAGTCAGTTCTTTCAACAGTCCCACTCATTCTCTCTGAAAATCTGTGCCAGCTGCTGCTCCATAGGCAGGAACGTCTGTCAAAACCAATTCACAGAACCGCCTGCGCTGGCAGGCTATTTCATCTGGTAATTTGAAGAGTTTTTAAACTGGCAAAAACATCAAACCAACAGAATAAAGATAATTCTGTGAAATTGATTCTGGTTTATCACTTCAATATATGTAAAACAAAAATAAAAAATAAACAATACTGATTTATAATAAGAAAATGGATGTCTTCTACCCATATGAACAGAAGGGAAGTAGAAGCACTATGTTAGGTGACCAGGCTGGCTATCCTCTCTAGAAAGAAATAAGACAGCTCCAGGTATTCCTGTTCTGGTTTGGCCAGTCATCTTCAAGGACCTTTTTGAAAATGAAATTCTAGATATAAGTACGCTGTCAAAACTACAATGATGTGTACTTAAATTTGCAATCACTTCATGGCAAATGAAGAAATACATTCTGTCCCTCTTCTGATAAGAAAAACAGGTGACACCTTTTTTTTTTTCTTTTCCTCAGTCAGTATTTTGACTAATGGCTTGCCTAAGGTAAACCGAAAAGTAATCTGCCTGACAAGGCTTGACTTTAAGTTCTGCAAGAGCTGGTGATGGCAGAAAAAATTGCAGTAGCATCAGGAAATGGAATTGTAGTCATAAGGCTGCAGAGAGAAATCCTGAGACAAGATCCTTGTACAAAAATAAGAGGCAGCACCAGCAAGCCTTGAAAAATACCCTACACATATTCATAAAAAAGGCCTTTAGACAACTCTTCTTCAACAAAAAATAAACTGAACTGATATATCAAGTCACTATGATTTCTTCTTCATGGTCTTCCTCATCCGCTCCATGAAACCACACTCAAGGAACGTGCAACGGAACAAAATCAGGATAATAGCTTTCCCAGTTTTGTTCTGGGGGTTCTTTAGAGGGGATATTGCACACCACAGGAGTTATTTTCAGGCAAGCGTGTGAGAGCAAAGATATTTGATTTTCATGTGGGGCATCTCACTGTTGCTTCATATGATTCCCAAACCCTGCTATCCGCATGCCCTGTTATTTTACCTCAGTTTGTAACACAACCCTGAGCCTACAGAAATGGATGGAACTATGAGCAGGAACACGGACAGGAGGACAGACAGTACGGGAAGCAAGGCCACGGGATTTTAAAGATGATTACACCCTGGTAAGCATCTCCAGTGTTTGCCACATGTAATTACTGATTCTGCCTCTCCACGCTGCCACGGCTCAACCCCTACAGTAAAACAGAAGGTCTTGGCATACACTGTTACTGCCCACAAAAAAAATGTCATCAAATGCATGAACACTGCCTAGGGAAGGCCAACTATGTGTGCTGTGACCACTTAGCGTACTGAGGAAAGAGCAGGCTGAACAACCATACTGTTCTAAATTCTCATCCTCTTCTGCTTGCTGCTCTGGGAACACCGGTCCAGGATCGGTCCTCAGGTTTGCAGCAGGGTATGGCATGCAGTTCCTCTGTGGTGCAAACAAATTTATTTCATGGAGTGATGCTTGTTTCTATGGAGTCATGCGGCCAAGAGAATTACTCATTTCTTGAAGTGTGTTTGGGAGGCAGGCTGTGTGTATGGGGATGGCGATATAACATCAAAACCTGGCTCTGCCACACACGTCCAAGGATAGACCCAAGACACTTTGGCATCACTCAAGAGTGCTCCAAAGGTGGGGATGTCACTGCATCCATTTCCCAGAGGCACCACTCAAGACACTTTGACCACTCTGTGCTGTAACATGATGTGCACCATCAGAAAACTGACTTTGGAGGTGCTAATTATGTAAAAGCAGATCACATATATACTAGGAGCAGCCAAACTGTTACTATATGATGCAATAATTTTATCTCTTGCCTAGAAGAGGAGCGTAACTTTGGTCCCTGCTTTCCATGATCTAATGAATTATGGGAATCAGTGAGAAATGCATTTCATGTCATTAAGCTTTCCTAGATGGCAAGTGTTAATTACAAACAAAAATAAAATCATGTCTATATAGGCAAAGAACTGTTCTCTGCCATTATGAGGATCATAGAATCATAGAATCACTAGGTTGGAAAGGACCCACTGGATCATCGAGTCCAACCATAAAGGGTGGAAGGAATAAAAAATGTATTTCCCCTTCTCACAACTATGCAGCCACCCTACCAGAATAACAGTGATACGTGTAGGTATGGGGGTTTGGGAACCCCAGAATACACCGCATGGTCAGCAATGAATCAAACCAGTAGAACTTCCAGACGTTCAGCAGTCTAACACAGCAATGTGAAGGTGACTTACAGCAGCAAGGGAACAACCTGATCCAGCAAAAGGCCTACACCTGATCCAGGAAAAGAAACAGTACTGTAACTTTGGGGTTTCCTGATTCCAAAACACTGATTTCAAAGCAGCAAATTCTCTGTAGGCTTCTACTATGAGGTCTTAAACCCTATTACTGACATCTGGGTGTGTTAGTGAAATCATTCCTATCAGTATTTATCCCTGCTGAGACATCGTGATTAAGGAGCTGTGTTGGTCCATTTCCACAAAGAATGTAAAGGCATTATTACCACCTACTTGCCGTTTTATGCAACACATCTGTCACTAGTTTGCTACAGCGAAGGATTTATCTTTCAAGCAAATTCCTGGTTGAAAAATTAAGGGCACAACAGTACATAAAGTATTTCCAAACTCCACAGTACTTCTGCTAATCAACATTCTGGGTATCTATTTTTATTCCTTCTCTCTGACCAGTCTGGGTCTATGTATTATCTTCAATCCACTTTTACTGTGAGTCACATCAGATTAGAAATGCATTCAACTATGAGAAAAATCTTCTGCGACTGATCCAAGAAGAAACAATAACAAAACCCCACGCATATTACACTTGGAGCCTCTTGAAAACTAAAAACCAAACAGAAACAATGCAAGACACTGAGAAATATTGACAGGTTTCCTTAAGGTCTTGCTTAGAAATGTACTGCAACAAAGTCTCTTGTATCATATAGTGTGGATGCTGCAGTATATTGTCAGCACAGGAGAAAAAGCAGCCAGATACATTGAACCCATGAGACTTCATTCTGTACTTTTGCTACATTATCTGTAACTATATCGGTTAGCCCTTCATTTCAATCAGTGCAAAGGATGTGGGGGTTTTTCAGTGCATGGATGCTAAATGAATATCTCAACCGTGAGTACTGCAAGCTTGTCACTACAAGAGATTGAGGTGCTAGAGTATGTCCAATAAAGAGCAAAGAATCTGGTGAAGGGTCTGCAGCACAAGTCTTATGAGGAGAAGCTGTGAGGACTGGGGCTGTTTAGCCTGGAGAAAGGGAGACACAGGGGAGAACTTATCACTTTCTATAATTACCTGAAAAGAGATTGTAGTGAGGAAGGTGTCAGTCTCTTTTCCCAAGTAATAAGGGATGGGATTAGAGGAAGAAGCCTCAAGTTACACCGGTGGGGTTAGATTGGATATTAGGAAAAACCTCTTCACCTAAAGGGTTATCAGACACTGCAACACGCTGCCCAGGGAAGTGGTTGAGTCACCATCCCTGGAGGTATTTAAAAGATGGGTAGAGGTGGCACTTAAAGACATAGTTTAGTGGAGGCTGTGTTAGGCTTACAGTTGGACTCGAAGATCTTAAAGGTCTTTTCCAACGTAAATGGAAAAATATGCATATGATTCTGTAACAAACTCATCACTGAATTCCTAAGCATTTTCTCTTATCCTGTATTAATTCATGTAACCAGTCAGTGCAAGGAAGGTCGAGACAGCTGTTTTTAAGGTTTTGCATTAACCGAGTGTTTAATAAACATTTTTATAGTGTCTAACATCATTAAATCCCAATGCACAGCAGGGCTAAAATACATTGCTAAGAAGTTTGTACAGAAGGTAGAAGTGTGTCCTCGTGCACCATTTCCAAATAATGCAAAGCTCTGAGTGCCAAAGCAGAAGTATGGGATGT
Source organism: Cuculus canorus (assembly GCF_017976375.1). Classification (NCBI taxonomy): domain Eukaryota; kingdom Metazoa; phylum Chordata; class Aves; order Cuculiformes; family Cuculidae; genus Cuculus; species Cuculus canorus. Next base: position 3,938,596 of record NC_071401.1, read on the forward strand.
TGGCCCTCACAGTGTGGGACACAGATGAAAAAGGAAGCATAAAATTGAAGATTACTTAAGTACAATAGGAAGCTTGAGATCATGCAGGATTTACTCACTACCAAAAATATTAGAGCCAAACCCAAACTCCCCAAAGAAAAACTAGCCAGTTTGACACTGTAAACAGGACATTTCCTTAGATTTGTAAACAGGAGATTGATTTGAAACAAACTGCCAAGAAGCTTAACACAACCCAGTATTTTAGCCAAGAGATCCTCACCAGAAACAGTGATGTAAGTGGTCTCTTTTAGCTGAAATGTGGTATAATGTAATCAACCTCATAAATATAATAGCAGGATTTTTGGAGGCAGTTCTTGAATACAGCTTGAATCAACTAACTAAATGGAGTACCAGTAAAGTTTCCTGCATTGCTGGGCAAATTCTTACTACAGAGAATGCCAACAGAGAGCCTTCATGTTATTTCTTAGGACTCATTTAATATCCCAATGTCAAATTCCCTCCACATTCAAAAAAGGCAGAGCAGGCAGAGGCAGACAGCCCTTCTCTAGGTTTGGGAACATACAATGAGCGCTGAGAGCTAATTAAAGGTTTCTCAGCAGGGTAGGCAAAGCCGAACATTTCTACACAAGGAATGAAAGAGGAGAGCAAGGAGAAGGGACACAGCTGCGCCCAGAGCTGTGGAAGAACCAGATTTCATATTTCTGCTACTGCTTTGCGTGGGAAAAGGGGTGAGGCTGGGAAAAGCGTTTATGTCCTCTGATTTAATATTATATACATGCATATATATCCTGTATTATCCCATACCAGATAACATCCAAAAGATACAACATATATTTATTCTTTGTACACATGTACATAATATCAAAGAATCATAGCATAGTTTCAGTGGGAAGGGACCTTAAAGATAATCCAATTCTAATCCGCCTGCCATGGACAGGGACACCTCCCACCAGACTGCCCAAGGCCCCATCCAACCTGGCCTTGAACACCTCCAGGGATGGGGCAGCCACAACTTCCCTGGGCAACTGGTTCCAGTGCCTCACCACTCTCATCATGAAGAAATTCCTCTTTATGTACAGTCTAAATCTGTTCTTCTACAGTTTATACCCATTGCTCCTACTCCTGTCACTACAAACCTTTTGTAAACAGTCCCTCCCCAGCTTTCTTGTAGCCCCTTCAGGTACTGGAAGGTCACTGTAAAGTCTCCTCAGAACCTTCTCTTCTCCAGGCTGAACAACCCCAAGTCTCTCACGAACTCTCTCATTCTGTGAATGTTACTGCACTAATGCTTCCCTATGATTTCCTATTTATGACTATTCCTAGGTGTTTTATAAAACATCATTTTATAATCCCTCTCTCTGGGATTAAAACTAAAGAAAATTTTAGAATTTCCAGCAGTTTCTAAGAATCAAAGCAATTATCAAGTTTTCTCTCCATGCGTTTTAAGAATTAGCTGGCCTAATTAAGTTTCATACAAATACATCTGCAAAAAAGAACCAAGAAGCATTGAGAAACTGGCTGGAGTGTTTATAAATGAAGTGACTTCCACTATATAATATACATCTGCTTGATAAAATATGTTTCAAAGTTCTTTTGGAGAATTCCTTCATGCTGCTTGCTGCTGAGTCAGGATTGGAATTCTCATGCAATACCCTTTGATACTTCAGTCCAAACAGTTAATTATACAGATAAGAGACATCATCAAAGTTAAATGATTGTAGACCAAAGTGTATTACTACAGGTAAATTACTAAGGTGAGATTTTTTAATCTGATGAAGCCTGAAACATACTTTTTTTTCCTTTTTTTCACAAAGCCTACAAAGCCAGTGAGAAAATAAAGCTTACAAAAACAAATTTATTCTATTTTCCAGTTGACACAATTTTATGTTCCCTAAGCCCTATACAAAAACAGGTACACAAGCCTAATAAAAAGAACTCAGTAAATGCATTCGAAAACCGAGGTTCCTATACCACTGCTGTTACAAGAGCCATTTCAAACTGGTATAACCCCTCCCCATTTATGTCTTTTCCCAAAAGCAGACAGCTAATACCTATTTTGTGAGAGACTACTGCCCAAATCATCAAAGGCTTTTCCCTATGCATAAGCACAGGCCAACACAGGGAAAGGGAGGGTAGACTTAACAGCACACATCGCTTTGGACAGGCCATAAAAGAGCTGAAAGCTGTTGCCATTTTCCCACAACAGTAAAGTACAATTTTTCTTTGTATTTTGGCGGTGCGCAAGCAAATAACAAAGAAATTCCTCATTTTTTTTTTTTGATTCAAAATGAAAACTGCCAGAGCCCAGAATCTTATCTCAAGACATCTGATGTTATACTTTCAAACCCACATCAGAAGATACTGATTCCATGGCTTTCAGTCGTTTACATACCTAAATGACTTGACACTATGCTGTCTGTTCTGCTCTGTCTCTTCTTTAAACTTTGGGTTTTAAAAGTTTAAAATATGTATAGTGATGCTTAGTCTGAGTATATAGACTAGGCATATTTTCCTATAGTGAGTATTCAGATGTTTGTTCAGTAACAGCTAAGAATGAGCCACTGATGTTTCAATGAGACACCGTACAGTAAATAACATTACTGACCACTTTTCATCTCCCAGTACAGATGAACAACCAAAACAGCAGAAACAAAACATCACACTTCTTGTAATTAGGCAGTAAAAACACCCACATAGTGCAAATTGGGAATCTGAGGCAAAGAGAACAACGGAAACATTTGGAAGCCCTCTGTGTGTTATTCTGATGAATTTCAAAGGACTTAAGAGGTAATGGCATTAATAAACACTTTAAGTAAGTGCATGTGCTATAAATGTGGATGGCATCGCCAGGACACTTTCCAAAATTGATTAGTGCTACACTGGACAGCTGAGTCATCAATGCCCGTCCTTCCAGTAGGACAAGAGGATGTGTTGTAAGCAGGTTATTTATATTCTTAATATCATCAGCAGGAAGTGCAGTCTGGTTAGGTTTGATAGTCATTATATAGCACTTTTTTGTAAGTACTGCCCTTCATCTGCAGATTTCTTCTTAGAGCAATCTCAGTCTTAACGAAGAGCAATTACAAATACATCTAAAAGAAGAAAGGCAATCTAGAATCACACACAGTGCAAAGGTTTGTTTTGGCCAGAAGCAAGATCAAGCCTCCATATCAAAGCTCTGTGTATCCTGTATCACTAGTTTATCCTGCTTGGAGGCAACAGAAAACTGGAATGCAAAGGATTGTTGTCTTTTTTAATAAAATGTCCAGGTGGTCTTGGACTTGCCAAGATACAATATTTTTTTAAAAGCTGAACAGACCTTGCTCCCCCGACGGTATCTCTCTTAATTTCCCAACATAATAATCATGATCATCAACCCAGAATATAATACTAAACTAGTTTTCATCCCTGCTGTACATTTTGAGAGAGGCTGTTTGAACATATTACCCCCAGTGCATTGAGTGCTCTTAGATCCTATTCCATATTGCCATGTCTGCAAATATTTACAAAGTAAAAAATACTGTCTGTCTCACACAACCCACATGTCTTTAATGCTCTTCCATATCAGTGCTTCAGACCAAAACAAGATGCAAACACCACTGAAAATTATAAAAGACAGAAATACTCTTAGTGGCCTTCAGCCAACTCTGGTCTAAACCCTTTGCTTGTGAGCTGGTCACATGCATGCAACATTTGAAACACAGCTCATAACCTTTGGCTGCACAAATATAGGCCTTTAGTCAACAATCTCAAGCAACATTTTGGTTCAAGTAAAATCAGGCCGATTAGCAGCTGCCTTAGATGACGTTACCCACTGCCCAGCTCCGCTGGTCATACCAGAACACACCACCTTTTGCAAAGCCAGAGGATTCCTAAGCGCAAGAAATAAGAAAGGCTGCAGCGTGCTAGGTGTCTGCATGTGGTCTTTCCAAAAGAGTGTCACCTCCTCTACTACATCTATTGCGGTTGTTCAGCCCGGAGAAGAGAAGGCTCCAAGGACACCTTATAGCAACCTTCCAGTACCTGAAGGAGGTTACAAGAAAGCTGGGAGGGACTTTTTACAAAGGTTTGTAGTGATAGGACAAGGGACAATGGCTATAAACCGGAGAGGGGCAGATTTAGACTAGACATAAGGAGGAATTTCTTCACCATGAGGGTGGTGAGGCACTGGCACAGGTTGCCCAGGGAAGTTGTGGATTTCCCATCCCTGGAGGTGTTCAAGGCCAGGTTGGATGGGGCCTTGGGCAGCCTGATCTAGTGGGACATGTCCCTGCCCATGGCAGGAGGGTTGGAACCAGATGATCTTTAAGGTCCCTTCCAATCCAAACTCTTCTATGATTCTATGATCTATAACATGTACTAAATGACTGCAGAGGTGTCTGACTTCTTCATGGGCGCATTTCCATGTGTCTCCAGGCTGCTGGGTGGGGGTGAAACGTAGCAAATCATTTCATATAGATTTGCTGCTTTCAAATAGACCCAGTACCAGTCCACCTTGGTACCCAGAAAGTTCAACCACTGCAAGTTATGGAGTAGAATTTCAAGCATACAAAGCTTAATCACAACGTCAAACCATCACAACTAGGAAAAGAGTAATTAAGTAAGGATCTCATATAGGCTTGTTCTCTTCATCACTCCAAGAAGCAATATCACCACAGGAAATCTTCTTCAGAGTGAAATGCCCATCGCACTGCCAATCTGCTGAAAACTTTATTTATATTAGGGGTTACTGATTTCTTCACTGACTACAGAGAAGATCAGAGTAAAACACATTTTGAAGCAAATCACTGCAGTTTTCCATGGGAAAAAAAGCTTATTCGTAATTTTGACTTGGAAGGAAGCTTGCTTAGCTTAGATCAGAGATGGTCTTGGTTATTCTATGAAGTTTAAGATGTCAGGCTAACAAGTAAAGAAGCTTGCTAAAAAAAACACAATCATTTTAAAGAATGAAACTGAAATTATGTCTGTATGCTTCTATTACAAAAATATACATTTTTAATTAGATTAAATTTTACTTCTGAGACAGAAGTAACTGCAATCCTGTCTTGTTTTGAGACTCGCTATCTAAGTTCTGTGAAAAAGCTTCTTCACCTTCTCTACACCTTCCTTCAATGACTAGAAAAGGCATACAAGAGACTACTAAGTTCAGCGTGGCTCCAAAACTAAACCATCTTCCTATATCAACTGTATACCCATTACATACATTGTATACATAATGAAAAATAAACATCGGCAAATCTAGAGTACAATCTTGGAAATGGCTCAAGCGACTGTGTTTTCAAACAGGGTTTATAAAACATAGAAATTCTGGCAATTGGAAGATGTTAATTTGAAGACTGAACTTAACTCTGTTCCTTTTCAGGGAGAACACCTTGCATTTCGTTCTGCAAGAATGCACATTGCAATATGCAAAAGCAGGTCCTCCATATGAAGTTGGAACACAACAGGCTGCTCCCCAACTAGAGGCTCATCATCTTTGCCAAACCAAAAGACCTGGTTTTCTTAGCTTTGAACATGAACAAGTGGACTCCAAAGGTGAATTTCAGTGGTGCTATATTTATGTAGCTTCCACACTCATTCATCACTGGGTCACAGCACACAGCCACGCTGACGACTTGTGAGGCACTTGCGTCCCAGGCAGCTGCGCTGCAGAACCTCGATAGCACCTCAGCTGTCGAGGATATCCTCTGTCAGTGGCTCCTAGTGGGAAACTTGCCAAAACTCAAAAGTGAAGATTGAAACCACTCTTCCTACCAGGCAGGCAGTGTCTGAAAGCCTGCAGCCACCCTCCTTTATGCGCACCATCACTGGGCACCCTACTCCTGCCAACAGCGAGGCTGGCACAAAGGACAAGGCTGGTCCTTGCAGGGCATTGCCCAGCAGGTCTGGGAGAACATTCAACCCAGACCCTCCCAAACAAGATGGCCTCTCCATCAGGAGGACAGCACCCTGAGAGCCACGACAGGAAGCAAAAGCGACAAAAGGTCTCAGTGGAGCCAGGAGAGGGACCCTTGTGCCTGCTCTTGCTCACCACACACCACCCCAGAGGGGACACAGCAGTGGCCTCACTCTGTCTAACGCTCCCTGCGCATTCCCCGATGCTGGCAGGGATGCAGAGACGATGGGGCATGCGGGTGCCAACGGCCCACCTTGCCCCTTCATGGCAGCTGGGACCAGGTGTCCCACACTGTCATGGGCAAGGTACAGCCCATAGAATCATAGAAAGAATCAGAATCACTTGGTTAGAAAAGACCTTAGAGATCATCGAGTCCAACTGTACCTGTCCACTACAAACCCATATCCCTAAGCACTTCATCTACCCGTCTTTTAAATACTTCCAGGGATGTTGACTCAACCACTTCCCTGAGCAACTTCTTCAAATGTCCAACAACCCTTTCGGTGAAGAAATTTTTCCCTATTGTCTAATCTGAACCTCTCCTGGCACAATTCGAGGCCATTCCCTCTTGTCCCATCACTTGTCATTTGGGAGAAGAGACCAACACCCGTCTCGCTACAACCTCCTTTCAGGCAGTTTTAGACAGTGATAAGTTCTCCCCTCAGCCTCCTTTTCTCCAGGCTAAACAATCCCACTTCTCTCAGTCACTTCTCATAAGGCTTGTTCTCCAGCCTTCATCAGCTTTGTTGCCCTTCTCCAGATGTGCTCCAGGACTTCAATGTCCTTCTTTAAGTGAGGAGCCCAAAACTGAACAAAGGATTCGAGGTGCAGCCGCATCAGTGCAGGGGGACAATCACCTCCCTGGTCCTGCTGGCCACGCTGTTTTGGATACAAGCCAGGATGCTACTTGCCTTCTTGGCCACCTGGACACACTACCAGCTCATACTCAGCAGGCTGTCAACCAACTCCAGGTCTTTCTCTGCCAAGTATCTTTCCAGCCACTCTTTCCCATCGGAGGGGACGCTGGCTCCCAGGAAAACTCCTGGAAGTGGCCCTGAGCAATTTGGGTCCTCCTGGAGGAGCAGAGCAGCTCCTGCATCCCACACCTCCCTCCACATCACTTGGTCACACGCTCCTGGACCGAATCCCGCCGGCCCCCGGGGATCGGTCCCCCAGGGATGGGACCCCGATAGCTCTCCAGGGATGGGATCCCACCAGCCCCCCAGGGATGGGACCCCTCCAACACACCCTTCTCCAGGGGAAAGCGGAGACCGCGTCCCTCGGGACGCGCTCCGCGCTCGGGGCTTCCTCTGCAATCGCAGCCCCCGAGAATTAAAGAAGACAGACACTTACCATCTCGCCTGATATTCGAGGATCTCAAGGCTCTGATAGATCCGCCCTGGGCAGGGGCAGTGGTGCCCTGACGGCTGCAAAAGTTGGCACAGACGACAGCGTAAAGGAGGAGGAGGATGAGCAGTTGCATTGGGATCCGCTGTGCACGGGACCGCGTCTCTGCAAAGAAACCCGGCTCTCCCCACCAAGGCTGCTTTGCTTCCTTCTCTCTCGTATTCTCTCCCCCCTTTCCCAGACTTTTTTTTTTCTGTTGCTGCGAGTTGCCTGTGTATTTCAGGGAGTTTTATGCAAGATGAAGATAAAAATAATAAAAAAAAGTAAAAAAATACACCCAAACAAAACTAACCCCGCAGTCCCAGCTGCCGAGATACTCTCTCAGCTGCCCCCAAAACTTCTCGCACGCTGAACTTTCTGCTGGAACCGTCCCGGCTTGGAGAAGGTGTGAAACACCCCGTTGGGAGCCGCGCCGGCCGCCCCCTCCCCGCCCCGCTCGGAGGCGCCGCAGCGCCCGCAGCTTCGCAGCGCCCGGCAGGAGCGGCGGGGACCGAGGATGGAGGGGGGGGAGAGGCTGCCCGGGGAAAGGGGGCGGCCCGGGGGGCAGGCAGGGAGGCGGGAGGGAGGCAGGGAACGGTGCCCGATCCGCCCTGCTGGCTCCGGGTCCGGGATGGGCAGAGAAGTGGTAGGAGAAGAAGGGAAAACGTGCCCTAAGAGGTCACGCAACCAAGTGTCGCTTCACCCTCGGGCTCGGAGTCCTCACTGAAAGATTATTTCTTGGGCTGGAAGGACTCAAACTACTCCGTTGCACCGGGGCGGATGAGGAGACTTGGTGAAATAACTGGTGAGAACACGCTGGGTGAAGAAATCCTGCTGTTGTCCCCCAGGAAAAATCTTCAGGCTCTTCCATCAGGCCAAGCAACACCCAAAGTTAATTCCTACTAATTTAGACCCTCTGGTATTAAAAGATTATTGTCTGGAAGAGTCTAAAGCTAAAGCATGTGAGGATTGTGATCAGATTGCTGTTTTAGTATTCTTCTTCCATCGTCTGCAATGAAAATAATCAAGTGGCAGTTTATTAAAAAAAAAAAAAATCAGTTTTTAGCAGTTCTCTGACAAATCCTTACCTACTCAGTTTATTTCTTAAGGCATTTCGTATAGTCTTAACCAATCTAACAAATCATAACATGCTGCCAGACCTTTAACAATGTGAAACATCACCTCCTTAGTAGAAGAAGAATGTCAATACGCTTCTGTACCAGGAATATTGGACGACTTCTGCTCACTCCGAGGACTGCCTCTGGCTGTAGGAAACATTTTTCTCCAAGAGTGTGTTAGGATGACAATGAGACTGAAACATCTTGCATGTCTTAAGGAACCAGTAGGGTGCAATTCTGTTATGCATAATTCATGATTCTTTTTCCCTTTCATGTTCCCCAAAACTGACAGGGAACCTAATCCTGCTCCCATGTGGTAGATAATGGAAAGGCTCCAACACTGCTTCATTCGTGAGCAGATGTGCCTGTATTTTAGGTGCCCATTTCAGGGGGAAACTGGGCAAAAAGAGGGAAGGTGGCCAATCCAATCAGCCTAATGGAAGCAGAAAGTCAAATAGAGGACATACAGTGAATGAAGGCACAGAAAGCTTTGGAGGTGTCTTTCATTCATCCCATCAATGGGACTGCGTCTTTCCAGTAACATTGCAAGGAACTGACAGAAAGGATCAATAGGAACCCAGCTACCTGGCTTATAGAGCCAGCTACCTGGCTCTATAAAGGTTCAGGCACCTTTAAAGATAAAGGAGCTAGTCAATACCCTCACCTTTACCACAGCCCCTTGGTGAAGTCTCTCCTTTCTCAGTGCCCTCAGGCCCTTGTTCTTTTTTAGAGTCAGGGAGGCTAGCATCCATAATTGCTTTCCCTTGGGGGTATCCAATGCCATTTTGAGGTGCTGGAGGGGGAGGAGAAGGGAGGACAGATTATCTTCTACTCTGAAGGCAGTCAAAAAGTGTTTTGACAGTATCTGAGCAGTTGTATAATTCAGTCAAGAAATGGCACTGTTTCCAAGGTTGTTCTTTCTATACCCAGCTTTACCCGTATGAATTTTCTGATATAAAATTCAAACATTTCCTCAAGAATTTGGTCTTGAGCTAGAGTCATGTTGTGTCTTTATCGTCCTATGCCTCCCTGGCTGCACAGGTCCGGCTTTGACACAAGAGTGGAACAGACTTTCACCTAAAACACTCCACAGTTGTTTGGCTGATGTGCTTCCTTGATACAGGCTTGATAAAATTTACACTTCCTCAAACTGACCAGAGCACAGACCTGAGATTTTCTCAGCATTGTTTTATTCTTTTAGAAAGAGTACATACTGCTGTGGTGCATAGGATGGAATTCCTGTTCCTGCAACGGAGGTACTTGTTGCTTAGAGAATTCTCAAGCAAAACAGCATGGGGCCTCATAAATTAGACAGTGATGAAAACAGGCAAGTGGATTCCACCACCAACAGCATCGATATATATCAAGAGGAACTGTGTCTAACTCCTGTCCTATGCTCGTGGTACATTTCTATTCCTCTGTGTGCAAATCATGGCATGCTGCCTTCTTTGTTCTAAAGCCAAAAATATTTTTGTAGCAGAAGGGATGGGTCTCTTTCTCAGGTCTGAAACACTGTGGGGTTCCAAACAGAGGCCTAGCTCTATCTATCAGATATTTATTTTAGTCCCAGTATAAAAAAAAACAAATCAGATTTTTCTATTTGATGTACAAGTGTACAGATTTGGGGATAGAACAGCAAGACTGACACTCATTGGCAGACCTTTGTAAAAAAGCCTTCATTTCAATGACTGTCATTACAACTTCTGAATTCACTTTAAAAAGCCCTAAACCCACTACTAAACAAAATACTGTTTTTATCATAAGGTGTTGTAGAACCCTATATCAGAGGATGAGAAGTTTGGATTACCCTCTGACAGTTTTATGAGCATTAAATATAGCATTCTAGTACATTAGCTAATCTGTATTCTAAGAGTCTGAGATAATTTAAAGCTTTAAGTGATTCCTATGTGAAGACCTACAGCAAATCATGTTTACTGTATAAAAGGACTTACTGATATCTAAATGTGATAACCTAGGTAATTACAAATCTGTCAGCCTGACTGAGATACTGATAAAATAATGTAACTGTTGATATGAGACTCAATTAATACAAATTAAAAGGAAAACAATATAATTAATGCTAATCAACCTGGAAAGTCTTATCATACTAACTTTGAAATCTGGTTGACAAATAAGATATCATCAAATTGCAGCTTTCATAAGTCATTTGACTCAGTACCACCCAATTTAAATATGAAGTGAAAGTCATGCATACTAAACGTTTCCTAAACTCATTAAATGACAAATTCCAAAATGTTTAAGAAAAAGGGAAACATTATTAAATGGATTATTTCCTAGAGAACTCCATTTAGGCTAATTTTTGCTTCTGCATTGTTTTGCATTTCCAGCAATGATGTGGGAAAAATGCCGTCTTTATTTATGACATTTGCAGATAACAAAATCCTTGGCGGAGTAATAGGCTGATTTGGAGTAATGGTGTTATGTGGAGATAGATGTGTAGATGCTGGGTAGAACTGAAAAGTTGAGCCCTGGCATAGCTTATGCTTTAAAATAGCCAATGGCAGCACTACCCAGTGCTTGTGGCATCCATTTCACCTCGTTTTAGTCTTCTGAAAGTGCCTGGTGTCAGCCAATCACACAGGTTCTCATTGTTCATGGAGAGAATTGGATACCCATCAGAGGGCACTCTAGCCCAGTGCTTGTACGTAGTTGTGCTGGGATGAGATAAATTGTTTTCTGGAAGGTCCAGTTTTTCTGGAGCATGGGGAACAAATACATTTTCAGTTACTGGATAAAGCAGTTAATCCTGGAAAGCACTGTTGTAGGAAAAAATAAGGAGGGTGGATTATCAAAGCAAGTCAATAGGCTGTAGCCTTCTCTGTTACCATTTGTTGACTGGGAAGTGCTCTTGTGGAAAACAGTTTGTCCATGGAGCACAGATATGCTGTGTGTCCACCCCCTTAGAATGCTGGAAATAGGGGGTTTAAGTACCAAACCCCAAGATCTTTGAGCATTATCACTGGGATCCTTGGTTATTTATTTATAGAGGAGAATATCAATTAAAATAGGGGCATTATTCTTTCTTCTGTTGTTATTAGGCTGCTGCATCAATTTCCTGTGAATATAATCTAACAAAGGACTATGATAAGGTGAAAAACACTGAGAGGAAAACCACAAGATTGGTTAGAGGTTGGGCGACATGCCATTCAGGTAAAGCTTAAAAATCACGAGTCATTTACCTTGCCAAGGAGAAACTCAGAGGGGCCACAGCTACCACCCGGAGGTAGGATATTGATTCTAGAAGGCTATTTTGTCTAGTGAACAATGACATAGCAAGGTGAAATTTGGAGTTAGACAAATCAAGATTAGAAAGAAAGAGCATACTTTTCAGTGTGGAAACCCATGGAAGTATCAAAGTTGTATATTCTTCAAGACTGAAAATTTGAAAGGCAAGACTTGATGTTCTCCTAAAACCAGTCAAGTGGTTTCAAATTGTACTTAGGAACGCATGCATGCTATTGTTCAGTTCTAAAAGATCTGTAGCGGTGACAGCAGAAAGCATGTTCATATGTACTGTACAACAAGCCACAGATGAAATTTCTTAGTGGTTCTGCAGCTTATTGGAAGATTACAACTGACATAAAGTACCTCTGGGGTTTAATTCAGGGCAGCACTGTGATTTCTATTATACAGGAAAACAAGCAAGTGATGGCAATGACCCCCACCCCCCAGTTTATAATCTATGAATGATTTGAGAATGAGCAGAGATGTGGAGAAACCTCTCACAATTGCTAAAATTCACGTCTTAAGTAAATGAATGCAACCAGTAATGTAAAAGAATGAGAGGAAAAGGTAGACCAAAGCTGTTATATGTCTGGAATTAAAAAACAGGGGCAGAGTTGTGTGTTGCTAAGATAATCATAAGACTCCACAGGCACCAAGACAACAAGAAGAGAAGTGCAGCACTGTGATCTATAGCCCAGATTTACTATCTGAGTTACAGGCAACAGTTAACTACATACAGAGAAAATCTCCAGTGAAGCGGATCACTTTAGGTGCTGAGATTATCAAGCACAAGCCCGAGCGCTGCTGCCTGGTATCACTACAAACTTGGCACTGATTCATGGGAACTCATGTTAAAACACTCTGAACATTAGATCTGGGCCACAGACCTGCAACTGGTGCTGCTGATCGTCTTGCAGCAGCGAGCTGTGAATGCTCGCTTGTCTGGCCCATTCTTGCAAACAGCTGCAGGCAGTTTGATTTATCCAGTCTTTTGGTTTTCCCTCTTGAGTCTACATTGCTACAGGATGCTGTGCCCTTATCCTTTTCAATGTACACCTGCTTCCCTTCCCAACTCTTAAATTACTTTTGCTGGCAGTATGTAACTTTGGGCTGATTCTCTACTGCAAGTGTTAGAGACAAATATTGCACCACTGATGCATACGCAGGGAGGGAGAAGAGCAGCATCTCTCAAGCTGACCATGTTAATTTGTTACATTTTGAGAAACTGCTGTCTCATTCAAACTCTTCCACTGGTACCTAATGACAGGGCCAATTGACATAGAATCATAGAATAGTTCAGGCTGGAAGGGACCTTAAAGATCATCCAGTTCCAGCTCCCATGCCATGGGCAGGGACACCTTCCACTAGCTCAGGCTGCCCATGGCCCCATCCAACCTGGCCTTCAACACCTCCAGGGACGGGGCAGCCACAACTTCCCTGGGCAACCTGTTCCAGTGTCTCACCACTCCTATAGTGAAGAAATTCCTAACATATAAGGTACATGAAATATTCAGAGTCACGCTTTCAAAAAAATGAGTATAAACCATAATGAAAGAAGAAATGTTGCCCTCCTGAGATTAAGTCGGGATTTTTTTCCCTTGTTGATTCCAGTAGAACCAGCATAGATTCAGGTTTAAAAATAATAGGCTATGCTTCCTCAGAAGTTTTTCTCGATAAGGATATCTTCAAAAAGGATCATGGAATCATAGACTCATATAGTCTTAGAATGGTTTGGGTTGGAAGGGACCTTAGAGATCATCTAGTTCCAAACCCACTGCCATGGGCAGGGACACCTCCCACTAGACCAGGCTGCCCAAGGCCTCATCCAGCCTGGCCTTGAACACCTCCAGGGATGGGGCGTCCATAGCCTCCCTGGGCAACCTGTTCCACTGCTTCACCACTCTCATAGTGAAGAAATTCCTCATTATATCTAGTCTAAATCTGTCCAGTTTATAGCCATTGCCCCTAGTCCTATCACTAAAAGCCTTTGTAAATAGTTCCTCCCCAGGGATTTGTAGGCCCCCTTCAGACTGCATTTCTTCTGTATCGCAGTTCCCAGGTTCATAGATTTAAAGAAGAGACTTTTCTGGCATGATGTAGTTTGACTTCTTGCATAAATAAGCTGAAGTGTTTTGCTGTCTAACTTTCTACTTTGGTATCTCAAGAGTTAGTATGCTATCTTTTAGGAAAAAAAGATCAAAAATTGATTACAAAATAAGAGGAAACTCAATTTTACTCTATCTTGAGATAGAGAATCCTCCGATCATCAATGTTAAGTAATTCAAGTGATTAAAAAATATTTGTAACGATTTGGTATTTTTTCACCTCTGGCTCTTGTGCTGTGTGTGAACAATAACGATTTCTCAGGATCTACTGCGTGGTCTTTCAAAATATTTGGATACAAGTAATCTCAAGCTACTACTCTGGACTCTGCAAAACAGCTGTCCTTAAGCCATGGTAACTTCTACTTAACCACTCTTGTTAGTTCTGTGATCAATTCCTTTGCACCTGTCAAAATGAGGTCAGATTTTGTTTGACTTTGAAATGATATATTCGAGTTGGAAAACTGTCAGCTAGAATTTTAGAGATCTCTAGGCCTGAGAGCTCTAGGATCAGAGGTTTCAGACTGAGAAGTCTCATGATAATTCATGTTTTCTGTCTGCACATTGTAGATGTTACTTAAGAAATAAAGCACCTAGTTTTGGCAAGACAGAGAAAAGTATGCTGTATGTTCCTCTGTGTATGATCCTTCCCAGACATTCCCTCTGGACTATTCTGTGTTCACTCCTCTGAGACTGGAAACATTTTCCTTTTCTTTACTTGAGCATTTTCCTTCTCTAGCACATTTTCAGCATGGGAACACTCTCAAATACTGTAAATTATTCTCCTGTGAACAATTTAGAACATACCATCTGAGCGGCGATGTAAAGATTGAAACGCACCTTGATGCTGAAACCTCAGAGAAGGGAGCGTGTCCTGGCACCACAAAGATGGCACATGAGCTTCTTGTCATCTCCCGTTTTGCAGTTTGTCCTCGGTTGAGAAGATAGGAATGAGATCAAATGTTTTCCATAGTTGATTAAAGATTCCCTTTCAGTTTCCCAAGAGCTGAAGCTCTGAGCATCCATCATACACATGCATCCTGTACAAAATCCTCCATTCAGTCATCTAGATCAGCAGAAGTTTATTGTAATATTTTCAGGATTTTATGAGGACTGAACCTTTTAGTTATGTAATTTTTTCCCTCATCCTCCTACATTACGTCCTCCTGAGTCACAGCTTGCCTTTCATCTTTTCTCTTCAGTTTTACAGAACACCACTTTTTCATCCTGTCGACACTATTTCAAAACTGCTGAGCCGTGACTCCGGGATTTTATTTTTTTCCTTTCCTTCATGGGTAATTTCATTCCTCTTTGAGGTCTGGGTGCACATGTGCAATGGAGATACTTATTAAATACGATTACCCAAAAATCTCAGCTTTGTTTACTTTCTGTTCTTCTTTCCCAGTCCAGAATTTTCCAACACCATTTTACAAAAGGGCAAATTTCCATCTTGTAGTAAGAAACGTGCAATACACAATGGAGAACCATGTTTCCATTGCTGACTATCTTAGTACTTTGCGTAGGTTTGTGCTTGGAAAGCAAACTTGTCATACTTCCTTTTGACACACTTATATTTCACGGATATAGCAAAATGAGGCCTTTACAGTAATTTGAGAATTGGAAACTGGACACCATTAAATGAGCAAATCCAGAACCTAAGGGTCAAAAATGGAAAACTTTGAGGCTCAAAACTCTGGCTCTGGGAGTTTCTATCATAGAATCATGGAGTGATTTGGATTGGAGGGAAACTTCAAAGATCGTCCAGAACAACCCCCTTGTCGTGGCCAGGAACATCTTTCACTAGATCAGGTTACTCAAAGCTCCATCCAGCAGGGACCTTGAATGCTTCCAGTGGTGGGTTATCCACAGCTTCTCTGGGCAATCTGTTCAATGTCTCATAACCCTCACTGTGAAAAAAAAAAATCTTTTATATATTCAGTCTAAATCTAACTTCTTTCAATTTAAAACTATTGTTCCTTGTCCTGTCTCTACAGACCTCGGTGAAAAGTCTCTCTACACCTTTCTTATAAACCCCCTCTGGATCTTGAAAGGCCACAATAAGGTTCTCCTCCAGGCAGAACAACCCCAACTCTCTCAGCCTTTCTTCGTGTGAGGTGTTCCAGCTCTCTAATCATCTTCGTGGCCCTTCTCTAGACCTGCTCTAACATGACTGTGTTTTTCTAGTACTGAAGACCCCAGAGTTGGATGCAGATGCTTATGTTCAATTTTTCATCTATCCGTCCTTCTCCACAGGGTTGCTCTCAGTCCATTCATCCCTCCAGTCTGAGGATTGCCCTAACCCATGTGCAGGCCTTGTGTATCTTAAAATGTACTCTGTATTTACAGTTCATTTTTTTCAGAGAAGATAATTTTACACCATACTGAAAATAGAACCCATATTCAACAGATTACAATATATAAGCAAACTGATTTTCAAATGGAGTTGATTTCTATGTATTGGAGAAAATACATTAAGAATACTTGTTTGTTCCTTTTAAATATATAGAGTTCATAAATCAGCTTTTAATGAAAAAAATTAGTTTCAATCTGCTTTAGACAGCAATACATGAAAGTCTTCAGCTTATCATTTGGGCAGCAGTAAGAATGATTTATTTCTAGTTTTGAATTAGAGGGAATAAATTCAGGCTGCCCAACTCTTTTTTTCAGATCACATTGTCATACAGAGGAGCTGAGTTCACAGTTTTACGCACATAACACATTAACATAAACTAGTTAACCACCTGGCATTGGTTAAGCAGAATTTATGCTGATACTGTGCTAATGACCTTGCACTATCATTAGACTAAATCAGTCTCCTGGGGGAGAACCCAACAAAGCATACTAATTCAGTGCATTCCTAGGAAGTAGCATGTACAGTAAAATATATTTTGTCATTTATCTAGCTCCATTCTCATTCAGAAGTACGTTCTAAATTAAATACCAATGTCTCTCCAGAGACCTCTGGAATGGCCCAATGAGATAAAAATATGCACTGAAAAAAAAGATAAACGAAAGATTTATGCGCACCTGCACTCATTGTGGGCATTTTAAAGTACTTATATATTGTATTAACAAGTGTAGGAATAGTCTGCTCTAAATTTAGACTCAGAAAGCAAAACTTAGAAGGGTAAACAAAACTTAAAACGCTAAATCTGATGTAGACACCATAGGCTCCCTTTGCAGTCTGTGAGAGAAAAGAGTACCACTAGAGGGTGCTTAACCTAACACGGTTTTCATAATTAGTCTAGGAAATGTTGTATTCCCCTTGTCCTACCTTTCCCCCTAATGGCTTTCTCTTCACCCATAGACAACTATGGGTGATTAATGCCAATTTAGATATCTAACTTAAGGAAATGTAAGTTGGGGCAAATGTATTTCAGCCTGAACGATCACAGTAATTCAGAGTTAGAAAATTTCATAAAGAAAATGCTTTCTGAATCCTAATTCAGCCTCCCTTTACATATATAGGACATACACTTTGACTATTGGGTGTGCAAACTACTTTTTCTCGTAGCATTCAGTGCAGATAATGGAGAAGATGAATCATGATTTCACAGCAGAGTGGGAGATAGTCTGTAAAAGCTTTACTTCATTTTTCGAAGTGAGTGAGGCTGGAGATGGGTGGAAAAGAAAACTGAATCCCTAAGGCAGTTGAGTGCCATGAAAGAGTTTCTACACCCGCCTGTTTGTGTTGCTACAGAGATGATGTAAGCCAAATTTCTCACAGTTGGTCTCTAGTGCTAGGTTTCTTATTGTCTGGATGTTCAGCTGGAGACAGTAGGGTACGAGTTGAAGAAGTGCAGAGCATGCATAACTATATTTGAAGTTAACAGAATTTGTTTCTCGAATATGTGTAATGCTATAAAATGCCAAGCTTCATAAATCTTAGTGTCTAAACGTAGTGGATACTGTCTACCTTAACCTACCTGCACTCCAATCCCATTTGAGAAGGGGGATGATGATGTACTTCACTATGCACTGTAGCACCCAAATTAAATGCCTGGCATATGTTCTGCCGAGTAAAATACAGCCTTTAACCATAGATGTGCCTGTAACATAGACAAAAATTACCAGTTTTTGGACAGGGTTTATATGTTTTAGTTATCAATCTAAGAATAAGCTGCATTGCACCCTGGACAGACCATGTCTGCAGATGTTTGAAGGCAGGGCAGGTGAATCCTGCCTTCTGTGATGACTTCCATTCTGGACACTGAATGAGACACAGATTCCATAAGGAAAAATTGTTTCTGACCATGTTATTTGTCGGCTTTGTAGCAGATATGCACAAGGGACCAAATTAAGGTTTCACAGAATGGCTTTTGAAAGTTTGGCATGGCAATCTTAATAGCATATCTTACTCTCCGGGAATGAAAAGACATCAGCCTGAGGCAGACACTTGGAATGTCACATTTCAGTTCAAACACGTAAAGTTTGAAAAGAGAGTCTTATAGTAGGAACAGAGGGCAAATTAGTATTAAGTGGTTTTACCAGCTTTCACTGAGAAACTTCCAGCCTTTCTTGGTTCTGTAGCAGGCAACAGAGCTTGCATGCTGCCCCGTAAGCCTGTGTACATCTCATCTCTAGTAATTTGTTCAGTATTCCTCTGGAGTTAATAAAGACATTGCATTTTTAACAGTTTTTATGAGAATGGCCAAATCATCAGAGCCTTTCTCTGGAAGCTGGTTAGGTGTTTGCTAACATTCACACTGTGGAGAAAGGGAAAACATTGGTTAAAATTATTTGCCTGATGTCATATTGCACAAAATTGTCAAGTAAGACATGGTACTCCAAGTCAGTGTTCAATTCATTAGGCTAAAATATCTAACAAAATTTTCTCCTTGTTTCTTCCTGACAAAGATGCACTATACCATTGCATGTAGAGTAATGACCTTGCATGTTGATGTAACGGACTTATGTAAAAGGAAAGTACCTTGACTAAGCACTTAGGACTGTTTTGTCCACTATTGTTACCTAAAAAAATCTCAGGGACTGCAGTGCCTGGCAGGAGGTGATTGTACTGCTTGATTCACAGTTCCTCAGACATATTTTATGTTAAACTTAGAAGGCATCTTTCATGTGTCCTCCTGGTGTAAGTCTTAGGGATATTGTACGAGCAGCAAGAAGTCTTTCAGTCTCACCAAACAGCATTTGCTACCCTTGCCTTTCCTTCCTAACTTCCTTTCATCTGCACTTTGCTTGCTCAGAAACTGCACTGGATGGTGGAACTCAGCAGGATCAGGCATTAGAGGCTGCAGGCTCACTGTGGCTGTATCATGATGAGAACTTTCATTAAGCAGGTTTAGAATATGTGAGCTTCTTATTAGCCATGATGATTCCACTGAAGAGTATATGAGAATTTGGTGACCTTCTTAGGTACAGCATTAAGATCTAACATACTGGAAATGGGACTTAGAGACATGAATTCTAAGCCAGACTTGATTTACTTTACTGCAGAACGCCAGAGAACTGATTTAGACCTGTAGTTCCAAAATTACCTACTAATTTTGGAAACCTGGTTTCAGAAGAGTGCATCACCTGCAGCCACAGTATATAGAGGCATCGCAATAGTATGTCTGCTGCAGTTGTAAATGTGCTTAGGAAAGGAGAGGAGAAATGGGCCATGAAGTTTTTAGTCATTCCATTAACACTGACCAGTTCAGCACGTGATTGGGCATATTTACATTACCACCATTCCCCACCTTCAGTTCAAATAAGGACTGTGGGACTACTCACTCTGTTAGAAAGATGTTTTGGAGAGATCTGTTATTTGTATAGCTATACTGGCAGCTGCCCCGTATCAAAAGTCAATGGAGGTAGAAAAGCATTGTACTTGACAATCTAACATCTGAATTTACGCTGTGCAACTCTGCATGACCAAAAAGCAGTATGCCACACAGTTGCTGTAACACAGACAGATGTTTTATAGTGAGCCCATCATGGCATTGGTGTAAATCTAAGACACTAAGCAAAAATTCCAATAAAGAAGTCTACAATATTTACCTATGAGGGAAATATCCTTGCTCAAGTCTTCAGGACTACAGAATCATAGAATCGTTTGGGTTGGAAGGGACCTTAAAGATCATCCAGTTCAACCTCCTGCCATGGGCAGGGACGCCTCCCACTAGACCAGGCTGCCCAAAGCCCCATCCAACCTGGCCTTGAACGCCTCCAGGGATGGGAAATCCACAACTTCCTGGGCAACCTGTGCCAGTGCTTCACCACTCTCATGGTGAAGAAATTCCTCCTTATGTCTAGTCTAAATCTGCCCCTTTCCAGTTTATACCCATTGTCCCTCCTCCTATCACTACAAGCCCTTGTCAACAGTCCCTCCCCAGCTTTCTTGTAGACCCCCTTCAGGTACTGGAAGGCATCTGCTGCTCTGGTCTTGAGTCAGTTGTCAAAGTAAACTAATCTGGAACAGAATAAGCTGAGTCACTGAGATCTGAAGAGAACAATTTGTAGAGGGCAAAATAGTGGAGCTCTTTCTTGGATAAAAAGAGATAAAAGGTTTACTGTTGATTTTATGAAAGCGTTCAAACAGTGTTTTCTAATCAAACTTCAGTTTTAACAGAGAAGGAATTTATTTAAGTAATTGAAAATGGTGTTTGTGTAAGATTCTGTATTGGAAGTTACTGCTTATCTCGACTGTATTCTTAGAGCTGATGCACACAATACTGTTTATTTACTGTTTGTTAGAATAATTTGCTGTATTCAGCTGCACGCACACACACAGACACACTGTCTTCTAATATATTTGCAAAAGAAAGAGATCTTATTTTAAGTTCATCCTCAGATCTAGTCAGTGATGAAAAGGAACTCAGTTTTGGTAACCTAGCTCTGTGACCGTGAGGCAGGTAGCCAATTTATGATTTACACTCCGACCATTTTTGTGTCATTTGTTCTTAGTGTTTTCATAAACAAAATAAGGCCCATAAGTCTCCACTGAAGGAATATTAACGCATTCTTTTAAATTCTGTTGCAGAAGGCACAGTGGAAAAAGCAAACTATGCATAAAGATCAATTTCTGTTTGCCTGACAACTCCCTTCTAAGTCTCTTACACTTTAAGTAGTGTAAGCAGAGATTAAAATGAAAAATGAGAAACATTGCTCTTATATTAAATATTCAAGAAGCACAAAGAAAAAGTTGAATCCAAGGAAGATATGCTTTCTTAGCTTGGAATTCAGTCCATAATTGGAGTGGCAGGAGCTATGGTTTAAAGAAATGGATTAGGAATGTTAGTCTGTTATTCATAAGAGATGAACAGTAGATGATTTTAATAGCTTTACCTGAAGTTAGTTGTGTATTTTCAGATCCAGTTTCAATGCAACTGCCAGCCATCAGCTGTAGTCCGAGTAAGTCATTATTAGCTGTAGGCTGAGTAACCAATTATTAATGCTCTTTGAATTACCTTGCACAGCATTTATGGGTTACTTTACCTTCATCTTGAGTTCTGAGATACCCGCAGAGGTAATTTTTTTGCTTCCTGGGGGAGTGATGGAGATGGCCTTGGGCTTACTTTCAAACAGACCTGATTTATGAGCAGGAGTTCATAGTTTTTTGTTAGTCTCCTTTAAAAATTGAAATCTGTCATGTTAGACATGCTTGGTTTGGTAAGAATATCTCCCAGTTTGAGTAGGTTAAGCTCTTGGGAGCTTACACTAATTTGTATCTTTTCAGAAGTAGTGAATTTCAAGTGACAGTATACCTGGTTGCAGGATGAGATGTCTCAATGTGTTCCACACCAGCTAAATTACTGTCTTAGGTACAGTTTATGATCAGTAATTTGAGACCCTGTGTAGGTCGTACAGAAGTGTCAAACAGAGTCAGTGAAATCGCAATACATTTGTGCCTTTCTTTGATTTATAATTAACATTGCCTTCATTTTCCTCCTACCTCCCCACATTCACATTTTCTTCTTTTTTTTGGTAGCTATTCTCAACTTTGTTATCCACATCTTAGACTTTCTGATATTCTCCTGTGCTGTAGTAATCTTCCATAATTGATTTGGGATGTCTGCCATTCTCTTCTACTATTCTGTGCTGCTATCTTTATATGACTGGCTTTTATCCAAGTGCTGTCATCTTTTGCGTTCTCTTTATCCCTTTGCTCTTTTTGTGCTGAGAGACCGTATTCTTAGCCTTTCAGTGTTGCCCCTTCATCCCTCATGTTTGTGATGTAAAAGTTACAAAGGGCGAACTTTGTAAATATTGACACTGCATGCTTTCCTTTTCTGATGTTTTCTCTATTCCTTTTGGTCAAGGCAGTTGTTGCATGGTGTTCATCTACTTAATAAGATGACATATAAAGGTTTGATTCATTTTACTCACATTTTTTTATTTATGTAAAACGCCTTGTAAAAGAGATGAATTTATAATGAGCTTTAATTTAATTGAAAAGCTACTTGGTTTTATACTGAAGATCACTATGTTTTCGTCTTCATTATAAGGCTCATAATGTATAACCCTTCTTTTAGATTAAAGGAAAAAAAGCTGTCCCTAGACAACTGAAAATTCTCGTGTTGTGGTTATATTTATTGGCCTTTACATAGGTCAGATCTTTCTTCATGTGTCCTCTGCTGCAAAATGAGCTCTGCTCTAAAAAACAGAATAAAATTAAGTCTTTGGTTTCCTGCTATAAAATATCAGCAGTGATCTACACAGGAAGAAATATAAAATTAAATTTAATTACGGACCAAGACAAAATCATATATAACTGATTTCTTTAATACATATTTTGTTAGTATTTAATCCCATTCCCATTTATTTCTTGCTCATTTCAGTAGTCTGTCAATCATGCAATTAATCCTTGGATAATAGAACAATCACATTCAGCACAGTGCATTACCATTCCCTTAGCCAAAAATGTGTGGCTAATTCACAGTCAATCAAACTAATGTGATTAGTTATAGGCCCCTGTGTAAGGTTAACATTGATAAATTAAGCACTTGCTAAAGAATAGGACCTTGCAAAGTTTGGTTTTGTGGATTTTTTTATCTGATCAGCCAGATGCCCATCACCAAGTTAATGAAGACCTTGTAGCCATCCTGTCCTGTCTTCTGTTCATAAAATCAGTGATTCATCTTTAATTACTCCAAGACTTAATATCTTTGCATATGAAAATGCTTTAATAGATGAAACCAGCTGGACAGCAGCTATCCAAGTGAATGGAAAAAGACAGTTTATTATATTCTTTTTTGTAATCAAAATTATGATCTTAGTGTCTATGTTTTTAGGATTGTAAGTTCTGGAGAACATACGTAGAGAAACTGGAGATCTGATTCTGCCAGCTATGAGAGTTATAATCTGAGTCATTTACAGATGACACCACATGGATGCATTTCAGATTTATTAGATTTCCTCTTGGATCATTATGCAAATATTTATATTGATAGATAATACATTGTAACTGTCTATAGTCATTTTTATTAGTACTGAAAATAATGAATTACCATGCCTTTAGTATTTTTTATGTAAAATATCATGTGGAACTGATGCAATTGCAGTCAGTAATATGCAGTTATAATCCCCATCCAAAGCAGTATCCCAGCCATTTTCAAAACTTATTCATCTCCATAACACCTCTGTTAGGCATTATTAATTATAATTTGCCATTGTTTTATAGAAGAAGAACTAGAAAAATAGTCTCTGTGTACACTATTTTTTTGAGAACAGATTCACCAGTTACAATTGTAGAATCATAGAATCACAGAATAATTTGGGTTGGAAGGAACCATAAAGATCACGCAATTCCAAATCCCCTGGCATGGGCAGGGACACCTCCCACTAGATCAGGCTGCCCAAGGCCCCATCTAATCCGGCCTTATATATAAAATGGTTGCATGCAAGAACAAGGTAAATCCATGGAAACAGGTTTCAAGAGTAAGAAATGAGCATCTGACATTGCTGTGGTTAGGCAGCTCAGGTTCAGTATAGGTGCCAACACTGAGATGAGGTAACTTGCCTTGTGTTACACAATGAGTATATGATAAAGTAGGGAATTACATTCTCTTTCCATATCCCAATAATCATAGAATCATAGAATACTTAGGGTTGGAAGGGACCTTAAGGATCATCTAATACTGTGGCACTGTGTATTTTTGAAAAGTCAAACGAACTGTTACTATTTAGCGCTCACAAAACTCTTAAAAAGCAGGAGAGATTATCCTCCCCAACATAAGAAAGATATGGAACTGTTGGAGTAAGTCCAGAGGAGGGCCACAAAGATGACCAAAGGGCTGGAGCACCTCTGCTCTGAGGACAGGCTGAGTGAGTTGGGGTTGTTTAGACTGGAGAAGAGAAGGCTGTAGAGAAAGATTATAGTGACTTTTCAGTACCTGAAGGGGCTACAAGAGAGTTGGGATGGCCTTTTTACAAGGGCATGTAGTGATAGAACTAGGGGTGATGGCTATAAATTGGAAGGGGGAAGATTTAGATTAGACAGTAGGAAGAAATTCTTCATGATGAGGGTGATGAGACACTGGCACAGTTTGCCCAGGGGAGTTGTGGCTGCCCCCTTCTTGGAAGCGTTCAAGGCCAGGTTGGATGGGGCATTGGACAGCCTGGTCTGATGGGATGTGTCTCTGCTCGTGGCTTGGAGGTTGGAAGAGGATGATCTTTAAGGTCTCTTCCAGCCCCAAACCGTTCTATTTTACTGTGATTCAGCGATTCTATCCTGTGTACATAGATATCGGTCCTGAACCCAAAGGCTGCAGTGTTTAAGTAATGCAGACCACAGGTTTGAATTTTCTGTTCACCTTGAAATTCAAGACAGCATCACAGGAGATCAAATCCTTGCAAGGTCTATCCAGATGACTCAGTAGACTATTTTGCCATCTTGTCGTATAATTAACCATAGTAAGTAGTAATTAACAAGGGTGCTTTAAATCGTTGATTTAATGTTCTTTTAAAATAGATACAAGGTAAATGGAACCGTGGACAATCTGTCTGGCTTTCTCTTCTCTAGCATGTCAAAGGCACCTAGAAACTTGGCTTCTAAGTACTACTAAGCAGATTTAGACCCAAAGGGCATCAGATACATAAAAATTAGTCTGGCTGCAAGAGAAATGGAAAGGGTAGATTGGCAGCATTACATCAGAGAAGCAGTCTATTGAGCTTAAAAACCAAATAGAATATGATACTAGGTTGGACTATTTCTTGATACTCTTAGACCTCAGATGACATTATTAAGCTACTTTCTCATGTTTGTAGCATTATTATGTAGGAGAAGAATATAATGCTCTGTGTATTATTTATTCTGTCCCCAACCTGCAGATGCCTAATCTCATGCTCTGGGGAGAATTTTCAGAGTTTGACTCCAAATTCACAGGACATTCAGAGATGCCAGCGTAAGCATAGCTGCAAACATGAACAATAAAACAGATATTTAAAAAAGTATATAGGAAAACAAACTGCCACCATAACTCATTGCCACAAAATATACTGAAGCTAAGAATTCAGGAGCAAACAGAAATGACTGGAGGATTCATGACTAATGAGAATATCCGTGTTTAAAACAATTTAAACCGAACACAAACCAAAAGAACAATTAATTGGAATCAAACAGAGTATATTCCCACAGAATGATGGGAACAAAAGAGTATCACTGTGAAATTATTTCATGGCTACAGAAGGGTGAGACAATGTGATCAGGAGGTGGTACTCATTGTCTTAGAGTAAGGACTGTTGTGGTGTGAAATAAAGCTTTTATACTTGCATAGCAGTTAGTATTACAACTACAGCTTTTTATCTGCTATGCCTGGAGCTTTAGACAGAACCTTAATCCTAATCATAGTGGGATTCTTTCCTGTGGTAATTTCTAGTATGTATAAGTGTTAAATACTCTTTGTCAAAAATATTCTTATTCTTGTTTTGCTGACTGGAGACTCTGAAGCAAGACGAAATTAATTACATAATAGCAAATAATGCCTAATAGTCTGGTAATCAGACTGGAAGTTACGAAGTCTGCAGTGTGTTCCACTTTTAGTTACACTGAGTTGATATGTGATTTTGAGACTTCGGGAATACATTTGCTTCTGCCTTTATTTGTGTCTGAACTGAACAAATAATTGAACAGTTTGAATTGGAGTAAATAATATGGAATGTATAGGCATGCTTTCATACTCAGAAAAAAAAGCCATTAATAAATACCAAAGTGGGAAATTCTCCTATCATGAGATATTCTTAAAAAATATGACCTATGGTGTTCTTGACTGATAAATGACAGAGCAGCAGCTTGATCCACCAGAGAACCTTCAAAGTTTTACATGTAGTATCATCTCAGGCTTTTCCCTCTAGCTCATTTCAAGCTCTGTAAGACCTACTAAGCATAAATGTTATTACTTTCTTACAACACAGCTTCTACAAGACTTCCCATGAAGAAATTTGCTGTGCATTTAGTTTTTTATTCAGGATTTAAAAGGGTGATGAATTTGGCTCTCTTTTGAGTCAAAGATGGTTGATTTAGTTCATGAATCAATTCATCTGCTATTAATATGAAAAACTGAAGTGAAAATTCTTTGAAGATAGGGTAAGCATCCCAAAAAACAGGGTAAAAGAACTGTAGAAGATCAGTTAGACTTAACTCCTGCTCTGAAATGGGATAAAAAACTTAGTGGTAGCAACCAGTCTTGGAGAAAATATTTCTCAGGAGAAGTAGCTCAAATTTAGTATCAAAGGGGATGTATAACAAAAAGTAGAAGAATATGAGAAACTAAAAATTAATTCCTGTTCATGAAGCAGAGGTTCCTTACTCTGTCCTTCTATACAGTTTAACATAACTATTTTCTGGGGAAACAAAATTGCCACACTTAGCAAAACCACTGCTGTCCCACTCAGATGGTATAAGAGCAAGTATCTGAATTTAAATACACATATGTTGCAAGGGACAGATTTTTAAAGGTATTTGGGCACCTAGTTCTCATCCTTATTTCCTCTAGTACCTTTTCTAATTGTGTTACACTCACCATTATCAACCTCAATTTTGGAAAAAGGAAAAAAGGAAGACCTGGAGAACTATAGACCAGTCAGGTTCACCTCTGAGCCCAGCAAGATCTTGGAGCAGATCTTCCTGAAACTATGCTAAGGCACATGGAAAATAAGGAGATCGTTAGTGATAACCAACATGACTTCACTAAGGGAAAATCCTGCTTGACAGATTTGGTGACCTTCTATGCCGAGGCTATGGCATTGGTGGATAGGGGAAGAACAACTGATATTTTCTACCTGGTCTTGTGCAAAGCAAGTTTGCCAATGACGCCATGGTTTGCAGTGCAGTTGACACACTGAAGGGAAGGGATGCCATCCAGAGGGACCTTGACAAGCCTGAGAGGTGGGCCCATGCGAACCTCGTGAAGTTCAACAAGGCCAAGTGCAAGGTCCTCCATGTGGGTCAGGGCAATCTCAAGCACAATTACAGGCTGGATGGCTAATGGATTGAGAGTAGCCCTGTGGAGGACTTTGGGATGTGGGTGGATGAGAAGCTCAACATGAGCCAGCAATGTGCGCTTGCAGCCCAGAAAGCCAACTGTATCCTGAGCTGCATCAGAAGAAGTGTCGCCAGCAGGCTGAGGAAGGTGATTCTCCCCCTCTGCTCTGCTGTCATGAGACTCCACCTGGAGTACTGTGTTCAGCTCTGTGTCCCCAACGTAAGAAGGACATCAACCTATTTGAGCAGGTCCAGAGGGCCACAAAGATGGTCAGAGGGATGGAATACCTCTTCTATGAAGAAAGATTTTGAGAGTTGGGATTTTTTAGCCTGGAGAAGTGAAGGCTCCAGGAGGACATCTGGAAAGATACTACAATCTCCTTCTCTTGGTTCTGACTGGTACCATTCAGGACTTATGGAGGAGCTGTGCCTTTCTGCAGTAGCATCAGAAGGTCTAGGAGGATACCAAAGACATTTCAAACGGCACCAGATACTGACCTCTGGAAAATGGAATACATTCCTAATGCTTCGCTAAGACACCAACCCACAGCACAGATTGTGGGGCAAAACATCCAATCATCAGTCTTTTTTAAGCAGTTTTAAATCACTAAGTTACTTTCTTTAATGAGGTTTACACTGATAATAGAAATAAAACTTAATTAGTTAACCAAGTTAATTGTGACAATATCCACTTAAATTACTTCCTAGAAAATCATATAGGAGTTTCATTCTATTTATTGACACACACTGCACTCAAGTTTTTTTTCAAACACCAGTGTTCTCCCATAGAATCATGTTGTTATGTTTATTTTTGACCATTTTTTTTATTATTACTAGTTGTGTAACTAGTTGGGAATAACTGACAAAGGCTCTCACTGTTTAAAAGGTACTGTTTTAGGTTAGTTTGGGTATATGGTCCTGAAAAAAAATATGGATAAATACCTAAATTCTTTTTTTATCCACTGAAATAATTGCTGAAATTTTGATTGCTGTCATATATGTTTCATAGCAAACATCCTCTTTCTTCTCTTTAAATCAAAAATTATATAGACTTATGAGGAGAAAGACGTGGTTTTATCTGCCCTTGAGAATTTTAAATTGTTGGATTCACTGGAAAACAGACAAATTTCAGGAGAAGAATTCACAAAGAAGAAGAAAAAAAAAGCCTTTCTTTGACTGTAACGCCATCCATTACTGAATCATATTCTGGCTAGACTGGATTCCATGGAGCAAGTGGAAAAAAAGAATATTTAAAAGGTAAGCATTTTATCATTGCCTTTAAGAGCTGATAGCCTTTCCTAAGGCATAATTAACTATGCAACAGTCTTTTTTTTGTACTGTTGTTTTTGCAATCCAGTGCTTGTAAGAAGCAGAGAAAAGATATACATGGTGGAACAAAAAGCATTTAAGTTCACAGGCATCAGTTTAGAGTTAGAAAATCAACAAGTCAGACATCAGAAAAAATATTCTTAAACTACGAGGAAAATCATGGATTGCTATAATTTTCCTGGAAAAGCAACACCATTTAAATGCAGTGTGGAGTCTGGCTGAGTGGACTTTCTGTTGGATTATTACATATATTAAAAAGAAGCATTAGGCTCATAAACAAAACTTGAGAATAACAAATAATCAAATGGTAGCAAATGGTTTCTGAACAACTCAAATCTAGCATGTTCTACATGACTGTTTTTCTCCCCCTAGTTTTTGATAACTGTACTAAAGAATTGATTCCCATATGGAATCTTTTTTGCTATGACCTTTCGAAGCCTTAACAGTAAGAAAGAGTGGTAGTAAAATCAGTTACATGTAAAAAGAAGTTTTGCACTTACCTCATCTGGTTCTAGCTCTAGGAAGCCAATACTGCATACAGGAAAAAAGGCTGTGATTTGGCAATACCTAAGCCTGCAAGTAAATGGAATCACTGAAATGTAATGCTGCAAGATATGAGCAGTGAAAGCCCTTGGATGTCCTGAAGCATTAAGCACACAGCTTTAATCATGTGCATGATTGCTTTGTGAAATCAAAAAGAGGGCGATGGTGATGACTTAGCACAGTAGATATTACATACATTAAGCTTACAAGCAAAAGGAAGAGCTGAAGCATTGTTTGCAGGTATTAATAACAGCAATGAAAAATGTAGTCAGTTGTTTTTGTGTGGTAATACCTTACCTTTGGTATTGTACTTATTTTTTAGTGCCAAATTATTCATTATTCATGACCTGCACAAAGTACTCAAGGGGTAAATGAGTTGTTTGTGCTGAAAACATCTTACTTAATGATTGAACTCTGATTAAAACTAACCAATGCATTCCCAAATAGGATTTTTCAGTGAAATTCTAAAGTTCAAGGAAAAACTTACTCCATAATACTTCCATTATCTTAACACAAATGTCAAAATCCCTCAGGATAAAAGTCTTCTTAGGAGAAATATATCATACAACACAAGAGTTAATGGACTAATTATGAAATGAAGAAATCATAGGAGAATATTTAGGGCTACAATGATAAAGTAGTTAAGTGGAACAAGTAGTTTAAATCATATCAGCTGGGAAAGATTACCACAGTGTTGAGGCTGGGGCTGTTGGGTTCAAATTCAGTCGTCAGGAAGATGATTATCTATGTCTATGAAAGACTGCAAAAATAAGGAGTGATGGGATATGGAGCTCTCAGTTACTGTTTATGTGAGTTAATACACTAAGAATAATTGCAGTCCTTCAAATCTACTTCTTCAGAAACATCTATCCTACCATCTGATGGAAATACTGGTGCTTGAGTTGAGAGCAGCTGTAAGAAAATCCCACTAGTGATCACTTCTCTGTTATGCCCAAAGTATTTCTGCCTTGGAGCATACCTTACAGTTAACACTGTGCAGAAGATGATTTTTACATATTAAAATTCTGGCACAAAGGCTTACACTAATATGAAACCATTTCTCGAAGCAGTGATTGAAATGTGTAGAGATGTTCATGCTATTGTGAGAAGACTGTAGTTTGACCACAGAGATGTAGGAATGAAGGATTGTGAATACCTTGCCACTTGATAGAGTCTATATATGCTATATAATCATATTTTTGCTGCTAAAATTAATGTTAAGCAATATATATTCTGACCATTTGAACTCCTCTCCATAAATATTAGTTCAGACACAGTTGCTCCCTTGTCTGGAGCTGAATTTATGTATTTGTATATTTAAAAGCCCTAAGCATGAAAAAAAGCAATATCAACTACAAAACAGCTTGCATAACGGAAATATAATTTCTGTTTCAAATAGATCATCCTTGTACAAAAATATGTACTCACAACTGAAATACATGAAGTAATAGAGTATTTGGAGTCCATCACATCCATTTGACCCAACAGTCAATTACTTCACTTTGAGCATCAATTTTAGTTTTGATTTAATTTTGTCTTGCTTGAGCTTCCACTCACTGGGTTAAAACCTGAGAATGCAGGTTTTAATAACATTCTTGTTACCTCAGATACCTTTCATTTTCTGGCGTATGTTTTTAAATGAAGACATTAATGTCCTTTCACAAATAGCTTTGTCATCTCCAGACAGGGAAAATCACCTTCTTATTTGCAACTGCCTTCCTTAAATTTGCCCAGTTAGCTGCTGCAGCACTGTTTGGGATTACACATTTAGTCGATGACTGATGTTTTTTCCAAAGACATACAATCTCCCTGATGATACAAAATGTGCCCCTTTATAATAATTCCATCCAATAAGAAATGCATTTCAGTATGATATGTGCTGTTTTCTTCCAGATTAGTATTATTTAAAGCAACAGGATAGCAGGGTAACAACACCAAACCCAAGCTAATCCCCAGTGGAAACAATTCAAAGAATGGAGAAATCAACTTTCAAAGAAACGTCTGGGACAAGATGACTATGCATAGGGCTCTGGCCTTCAGAGTAGTGGTCAGAGCATCTTCGTAACCCTAACAAGTTATGGGCACAACATTTAAAGAAAGCTGTACGCAGTCATAATATTGAGCAATCCTTCCCATGTTATCTGGGAATTAGTATTTCCTTATCTCCTCAGATGTGCCTGTGTGGAACCCTTTGTCTTGCCTGGATCATTGCAGCCCACTGCACCTGTCTCCATAGGGAACATCCAAATGAAGGCTTGCAAAGTCCTCCATCTGTTAGCATTTGACAGGCACTTCTGCCACAAAACTCTCAGGTGGTTGCTTTTGTACTAAAGTCAAAGTATTGAAGGGTTCACGGTGCCTTCTGTAAGAGCTCTTCTCTATACAGCATACATTTGTTCTCCAGACAGCACATCCATAAATGAGCTGGAAAAAAGAATGAGCTCTCAGGTGGTAGAGTCTGCTGATGATATGAAGTTATTCAAAATAAAAAAGACAGGAGATCACTATGAAAAACTACAGAGGGAAGTTATGAGGCTGTGTGACTGGGCAATAAAGTGAAAGATGAAATTCATTGCAGATAAATGTTAAGTGATGCATTTGAGGAGAAAGACTCTCAGCTTCTTGTATAAAATGACAGGCTCTGAGGTGACCATTAATGCAACACAATGAGACTTGCAGTTACAAGAGATACATCAATGAAAAATGTGCTCAGTACCTGCCAGATGGCAAAGTGATGAACCAAACAAGCAAGAAAACCCCAACAGAACAAATCCTGTGACTTCTTAAGAAGTTATCTGAGAAGAAAAGAGAAAACAAAACTGTATCAGTATAAATACATATGAGCCAGCAATGTGTGCTCGCAGCCCAGAAGGCCAACCATATCCTGGGCTGCATCAAAAGAAGCGTGGCCAGCAGGGTGAGGGAGGGATTCTGCCCATCTATTCCTCTCTTGTGAGACCTCTTCTGGAGTATTGTGTCCAGTTCTGGAATTCTCAATGTAAGAAGAATATGGATCTGTTGGAACGGGTCCAGAGGAGGGCTGCAAAGTTGATCAGAGGGCTGGAGCATCTTCCCTATGAGGACAGGTTGAGAGAGTTGGGCCTGTTCAGCCCGGAGAAGAGAAGGCTTCAAGGAGAACTTATAGTGACCTTCCAGTACCTGAAGGGGGCCTACAAGAAAGCTGGGG
Source organism: Cuculus canorus (assembly GCF_017976375.1). Classification (NCBI taxonomy): domain Eukaryota; kingdom Metazoa; phylum Chordata; class Aves; order Cuculiformes; family Cuculidae; genus Cuculus; species Cuculus canorus. The sequence continues at coordinate 3,970,826 of NC_071401.1, forward strand.
GGGGAGGACCATTTACAAATGCTTGTAGCGACAGGATTAGGGGCACTGGCTACAAACTGGAGAGGGGCAGATTTAGACTAGACATGAGGAAGAACTTCTTCATGACGAGAGTGGTGAAGCACCGGAACAAGTTGCCCAGGGAAGCTGTGGCTGCCCCATCCCTGGAGGTGTTCAAGGCCAGGTTGGATGGGCCTTGGGCATCCTGATCTAGTGGGACGTGTACCTGCCCATGGCAGGGGGGTTGGAAGTAGAGACTCTTTAAAGTTCCTTCCAATCCAAACCATTCTATGATCCTATAAAGAAGTGGGTCACCCTCATGCTGCATCCAGAGAGCATCCAAAGTACAAATCTAAAGAAAAACCCATCTTATTTTTATGGTAAAATGAAGCTGGTTGGATATTTTAAAAGAGCTTTCTGTTGGAAGCTAAGGTTCTAGAGGTAATCAGTAGCATTCTCACCTGACCCTCATCAATTATGTTCTTTACAATGCCACGGAGTAAACTGTTTCCACTGCAGAAATGGAAATGAGAGTCACAGGAAAGTATGCCTTCTTCTTCCAGTCTTTATAACCATAAAAGTGATTTCTATAGAACATATGAATTTGGAAATACTGTTGAAATTAGTGCAAATATTAAAAAGAAGTCACAATATCTATAGATCTATTTACTAACCAAGAGTTTTGACTGGAGAGTTCTGAAGACTTTACAGAACCATAGTTATTCATGATGCCAGATAACACAGAAGCAGTAGCAAAACTAGGATTAATTCCTTACTGGAAACTAGGACACTGGAATACACCACTGGGTGTGAATCTGGTATTTCTTTCGATTTATAGTACTGTCCTTCCAGGACACTACTTATACTAAAACCAGGAGAAAAATTTTCAGAAGGAATGTTTCAGTGGCCCAAACTAATTGCTAGAGAAGAAGCAATGATATTGTGATAACACTTACTAATGCAATGGATTAACATTGTGCTGTCTTGGATTTCTCCTTAAGATGTCAGAACCTTCTGGCAGGAAAGAATAAAAGAGAATTTACGTATCCCAAAAGAGTTTAATGAGTAGAGGGAGAATACAGTATTTCTGATTGCCTGTATGCTTCTGGCCTGCAGTGATGTGCCAGCTCACTAGGGAATAGAGCAGAGTAGTGAATAATGGGGAACTGGGTAATAGGAAAGCAGAAATTATTAATTATTTCTGTTACTAGACGCTTTTAATGGACTTAGTTTGTTCTACAGAGAAGGAAACACATCTGAGGGGAAGTAGATGAAAAAGGAATGACTCAAATTTCTTCCTTGGTTTACATATTGCCTATCTTCACATCTTTCTTTCTCATTTGGTGTTTATCTCTCTATTCCACTTTCTTCTTTCCCAACATTTTTTATGCCTTCAGCCTCCATATGAAGGTCTACCGTAGAATATATCTACTTCCATCCTCTCATAAGCCTGTGTGAAATGAGTTGCAAGTAATTGATCACAAAATTGAAATGTAACGATGGTGAAGAGAACTATTTGTGCTACTGATTTTGTATATTAATTAAGCAATAAGATCTTAATTGGAAGTGTTGGGAAGTGGTTTACTGCAAGACAGGAGTCTTTAGCACCTTATGGATTTCACATACATTTTCTGCCTCCTAATACGTGACATTTTTCTGGAAGGAAAGGAAGAACAATGGGAAGTCAGAGGACAAGAAATTTTTGTGACCCATGTCAAGCTGCACCCAGGTAGGGAGCAGTAAAAAAGTGGACTTCTGTAAAGCAGAGTGATATTATTTCCCATACACCACCTCTTAACTTTTTTTGCAGTTGGCTGAAAAGCTGTTTGGGATAAGACTTTCTTTTGCTAGAGACTGCTAGACCATGACTTCTAGCCTGATGTTCCTATGCAAGGGAACAGATGCCAGGCAGGAGGGTCCTCTGTAGGGACCTTTCTGCCAAGATACATGGGAAGGTGGGAACAGATAAGATCTGTATCTTGCACAGTAACATACTTTGTACTGTGTAAAAGGAAGAGAGGTCTTGAACTTGCGTGGTGCATGAGGAATAAGATATACACGCCGAGGAAAAACAAACCCTGATTTTTCCTTAACATGTCTAAGACAATCTAAGAAACTTAGATTTGGGTAATCTAGGTGATGAAGTTTGAAAAGAGATCACAGAGAAAAAGTCTGTTTTTCTGAGATTCAAAGATATTAACTGAAAAAAAAATGACACACATCTTAAATTTGCTCTTAAATCTCTGTGTGTGGAATCTGGCTTCAAAAACCTGAAATAGGTTCCTGGAAAATTCTTTTAAGGCAAGGGCATGATAAGGGGAGAACAGTAGATTTGGCAGGTCTGAGAAGCACTCTGTTACTTATTTTTGTTGACCTTTGCATTCACCTTGCTGCTGTGTGAAAGCATGATTTTTTTTAGAATAAAGCAGAGAGGAAATCTGTTCATATTAAAGTCCTGACACGTTCCCTTCCTGCTCAGATTTTATCCTAACACAGGGCATTTTGTCATGGTACAAGAACCCAGGAGAGCTATAAAGATGGTACCGATGTATTTTTACTGTTTAGTACTCAGAGTCTTGTTAAGGCAAATAAATTACAAAAAAAACCCAAACAACCAAACCCAAAATGTCTCATGCAGAATTCATAAATAGCCCTGGCGTTATCCAGAACTTCCCTCTCTTGTGCGAGTGTGTAAAAGAGTAGTCTGGAGGATGGAGGCTTTGGGAAGTGAAAAAGTTCGTGCAATGAGGGAACAAAACTGCTCCACAACCACCAGACTGAGGCCAAAGAAGCATCCTTTCTTCTTAGGACTGGTAACCTTAGACTCCTCTTACAGTCAATGGAGAGAAACAGGAACAGTTAATATTGCCATTCATCTTAATCAAAGGGGTGATCTGCCATGGAAGTACTGATCACTCTCCACTGACTTAATTGTCTACATATCTATAGAGACAGGCATCTCTATAAATGTATCTGTAGTCTAATTGCCTGTGGTGAAAGGAGACAAATACCAGTTACTGAGGATTTTGTTAGTACACAAATGTTACAAAACTGAAGTCAAGATGAGGTGAGTGATAACACTGTGTTAGGAGATCTGCAAAAAAAACCATAGCTTAAGATTCTCAGGCTCAGGACCTGAAATTTGCACACAATTTTCACTTTCTTTCCCTAAAGAGCCCATCTATCCTCGGAACTAAAAATAGTACTGGCTTACTTTGGAAGGTGGTTGTAAAGTCTGTAAAACCATGTACTTTTGACAATCATCACAGAAATACAAGGGAAGAAAATATGTGTGCCGGCTTTGTATCAGGACAAGGGTACCATACGAGAAAACAATTTGTAGGGCTGTGTACAGAACATTTTGCCATTGTTCTTTAACTGAATATAATCCATGCTGTGCAGTGACTGCCAATATGTCAGTCATTCTGTTTTCAGGATTTACTAGAAGACAGGAATTCTGTAATAAGCAATTCAAAATCTATTCCTATAATTATAACTTGTGAGAATGAATGCTCTGCTTAGTATCACCAGTGCTGAAGTACAAAAGAAAATCAGCACTTGTAGGAGAGGGTGCATCCCATCCTGACAGGGTTCTGTAACAGTTCAAATGATCGTAACCACTTGAGTACAGAAGCAAGTCTCTCATGGTATCTGTCAGCAACATACTGCTTACAATCAAATTTAGAAGTCTAAACATATGAAAACATGTAAAAAGTCTAAGCATTTTTCTAGAAACACTGCAGATTTCCCAAGATATCTGTGTAGGGCTGCCATGTATGACACAGGATCTAGGGAGGGTCTTTGAAGCTTGACTTTGGTGATACTCTAGGATAACTGAAGTGCTCTGCAGGCCTCACTTCAAGCATGTGAATTAATCTGTACAGAGAGTGTTCAGTTCTTAAGTGATAATTACCCAGTGACATTTGGGAGGTCCCGGAGAGCCTGAGATCCCCAGACAGAGCAAACTAGCATGGTGCCACACTCACACCAGCCCTGTCCTGTCCTGGTGAAGTGGCTACAGCTCAGGTGAGGGTCCCCACAACACCTGTAGTGACACTGTGGAGACCATTTCCAGACACTTGAACCCTGTTTTGTGCCACCAGGTGTAAACAAAGTGTCCATGCACAGAGCCAGTACATTGGAAAGGAAGTGCACAAAAGTCATGTTTGACAAAGCCAAGTGTGACGTCCTCAAGTTATTCAGAAAGTGCTGAGAAAAGGTACTGTTTTAAGATAGGAAGGTTACTATTAAAAGAGCTGTCATGGTAAATATTAGTCATGTTGTACCACATATCACTTGAAGATGTTGAAGTAGCGCTAGAACATGTACAGTGTAGGGCTCCATGGATTAGACTGGACTATGCTAAATAGAAAACTGCCTTGCCCCAGTCTGTGCCCCAAGGACAAAAACAGTGCAAAGGACAGAGTTTTGAATTCACTTTGAAAGAAAGTCCTCCCTCAGAGTTGAAACTTGATTCAAATCCAGTACAGTTCAGGGTTAAGGTACTTCGTATGAGCAATGACTAACTGACCTGTGATGCAGAAGGTACCAAAACCACTCAAATCATATTTTGACACAAGTCAATTACTTTTAAAAAAACATGAAATCAGGTCACCTAATCATATCAGGAACTCTCCATCACTCAGTTTCAATTCCAGTATGGTCTATGAACCTGATGTCTTGTCTTTCTGTGGTACCAAGCTGGGGTTTCTTCATTCTTGTGTGACTTGAATGTATTTTCCCTTGCTGTCTATCAGTATTTTCATATTTTACTATTCTACTTGTACTAAATATCTCAGTAGGTGAGATTCTTCACAGGCCATTAAGTGTTTGTGTCAAATGATAAACTCTGAAGTCTGTTTTTTTGTGCAAAATGTTTCAGTGTCCCACATCTTTTGTGACCTGGCATAGCACAACTGCTCATCTTTTGTGGGTTGTGCTGGAGACCCTGGGTGTATTCATCGTGCACGTTAGAAGTCTTGGTAACTAGCACAGAACAAGCAGTCATTAGAGGTGAGACTCACCTTGTCTCCTTTCGGTACTTAAAATGCAAATTTCTTCACCTTCTGGTGTAGGCTTCCTTTTTGCCAGTGGAGAGAAACAGGTGCTTTTAGGGATCATTCATTTGACCTGCTTCAGACATTGATTTAGGATGAAATGAAACATATGTTAGAAGGGCTATTTTTCCCCTACTGACTATAAAGTGAGCCTTGGGCATAACTTGGCTATAACCATAGGAAGGTGAAGTTCAGTGACTGAACTTCATCCTAGTATCAACCTGGTAGACTGTGAGTGATATAAGGGGTCCTATGCCGCACATACTTAGGGTGTCTTTAGTTATTCTGTCTGTGTTTCTGTTAAGGTTCACACTAGCACTTTTCCTGGTTTATGTTGGTCTAGATCTGGTATTAATGAAAAGGATGAATGCAAAACACTTACTCCATTAAAAAAGTGGCAGCTCAGAATTTGCTACAATCGCCCTACATATGCAGTCTTCAAAAAGTCATGGGGAACACCTGCTCCAGCATGGTGTGTCCACAGGCGGTAGAGTGACTACCTGAGCCACTATGGTCTCTCCCTGGCCTTCAGGAGAATCTCCACTGCAGCACTGGAGCACCTCCTCCACCCTCTTCTTCTCTGACCCTGCTCTTCATACAGATTTTTCTCACGCTTTTTCTCCTCACACCACCATGAGGTGTTTTGCTCTTTCTTAAACACATTTTCCCAGAGGTGCTACCATCTTGTCTGAGAGGCTCTACTGTGCACTCTGGTGAGTCTGCTGGAGCAGGCTGAAACCATCTGGAACCATCTGTCTGTCGCACCAAGCAGCCCCAACCTCTCCTCGCAGAGTCCATTGCAATCCTTCTGATGCTAACACCTTCTTATGTAAACCTAATATATGACTTTATTGCCACTTTCATTTTTTTATTATTTAAAGAATGTAGCTAGGGAAAAGAGAGGAAATCTATTCTTTCACCTGGTCCTGGCTTCTGCTTCACAAACCAGATGAAGTCTCAGGTGGGAGGGGTTCTTCCCTGAGAGAATCTGAGCATGGTAAAGGGGTCATGCTCAATTAGCACAAGATGAGGGAGCCCTGGGAAGGCTTTTTTCCTCTTCAGGCAATATAGCAGTGATGAAGAGCTTGTGTTAAGTATGGAGCTAGACCTCAGCTGTGATGGGAAGAAAGACATATTTTCTGTGGGTTTCGAAGATGACCAACTGTGTCAGTTGTTTCAGTGCTGCTGAGCTGAGAGAAACCTGGAGGAGTGGATGTTGCAGATGAGAGGTAAGGGTTGTTTATATCTCATCTATTCTTGTGTGTTTTTATGTAGTCTCTCTGATTTTTCGTATTGTAAAAGACCTGAAGCCCCCTAGAGACTTTATGTTTGCAGAAAAGGGACTGTTCCATCTTGAAGCTTTGGGGATGATGGTGTAGCTCCCATTTGAAATTTTCTTTGTGCACCGGTATTGGTTAACAGGGATCTTCATAGGGGTTTTGCCCAGAGCGGGATGCACTCCAATAGAGAGCGATTCAGGGATATCAGATCAGGATGGAGCAAACTCTTTGCTTCCTGGTGTTCACAGCTGTGTAGTGCATCTGAGGTAACTCCGAAAGTTGCTGACAGGACAAACTAAAATTAAGGAACTCCTGGGTATGTTTTAAATGTTGCTTCTGAAATAGTTTAACTTTTGAAGAGAAGGCAAAGAGTCAGTACTGTGGTGTCTCAGTGGAAATTGGACAACAGTCATTTTGTGTGCCTGGAAGCAAGTAATTGATTTTAGAATTTGCTGTGCTAGACAAGTACTGATGTTGTCAAATGTCCCATACCTTAATGTGACACAGCTGAAGTTCCTGTAATCCAGAGGACTTTTCCTTTGTGGTGTTGGGCATTCAGCAAGTGATCCACAGCCAGGTGCGACTTGACTTCCCTGTGGGCTTTCTCCCAGGCTGAGGAAGCAGGATGGCTCCAGTCAATGATGAGCTTGTAATTTTATTCCTTTCCTATACTTATGGCACAAAGGTGTTGCCTCCCCTCCAGCCTGCTACTAGCTCTTGCTGAAGGAATGAATGAGGTTTAGTCAGCTCCAGCAGGCGTCTGCTTTTCAAAAAGATGACTTAGTCTCAGTTTTGCCTCTCTGGCCAAAGCATTTAAAATAACTTTTTCTCAGAATTTAATCAGTCTTAATAAAGAGCTGTTTTGGAAGTCAGAGTTCTTCCTATAATAATGTTCAAGTCTAGGCACAATCAGTGTTCTGGTCCAGAACATAGCACAAAAGAGAGCACTTAGTGTCCACCACAGGAAGTAATTTTTTCCATATGAAGTAAACAAGTTGTCCTTAGTTACATCGTGCTACTGCTCGTTAGTGAGCCTTTTTGCTTGTTCCTAGCAAGAAAAAAAAAACAGCTTTAGGAGAACAAAAAGGCGTGTTGTTTCCCAGAAAACCTGTCCTGTGTCTCTTGAATTCAAAGAACCTTTTCCAAACAAGGGGTGTTCAAGGCATGTTTCGAATCTGCAGTTGGTGTAGACTGACAGCAGGTTATAAGAAGTCCCTTGGGCTTTAATCTAAGGGCTTTTGCTTTTGGGGGTATATGAGACAGAACTACAAGTTAGAAAAGTAGAAAATGTGTTTCTTGTAGCCACCTCTCTGGCATAATACTAACAAAAAGTTCTGCATGCCTACATGTACAATTTACTGAGATAGTGTATGGTTCTTGGGACACTGAAGGTAATGTAGCATAGAGGGAGCAGTGAAGATGAGGCTTATGGGAAGTCTTCAATAGGAATATATTTACCATGTCAGTTGGGCTCTCTTATAAAAGTGTGAGAATTCACAGGAAAGCTAGTGGATGACTTTCAGAGCAGTATCTCTCTTCACTATGTTAAAAATAGTTTATATTTGAGGCATAAGCTAAGGAACGGGTGAGATTTTTTCAAAAGATAACACATAGCTTCCATTTAAATTATGTGAAATTTAGGCATCGTATCTTCTTTTGGAAAATTCACTTATGCAACTTTTTGCTTGTTCAAAACCTTTGCTGTCATGGGATTGTTTTACTCCTCTCATTCAAGAAAGACGAAACAGAATGATGTGAATTTGTGGGAGACCTACTGGAAGATTTTCTGCTCTGTTTTCACCATTAGGTGGCAGCTTTAGAAGTTAGGCAGGAGAGCCACAGTGCTTTGTATTCTTGTTATGAATGCATATTATTATTAATATCTCTCACCACAGTCAATGTGACCCTGCATGCTTCATCTGTGTGCGCACATACTAAGTCAAGATGACTTCAGTCTTAGCAGTGGTCCAGCTTGTAAGGAGCCACTGAGAGAGTCAAAACTGGAACTGTGGGTGTGCTTAAATTGACATGACTGAAATTTCATCACATGTTAATTTTAAAATGAGGCTGTCATTTTCTGGAGAAGGTTTCCATTTGTTTTTATCATCTCTCTGAATGACATTGCATGGCACTTAACGGCAGTGTGTCTCTTTTTTATTGTAACTGTAGTGCATCATATACTACTGGTGTAGTCTTTACAAAAGTGGAGCAGAAGCTCAAGGAACAGAGAAGAAAATTAACTTGCATGTGTAAATTTATCACAGGATAAACTGAATAAGGCAAAAATGATGATAGGAGTTATTGAGAGAAGTATGTCTGTAGAGACAGCAAAATGTTTAGGTTACTAAACCAGCACACCTTTTAACCCGATTAAACAAGAGCTTAGACTATCTGTGTGTGCTGTATATAAATATATTTGTGGGGGGGAGGGGGGGGAGGAGGAGGAGCCGAACTGCTTTTGGGCAAAAGATGGTCCTCAAATACAAAAAAAGTTTTCTGATGTTTGTAACAGGAGCAGATACATCTGATGACCTCAGAGTTTCTTTTGAGGCTCAGGAAGACCTGGGAAGTAGCTAATCTGTTTTTGGTTTTAGACTTGGAAACTTTCCTAGGGCAAGGACCTATCTTTATAGTCAAGAGGGACACAGCTTAGACCTGTATTGCTTCTTTCTTGGAGTAAACATCAATACTTTATGCATTTCAATTGCCAAGAGTAATTTTGAATATAGTCAAAGTAGGTACCAGCTTACAGCAGTTGCCAGTCATGGGTGGGATAACAGCCATGGCACAGCTGTTTGCTTAAATTTTGCCAGAGCTATGAAAATCGGGTTGTTGGAAAGGTGTTGGAGTTGTAATGCTTCCTGAAAGAAGAAGTTTCTGCCATCATTATATCCATCTGCTCCTCCACTTCCAAAGCAGTGCATCTGGCTCTTCAGGTCTTTGTCATTGACTCTGTCTCAGCTTCGTCCCTTCTCTCCTGTTCTCCTTTCCCCACTACTCTGACCCTTGTTTCACTCCAATCTTTCATCTTCAGGGAAAATGCCAAACTGATTCAGTTGCTGCCAAGAAGCTTTGAGCCAATGCTGTCAAAGAACAAAAGCTTCAAGTCGTACAGTGTGGTACACGCCTGGAGCCTTATGCTGTTTGATTGCAATGGAAACTCTGAAGTGTTTATCAAATGATGAGTTCCACAGAACAGTTCCACAGTTGCCTCTGATTTAGGCAACTGACTAATCTTAGAGGGGCAACACAAATAAGCTTACAGACTCTAGAGATGCAGGGTAGTAACACTCGGGATTATTTCTCCTTTCTCCAAATATGCTCCTGTAATGAGAGCATAATTTCTGCTTTGGTGTGATGTAGTGGTGCAAGACATCCTTCACTGAGGCTGGTAGTGAGCTCCAGAGTTCGTATTTGCTTTATTTATAGCTGATGTGTTCTTATTGGTGCACAGGGAACACATCCCATACATGAGCGTGTCACACAGACACACACATGCATATCACGTTCATACACATAAAAAGTACATTTATTTATGGATTATCTTCTTTCAGACGGATAAGGACATTGGTCTAATAAACTAGCAAAAATGCAACATGGTAGGAAGACCTGTTTTTAATAGATAAAATACAGTGTTCTTATACCTGATTTTTTTTTTTATAATGAAACTGAAAACACTGTGAAGTATCACAGAATCACCAGGTTAGAAAATACCTCCAGGATCATCAAGTCCAACCATTCCTATCAACCACTAAACCATGCCCTTGAGCATCTCATCCACCCACCTTTTAAATACCTTGAGGGAAGGTGACTCAACCACCTTTCAGGGCAGCCAGTTCCAGTGCACAAAGACCCTTTGTGTGGAAATTTTTTTGCTGATGTCCAGCCTGAACCTCCCCTGGTGCGGCTTGAGGCCATTCCGCCTTGTCCTGTCCCCTGTCACTTAGGAGAAGAGGCCAGCTCCCTCCTCTCTACAACCTCCTTTCAGGTAGTTGTAGAGAGCAATAAGATCTCCTCTCAGCCTCCTCTTCTCAAGGCTAAACAACCTCAATGCCCTCAGCCACTCCCTGTAAGTCTTGTTTTCCAGCCCCTTCACCAGCTTTGTTGCTCTGGACACACTCCAAAGCCTCAACATCTTTCTTGTAGCGAAGGCCCCAGAACTGAACACAGTATTCGAGGTGTGGCCTCAGTATTCGAGGTGTGATCTCAAATAATTTGAATTGGAATGCACCTTAAAGATCATCTAGTTCCACTCCCCCTGCCATGGGCAGAGACACCTCCCACTAGATCAGGCTCCCAAGGCCCCATCCATCCTGGCCTTGAACACCTCCAGGGATGGGGCAGCCACAACTACCCTGGGTAACTTGTGCCAGCGCCTCACCACTCTCATCGTGAAGAAGTGGTGATTTGGATAACAGATTAATTATTATTGAAGAAGTTATAAACATCATGAATTTGAAGACAGATGGTTTCAGACTCTGGCTAGTACTTTGAATGCTCTTCTGCAGTCTGGTACAGTTGCTGTTATCTCTTTAGATTCCTGTTGGTATCTTTTTCCATGAAAAGCATGAAAATTTGACAAAATTGCATACTTCCAATTAGCAGTCTTGCCCAAAGCCACGTTTTGTCTTGTATGTCCTATCTCTGATAGTAAGCAGGTGAACGATGCTGCTTTGAATCCTGCCTGGCTGTCCCTCATCAAAATGCAGAGGGATCTGCAGGAGGGAAACCCTGGGTTGAAAACTGCCTGTTGGTTGTTGATGACACAGCCCTTAGTGCTGGTGGTCACAGCTTGAGGGTTTCAGAGCTCCTTCCCTCAGGGAGCCTTGATGGTATGTGTAGCCAGAGCTCTGAATGTCTGCCTCCCTGTGGCTTGCCCTTGAGCAAAACTGAACACCTGTACTTGCTGTTAAATTTCAATTTCAGACATAGTTTCAAAACGGTGACGAGGAGACACGTTTAGTATCAGACATAGGATCATTATCAGTGGTTCAGGGAAGAGGCAAAACCCAGAGGCTGTAGGTGAGAGCCAGCTTTGTTTAAAGGTTTGTGTTTCTGCTTACAAAAATGGGAAGTGGCTGAGACAAACTGCCATGACGAGTGGTGAGTCCTTCATCATTTTGAGTATTAAGTCATGATGCTTTCTTGGTGGACGTGCTTCTTTCAGGTAAATGTTTGGAAGAATTATTACAGGAAGCTTTATAGAGGAGGTTGGATAAGGTGATTATATAGTTTTGGCTCTAACTCCATTTACATGTAATTACTGATCATTTATTGCATGCCTCTCAAAAGTCTGCTTGTCCCATGCTTCTGATAAACATGTGATGCCTTTTTGTAAACTGGAGTATTTCCTGTATTGTGCAAAGATCAGACACAGACCCAGTCTCTTCTACAACTGTCTCATTAGGTGAGGTAGGTGAGCAAACAGAGGTATCTAGGTTTGAAGCAGCTGTGGCTCTCCTTTAGTCCTTTTGCTGGAATCAGGAAAATTGCCTTACGCATTCTAAACCATCTGAAATGTAATATAAGGATCAGGATTTCTTTCTTCGGTGGGTGGAAAGAAGGTCTTTTGATGCCTGTATTTCAGTAAAATCTACTCTTGCAGTTATAAGTGGTTTTTTAATAGTTAATCTTAAATTTCCTTAACTGCAGTCTAAGCATAGTGCATAGAGATTTACACTTGACAAACAATTGACACTATTCTTCTTTATGACATCCATTTATGCAGCTGCACTGTAAACTGTTACCAGCTTGCCACATTTATCTTTATTCTAGACAGTATACACCTACCTTGCTTTTTCCTTTTTTTTTTTTAATTTTCTTCCTCCTCTCTATCCCATTTTTTCAAGTTTTTCGGTGCTATTTTCCTAAAATTCTTGGTAGTGTTTGAAGTCTAGGAGCAAGAAAAACATTTGAACCATTGCTTAATGGCAGGTAGCCAAACGATTTACCATTGTTGCAATTCCATTGATGTACCCAAGGTAAAGTCTGCCAATGGTAATGCCAGCTAGAGCGAAATACACTTAAATAATCATTTGACACTTATGAGAATTATATTAACTTTCTGAATACTGGAAGTGACTCAACATCTACTAGAGTGAGTGCCAAAGTTACCTGTTGGGTTGACAAAATTAGCTACAGTATTCAACAACAGCTAGTTGTCCACACATTTGGGTTTCTCCCTATATAATCATAGAATAGTTTGGGTTGGAAGAGACCTTAAAGATCATCCAGTTCCAACCTCCTTGCCAGGAACACCTCCCACTAGATCAGGCTGCCCAAGGCCCCATCCAACCTGTACTTGAACACTTCCAGGGATGGGGCAGCTGCAACTTCCCTTATCTTTATAATATCTTAAACATCCAGCTGTGATTTTTTTTTCTGACAGAACTCGACGATCTGATGGTGAATGCTTTCAAAACAAGTGTTCTTTGAATGATTTTCAGTTATGGATAAGAAACAGCTGAATTTCCTGCTTGTTTTAATGGAAATATTTCCTCAGAAACCAAGGAACAGGAGGTATTTCTGCTTGCAAAGAAGTTTTGATTGTCTCTTGTAAAAGAGAAAATAATGCTTTGACACCTGCTCAGTACTGGGAGTTGATTTTATTTATTTATTTATTTATTTATTTATTACTTTTTTTTCCAAATTCCTTTCATTGCCTTGAGCACCTGGCAAAGATTCACTAGAGCTGTTTGGCAGCAATATAATGTAGTCACAGCAACTAGGCAACTACTGTAAAGTAGTTTTCCTTGGAGGAAAGGGCAGAAAGCAGTGTGCTGTTGCCACGTCCTGCACATGAATCAAAAGGGGCCTCTGAAGCCCTGGTCATTTCTCTCAGGTTCTGGCTGCCCAGTGAGGAAAGATGTGCTCTCCACAGATTTGATGATGTTGTTCTCCAAGCCATTAAAGAATAATCCACCTTCTTTTATCCCTCTTTGATTTTATAGGATTTGTTATAACCTCCTATTTTTTCTCTCTTTCTCTGAGATAAATCTTCTCTTCCCTTTAAATTCCTGAGTCTCTGGGACTTTTGATCTATTTACTGTTCTTGTGTTTGCCTTTCTTTACTCATGGAAACTGATGCAGCAGGACAGATGCTTTTTTCTGCCTCACTGTTGACTGTCATACCTGTATGGAAAATGCTCGCTGGGGCTTTTGAAGTCTCTGTTCTATAACATAAAGAGGTTTATTTTGCTTCTTCCTAAATCGTGCTGTGCCATAAAATTAGAGGGTTTTGTGAAATTAAATGTCCAGTTACTTCTGATGGGTGCGTGCAACAAGTTGCGCTCATGTATTTTTGGATCTGAGAAGGTGTGCTCACCATACAGTCAAAACCATTCTTATTTTGAACACCCTTAACTTGCTTTTCAGAGTAGATTATTGGATGTGATTTCACAAAGAACTTTGAGTAATGACTGGACCACTGTGAAAATTATGATCTGCTAAGGGATAATTTGTGAGCTGAAAGTTCATGGGAGGATACTGTGTATAATACATTAGAGTAGTCTCCATAACAGTCACTGTCACTCTTCCTATTTGCTATGTGTTTTCTTACTTTGCTGATTAATACACCAGAGCTACAACAGTAGTTACAGGAAACATAGAGGCACTTCTGTTCATTGGGCTGCACAGCTCCACAAATTGTATGCCAACTACAGCCAGCAGGAGGTCACTAAATTATTTTTCAGTGTTTTTCAGCGTGTCTCAGACACTTTTGCTTATGTTTTCCAGGCCCTTTAGAGAATTTATCTCTGTGGTCTAGGTAGCTTCACTGGTACCACTATTTTATTGTGTCCCAGCAGTGCACAGAGCAGATAGCATCCCACTGTTTTCTGTTGCTGTCACTTGCTGCAGAGTAGCAGTGCTGGAAAGTTACTGTAGAGAACAGAGAGTTGATGGTAAGCCAGTCTGAATTTTGGTTTTCCTCTGCTACATGCAGCATGGCTGGGAATCCTGAACCCTTTCGTATATTGTGAATAATTCCTGTCAGTCTCACGGATGGGCTAGAATGTAAAGGTCCATCTTGTAAGATGAGATGTAGAAGAAGCAGCAGTGAATGTGATTGAGAAAGGAGGTTTCAATGCATATGACTTGATGTGTGATGCTGTGACCTGGAGGCTGGTTTTTAGCTGTCTGTTGATAAATATGCCTACTGAGGTCACCAAGGGCACAAACACCTATTAACGCAAAGAGAGGGCAGTAGACCCAAACTGCCTTTCTACTGCTGAAAGCAAGGGTACGCTCCACCTTTATCTCTGCAGAGGATTCAATTTTCTCACTGCACACTGCTGTAATTGCTGAGGGCACACGCATTCCCCTTGCTGCACTCCTGGACTGTATAACCTCTCTGAGTTTCATGTTTGCGCTGGAGAAGTTTTTCTCTCTAGTGGCTAAAACTCAGGTTACAGTCTGAGCACCAGTTTCATGACCCGAGTCTACCAGGCATCACTTGATGACCTGGGTTTTTCTTATTCTGCAAAGTGAACCTCCCCCTGTCCGTGCCTATTGTGGCAAATACAGAGAATGTGCCTCTTACAAGGTACTGTTTTGACGGGTCACTGCTATTAACAGTTGCTTCTCTGCCCCATCTTTGACCTTACGGTACTGTGCATTTTTAAGACTGTAATCATGTCAAAAGACTGATGTAATCGCAGGGCAAAACACTGGAAAGAATGGGGTCAGGGTGAAAGCTTTTATTCCAGTATAAATATCTGAAATAACAACACAGGCACTCCCAAGTCTTGACAATGCTTTTCTCTGTGCATGTGTGTTTCCTTTCCTTTTTAATAAAATGTGCACTGTTTCCACATTCCCAATTCTGTCATAGAAGTGTTGGAATAGGATGGGCTATGTGTTAACCTCTTGAAAGATTAGTGATCGTCTAACAGAAATTTTAATGGCTCATTGTTGTAAAAGGAATTGTTGCAGTACTGATGGAACATAAACATGATTCAGATTTAAAAATAATACATTACTCCGAGTTCATTTGCTAACTCCCTCGGGCTAAAAGGGCAAAGTGCAGCCACTGAAGGGCAGAAACCAAGAAAATACAGACAAGTCCTTCTGACTTGACTGATATGCAGACAAACTCCCATCACTGAAGGAGGTCTGATTGTTTTACAGGTGTAAGTAGGTACACCTTTATGGGATTAAGAAGAACCTTCAGATTTACAGGAGCCAAGAGTCTAAGCCCAAATATTTTAAGTTTGGCACACAGTTGGAAGAATAGAAATTTATTGTCCATCATTTAGTTTTATTGAACATCTAAACTAGGTTTTTTAATGTCTCCAGCCTGTACTTCAGCCCCAAAGGAAAAAAAACATGGAAGTAACAGGAAAAAAACATGGAAGTAACAGGAAAAAAAACAGGGAAGTAACAAAAGTATGAGATCTAGTCTAAAAATGGAATGTTGGAGATGGGTTTTAATTTGAACTGTTCGGTCAGTCTGTTTGTTCAGTGACCACATCATCCCCTGTGTGTATCTGACTCAAAAGTCCCTTTGGCCGAGGTATGGGTGCATCTACTTCAACAACATGTTGCCTATAACCACTGATGAGCTAACCGGCACTGACTGTTCACCGAGAGTTGGTGTAAAACGGTTTGTTTTGCATTGCTGTCTGCTGAGAGCTGGCTGAGTAACCTGATGACTTGTCTAACATGTTTTTCTATCTCTTTTCTTAACTCTGTCACTGTTCTTGAGAAGTTGCAGTAGGAGCCAGGGTGATACATGGAGACGCAGTGAAAGGAGGAGGCAAGCGTTTATGTGACAAAGTACATATTTCTTATGCAGCTGTTTACACCTAAGTTGGTAGTTGAACCTCCTTTTGTAGTTAGGGGAGAGAAACAAGAGCTTCTGAGATTCAGCTTCTCTCGTCGTAAAATAGTCAGCTAAAATGGGTCAGATAAAAGTGCCCTTTCCTGTGTGTTTACAGGAAGAACCTTGAGTGACTAGCTTCACTGCAGATGTTTAATGAGCTATCCCACCTTGGCTTGATGTTACCTGCCTTAGGGTTAGGGCAGTGGCTGACATGCATC
This sequence comes from Cuculus canorus, assembly GCF_017976375.1. NCBI lineage: Eukaryota > Metazoa > Chordata > Aves > Cuculiformes > Cuculidae > Cuculus > Cuculus canorus. Next base: position 3,987,198 of record NC_071401.1, read on the forward strand.
GAAGGTATTTTGTTCCAAATGGATGTGGCTGTAGTGAGGGGCTCCCTTTCTCTGAGCTGGTGCCATGAGGTCTGATTTATGGCTGCATGTGGAAGCAAACCTGTGTCCCATGGTTGTATTGTAGTCTCAGTGATACTCCTTGATCATGAAATTGCCTGAAATTAAGTGGGATAAATCCCAGTCTAAAGTGGTCAGTGTGTCTGTCTCCACCGGTTTCATGAGGAATACTGAGGAGTCTTGGTTTTGTGCTGTGATGTGGAACAAAAAAGCATTTGAACTAGTCCTGTGAGTAACTCGTGGTAAAACTACAAAGCATCAGAAAGAACTGGCTAGGTCTGACTTCTGTTAAATGAGGGATCAGTTTTCAAATACTTGAAGGGGATACTGAGAAGTAAGAATTATATTAGTCTATTGGAATATTCCTATAATTTCAAGCAGTTATTTTCTTAGTACCATTGCACAGTGTTTTTTTAATACTTGCTATTATCAATTTAATAAGCACCCTGATGTTTGTATCTGTTCCTGAAAAAATATCTGGTTCTTGGAAGAGCTAAATGATCTGTTTCTGTTCCTTTTCTCCTTTTAACTATCATTCCTTCTGCTATCAATCCCCATACACTTTTTGGGTCTTTTTTAAAAACAAACCAAAACAAAGCACAGACCAGTGAATGAATATGTATGTTAAAGTCTACTAATTGTTGTCTGGAGACATGACAAGAGAGTTTCCAAGTGGAGTTTTCAAGTACATTAGCATAATGATGGTATTGTGCCTACGCTTATTTCCCAAACAGTTGTGTTTCCTCCAAAATGTAAGTTGTGTAGATAATTAGGGCTTATATTAGATAGCTGAAATTAATTTTTTCTTTAAGAAGTTCAGACTCGGCTAAGAAAATGTAATTCTAAACAGAATGGTAGAGACACTGCTGTAATTGAATGCTGTGGTCCTAGCCTAGGAGATCATGCTGACTGCACTGTGTGGTTAATACGATTGCAGTGAATGCACTGGATGATATCGTTTAATAGGAGGAACTTGTGCTAAGCATCATTATCAATTCTGCATGCTTTTTCAATTTCAGATTGTGGTTAACTGAGTTGACATTAAATTCCCCTTTTCTTTTGCCACACACTGCAGAGATTAATTGTTTTGTGGCCAGAGATCAACAGAATATCGATCTACAAGTCAAATCTGTCTACCCACCATTTACTTGCGTTTTTGCTTCCTACATGGCAGAGTAAATTAAACGGATCTGCTACTCTAAGTTTCTATTTCAACATAAATCTCTCTTTTTATCTTAAGCTCTTTATCATGACTTAGCAGTGAATTCTGCTCACTCAGTTATTCCTGTCTGTTCAGATTCACCAGTTCTGGGATTCTTCATGCCAGACGATATCTGCTTCAATAGGATCAGAATAATTTAGCAGCTCTGAAAATGTTACTGTCATTTATTCTAGGAGTCAGCTGTCTTAGAAGGACAATCAAAGGCCAAAGTAGTTTGCATGTATTGGCAAACTATTGCTTGTGTTAGTACTGACTTTTAATTTCATGACAAAGATGAGAAAGTAAACATTATTTTGGAAACTTTATTCAATAGAGATTCCCGAGGAAGTTTTTCCTTACTTATAAAAGAATAAACCAAATGTAAATACTGGAATTTCATATTCATGAAAAGGAAAAAAAAGATCTTTAGAAGACTGGCATGCATGGGCTGGAACAATGAAAGACTGTAAATAATATCCTCAAAATGGTTTGGCAATGAAGTTGGTCACTATATTTGTATATTAACCTAATTGAAACATACTGTCTCAAGAACACAGGAGCAAAGTGCTATCCAACAGTAGAAAAAAAAGCTATCCAACAGTACCTATCTCAGGAACAATACAAAGTCTGTATTTATGTCAGAAAAGTAACAGATCCAAGCATGAATCCAGAACGATCCACCCTGTGTGTCTTGTGCTTCATTAAGGAGGTTTGGGAAACAGGCCCAGCCCCTGCTTAGAGAAGGAGAACCTGTGATCAGATTCACAGCAGGCTTTTGCCAACAACAAATGTCACCAGGTGTCCAGTTCTGGAACCCTCAACATAAGAAGGAGATGGGGATGTTGGAATGGATCCAGAGGAGGGCTACAAAGATGATCAGAGGGCTGGAGCACCTTCCATATAAGGACAGGCTGAGAGAGTTGGGATTGTTCAGCCTGGAGAAGAGAAGGCTCTGGGGAGACCTTAATAGCGACCTTCCAGTACCTGAAGAGGGCCTCCAAGGAAGCTGGGGAGGGACTTTTTACAAAGGCTTGTAGTGGTAGGATCAGGGATAATGGGTAGAAACTAGAGAGGGGCAGATTTAGACTAGACATAAAGAGAAATTTCTTCACGGTGAGGCTAGTGAAGCATGGGAACAGCTTGCCCAGGGAAGTTGTCAGTGCCCCATCCCTGGAGGTGTTCAAGGCCAGGTTGGATGGGGCCTTGGGCAGGCTGATCTAGTGGGAGGTGTCCCTTCCCATGGCGGAAGCGTTGGAACCAGATGACCTTTAAGGTCCCTTCCAACACAAACTATTATATTGTTCTATGATTCGTACACCCTATTCCTGTGTGATTATTGCAAAAAAAGTATTCTGTTGAGAAGTCTGAAGAGGGTTTTTTTAACACAAATAATGGGCAGATCTGAATTTGGTGACTAAATAAACACACCACACATCTGGAAAGAGAAGAAGAAATAAAATGAAGACAGCTTCTGATATACGGTTTATATAGTGTAGACTGGAAGGAAAAGGAAAGCAATAAAACTGTATCTGACCTGAACTTCCAGAAATAATGAGTTTCTACCCTACTTATTATGAAATATAATAAAATGACTGATATGAAGAGGACTTGGTTAGTTTGAAGTATATCAGTTAAAGCTGTCAGAAACTTTGTAAATTTCTCAACTGTGAAGCGTGAGGTTTGCTTTAAGAATTTTTCCAATCTTGATGTATCAAAATGAGCTGTCATATGGCAAATAACCATCACTATTTTTTCAGCATTTGCTGGACACTCTTTTAGACTTGTGCGTGGTAGTTTTTTATACAAAAGTCTGATGAAGGAGTGTTGGTTTTGCTTATCAGGGCTCAGGATGGGCGTAAATCACCTTAAAAAAATCTTTGCAGATGTTACCTCAATTAAATTGTCTTAGAATGGTAAAGAATAGTTCTGCTGCTGATTTTTGCTGTTAAAACTTTAAAAAATATATTTTTAGCAGCACAGATTACAGATGAAACTGCTGGATTTTATAATGGTTTTGGGCATCTACATTTCCATAGCTCTGCATTAACTTTGAAAAGCCATTTGTTCTGGATGTAAGCTTCCAGGCATGTTGGTCAAAAATTCCACTGATGCTGAAGTAGTCTGGAGTTAATATTAGAATAAGATAAAAAAGGTAAGTAAAAGAAAATTCGACTATGTTTCAATATAGTAACGTACTGAGATTACTTAAAGGTTTTAGATATCTTGACCAACGATTATTTTTATATCCTTTCTACTATAGATTGTGCCTTTAGAAGGGACATTGAATGAGTGTTTTGCCTTATTTAAATATTTCAAGCATCAGTAGCTCTCTTTCCACTCACCCTGCATCAAGATTTTCTTGTAGTTACAAGAGAGAAGTTCTATTCTCTGCTAAAAGAAAAGCTTCTAATCTCTTTAATACACTCCTGTAATGGAAAACAATTTTTAAAATTTCTAGTATTGTTGAGTCTTATGGGTTTTTGTGTATTTTGAGGGTTTTTTTATCATCACAAGATTTGATATTCTCTTTGGAGTCTGAGCTCTGGGTATGAGTGGCATATAAAAATCCTGGTTTGTACCAATGGAAGTGGTGTTTTTTGCTAGGGGTGTGTGGTGTGGTAAAGTGTGATCCCTAACAGCTCCATGGAGTTCAAAAAGCAATTTAAAGCGGTTTCTTCACTGTTGCTTCATTATGTTCTGTCACAAGAGAGGAAGAACAGAAAGTAGAGTCAAGCATGATTGTTTAAGAATAAATGGTGACTTTCAATTTGTTCAGTGAGAAAATAAGTGTTCTTTCTACTCTGCATTCTCTTGGGTTCTATGTTGTGGACAGTAAAGATACTTAGATAAAGGAGGAAGAAAAACACCATAGGAAAAGTCTGGTCTTGAGGTCTAAGATTCTCACCTGGATCAGCAAAGTTCACCGTGTGAGGATATGAGTACCATGAGATCCTCCAACACCAGAAAGGTCTTCTCCCACTTTCTGGAGGATGAGGAAAGAAAGCATTGACCAGAACACACAGATCGATGCTGACCATGACTAGTAGTAATCCTAAGATAGTTTCTTTCATAAAAAGTCAATTTATGCTTGTAAAATGGTTGCAGCAACGTTGTACTTCATCAAGATGAAAAACACTGCTTCCAGTAACTTTGTTTTCCTGCAAAACTGTAGGCAGCAGAAAGGGGCACTATGTCATCCCAGTGACATTTTTATAATCATTAGCGTTTCAACTTGAAATTCTCAATAGCAGCAGAGAGGCTCAGTCGCTGAAATAAATGTGTCTGCAATACTGATTAGAAACTGCAAGTATTAGCTTGATGTCTCTGATGTTATTGCTTGCTGAAATAAAAAGGAAAAAATGTTCAAAGGCACAGACATAATGTACCTGACTTCCCCAGACCTATCAAAGGGTTAGCATCAATAACCAAGTAATGGCTGCTTTATAGCTTGAATTTTCTGACCTGATGTTTGCAAAAGGCTAATAAAAAGCCACACTGCTGAGAGGAAAATTTAGGTTGGAATGATTGTAAAAATAGAATAGTAATGCTAAAGCAATTTGTATCGGTCTTAGAGTGGGAGTTAAACCTATAACTATGCTCTTGAAGAGCAAGCTGAGGGGGAAGAAAGCTTCATCTTTGCATGCTCATAGCTAAGTGTGCTACGAAGGGAGGTTTGTATAGGAAAAATTCTTTAGTTTTTAAATGTTCCCTTTCTGCTCTACAAGAGGACCTTAACCACTATCAAAGTTTAGGCTGTTTGAAACAGGCATTTTAAATGACATTGCAGTCAGCATCATTTGGGTGCAACCTAGAGCTGTCATAACAACATTACGTTAAACTTCATGAAGGCTACATCTTGGGCTTTAGTCCTCCAAATACTCATTCAGCCATTTAATTTTTATTTATCATCAGCCTTCATGGAACTGGAACTATAATGCGGAAAGTACTCCATTTACAAAGGTGACAGTTTTGGTCTTAAGAATATGAGAACTCACTGCGTTCACTGGAAGCAATGGAATAATATCCCTTAAAACCAGCTTGTATGCGGTGATATACTGCTATGTTACAGGTATTTATGGCAGCTTCAATTTAAATACAGCACTGTTAATTTTAACTTGACTTTTGTATCTGCTTCAAGTTTCCCCACTATTGAAAATAAATCCTAGGGAAGGGAAACAAATTATATTGGTTATATTGCATCTTAAATAATTTGTACTTTCTCACTTTAACGTCTGGGCAATATGTGCATAGAAGTATAAAGAACATCTAATAGAAAAGGGATTTTCGCTCTCAGATGTAATAAACACTTTCCTCCCCCCTTTTTTTTTTTTTTTTGTTTGAAGCTTGAAAAATCTTTCCATCTAGGAAACAAAGCTTGGGAAAACAGTTGCTTACGTTATGCAGTCTTCACTGAAATCAAACTTCTGCAGATTTGTCACAAAATACCATCAGCACCTCTGAAGCTTGTACTTAGCCTTTTATATGTGAAAGATCATATTGGGACACCTTTGGATATCACTGGGCTCAGAGAAGCTGTACTAAAAGCTGGATGATCAGAAATTATTTCTTCAGCTATAACAATGTGAGTTGTAAAGTCCATGGTGTCTACCAGTTATTAGCCTCCTTTCTACACTCAGAAACCAGGTAACATACTGCCTGCTATACACTTTCGCTCTGTATCTGGGATGACATATGAAAGACTTATTTTCTCTTCATAAATGTAGTCCGTTGAATATGCAAATGCACTTATTCAGGTAATAGTCTGATGGGACAAATAAAATGAAGAAGAACAATGGGAGGTGAAATAAATGCTTTAACCCTTTTCTTCACGAAGTGGATTATTTCACTTCTTGTTCAATAATTTTATTCTATAGGTAGGTCAGGTTTATCTAGTTGTGTACTCGTGCCTATTATGACAGAAATGAAAAGTTACATGTGCCTTTGCAGAGCCAACATTGGTGATATAGTCAAGTGTCTTCTGCTAGTCCAAGTTCTACACCATCTTTCTAGGCGGCTTCTCTCAAATGCTGCAAAGAGTTACAATCTCTATTTTCTTTGTAGATCTGTGTTTTACTTTCCCATTTTCTTAGCTGCCTCCTGTCTCCATTTTTTCCCCAGCTCATAATCTCAATGCATCAAGGAAACTTCATTTAGATTTATACACTTCCACCTTAAACTCATGAGTCTGAAATCCTGCCTGTGCACGTTTTCCTCCAATTTGTATTTACTGAGTTTAACTTTGGAACAATATATAAGTGAGAGATGCCTAATATAGAAAATGGACAACATTTTATTCTGCAGCAGTGCCTGTCAATTGATGAAATGGATATGGAAAACAGGTTCTTCCTTCTTTCCATCCTCTCAATAGGCCACTTGGTTATAAAAAGCCGGTAGACACGCTGTCTGTCTTCCAGCAAAAAATGGCAGGCTTAACTAGTTTGGAAAAAATAAAATAAAAAATCTTTTTTTTTTCAGTAGTAACCCAGTATTAAGGAATGGTACCTGGTCACACATCTGCTTAACTGTTTTACATGCAGACCACAGGTGGTTCTCTGCATTCATGTTGTAAAAGGTGTGAGTTCTACCTAAGGCAATTGTTTCCAGCCCCTGCTCATAACCATCGTCCTGCTTGTAAGATCTCCCAGCTTTGCTGTAGCAGGTTACAGCTGAAGCTCATATGGAGAAAAAAGCATGATAGTACCGTGTGTGCTGTTGTTACACCAGGGTCAAAGTAATGCAAGGACTACTGATCCAAATAATTCCTATGGACCTATACACCATAGGAATTATGGTGAACCTCATAATTAATGCCACCATTCCGCTGTACGGGTACTGCAGCACAGAGATATGTGCTGGTATACGAAATAAGCAAACCAGAGAACATTTTGAAGCACAGGGAACTTGATAAACTGTACTGCTTGCTCTTTTCATGGCCCAGTTTTGTACTATTTCAGTTACTTTTCTTCTAGATAAATGGAGAAGGCTGACACTGAAGAACGTTCAGATGAGTTGGTTAAAGCCACCGGTCTTGGGGTCTGAACCAGTGTATGAACCTTTTCAGCTAAGCACTGGATACAGAAAGAGAAATTAAGTGTTCTGCCTTATCTGAATCTGTGGCAGAGCAGAGCTGAATGCTGCTTCTGACCTGTGAGAGTAGTCCACCAAGTAGCAGGTTACTGCTTTTCCTCCATCTTCTGCACGATCATCGTGAATGGTCATCACACCATGCACCAGTGATTCTGTTTTCTCGTTTATAATAACAGTAAAAACAACACCAGCACAATGTAATTCAGTGTCAGAGAAACCTTGTCTTGTTGAATTTTTTAGATTTCTTATATTCTTCTGACTTTGGAAGAAAACACAGCACTGCGTTTCCTATGGTAATTTAAATAATAACAAAAAAAGGTTTGTATTTTTAATGTTTGGAAGCATTTTCAAAGGTGCATCTTTAAAGAAAACATTACAAACAACTGTTACTCTGCATGGACAGTAACTCAGTGGGTTGAGTAATTCCTTAATATTTTATACTAATCAACTTAAATGAAAAATCATCCCGTACTACTGGTGTCTTTGCAGAAAATTCAGGATCATGGCAAGGACAATAGCTGAAATTAGAAAATTAAAGGCCTAGTTTCCTGTCTTTACAGGACAGGATACAATAATAAGGTGAAACAAATCTTAAATACTGAAAATAAACACTATATTTCTTTTTGATATGTATTTATTTTCATGGCTGAGAAAATCAAACAAAGATATTTCTAGTGGATCTTGGGTAGAATATGAAATTCTACACACTTTCATGAGCAAAGCAAGATAATGTCGGAGCATTGTTCTTTACTAGATTTGTGCTTTCCATCACTCAAGGCAGAAATTAAATTTTCAGTTTATTTGTAAAACCGTTTGTTAAGGTTAAAACCTTCACTTTTTCCTTTCACTAATTTATCCATTTGGCCAACATAAAAAAAGAGCTCTAGTCAAGCCACTGGACTTCTAGGGATAGCTGCATGATTTCTAGACAACGCTTTGTTTCGTCAGTGTCCTCTTTGTTCATCCTCTACCATACATTTGGCCTCAAAATATCTATAAATCAAAAGATGCCTGCAACAACTGAAAATCTTACATCTTTGTCTCTCCAGTGTGTCTTTCTCTGTCTTCTTATGTCTTCATTGTCTGATTTTTTTTTTTCTCCTTTTCCTTTTGATTTTTTTTTTCCTGTGGGAACTAGGTACTATTCTTTCACTCTTTGGTGTCAAAATCCCATTCTGATCTTATTCTTGAATTCAGAAACAGATCTAATTCTTTTTCTTCCACTGAGAAAATAGATGCTATGTATTCTGCAACTTTTCTCAACATTTGTTGATTTCTGATCACTCTGATAATGTTATTATATTTCTATAATACATTATAAACAGCATATGTCTTTTTAGGACAGCTGTTTTTAAGGCTCCAGGACACAAAGGTACAAGTGTTGGCCATCATCCTTCCAGCTGTAAGCAGAACATCCTTTTTCAAAAACCCTAAGATAGAAAAAGATAAAATAGTGAGGTATTTTCAAGCCTTTCACTTAAGTTTAGGAACCTTTTTTACTCACTGTGAAAACCTGTCGCATCAGAATTGATTCTGTTCTATCTGAACAAGGTACTACAATTAACTGCAGCATAACAAATACAATCCTTTAACCTCTTCAAGTGTGAATGAGTGTTCAGTACAATCTTAAAGAGTGAGAAGTACCTGATGAATAACTTCATTAGTAAGAATCTGGCTGTGGACTGACAGTGCCTGAGCAGACAGAGTCAAAATGTTTCCTATATATTATTCCTTGTACATTATTGCTACTTCTGATGCTCTGGTGTGAGAGCATTTTCAGGAATACAGTGTTAGTATTCTGAGTACAGGAAACTAAAGATCTTGGCTTCCTGCAGATTTGTATCATAGTATAGTTTGGGTTGGAAGGGACCTTAAAGATCATCTAGTTCAAACCCCCCCTGCCATGGGCAGGGACACCTCCCACTAGATCAGGCTGCCCAAGGCCCCGTCCAACCTTGCCTTGAACGCCTCCAGAGATGGGGCATCCACAACCTCCCTAGGCAACCTGTTCTACTGCCTCACCACTTTTATAGTGAAGAAATTCTTCCTAATGTCCAGTCTAAATCTACCCCTCTCCAGTTTGTACCTGTCCCCCTGGTATCCCGTGACTGATTGATTTTGGTGTCTAAAAATATGAGATCTGAGTGAAGCTTTCCCATGGTTAATATGTTGGGGGAAAGGGGAGGGAGGAGGAATAACTTTAGATTCTCCAGCATCCAGCACATCTTTAGCTCATGTGGCACTACAGTATTTACTTGGGATATTTATAGGCTCTTTGTCATCTGCTTGATCCTCTGCCTGATCAGTACCACAAGCATTGTGTGTACAGATATTTTTAAGATGTCCACCTTTCCCTGAAATATGGTTTAAACTTGTCAGTGAACTAAAAAAACTACTGGAGTGAAAAGGGAGAAAGACACAAATACAGGTTATGCAATTACATAGGCATAGATCTCCCAGAGGGGCTCACCTGCCATGGCAGTCAGTGTTACAGCACTGAAGTAGTGGCTTGGTTCAAGAATGTGATTCACACAAAGCTGAAGTACAGTGAAAGTAGGTGGATGCTGAAGAATGGCGCTTTCAGCAGTGGATAGATTAAGAAGGGAGAGGATAAACCAGCAAATAGAGAGTGCCAAAGAGCTCACAGCCCAGAAAGCCAACTGTATCCTGGACTGCATCACAAGAAGTGTGGCCAGCAGATTGAGGGAGGTAATTCTGGCCCTCTACTCCTCTCTTGTGAGACCTTATCTGGAGTATTGTGTCCAGTTCTGGAATCCTCAAAATTAGAAGAAGATGGAGCTGTTGGAACGGGTCCAGAGGAGGCTACAAGAATGATCAGAGGGTGGAGCACCTCCCATACAAGGAAAGGCTGAGGGAGTTGGGGCTGGCCTTGAGAAGAGAAGGCTCTGGGGAAACCTCATAGCAACCTTCCAGTACCTGAAAGAGCCCTCAAGAAAGCTGGGGAGGGATTTTTTACAGATGCTTGTAGTGATAGGACTAGGGGCAATGGGTATAAACTGAAGAAGGGCACATATAGACTGGACAGAAGGAGGAACTTTTTCACAATGAGGGTCGTGAGGCACTGGCACAGGTCACCCATGAGGCTGTGGCTGCCCCATCCCTGGAGGTGTTCAAGGCCAGGTTGGATGGGGCCTTGGGCAGCATGATCTAGTGGGAGGTGTCCCTGCCCATCGCAGTGGGGTTTGAACTAAATGATCTGTAAGGTCCCTTCCAACCTAAACTATGCTATGATTCTATGATTTTAATCAACTACCTTTCTCCTGCATTTCTGTGCCGCTGCAGCCCAGGGCATGAGTGTTAAAAGTCTTCTGTTCTGCACACAGCAAGGGAGAACAAGTTTCTGCTTGCTTTTTGCAGAGGAGCTGTTTAGTTAGGGCATTCTGTGGTAATCAGTACGTAGGCTCAATTCCTATATTTCTGAGATGGAATCAAATCTCCTACTTCAGAGCAAAGGGTCAAGCTGAAGCACTGTGTTGAGGTGAGGTGAGGAGAGTCCTAGGCTAACTTTGGAACCAGATAGCTACATCGTTCAGCTGGAAATCTGTCTCTTACACTCTTAGCAAAGGATCTGTCAGCTTAGTTGCTGGCAGCTGTTGCCCGTCTTCAATAACAGCACTTCAAGCCCTTTCAGAAAGCTTAGTTTCCTGATAAGCTATATACAAATAAGCAGTGTATGTAGGAGACATGGGAAAAGTTGTCAAGCTCTTTTGCACCTAAGTCCTTAATGCCTGCACTTTGGACGGCTTAGTGCTTCTTTAGATTTCATGCTACTTTTCTGCAAAACATTTTGTCTGGTACGTGACACTGAAGGAAGAAAAGAGTGACTATTCTTAATCCCTTTGAAGAACAAAACATGTATCAGGCAAGTTTTCATGTGTAATAAAGACAGAAGTATAATTCTTCATCTGTAAAACTAAAGGGATTCCAGAGGAAGCTTATTGGCAAAAGATTTTAAAATACTAGAGATATTAGAAAATGCACTGAAATTATTAAATTGGCTGAAATTGTGCATCTTTTAATGGTATAATTGCTGATTAAAATCTAAACTTTGTAAGTTTTCTGCCTGTAGCTTTACCACTCTCTTCGCTTACAGTATTCTCCTTGATGCTCCAGGCGGCTTTCTTTTTCTTATTGACTATTTATCTCTAATGGGATATACTGAGAGTCTTTCTAGGGCAACATGATTCTGCTGCAAAGAGCATCTACAATTAGAGGAACTTGCAACCAGCTGAGCTCACTGCCCCTTAGGTTAAGGTCGACATATGCAGTTAGATATCTGTAATTATGTCGCTCATAAAGACTAAACATTAAGAAATATTGTCCAAACCCACATAATTAAAAGCAGAGTCAGGAGTAAAACTCTTGTCTCCTAGACTTAAGTTCCATTTACTAATTGTAGTATGAACCAAAATTTAATGTGTTACATACAATGTTTGGTTAACCTAGTTAGTAGCTACAGTTAAAGATAAGATAGTTAACATAAAATAGTTTTGGCAGTACTCTGCAAAAGACTATACAACATTGAATATTGAATACTGCACAACGGATGTCTAACCACCTCTCAGAATACATGCAATGTTGTAGACCTTAAGCACATGCAGTATACACATTCCGTGTATTACATACCTAGTTAGTCAAGGAAACAATATCTGACTGTTGGCATGGCCATGGAAATCTTTTCAGAATTCTGCCTTCAGAGAGAAAAATAACATCAGTATTAAAAACATTAAGACAACATTTACTTTGGCTTCTTAGCTTTGAAAAGTAATGCTCCTGAAAAGCCTGTGTTTATATGATGATGAAGGACTGTATTTTCATAGGACTTTCATGAAACCTGAACTGTTTATTCTGTCAGATCTGTAGAACTAGTGTGTTATGTCTTTGATATGTGATCTTAAGAAGACCATCTAAAGGGCAATAATTTTGCTAGCCCAGTGTAATCTTTGAGTTATTAATCTCTATTGCGATGGGCTTTGCTGAGAACAGTGGTCGACTAAGAACTGGGCTGAGACCATCAACTCATTTTTGAAGTTTTGCATCCAGCTTTCAAGTAGTCATGATTTACTTGTGTTTCTGTCTTGGCTGAGTTTGAACTGGTCGCTGAAAAATAAAAATTTATTAGTCACTCAGCTATAAATTCCTAGGAAAGATATGATGCCTCACACTCTATTGCATGATAAATTGAGCCTGAAAAAAACCTGCCTTCAACTTTATAAAAAAGGTGTACAGGGATTCACAGAGACGACTGAAGAACTGAAAGACTTAACAGACAGGATGAGGGTGGATCAACAGGGCAACAGCAGAACACGCACTATTTATCATGTGGTCTTCCTACTTCCAGCAGTATTTTAAAAGTTTAGTAGAGTATTCAAGTCAGTTCAGATCTCTTCAAACATTGTACATATGATTTATATTGTTTCCATGTGGCTTTCATCCCTTTGCATTTTGGAGTTATTGCTGTCATCTTTAAACTTTATCAAGCAAGGAATGAAAACAAAAAGGTACTGGCACAGTCTTGTGTGCTTGTACTGCATCCAGGCCTATTTGCAAACCTGGTGGTAAAAACGTGCCTAAAACCCATCATCAGTGCATCTTCTTTACAAGGCTCTTTTGTGCCGTATCAAATTGACATCACGCATAAAATTGTTAACAAAGTTTTCTGTTGTATTTTTAGACCCTTATGCATTTTTAATGAGGGTTTCATTCCTTGAATAAATCTACACCTAAGTGTGATTTCTGCAAATATGATCATGAGTCACTCTGATTAACGATCTGTCTGAAGAAGTGGGAACTAGGCTTCTAGCAGTGTCAGATGGGGAGGATATGAACGGATGTAATCAGGTTATCAGTTTCTCCTAAATATTTTTATGAATTGACTGATCATTCAGAAAGCTGAAAGATGGTTTTGCCAGTGTGACCATCTTTTTCTGAAAAAATGTCTGCTCCTATGTGCACACTTTTGCCTAAAAGAACCTCGTACAAATATATTTTTCATTTCTTATTGACAAAAATTCCAGGGCATATTGGAACAGCACATGCTAACTCTAGGCAATAAATAAGTAAATAAAATAAAATTTGATTTTTGCTCTGTAATCCTTCAGAAGCCAACTTAATTGAGATTCAGAGATGATTCCTACTGTATATTACATTCATTTTTCATACTGAAGTACTTTTCCTTTGTACCCATGGGTAATGCAATCTGGAAGGATAGCATGGTGAGCTTTAATATCATCTATATATGAGCTTTGGATAAAGGGGAGGCATACAAAGAGAGGGCATATTTAAAATAATTTCTTTTGCATTTTAAAAACAGAAGTGATACAGATGATTCATTGTGGGTTATTAGTAGTTGGATGATGAAACGTGATATTCGGCAGCGTGTAAAATAAGACTGGATTGGAAAGTCTGGTGTTTGCAGTACTGAACCTGTACTACAAAGTGCACAGAAATGGCAGTTTGCCTCTCAGGGACTGAAGTAAATCAGATGTAACTCCACTGAGACCAGCTGAGCAAAGTCAGAGTATTTTAGGGGAAAACTGGAACTATGACATTCATGTACGAGTTTCACACTCATTCAGAAGAACAGATTGCATCTCTATTCTTCATATTCTTTTGAGTCCATAACAAATCTGCCAGGGTTATCAGATGGGATTTGTACAGACAAAATAGGGAGAACAAGGTGTTCTTAGTGTAGTGATTAAACATATTATTTATTTTGTTCCTTAAAACTGGATAGATTTAACCTGACATAGTAATTTAAAAGCTGCGTGATTTGAAGTTTTGCAGTCTCCTTCTATAGTTATTGCAAACAGAGAAGGACATCCAGGAGATAATTCCTTCTGTTTCTCAGATATCTTCTGCTCAGATGAGATGAGGCATCTCCAGTGAGTTCCTGTGGCTATGTATACTGGAAGTGTTCCCAGTTTCTTAGGTCTAGTGTTCGCTATGGCTTCCACCTAGCACCACCTGAGGTGAGAAACACCTGCAGACTTTGTTCTGTGTCCCAGATCTGTGATGAAGAATCCAGGAACTGCATGTTGCCTGAAGTCCTTGAAGTGTCTTATTAGGATACTAGGACCAGGCAGTGGGCTACTGGGTCACTCAGCAGTTCAGTCCAGTGTAACCTACATCTCCACCATTGACTGTCAACATCATGTTGATGAGTAGCTTCGCTGAGGTGCTTGACTTTGCGTAGAAGGGGAACATCGATCTCACTTCACTTCAGAAATTGAAAGGTTTTATGTAGGTGCAAATATGCATCATGAGTCTGTACATGCAATATCAGAACTGTGAAATGTGGTCGGTATTTGAGGGATTATTCCCATTTAGGAATTATTTAAGCACATTTTTAAGGTTAGATTATCTTTAAACAGCTAATCCTATGCTTATTGAAGTGAGGGAGGACTACGTTATTTGGCCTGGAAGTAACAATTTGTTATTGTTTCATTATAATTCTTTAGCTGCAGTCAACAACAGTGCCATTGCTTCATGGCTTCCGAGAATAATCCTGAAAGCAAATCCTATGCTTTTGCACAACTGTTAAATAACTCTTCTTCTACAATTTGTCTAAGGCAAGACTTAAAACATTTTCTCAAGCACCGCTAACTTAATCACTGCGTAACAGGATGATAGAAAGGGTCAATAATAAAACCCTAATCTTTCCTTGCATTCAGTGGTGAACGTTTGGGGTGTTCAGAGGAGCTCCAGACTGTCCAGGGACTTTTTTCAGATAAGTAAAAGGAAGATATGGTAGTACGGTAGTGTCTGAACTCTTATGTTCTAGAGTGTATGTGACCATATATCGCTGTACATAAGGCATCTCTGTCCATTTTCTGTGTTTCCATGAATGCCTTGTTTAAACTAGATTCAGTCCAGAGATCTGAAGTCAGAGACCAGGTCTGGTTCTGAATGGTGCCACATGAGATGGGATAAAAACTGCAATAGGCAGGTTGTGCCACTGCTAGTAATAAAGATTTGGTTCAAGCACTATCCCAAGGCTTTCAATATGTGCAATTCAGCATACACCTCAGCCTGTGTCTAATAGGAGTCTTCCAGGTAGAGGCCAGGAGTTATCTTGGAGTTACAAAACGCCAGGGATCCTTCACAATAAGCACGTTGGTTGTGGCCTCCTCAGTTTGGGGACTAAAGCGTGAAGAGTAATAATACATAAGCAGAATCGTTCCATCTCAAGAGAGCCTTCAAAAGGGAGTTTAACATGTGTGATAAGTGATTGTCCTGGCTTTGGCTGGGATACAGTTACTTTTCTTCTGAGTAATTGTCAGAGTGCTATGTTATTTATTTAATATGAGAATAATATTGATAACACACTATGTTTTCAGTGAATTCTAGTGTTTATTCTAAGAAAAGGACTTTTCAGCTTCCCATGTTCTGCCAGTGGGGAGATGCACACAAGCTGGGAGGGAGCATAGCCAGAACACCTGATCCAAGATGGACAAAAGGATATTCCTTACCATGTAACGTCATGCTCGGTATATAAATTGGGAAGTTGGCCAGGACTGGTCATTGCTGCTTGGGGTTCGGCGTCGGCCATTGGGTCATGAGCAATTAATTGTATTGTGCATAATTTGTTCTGGATGTATTATTATTATTATTATTATTATCATCGTTGTTGTCATCATCATCATTATTATCGTTTGCTGTCCTATTAAACTAGGTTTGTCTCATCCCATGAGCTTTCCTGGTTTTCCTTTCTCTTCACAATCCCATGGCAGGGGGTAGGGGAGGTGAGCAAGTGGCTGAGTAGTGCTTAGTTGCCAGTTGCAGTTAAACCATGACAGTGATGCAACCAACAACAGATAGGGGTTTTGGTCATCTTTTCTTGAGGATATCTGAAAGGCACTCATGTCTGCATTCTACACACTGCACTACACGCTCTGCGTCTTTCCTTAGAGACCAATATTTACCCCTTTATAAAGCCATTACAGTAATGTGTTTATAGGCATAAGTAATTGATGGCATCATTGCCTTTCTGCTTTGATGTGTGTTCGTACCAATAAAATAGATAACTGGTATTGAAAAGAGTGATCTGCACAAGGAGCAAAACTGCATCTGTAATTATTCCAAATCACCAACTCTTGCACATATGGGAGATCTGATTTTAAAACTCTTGTTTAAGGTAGGTATTTTTCCATCTTCGTGCTTCTGTTGCACAATATGAAACACATTTAGTAGTTTATTATTTTCTTATAAATGGTTATAAGATACTGAAAACCTGTTAGAATTACACCCTATAAATCATAACAAGGAATATGTTTTGTAAATTATTAGTAAACTTGGAACTGATATGAGTAATTTATTCTATTTCCATCAAGAATATGGTTTGCTAGAAAGTATTTTTTCATCCATGCAGCAGTCTAGACCATTGATATTTTAATTCACATCCATAGTACTGTTCCATTTAAGTGAATGACATTGAGATGCTGAAAGAATAGATCATCATTTATCAAATAAAAACTATCAAGTCCTAAAAATATAACTGTAAATGGCTCACCAGTGCTCAAAAGTAGGATAGATAACTGCAAAGCTGGAATGACATCTCTGAAAGAAAATGGGCATTTTATTAACTTTGCAGAAGCTGATGTTATTATTGATAACCCCTCCTAAGGGACGATTTAATAGAATTTTGCTAATATCATAAAACATTTCTATAGCACATGAAAAAATAGTCTAATCTATAGCCAGACAAAATAAAGGATGATGATGATGAAAACACTAAAAGCAAGGAACATTTTGCATTTAGCCTTTTTTTAGGATGTTTTCTTCCTCTGCTGTATCCAGGAACAGAAATGTCCTTTTATTTCATAGTTATTTTGTTCTGGCTGAGGTGATTCTTAATGGTATGAATTCAAAAGTCATAAGAATTGTTTTGTTCAAAGACCTTGAACCTAAAGTCCAGAGATTAAAAACTTCTATTGACTTGCATTTCCACATAAACTTCAAGTTTGCTATCTTTATTTTCAAAACCCTGGCCAATTCTACCTAATCAACACTTCTTACCTTTCATCCTTTTTCTTATCTTCAAGTACCTGAGAAATAGGTGTGTCAATAGTTCTGTAGGCCCCCTCTCTGAGCACTGGACAATTGTCTCCAAACTATAATTTACTCCACAGCAAATATTTCTGATAATAAATGGCTCTCAGAAGGTGCTTTGCTCTCTCCAATCCCATTCATCCGCCACAGATTCTACCAGAAGCCTCTCAGTTCGTATACAAGCAGTTCGTCTTGTAGCTTTTAGGGGTGGCCTCGCGCACCAAGCAGCCTTGGCATATCTGCAAGCTGTGGGCAAATGACTCAAATGCCATAGATTTTAACTGGTTTTAATGGGAGCTGAGATGTTTTGCTCACACTTCCCCGGTAGCTCTACATTTTATCTGGTGCTGACTGTCACACAATCCTTGTTGGTGGGTTCATAGGCACTGGCCTAGGTGGTATGGGGGAAATAAATATATCCTCTCAGAAACGATTTGAAATTCTTTCATTTCTACTGGTAGTTAATGCCTCTAAATGACTGAAGGCGTTTGGTCTTGCAACTGGTCTTGCTTAACCTTTCTTAATAATTGTGCTATTAACAAACTTGGTAAAGAAAAATGGAGATTTTTTTTGCTGATCACGTAAAGGTGGTAATAATGATGAATAAAAAAATATTTGTGGATGGATATGTTGGAAGATCGGAGTAATGAAAATGGGAAAAATGCCATAGAATGAGAGGAAAGTGTAACAGAAAAGCAGGACTAAAAATTACTTTTGGTGAGGGGAGGAGGGAGATGCAGTCCGTTGTCTCCTCTGAGCCAGACCTTGACGTATGCTTGTTTAGCTCATTCTTAAACAATTTCTCCCCTCCCTCTTTGCAGTTTATTTTTGTACTTTACTATCTTTACTAAGGAAAAATGTCTTTTAAATCCTCCTTGAATTTCTTGATACAATTTAAACCCTGTATCTGTTGTACTAGCTGTTGTTAGCATGAAAGACAAATTATTCCCTTCTCTGCTTTGCAACAATCCTTTGTTATTAGGTACCTCTCCAATCTTCTCCTCTTTAAACCAAACAATTTTTTTTTTCCCACTCTTCCTGATTTAGGACACTTTTCCTGTCTTCCCATCATTCTTTTCATTTTCCTTTGGACTTTCTTAATTTGAAATCTTTTACTCAAAAGTGGTCCTGGCATTGCAGCTGCCTCAGCATGGAAGGATTGCTTCATGTCATGTGGATTGCTGTCCTTTCTGCATGTCACTGGAGAGGGGGAGTTGCTGGTTTTTTTACAAGTGACTCCTGTCCAGCTGTCATCTACTGTCACCTCAGACCCTTCTCTGAAGATGTGTTTCCTAAACAGTTGCTCTCATTCTGTGTAAGTGGATTATTCTGGTGTAAGTGTAGGACTTGGTGCTTATCTCCCTTTGAATTTCATTTATGGTTTCTTCTGCACGTGTCCAGTCTGTCGAATTCTTATCTCTCCTTCTGTATGCTTGAAGTCACTCTCACTGTCACACTTTTTGAATATTTTACTGTACTCCATTATTTATGTCACGAAGGAAATATTGAAACAAACCCCAAATCAGACAAACTATCACGCTAGACTGCCTTCCATTTAATTACTGGTAACTATTTTCAAGATCCAATTAAAAAGAATAGACTATGATATTTTAATCTAGATCATATGAGCATAGCTTGATTGTCAAAGTATCATTTGAGATACGTGGACTCAAAATTCTTAAACAACACATAGCTCTTGTCTAGACTTGAATATTTGCTATCTGTATATTCTTACTTGTAGAAGACAATTAGACTGATCTAACACAAGATGTTCTTGACAGTAGATGATGGCTACTTTTCATCTCTTTTTCTAGCTGTTGACTGGTATCTAAAATAATTATTTATTACACAATTTGTTACACATTTAAGTTAAAGTGATCATTATATAGTTAATTGTGGGTTTCCCCCCCTTATTTTAAAATTAACACTACATTCAGTCTGTCTTCCATGTTCCTTGCAATTTGCTGCCTTTTCCCTTTATGAGCTCTCAGAGACAATCACTAACATCTCCAAAATTGTTTCAGTTATTTCTTAGGTTGTTCTAGAATTAATTTTATCAGGCACAAGGATTTTGGATTTAATACAAAATTTTAGTAGAAGCTGGGTGCTCTTGGAGGCAATGGGTCTCAGAAGATACCAGGATGAGTCTGTATCCCTAAGCAAAGGCACTACAAAAATGCAGTTGTGCATCTCGAACAGAGCAGAACAGATGTTGTCTTTGCAGACACAGAAAAGTGTTAAAGCCGCAGCTGCCCTCAAAGCCCCTTATGCGATTCTCTTCATTGTCAGGGCCATGAGCAGGAGAGTTACAGGTATGATCAGGGGAATGGAGCATCTGTCTAACAGGAGTTTATGGCCGTAGCTTCTTTTCTTTCTAGCAAAGTAAAGGCAGAAGGACGACGGATTGCTGTTGGTATTATAGATAACTCTAATAATCAAGACAGTTATAAAACAGGACAGAGGTTTTATGTTCATGGGTCACCGTGGTTATAGCTATTACTTCTGTTAAGACAGCTGCTTTTGATTAGCCAGAGGTAGAAATTTATGGATTTTTTCATCTTGATTGTTTGAGCCTACACTTTAGAAGATCCTCGGCTGAAAAACCTGACTGAATTAACAAGTCATAGAAAGTCCTTGGGAACTACCGACCTGTCAGCCTCACCTCTGTGCCTGGGAAGGTCATGGAACAGATCCTCCTAGAAGCTATGCTAGAGCACATGGAGGACAGGAAGGTGATTCAAGACAGCCAGCATGGCTTTACTAAGGGCAAGTCCAGCCTGACCAACCTAGTGGCTTTCTATGACAGAGTGACCACAATGGATGCAATCTATCTGGATTTCTGTAAAGCCTTTGACCCCACAACATCCTTCTCCCTAAATTGAAGAGATGGGTGGACTGTTCAGTGGATAGGGAATTGGTCGGGTGGTCACATTCAGAGAGTAGTGGTCAATGGCTCAATGTCCAGATGGAGATCTGTGACAAGTGGTGTCCCTCAGGGGTCCATACTGGGACCAGTGCTGTTTAAAATTTTCAAGATTGAGTGCACCCTCAGCAAGTTTGCAGATGACACCAAGCTGAGTGGTGCAGTTGCCACACCAGAAGGAGGGGTTTTCTCATCCAGAGGGACCTAGACAGCTGGAGAAGTGGACCTGTGTGAAGCTCATGAGGTTCAACAAAGCCAAGTGCAAGGTCCCGCACCTGGGTTGGGGCAATTCGCAGTTTCAATACAGGGTGGGGGACAATGTGATTAAAAACATCCCTGTGGAGAATGGGTCATTGATGAGAAGCTTGACTTGAGTTGGCAGTGCGTGCCATTGGTAGTGATAGGTCGAGGGAGAATGTTTTTAAATGGGAAGGGAGAAAATTTAGATTAGACAGTAGGAAGAAATTCTTCTTGCTGAGGGTGGTGAGTCACTGGCACAGGTTGCCCAGGAAAGTTGTGGCTGCCTCCTTCCTGGAAGTGTTGAAGGCCAGGTTGGATGGGGCTTTGAGCAGCCTGGTCTGGTGGGAATTCAAATCCCACTGGCAGAAGATTTGAAACTGGGTGATCTTTAAGGTCCTTCCAACCCAAACCATTCTATGGTTCTATGATAAATCCGTCCCCACCTTATTTAAAAAAGAAACAACCAAAACTAGAGAGAGAATGAGGGAGAGAGTGGAATATCCTTTGAAGTCTATTCTCCTTACAAGCAGCCAGGATAATTAATATAAGTGATATGAAGCACATTTATCTACATTATAAGACATGGGTGGCCGAGGAGAAGAGATCATGTATTGCTCTGTATTACATAAACTGCCAAGCGGATTAATGATTCCTGGAAAAATAATGATCAGAAAAAAGATAAAGATTTTTCTTTCCTATAAAGACAGATCCAGACAGTTTAACCTGCTACAACAGCATTGCCAAACAGACAGGAACATCTGTTTGTGCTGATTTGACAGGCAATGGTTTTAAAGACACCAGGTGCCAGGATTATGTACCAGTAAAAGATCTGCTTTTTAAACCCTCAAGTTCCATGCTGGCAAACATCCAGAGGGATCAAACTGAAAGATAAATTTCCTTTGACATAAGTGGCATGCATTTGTTTAAACTGAAGATATGAGATGTTCCAGGGCTGCTATGACAGCAAAGAATCCTATTTCCCTAATTATGGACTAAAGTTTTCTCTCCTGAGTAGCTCAAACCTGCTGTTAAGAGCAACTCTGCTGTCACTATGATGAGAGTTGTCATGTTGTGTTAATAAATCCCTGAATAAAGAATAGCTTGTCCAAATTTAGAAAAGATGGCTGAATATTTAAAATAGTCTTTTATTTTTGTTCAGTATACGTTTACAAAATGTTTTCCAAGAAAAAGATTGTATTCTTGTTAATCAGTAGAAGGACATATAGGTACAGTCTTAGTTCTTTTAACTCATTTGGGATCAGGAACTGGAATTCACGGTTCTTAACAGCTAGTCAGGTACTATTTGGCTACACTGTCTGTGTCAATGGCAAACACTGGAAGATGACAATTCCTGGTTTGCTACTTTCCAGTTCCCTTCACTTTCTTTTGCTGTGATGTAGCTGTGAGCTGTTCAATCATTGCTCTAGAAAGAAGCACAGAGAAGTATCCTTGCTTGGGCAAGAGCCCTTGTTTTCAATCTGCCTCTGCTAAGAAAATGTCTAAAGGACACTCTAAAATGCTGAATGTCTCTGTACCAGCAAGTTTTTTACCAAATTAGCTGATCTTCAGTGGAGTTCTACCTAACTGACTAAATGGCTAGGATAAATGATTTATGAGAAAAGATTAAAAAAAACTTTATATGTACTGCTTGGTTAAATTACAATTACTCTGCCTTTAATAATGATCTACAAGTATTATTTGAGGAGCATATGTTCCCAGGAAGGAGATGAATTGTTCAGTGTTATCCAGGGACCTATAACTAGAACTACAGCTGCAGGAATGATACCAACCAAATCACCAAGATGATATTTGCGATCCCTTTAGTTGCTTAAAATTAAGATTCATGCAAAACCAATTGCCTTGACAAGCAAGTTCGAAGAATATTCACATCAGAGTGCTCCTATACGCAGAGAGTAACATTTGTATGCCTAGATAACTCTCTTTGTATTGGCAATAGCTAAAAATTGCCTAAAAAACCTTCGGATTCAAACCCATCCATTGCAGGGACAGAAGCAGTAGCAAGTGGCAAGGTAGATACAGCTATGACTAGGTGGTTTTCAAAGCAGTAATCAATGAATGCTTAGGGAAGGGTCATCAGCAAATGCTAAGATTAGCTTAAAGAAGTTCCATCTTTAGCCAAGGATAAAGGGGAAACACAGCCAGACAGTCTAGTCCAGGAGACAAAAACAGTCATTCTCCGAATTCCTCTGAATTGAGTAACTTGTTTTGTTTCTTTCTAGATTCTGTTGGCCAGTGACATTCTTCTCCCCAGGCTACAGTTAGACTTTATGAACACCCCAATCTGCTGTCCAAAAAAGGCTTGTGAAAACCATTCATCATAGAACTGTACAAAGATGAAGCTCTATTTCGAACACTGCAGTCATGAACTAACTTATACAGTGGAAACATCTGTCCGGGTTCATTCATATATGACTGCTACTCAAACTTCTCATTTATTTCAGTTCTGTTTTGTCATTTTGTCATGTTTCGGTTTTATTTTTAATCTGAATAGTTTGATTCTCCGTTTCTGATAAACGATGCTAGGCAATTCAAACCATTTTGAGTAGGTGAGATTTGCTATGTGGTCTCCTAGTAGTCTTAGGTAATTGCATTGCATTTTTTTTTCCAAGCAACTTTTACTGCTGGAGTAGCAGATAAATGAAAATTAATTTTATTTTTGGCTTTTTATTCTTTTCTTCTTTTAGTGGTATTTCAGCTGTGAATGAGTTGAGGTAGAAGACAGCAGTGCTGCTAGCGAAGGTTCCTCTGGGGGGTAATGGATATTTGGAATAAGCACTGAGCTGTGTGTCTTGAGGGCTTTCCAGTTAAAGGAGGACTCAGGCCAGAGAAAGGCTGTCATGAAGATGGAATAGAGAAGAGTCAGAGCACAGGCAGCCCTGTGATCCTGCAAGAGGATTTATTTGTCCTTGTAGATTCAGACTGTTTCTAATGACAGGCAGCTTTTATTCACCTGTATGCCCCACCTCATTTGAAAGTATTTTGACATATATAGGCATGTGCTTCGTATCTATAGATATGAAGATATATATAGCTATATATATCTCCAAATGTCAATTACCACCCAGAGGAACTAGTAGCACTGTTGTCATCTAGATAGATATAGAGATATATACAGCTGCATCTCACAAGCATCATATGTTATAGAATAAGAATCACTTTACTGATATTTCTGATTCAGGACCGCTTCCGAGAGTTTCAATCACATGATGTTCTTCAAGACATACAACTGCTTCTCTGAAATGGAGCCAGAAGGATTAAAATAAGGGTGAAATATCAGAGTCCTATCCTATAAAAAAGCCTGCCTTTGTATAGTAAAGTGATCGTTACTGCCTGACCCAGGGAAAACAACTTGGAACAGTATTAAAATCTAATAGAATTAATAAGATCCAGAATTTTGTATCCTTACTTGAAAATTAGATTTTCACTGGCTTTTATAAGCAAATGCTTTAGTGTAAAATGCTGAAGGAGACAAGACTCAGATATTTTGATGCAGTTTCTTGAGTTGTAAGCACCCTGAATTTTACACTGTGATGAATAGCTAATACGAGGTTGAGGATGTTTTACAATGAGACGGGAGGTTTACAAAGACTAGCCATTGTCTTTTTCTAGACTTTTCTGACGGATGAAAGGAGCCTTAATAGGAATGCATAAT
The DNA here is from genome assembly GCF_017976375.1 of Cuculus canorus. Lineage (NCBI taxonomy): Eukaryota > Metazoa > Chordata > Aves > Cuculiformes > Cuculidae > Cuculus > Cuculus canorus. Next base: position 4,011,450 of record NC_071401.1, read on the forward strand.
AAGATTTTGTACCCACTCAAAGTCTTTTTATACTGCCAAAGTGGTGATGAGTGCCATTTCTGCAAATGGTAATCAGACCCATGTGGTTTTGAATCATGTTTTGATGTGTAAAGAACATTTTAGAAGAAGTATGCTGTGAGGAGTGGCTTCGCATAGCTACAACTTCATTAATTTTTGTATGGTTAAATATGGAAATGGGAGGGATAATTCTAATTTTATCTAGTTTTCCCACTGGTTGTCACGTAGAAGACTTTTTTTTCGAGAGGAAGGAAAATGGTTTCCTTTTGTGTAAAAAAAAAAAAAAAAAGGTTTGGGGGTGAAATATCAAACAGTTCATTATTTGTTTTCCAGCCTGATCAGCCCCTGCATATCTTTCAACTTCATAAAACATGTCCAAAAGTATGGATAAGGGAGCTGCTCCTAACGTTTTCTTGTTTGCTTTGTGCTGCTCTGGCTGGTATCTGCTTTCTGACACTTGCCCTGAAAGTTGTTTAGGGCAGGGAAGTGATCTCATTCTTTTTTGAATGTATTGAGAACTCAATATTTCAATGAGATTTTGAGATGATGTAGTAAGTAAATACTGATGACTGCAGTATTATGATTAGTAAAACAATAACCATTTTGGGGTGATGTTCCAACAATCAGAACAAAAAAGAATCAAATTGTGCTGGAAACAAAACCCATAATTTGGCTCATAAAGGAGCCTTCAGCTTGAAGGCTTGTTAGACTACACAAGACTGAGAAGTCATTTGTTATTCTAGGGGAAACAAAATATGAAGTTGTAATTACTGATGATTTATGTATTGCATTTCAACCTGCCATAGTTATAGGCTTCTTTTCCTAATACATGAGTAGGTCATGTATTCAGGCCAAGAAAAACTCAAAGGAGAGACAAGGAGCAAAGTGCATGTTTACTCTGAGTAGGATTGGCAGTTAAGGTAAGTTATCAGTGACATTCCTGTGCCTGTGATGACTTAGAGGATCTCCCGCTATTTGCTGGAAGCCTTAAAAACCCCACCACAATGCTTCAGCACAGAAGATAATGTTTTTGCTGATGCTATTACCTAAGCCCCCTGCTGATGGTTCCAGACCCCAACTGCTGTGCCACCACAGTAGAGGGCTCCTGCTTCAGAGTTCTATCTCATAATATTATAGTACACGGTCAAAGTGTAAGAGTGTAAGCGAGCAGTGAAATTTTACAATGATACAGTCAGAAGTTACCTAGGCAGTGACAAATATTTTCAGGCATGACTTTGAAACTTTGAAGAATAAGAAAATTACTTTGAAAAATCATAGAATCATAGAATAGTTTGGGTTGGAAGGGACTTCAAAGATCATCTAGTTCCAACTCCCTGCCGTGGGAGGAGACATCTCACTAGATCAGGCTGCCCAAGACCCCATCCAACCTGGCCTTGAACACCTCCAGGAATGGGGCAGCCACAACCTCCCTGGGCAACATGTACCAGTGCCTCACTGCCCTCATAGTGAAGAAATTCTTCCTTATGTCTAGTCTAAATCTACCTCTCTCCAGTTTATACACATTGCCCCTCGTCCTATCACTCCATGCCTTTCTACGAAGTTCCTTCACAGCTTTCTTGTAGGCCACTTTCAGGTACCGGAAGGTTGCTGTAAGATCTCCTTGGAGCCTTGGATCATCAAAGGAAGTAACTGATGATCACAGGAAACCCTTTCTAAAAGGAATGGCAGTGATGGAGGAGGCATGAAAATGCTTATCTGAAATTGTATTGAGAAACAATACAATTGAGAAACAAACAATCTTGGAGTATCTGGAAAATGAAGACAGTTTGTTTGAGAGACGAGGTTATGAAGACCAGCTACGTGGAGGAACATGAGCATGCAAGGTTTGCACAAAGGAAGGTATCTTTCTGTCCTTGAGGGCCAAGGTAATCATAGGCTTTGGGCGAAGTATAGAACACTCTAGGTGGAAACGGGAGGGGCTGTCCCAGCAATGGTACGAGTTCGCGGACAGCTGTACCCAAGGCTAGCCATGTGCTAGCCAGTTTATGTGTGTGAACACCAATATACTTTTGCAAATCAGTCCTGCCAAGATACAGCTACAACATAAGACTCACTTCCTTATTTTCTGTGCTGTGCTGCTGTTTTCTTTCCACTGTCTCCTCTTTCTCTCTTCCTTCCCCAACTCCCCTCCCGAAAAAGGGGCTTTGTGTGTGTTTGGGAGGAAGTCTTAATTCTCTACAGTGACAAATTCCAAGGCACTCAGCTGCAAAACCCTAGGGTCATGAAGACTTCTCACTTCTCTTCCTCTTGGCTTTGCACCTGTTTTCCCGTGATGAAATCAGGATCTAGGTCTGAGACTCCATCAGAGGCATCCATTGCAATGCGAATAATACAAGACCAATTACTTTAGTCATTACCAATAGAGACTTGGAGTCCTGGATGGGGTCAGGTGTGTACAAGATTGAGCCTGAAAGTCCTTTTAACTGTTCTTTCTTCCACCATGCTGCACTTGCAATATTGTTAGAAACCGTATGTCATATCAGCCTGGAGGGAATTTTTGCATCTGAGTTCTCATCCCTTTAAGACTGAGATTTAAAATAGGAACTTAGTTACAGAGTTAACTACTTAAATCCTACTGAGCACAGCTGTAAACTGAAATTATTATATAGATAAGATATAGGTAAGTAGGTAGGTAGGTAGGTAGAAGCATAGATAAAACGGCTTCCAAATAGCTGCTAGACTTCTACATCTTTTCCATGACAGACTCTTGCAAGTGATAGTATTGATTTACATAGCATATAAATTGCCCAGGACTTTGGCAGCACATACGTACTTGAATTATTTGCCATCATTTGCAGAATCAATGCTTCAAGCAGATGTGCCAGTATGCAGAACTGTATTTTAAAACATATGGTAGCAATGACACACTATATTAATTATATTAAAAACCAGAGGAGAAAAAATAGGGAATGTTTGTTCATATAAAGGCAAAACTTAAACAGAAAGTTTTATTAGTAGCGAATCCGTGTTATGAAAGTAGTTTTGCTGAGTATAGAGATTAATTTTATTTACTTTTGCAAATAAAAACTTGAGGTGGATTTCAGACTTTAAAGAAAGTTATCTTGACAGAATAATTATAAAAAAGGTGAGGGAGGCATAGAAAGAATTTCAGATATCTCTGAATGTAAATATCATTTTTTCCTTGAAAGTTTGAAGAATGAAGTCATGGTTGCATAGTTGCATTTCAAATATGTGCTGAAGAAATTATACATTAATTTAATAATAAATTCATCCAATGACTCCTTTTAATTTTCATTATGTCCGGTTCATTTAAAGACAGACTGTACCATAAGTTGCTCCATAGGCTAGAGATGCCTGAGCATCAGACTAAAGTAGTCTGGCTATCTGAAAGCAGTGTAGCCAAGGCAGCATAAGGCCACATTCAGATTGATTAATGCAAGTGAAAAGCATTACACAGAGAACTGCACTGCAATGCATTTTTTTTTGCTTTTAGTCCTTCCTTTAGTATTGCTTTGGTATCTGTACACACTGTCTTGAAAGCCAGCGGCTTAGCATCACTTACCACATTGTCCCTGTGCGTTTGAAATACTTTAATAATATATTTGCCAAGACAATCTCTGCTGCTTTCTCATCTGAAGAAACAGTTTGATTATCTTGTGCTGGTACTATTTGTAACCGTGAGAAAGTCCGCGGTTTTGCCTGGAGTTGTTGCAAAGTATCATAGAATCATAGAATGATTTGTGTTGGAAGGGACCTAAAAGATTATATAGTTTCAACCCCCCTGCCATGTGTAGGGACATGTCTCACCAGACTAGGCTGCTCAAAGTGTCATCCAACCTGGCCTTGAACACCTCCAGGGATGGTGCAGCCACAGCTTTCCTGGGCAACCTGTGCCAGTGCATCACCACTCTCATTGTGAAGAAATTCCTGCTTATGTCTAGTCTAAATCTGTCCCTCTGCAGTTTGTAGCCATTGCCCCTCATCCTATCCCTACAAGCCTTTGTAAACAGTCCCTCTCCAGCTTTCTTGTAGCCCCTTCAGGTATTGGATGGTCACTTCAAGGTCTCTTCTGAGCCTTCTCTTCTCCAGGCTCAACAATCCCAACTGAAAGTTCATCTAATGCTGTTTTATTCACTGCAGCAAATTCAGAAATAGAGAACTAAAAAAAAAAAAAGATTATGCAAACTGACACAAGGTTAACAATGTCACTGACAGGTTTCCCACAGAATTATAACCCTGCTTCTGGGATCCATATGTATCTCATTTAAATTTAATAGGTAAACCATATCTTTTAAGTCATCAATTTCTACCCTTAGACAGTTGGATTTGTAGATATATGAAGACAAATTCAACATTAGTGTTTATATTATTTACATTTTTAAGAACACAATAGAAAATTAATAGAATTCTTATTGAAAGTGAGTGGCAAATGTAAAAATCAAGTATTTTCTTTACTGAGATCCTTGGTAGTATAATGGAAATTGTCTTTCTATGATAGTTTACAATCATGGTGCAACCTTGGGAGTTCAAGTAGAAAATCAATTTCCAGCTATTTTGGATGGATGCATATAATTCTACTGGCCACATAAAATGGCTCTGCATACAAAAATATATCTTAACTTTAAAAGCTATAAATTAAATTGATAAAAAAAAAATGCTGTTACCTCATGATTTAAACATTGACCTTATGTTTTGGAAGTAGGCCACAGTCTGATCACCTGTTCAAGAACAATATAAAAGGTAAATGCACTATAACACATTACCAGATGGCATCTATATCTGCACAGTCTTGCATGCAGGAAATCAAGCAGCCAGAAAATGACCAAGGTTTTTAAAAAATGAATGAAACTCTCATGTTTTTTTTCTTCAAATTTCTGCTTAAGAGCATGATTCATTAAAGTCCTTTATTCAGTTGAGGGATGGAGATCTCTTTGTGGGACTAGACTGACCTTCTACGGTTTTATCTTCTGGTGCAGCAGTTCTTCAGAGAATATGAAGGCAGAATCTATAATTCCCTTTCCAAATGACATGTGGGAAACAACCCTTTTATGTTACTGTGCGGACAGAATTCAGCTACATGAATCCCATTCACTCACAGCCATACTTACGTGACTTTCCCTTGAACAGAGGAAAATACTTATTGTAGTAACTTTTAAAAGGAATTCTCCTTATTTTTTCAGGGTTTGAGGTGCATTCCTAGTATGCTTCCAATTTTGCCTTTTTTATCTCTGCATTCATTTATGCTTAGCAATCAAATTGCAAGGCTTGACTTAGAATCCTAGAATCATAGGATAGTTTGGGTTGGAAGGAACCTTGAAGATCATCCAGTTCCAACGCCCCTGCCATGGGCAGGGACACATCCCACTAGATCAGGCTGCCTGAGGCCCTATCCAGCCTGTCTTTGAAAACCTCCAGGGATGGGGCAGCCACAACTTCCCTGAGTAACCTGTGCCAGTGCCTCACCACTCTCATCTTGAAGAATTTCCTCCTTATGTCCAGCCTAAATCTGCCCTTCTCCAGTTTATACCCATTGCCCGTAGTCCTATCGTTACAAGCCTTTGTAAACAGTCCCTGCCCAGCTTTTTTGAATGCTCCCTTCAGGTACTGGAAGGTCGCTATAAGGTCTCCTCAGAGCCTTCTCTTCTCCAGGCTGAACAACCCCAACTCTCTCATATGAGATTCTGTCTTCATATGAGATTCTCCAGTTCTCTGATCATCTTTGTAGCTCTCCTCTGGACCCATTCCAACAGCTCCATATCCTTCCTATGTTGAGGAGTGTAGAACTGGACACAATACTCCAGATGGGTTCTCACAAGAGAGAACTAGAGTGACAGAATCACCTCCCTTGACCTGCTGGCCGTGCTTCTTTTGATGCAGCCCAAAATACGGTTGGCTTTCTGGGCCGCAAGCACACATTGCTGGCTCATGTTGTGCTTCTTGTCAATCAGCACTGCCAAGTCCCTCTCCACAGGGCTTCTTTCAGTCACATCATCCCCCATCCTGTATTGAAACTGGTGATTGCTCTGTCCCAGGTGTAGGACCTTGCACTTGGCCTTGTTGAACCTTATGAGGTTCTCACAGGCCCACTTCTCAGGTTGTCTAGGTCCCTCTGGATGACATCCTCTCCTCCTGGAGTGCAACTGCACCACTCAGCTTGGTGTCATCTGCAAACTTGCTGAGGGTGCATTCAATCTTGCTGTCTATATCATCAATGAAGATATTAATGAGCACTGGTCCCAGTATGGACCTGTGAGGGACCACTTGTCGCAGATCTCCATCTGAACATCAGCTTAGAACTTTTTCTCAGGCTCTTGAAATTCATTTACAAAGTAGCCCCATGGGCTGTGGTATTCATAAGTTTCATGCAATGATGGTGAAGTGAAAAGTTGTTGCTGCCAGCTGCATCATATGAACAGTCCTATATTACTGTGTTACTTTAGCAGAGTATCCAGGACATCTCATGACTAAGTTGTGTGCTATTTCATACTGTCGAAACAGCCTGCTCTCCTATGCTGTATGTGTTTTAGAAGTACTTTAGTACATTCATCCCACAAATGAGGGAAAAAGAAATAAAACCCAAGCCCCTGTTGGAGGGACGCCATCTCCTAAAAAGGCACAAATCTTTCTGTGTGATGGATATTCTTGGGAGGGTATTCTGTGATTTTAAAATATTCTTTCACAAGCTGCAGCTTGTGAATCCACTCCAAATCCATTTTTTAGAAAAAAACACTCAAGGCATGGACGTTCCAGTCAATATGATGTTATAGTCAATTAAAAATGTTATTAAAAAAAGCAAAGGCTGTGTAAGAGAAGCTCTCTAGCCCTATGTTTGCCTCTTTTAAGTCTATATTTAGCATCCATGGTAAGATAGTATTTTGACTAGAGAGAGTTCAACTGCAGTGTACTGAAGGAAATACGAGGTGTCATATGCACTTGTTCTGTCTTTTCACTTCCTTCTCGCCTCATTTTGTATATCTAACACCTGTCTCAGGGTTTTCCCCCACAGCCTTGTTACATCTTGTGTGATTTTTTTTCTTTTGCCTCTTCTATTCCTGCTATGTGAAGAAACCCTATTTCTTACATAACCAGTGATGGTTAGATTAATTATTATTACCTTCTCTTTTTACATCCTCCTTTTGACATTTTCACATTTCCTCTCATTACCTGAAACTTCTCTTTCACTCGCATGAAATCATATATACTACTATCTCATAAACATTTTTGCTTAATTCATTGCTCAGTTTTCATAGCCTTTCTATAGGTCACTGACCCACCGATATGTAATATGGTGTGTTAAAGACATTGTAATTAATTACTAACAATTTGGTGTCATTGTGCTGACATCTGACAAACATGTCTGTGTTGCATACTGAGTTAAAAGTGTTGTTTCTTTAAAAGTCCATTGTGCAGTTATCAAAGCCAATAACTGCACTGATTTCATGGAGCATATAATGTAATTTAGCATGAAATCTTAGGTATGTGGATAACTTCATTTTTTCTCAAGTGGCAGTGGTCCAAGGTATACCTGGATGATGTGGTGAATGCTTTAATGTACTTTGCAATATCACTAATGTACCTCACAAGACCAGTGCTGTTACTTCCATCCACTGCTCCTTCTTAAATAGGTACCTTGTATGAGTTAAGGAAGATTTACCTAATGCCTGGATGGATTAAAGGTTAAAACTTCCATCTGTTGGTACAAGAAATTGGTCTTACGTGTCTTTTATCGCATTTCTTAGCTCTTTGTAAAAGAAAAAGTCAGGACTAAGTTTTCAGTTGATGTAAATTTAGTGCAGCTGCTTTGATTTTATCAGAGTTGCATGGGCTTAACTGGAGCTGGGAACCCCCTTAATTAACACGTAATTTTGCTCACTATGTAGGAAATGTGATTCAAATTAAGCTGGAATTGTAAAGCTTCCAGGAGCCCTATGTGATGCAAATTGAAATTTGTCAATGCCTATAGCCCTCGTACCTTCAGTAAATGGCAGTTAGGCTGATTTCCTTGCCAAAACCTACTGGTATCAAAGAGTGGGATGTAGGAATGAGCACATGGCAAAAGGCAAAACAGAGTACTGTAAGGGGGAAAAAAACCCCAGCATCAAGGCTGACAAACTGTTCCCTCATTGTTACATGGAAAGTAAATAGAAAGTTATACTGGTATTGTACACAGATGCTTGAAAACTGGCTGATGCAGCAGAATTAGATACACATGAATACTTAAATCAACAGAACTTTAATGTCTGGCTAAGACAAACTCATAATGACCGTACTATATCAGCTATGTTGCAGCTGTCTCTGGATATCAAACCTTCCTTTTCCTGACTTAAGGGAATGGTAGTTCACTTTTAAAATGTAAAATTCAAGAAAAAAAGAGAATTCTATAAAACATTAGGAATAAAAAAAACAGTCTTTTGCTTACACCATAGAATACAATGACAGGTAATACACAGGTGATCTGTTCATAGAAAGCCATCTAATTGCCTCGACTTACATTGTGTGGGAGGGAACAGGAGGACCTAAATCTTGTAAAGTATCTTATGCCTAGCTGCTGCGTCTTCCTAAGGGCAGTCTCGATTGAAGCAATTAAAGCAGACATAAAAAATGGGAGAGGGGAGGATGATGAAAAGTGTAACCATTTCAGTATATTGTAATTTGTGATGTCCACACAGTACGTTCTTTCTTAGGAACAGTATAGGACCGTGGGAGTGTCTGGGTACAAAAAACTGCCTTTGCTCAGTTAGGAAATGCTTTCATATCTGAGAAGAGAAGAAACCAGGGTGGACATATGTGGGATCTTCCTTCTCTTATTACACACACTTTCAGGTCATGTTCCTTCCCCTTCTTCACAGCTACTAAAATAGGCATGTACCAAGAGTGAAGCTTAGGGATTTTCTACCTTCTTCAAGTTTGTGTCCTACCACAGTAGCTGCCAGTATTGGACAAGAGTTCTAGCTCATTTCTACCTATCCAGGTTGCACTGCATCCTCACTTGTAACCTTCTGGCTTCAGAGAGCTGATTCTCAAGTATGTAGGGCTATCAGTTATCTAGTGTCTTTCCCAAAGATGTTTCTGTGAAAAAAAGTGTGCTTTCTGCCAATACGCAACATACATTCCCTTCTATGCAGAATAGAAGTAAATAAAACAGAATGTAAAAGCTCCTAGGCTTTGATGTCAATGCCTGGTCCATGAATAATCATATATCATGTTTGACCTGATAACACCATTTAGTTACATCCAATTTTTCTCACTAAGCTCATGGAAGTGTAAGGGAAAGATAGAAGCTTCTGAACGAGAAAATCAAGGCCAGATGACTCTAAACACTGTTTTCTACAAGTATGAACACTTCTCTTTTTACCTGCCTTAACCCAGTGTAAATGATGTGGACTACTAGTAGGGATCAGGTATTATCTGCACCCAGTATTTGTTATCAAAAGTGCAAGTCTTTTGGCACAGCCAAAACATGCCAGTCTGGAGCAAAGTTACATGTATTAAAATGGCTCAAGAGAAAAATGTCTACTAAGTTTTGAGATTGATTTGAAGGTAGGAGTTGCCTTTAAATGTGGAAGCGCATAAGCTAGTAAATGCGTAGAAATTTGTCTGCTTCATAATGCTCTTCAGTAGACGCTTTGCTTTCCTACTTACATAGTAGTTTCATACAGTTTTGAAACAGACTGTTGCTATGCACTCAGTCTTCTTCAGATCTCATTCCCTGATATTTAAATGTTCTTTTACTTTGTGCCAATATTTTGCTATAATAGTTAGAATTGCTTACCTGGCCCATACTGTTGGAAATGTTTGCTTGAGAGACATCTTCTTATTTCAGTAACGATTATTGTCGAATTGTAGTAGGAGTGAAGGACTCTCTGTGGGTATATTTGGGACTAGAAGATCTTCTGTTATGAGATGATGATGATAGTGATGGCAGTAATAGTAGGTTGTGGAGATGGATGTTTACAAAATAGTGGCATTTCAGCAGTGAGCAATCCAGTAAGAAAAGAAAAATGTAAGAACTTTACATATAAGCAAATTAAATGCAAACCTTTGCATTGCTTAAAAAAAAAAAGAAGTAATTTTAACAGTTTGTGTACTTTTTTTCCCAGGAGAAATTAGCATACTAACTGTAAAGCAGATTCTTGGGTTAATTATCCATATTAGTTAACAAGGATGTAAATAGACATCTCATTGGAGAGTAATGCGTTGGGTTTTTTTAACATTTCTAGTGTGATTACATTAGGCAAGTGATGGAGAAAAGTGCTTTTGACATCCAATCAAAATTTTACAAATTATTGCCTTGTTTCCAGATCACACTCTATAACTAGTGCTATCACATGTAATATGAGTAGTGTCCAGGAACAAAATAATTAAAATATTTGAATTCCTCTTCTTTAAGGCTGCAAAAATTGTTGGTCAGTGTACAAAACCTTATTTTCCTGTTGTGTTTGGAACACACAATTGTACAGAAGAAAACCTTGTTTTCTCATATTTAAACATTCCTTTCAAGACTATAGAGGATTGTTATCAGTAGCTTTTTATGGTAGTGGCTGTAATCACCTCTCACCTTCCTGTCATTTTTTAAGCAAGTACGTGAATGATTGACAAACCTACTATAATCCAGAGCAGTTGTTCTCAGCCACTCCATAGCTGTGAACCCTCCTGCTGCTTTTTTTTAGATGTGAAGAACACCTTAGGCATCCAAAATTGAATATCTTCACTTTTTTTTATGACTATATGAGTTAGTCTAATGAAAGATATTACCTCTCCAGACCTTGCGTGGCTACAGATAGGAAATAACATTCCAGATGCTTTCTCTGACACTTTTGTCAGATGTCTCCAGATATGTTACTCTGATATTAAAATCATAGCATCATACAGATTTGGGTTGGAAGGACCTTAAAGATCATCTAGTTCCAATCCCCCTGCCATGGGCAGGGACACCTCCCACTAGACCACACTGCTTAAGGCTCCATCCTGGCCTTGAGCGCCTCCAGGGACAGGACATCCACGGCTTCCCTGGGCAACCTGTTCCAGCATCTCAACACCCACATCATGAAGAATTTCTTCCTAGTGTTTAGTCTAAATCTTCCCTCTCCAATTTAAATCCATTTCCCCTCATCTTATCATTATATGCCCTTGTAAACCACCCCTCCCCGGCTTTCTTGGAGGCCCCTTTCAGGTACTGGAAGGTCACTCTAAGGTCTCCTCGGAGCCTTCCCTTCTCCAGGCTGAACGACCCTAACTCTCTCAGCCTGTCCTCATATGGGAGATGCTCCAGCCTTCTCATCATCTTTGTAGCCTCCGGTGGTCCTGTTCCAACATCTCCATATCCTTCTTATGTTGAGAATTCCAGAACTGGACACAATACTCCAAATGAGGTCTCACAAGAGAGGAATAGGGGGTCAGAATCACCTCTGTCGAACTGCTAGCCATGCTTTTTTTAATACAGCCCAAGGTATGGTTGGCCTCTGGGCTGTGAGTATGCGTTGCTGGCTCATGTCAAGCTTCTCATCAATGAGCAACCTCAAGTCCTTCTCTGCAAAAAAACCCCAAAACTCTGTCTAGTTTTTGTTTTACTTATATAGCCACCAACTCAACTTGGAAATTGGGAAAAAACTAACTAACACTGCCTTTTTGTTATAGGGAAGCTTTCTTAGCAACCTGAACTATATGTCTTTGTGGGTCTCAGGCAGGAGCTTGAATGTATCATACTCTACAGCGTTGTTTTTCTCTGAAGGCAGTGATTACTATCCCTTTTATTAACAGAAGGCCATGATATACTAGAATAAATCAAAGCCTAAGACAGTCCATATTCTGATTCCCTGACCACAGCACAAGTTTGTGAACTGTCTTTCTGTGCTAATATAGTCAGGTCAAAATTTGATGAAAGTACTGAATCCCGGTTAGTTCCAGTTGAACAGTGTCATTCCAAGAGCTGTAACTATTTCAGATTAGTCATTCATCATAGAATCATAGAATCACCAGGTTGGAAAGGACCCACTTGGTCATCGAGTCCAACCATTCCTAACACTCCCTCAAAACATGTCCCTAAGCACTTCATCCACCCATCCCTTAAACACCTCCAGGGAAGGTGACTCGACCACCTCCCTGAGCAGCCTGTTCCAGTGCCCAATGACTCTTTCCGTGAAAAATTTTTTCCTGATATAACCTCCCCTGGCGGAGCTTCGGGCCATTCCCCCCTGTCCTGTCCCCTGTCACTTGGGAGAAGAGCCCAGCTCCCTTCTCTCCACAACCTCCTTTCAGGTAGCTGTAGAGACCAATAAGGTCTCCCCTCACCCTCCTCTTCTCCAGGCTAAACAACCCCAGCTCTTTCAGCCGCTCCTCATAAGACTTGTTCTCCAGCCCCCTCACCAGCTTTGTTGCTCTTCTCTGGACACGCTCCAGAGCCTCAACATCCTTCATGTGGTGAGGGGCCCAGAACTGAACACAGTACTCAAGGTGCGGTCTCACCAGTGCTGAGTACAGAGGGAGAATCACCTCCCTGGACCTGCTGGTGACCCCATTTCTGATACAAGCCAAGATGCCATTGGCCTTCTTGGCCACCTGGGCACTCTGCTGGCTCATGTTCAGTCGGCTGTCAACCAGCACCCCCAGGTCCTTTTCCTCCAGGCAGCTTTCTAGCCAGACTTCTCCTAATCTGTAGCACTGCATAGGGTTGTTGTGCCCCAAGTGCAGGACACGACACTTGGCCTTGTTAAACCTCATGCCATTAGCCTCAGCCCAGCGGTCCAGCCTGTTCAGATCCCTTTGCAGAGCCTCCCTACCCTCCAGCAGATCCACACTTCCACCCAGCTTAGTGTCATCTGCAAACTCGCTGAGGGTGCACTCAATGCCTTCATCCAGGTCATTGATAAAGACATTGAACAGGGCTGGACCCAGTACTGAGCCCTGAGGAACCCATTGAATATGTTGGAAAAGAGCTGAGGAACAACTGCTGTAGAGAATAATGTTATAATAGAGGTATCAAGTGAAACTGCGAATGTTGACCAAAATTCAGATAAGGCTGGAAACTGCCTTTACTCATCTGTGAAATCAATGATATAAAGCCTGAATTTCACAGATTTCAAGACCACTGGGAAGCACCATGGCCATCCAGCCTTAACCAATCACAAAAACAGTGCAGAATTTGGACAGTTGAAGAAAATTATTTTGAAAAATAATATAAGTTCAAACACTGATAGTCCAAAGAATAATTTAAATCTCTTGCAAACAAGAAGTTTATTCCTGAGTACGGCTGGAATAGATTGTAGACTTGGTTAAAGTTCCTTGAGAATTCTTGTAGACCTTTCTTTATTGGAAAATTAGCTTATAACTCTGGAAATACAAAAAAACCCCAAACAAACAGACCCATTTTTGTTTCCTTTGCACCACTTCCAGTTTTATATGTTTTGTCATTGTCATCAAGGTGAGTATAATTGCCTCCTCTTAAGCTTACTTTATATTATAGAGAAAGTCCCTCAGTGCACTTCCTTTCTTGCTACTCTCTTTGTTTTCCCCTAGTATCTGACACTGCTCTGAGTGACTTTCCAATTCCTCTTGAAGGCAGAAGGAGGGTTTGAAGCTGCTGGTTCCAGGTAAGAGCTGCTGCATTTTTTTAGGCTAACAGGGTTAAAGCGTTGAATCCTGAAGTAATGCAGGGGTAGAGAGGTTCCCTTTTTTTAAGATAGTGGTGTCATCCTTGCAAAGTTATGAAATCAGACTCCTTGTTTTTTCGGTCTGTGTTCTCATTACTGAATTTGGTCTCTGTCCTCACTTCTGAGTTGAGAGTGGACCAGTTAGTCTTTGCCTAGAGCCCTTCTACAACAGTAATAATGTAAGGCACAGGAGCTATGAGCTTGAGCTGTTGCAGTGAATTCCTTGCTCCTGCTACCTGTGGGCTGGCAGGCCATTAGAGAAGGGTGAGCTAGCGTGAAGGAATGTGTAAATCCAGGCTGTAATTCTCTCTCATAGGCTCTTAAAGAAAGAAAATAACTTATCATCTCCTGGGCATTTCTTACTAGTACATAGAAAGCTGACATTGGTAGTCCCTTTGATATTTGCCTTTCCCCAATTGCTGTATATGAAATTCTAGAATTTCCCTTGGATTTTTATGTCCTGTTTCTTGTAACATTCAGCATACTCTTGTGGATTTGGATCCACAGATGTTCATGAAATCTGTAAAAGTGCAGGAGAATCCATATGGGCTTTTATAAAATCCAAAGCATTGAATAAGCCTTCTTCCAAGAATAAGAGAGTCAGAAGGAATCTTGGTCTTTTAAGGTGTAAGAAGAGCTAGAAAAAAGCCAATTTACTCCTATCAAAATCCTTATTCATTATTAGTAACATTTACTAGTTTGGAAAGCAATGGTTTCATTGTGACTAGCTAATATATCTTCATTTGTTAGCTAAAAACCTGATGATGATTCAGTATTCTTCACTGCATCTCTTTTCAATCTTCTCTGTGTGTACCGTATTTTCAATCTAAATTAGGAAAAGTTTGTGATTTTCACTACAGAACTGAAGGTTATAGATTCCATCATTCCATCTCTAATTAGCCATGTTTTTGATGCATTACCAAAAAGATAAAGGAAAAAGGCATGACATTGTTCTAATCTCTTGCTTTCTCATGTTGACATGAGTCTCTTTTGCATTTTTTAGCCACCAGACAGCTGATATTGAAGGCCTTTTTTGCAGGACATCTGTGTTATCGTCCATATTGTCTGAAACATCCATAAGGGCTTGCTAGGTAATTCAGCCTTACAATATGGTATCACAGTGATTCTATGGTGTCTGTGAATAGCTGAACTACAGTTTTTATTAAAAAGGACTGAGCCATTTGCACTCAATTTTTATGATGTTAGCCAACCTTCATTTTTTTTCTTCACAATTTCTCTGGGCATTTTATTTCACTGTATTCATTTTTCACTGTAATGTACCGAACTCAAAATACATCAGGGCCAGGGAGCTGAAACAAGTTAATCTTGGTTATTTAGGCTACACCATTTAATTTTATAGACCAAAAGGAAATGATACAAGCTGTATGTGTTCTCTGATTGGGTAAGTATGTGAGCACTTGTCAAATAAACAGGTATAGAAGCAAGTTTAGGTGCATGAAATTGAAATTTGTTTGGTCATGAACATAAGCTGTGTACAGAAATTAACTCCAGGTGGGTGAAGAAATCATGGCTGGAGGAGACTGAGCTACCAACCTGAGTCAGATTCCTACTGGCATTTTATCCAATATCCTCTTAGCTCAACTGTTTATTTTCTTGGTTTCATTTCCCCACACCTCTGAAGTTTTCACTGCTGAATCTTAACCTCATTAATTCATATGCTTTGCTCATTATCTAATAAGTAGAATTGTAAACACCCTCTACTTTTTCTGGTTTAGCTACAGAACGAAAGTCTAAGCAGAGTAACATAAAAGAATGATGGGAAGGGGAAGCAGTTGAAACTGAACCAAATCATATAATCATATAATCATATAATCATATAATCATATAATCATACAATCATAGAATCATAGAATAGTTTGGGTTGGAAGGGACCTTAAAGATCATCCAGTTCCAACCCACCTGCCATGGGCAGGGACATCCCACTAAATCAGGCTGCTCAACGCCCATTCAACCTGGCCTTGAACACCTTCAGGGATGGGGCATCCACAACTTCCCTTGGCGACCTGTTCCAATATCTCACCACTCTCATGGTGAAGAAATTCTTCCTAATGTCCAGTCTAAATCCAGTTGGCCTTCTGGGCTGTGTGTGCACATTGCCAGTTCATTTCAAACTTCTCATCAAGCAGCACCCCTGTGTCCTTCTCTGCAGGGCTGCTCTCAATCACATCATCTCTCATCATCTCCCTCTGCAAAGGGATCTGAACAGGCTGGACTGCTGGGCTGAGACCAATGGCATGAGGTTTAAGAAGGCCAAGTGCCACGTCCTGCACTTGGGGCAAAACAACCCTATGCAGTCCTACAGACTGGGGGAAGAGTGGCTGGAGAGCTGCACGGATGAGAAGGATCTGGGGGTAATGGTTGACAGCTGACTGAACATGAGCCAGCAGAGTGCCCAAGTGGCCAAGAAGGCCAACGGCATCTTGGCTTGTATCAGAAACGATGTGACCAGCAGGTTCAGGGAGGTGATTCTCCCTCTGTACTCAGCACTGGTGAGACCGCACCTTGAATACTGTGTTCAGTTCTGGGCCCCTCACCACAAGAAAGATGTTGAGGCTCTGGAGTGTGTCCAGAGAAGAGCAACAAAGCTGGTGAGGGGGCTGGAGAACAAGTCTTGTGAGGAGTGGCTGAGAGAGCTGGGGTTGTTTAGCCTGGAGAAGAGGAGGCTGAGGGGGGACCTCATTGCTCTCTACAACTACCTGAAAGGAGGTTGTGGAGAGGAGGGAGCTGGCGTCTTCTCCCAAGTGATAGGGGACAGGACAAGAGGGAATGGCCTGAAGCTCCACCAGGGGAGGTTCAGGCTGGACATCAGGAAAAAATTTTTCACGGAAAAAGTCATCGGGCACTGGCAGAGGCTGCCCAGGGAGGTGGTTGAGTCACCTTCCCTGGAGGTGTTTAAGGGATGGGTGGATGACGTGCTGAGAGGCATGGTTTAGCAATTGTTAGGAATGGTTGGACTCAATGATGCAATGGATCCTTTCCAACCTGGTGATTCTATGATTCTATGAACTGGAACAAATATTGGTTTCGTCCCTCGTTGTAAAGAAGAAAACTGAAAAATTAGGTTTTACTTAGGTGATTCCAAGTGAAATTAAACCAGTTGTTCAATGGGGCTTACCCGTGACACCTGCAGGAACACCAAAACCAAAAGCAGATATGAAGTGACATTTTCACAGGACTGAGATGCTATTGATGATGTCCTCTGTTTGCACTATAGCTGTGGGAGTGCAGAGTGGTTAGGGCATCCAGATGCTTGGGCTTTTTTGCCCCTCTCAACATGAAGAGTCTGATCAAAAGCCTATTCGCTATTAAGAGGCCTTGAATCCTTTGGATCTAACAAGGATGCTTCTAGATAACAATTTGTATTTCAATAGACTGGAAAGTGAAAGCCTCATATGACAATGAGAAATACAGTGAGAACAGGCATCATATCATGATTCTGAATGTATGCAATGTCAGATTATATCAGAGTTGTTATTCCTGTGATACTCAGCTTATTATTTTATGCATCGTGCCTATTTAATATGTACAGGAAGAAGTGCTGAAGTAGAGGAGCCCTAGGCAAGAGTTCCAGTCTTTGATAACTTCAGCGATGGCCTCTGACCCCTCACTGATCTAACAGCAAGGCAGGACCAAACAGTGCTGCAAAAAACAGGGAGAGAAAGGGTGGAACAAAACCATGGGATGCTTGGATTATTATAACTCCAGTCACACATCTTATTTTAAACAGTTCATACATATTGAAGGTAGTTACCTGAGACATTATAGGAGGGGGGTAAGTTGATAGATTTCTTTGTTTGTTTGGTTGGTTGGTTGTTTTTTTACAAAATATTAGAGTATTCCTCATTCTTTCTTATCTGTTCACATTTTTAATGTTCTTGTTCTACTCGTGAATCTACTGTATTAAGGATAACAACGGACAGGATTATTTAGCAGCAGAATTTAAAAACAAAAGTCAGTTAAGTGACCTATTGACATGCATTATGCAACACTGAACACAGCTTAGAAAGTGTGTGTGTTCTGCTATGACAAATAAAAGTCTCTTTGTTAGAAATACACTGAAATGCCTGAAAAAAAAAAGCAAAACTGAGAAGTCTTTGAAAATGGCAATAAAGATTAGGAAACAATGCGCTGAGTTTATAAGAAACATTTAAAAATATAGTGCAGTGTACTTTCAAACATTACCGTCCCTGTCTTTAAAATCCTGGGTCCTAATGAAGGGCTTTAGTGTCACTGTGACTTAGCAGATAGCCTTCTGCCTCTGGGACTGCAAATTTTTGGCTCAGATCCATTTAGTGCATTACTGGGGAAGTTGTGCACATCCAGAGGTCATGTTTCGGGTGAGATGTGAAATGGAGGTGGCCACAAAATATTTCAACATCTCCCGGTCTCTCATTCCTGTTCTCCTTTCAGTTAGAGTTCTATATTTTCCTCTGTTACTCCTTGCACTACCAAAGTGCACTCAGAAGCAGAGGTTACTTCTGAAGGGAAATAAGATAGTCCCTCTTTCTCTTGGATGCTCCATGCCTTTGCAGAGACACGGTTTATCAAAAGTTCTATCTTCTATTTATTTTTGTTCTTCTTTATACTGTGGTTATTAGTATCTCAAGTGCTTCAGCTTCCTTTCTGGGATGGGAGATCCTACAGAGTAACCCCACTTTAACATTCATTCTCCATTATTTTCTGTGAACCTCTGTGCATCACAGTGTCTATGCAGATTGGGTGTCATAAATAAATGTAGGAATATAACATTGATGAAGGTCCTTCTGTATCAGTATTTTTACTGTATTCTACCACCATAATTCTGAAGATATTCTCACCTATGTGCATTTCTGCAACAAGATCTGTTGTGACAGTGAGAGAGATCTAGATTGGGAGTGGGGGAGGTGTGTAGTTCCCCTGTAGGTGCTCTTCAGGACTTCCAATGAATGTTTTCCAATGCTTAGGTGAATTTCTCAGTTTTGTTCAAGAAGTAAGGTTTCTTTTCATGTAGAGAGGGAGCAGAGCGTAAAGGTGCCCTGACCAAGTGTACCAGGAGGGGATGACCTAGAGCCACAATAACCTACCTGGCATGCATTAGGGTAGAGCGCTGATTGTAGAAGGGCAAGGACTGGAAAAAAGCGCAGTGTTTGGTCTGTGGAATCATGGCTGGAACTCCACTTATTGCTTCAGCACCTCAGGAAATACAAGATCTTTATTGCAATTTTAGTTGTGTAGAGTCCTTCCATGTAATTATCCGACAGATAAAATGTGAAATTCTGGGCCAGCAGTTAGCCTGCTGGGACTCACAGCAGGGAAGAGAGCGCTTAGGCGAACACAGCGGCAGGCAGCCAGGAAGGGCTCAGAGCAGAGGGAGAGCTGGATGGCTTCAAAAAAACACGTCCCAGGTTGGAAATGAGAAGTGGGTGTATATGCACAGCTAGTGCCAGGAAAGAAAGTTAGGAAAATTAGAACAATGAACTTAAATCTCTCTTGCTGTTTTACCAGTGGGGTGGGCAGGAAAAGCATAAGGATATGAAATTGGTAGAAAAGAAGTAGGAACAGAAGCCATGTAGCTACAATGAGGGTTGCAAAGATGATCAGAAGGCTGGAGCAGCTACTGTACAAGGACAGGCTGAGACAGTTGGGATTGTTCAGCCTGGAGAAAAAGAGAAGGCTCCAAGGAGACCTTATAGCGACCTTCCAGTACTTGCAGGGGGCCTACAGGGAAGCTGAGGAGGGACTGTTTGCAAAGGATTGTGGTGATAGGACTAGGGATAATGGGTATAAACTGGAGAGAGGCAGATTTAGACTAGACATAAGGAGGAATTTCTTCGCTATGAGAGTGGTGAGGCACTGGCACAGGTTGCGCAAGAAAGCTGTGGCTGTCCCATCCTTGGAGGTGTTGAAGGCCAGGTTGGATGGGGCCTTGGGCAGCCTGATCTAGTGGGAGGTGTCCCTGCCCATGGAGGGGTGTTGAAACTAGATGATCCCTTCCAACCATAACTATTTTATGATTCTATGATTCTGTATGAACAGAAGTAACCAGGTCTGTTTGGAGTTCTTGTACACTGTCATGAAATTCTCCTTAATGCTGGCATGTTTGAGCCAGGAGTTACAAAAGACTCATTCCTCTCTGAAATGGCTCTAAGATGCTCAGCAGCTAAAATGACAGTAGACATCTGTACTTAGTCAACTGTAGATGTGCGCTGGAGATCTGTATCTGAAGTAGTCATCCTGCTGTCCTTTATTAGTGAAGGTCTAATCAAAGAAACTTTATTGAGAACCTCAGCAGACAGTGGATTGTGTCTAAACTCCACTGATTGCATTAACTGGATGTCTATTGACTGTAAAAGACCTGTGATGACTAGTTCAGATGTGCACATTTGCACTGTGGACATCTAGAGTGAGTCAGGCAAATCACAGCTGATACCAGTGCATTTATGAAGGGATAGGGAGCTGACTACATAAATCTTGCCCAGGTGAGGAGTAAAGATGTATAGCACCAGCAAAGTCTTGTTAAAATGGTGCAAAACAATTTAAAAAAAAAAACAAAAAAGTTTAAACAGTAGGCATTTGTACTATATTTTTCTCCTCCTCTCATTTGATTTCCTTGTTTGCTCTGGCTGCCGACATTGTAAGCTCAAAATAGTCAACAGCTGGCTCTTTAAAGATTTCAGCTGAAAGTGTGTGTAGGATGAAGTAGAAACAAATGGAAAAAGGAAATCAGTTTTCCTGAGATCACATTTAGCTTTTGTAACAAACACCAAAGAACAGAAAATTAGTCCAGAATTCTTGTAGCATGAAATGCCAGAAGTCACATACAAGTAAACAGGACATTTAATCTCACCATGTGGGAAGAAGTAAGGCAAACTTTTAATTTTCACAAGGTATGTTGAAACTTTTTGCTCCCTTTGAGATATGTGTATAGTTACACATCTTACCTATGAAACTTCCTGAGTGAGAAAGTTCTACTGAAAGGCTATATCCTTGATCTCAAATGTAGAGTTTGTCAAGATTTGATCAGTGTTTACAACGTGTCTGTGAATCAGAGCATCAGAAACTTAAAGGAAGTAACCCTGAAAATGATTTGGGCCCGGTTTTGTCGTCACTCCTCCTGGTTTTCACAAGATGCTGAGCTTTGATGTCAGTGGTCATCAAATGAAAGCTGGTAGTCAGACTGGTAGTACAAGATTACAGCTGTTGACCTGAATCTCCCATATACCCTGCCAGTGTTAGGGAAAAAAAAATACAAGGATTGGGTAATGGACATTTTTCTTTGCTGTAAGACCAAGAACAAATCGTCACACCTACTTTTTAGTCTTGTATTTGCTAAATAATATTCTGCAGGTCATTGGCATTTTTCTTTCACAATGGAGTTTATTAAGAAGCAAAAGTTTTGCCTGCAAGAGCTTTCCACTAAAACTCTGCCCTCTTTTTTCATTCATATGTGCCTTAAGTAATAAATAAAATCTGAAGTTATAATAAGCAAAGCTGTGAAATATATATCAGCCCACTGAGTCCTTTCCTCGCCAGTACAGAACAGAAGGCATCTTCCCAACTAGTCGAGAGCATTATGCTACCAACATCATTCCCAGTTCTTACAGCAGAGAATGTCATCTGTACTCACCAGAAACAGAATTTAAGTATAAATTTCAGGGTAGAGTGCGATTTTTATGCTTGTGGCCTGAGGAAAAATGTGTTTTGGTATTTAATTTCCATGTTTTTTGCCTGGTTAAGCAGACGTGGTTTGCTGCAGATTTATCTAGATGCATACCTCAATAAGCAGAGTGAGGGCTCCCTTTGAGAGAGGAGGGGGTCACAGGTTAAAATTCATTTAATATGTGTTTTCACATCTATTGCCGGTATCAACACTCCCTCCAGGTTTGTGCCAACACCATTTACTTTTCCTTACCAGTCAGAGCAACACAAGCTCCCCCAAGCTAGCAGGGTTCTGGGTAAGGTGTGTGAAGGTCAATTGGTCAAAAAGCCACCTGGGATCAGCCTTTGAATCCAGATGTTCTTCAACAGTAATGCCTCCAGGAAGGGATTCTGTGAAGAAGGGACTTTTTTTTTTTTTAATATATTTTTTTCCCAAAAATAATTTGTATCTTCCCCCATTCTTATTTTGCCAGCCTGGTGGTATTACTTCATTTCAGCTTTTTCTGAGCAACCCAGAGAGCCTTCCCTCAAGTCTGCCTGCCTGCAGGAGTCCAGTGCTTGATGGGCGCGTAATGAACTCTGGCCTTGCTAGTCCCTTCATCAACCAGTACTACTTCTCCAGTGCTACAGTGATGGAGACAGCACGCTGGGGGCAGGGACACTGGAGCCAGAGATGCCTAAGGTGGTGGGAGGGGCTGGGAACGTGTTTGGTTTTTTTTTTTGTTGCCTTATGCCAGTCCTGGTGAAAGGAGACCAACACTACGGTGTATTGGAAAAGAAAATACTTGACATATCTGCATGGGGAGAGAGAAAATACCAAGGCAGAGGAAGATCAGACTCCAACATCCATGACAGAATCATAGAATTGTTTGAGTTGGAAGGGACCTTAAAGATCATCACATTACAACCCCCCTGCCATGGGCAGAGACACCTCCCACTAGATCAGACTTCTCAAGGCCCCATCCAACCTGGCCTTGAACACCTCCAGGGATGGGGCAGCCACAACCTCCCTGGGCAAATTATACCAGTGTCTCTCCACTCTCATTGTGAAGAATTTCCTCCTTCTGTCTAGTTTATACTCATTGCCCCTAGTCCTATCTCTACATGCCTTTTTAAACAGTCCCTCTCCAGCTTTCTTGTAGCCCCTTCAGGTACTGGTTGCTATATGGTCCCTCAGAGTCTTTTCTTCTCCAGGCCGAACAACCCCAACTCTCAGAGCCTGTCCTTGTATGAGAGGTACTGCAGCCCTCTGATCACTCTTGCAGCCCTCCTCTGGACCTATTCCAACAATTCCATATCCTTCTTATGTTGAGGATTCCAGAACTGGACGCAATAATCCAGATGAGGTCTCACAAGAGAGGAATAGAGGGGCAGAATCACCTTCCTTGACCTACTGGCCATGCTTCTTTTGATGCAGCCCAAGATATGATTGGCCTTCTGGGCTGTGAGCGCACATTGCTCGCTCGTGTGGAACTCATCAATCAGCACCCCAAAGTCCTTCTCTGCATGCTGCTCTCAATCACATCACCCCCCATCTGAAATCAGGGATTGGCCTGACCCAGGTCTAGGACCTTGCCCTTAGCCTTGTTGAACCTCGTGAGATTCACACAGGCCTAATTCTCCAGCCTGTCCTGCTCCCTCTGGATGACATCCTGTCCTTCTAGTGTGGCAACTGCACCACTCAGCTTGGTGTCATCTGCAAACTTGCTGAGGGTGCACTTGATCTCACTGTCTATATAATTGCAGAAGGTATTGAACAGTACTGGACAGAAAGTGAAGACCAGCCAGTCTTAATTGTGAACTGATTCATTATGGTTGAGCAGTAAGTTTCTTTTTAAAAACACTTTTCAACCTGCATTTCTTTGCGTTTCTCTTGGAACAGATTGTTCTTGCAGAGCAGGGTGTGTGTTCAAACTCTTCTGAAAGCCAGCAACCAACAAGAGAGATAAAGGCATTCTGTTCCTCACGCCATGCAATGATAGGGAAGGTATTAATAATGCTGCACTGAAAAATAAGCCCTCTGTTTAGATAGCTTTATGCAACAATAATAGGAGCCTGAGCTCAGTGTATTCTTTATTTACAAGGTACACTATGTACAAATTACACAAACTTGCTCAAGTCCCTGAAATTACAAAATTCACAAGCTAATTAATCAGAGCTTGACAGCACAGCAGAGGCCACTTCACCTCACATCCAGTGTCAGAGAGGGAAGATAATTTCATCACGCAGGCACAAGCCTGTGCTGGAGGACAGCTGGTTTTGTTCCTAGCTTTGTTCAGTCAATTCTGCTTCAGTTCTCATGGGAATAATATTTCTGATTCAGCAATCCATCTGTATTAATATTTAAAATTTGAAGTTGTGTATGTGAGTGTGAAGCAGGAGTCCCTTTTGACACAGATGAATACTTAGCCCAATCTGGAATTAATTGTTGGACTATCTATATGTTTCTGTAATAACTAATTACACATCATGTAGAATACAAGAAAATGGATGACTTACAGCTAGTACAGAGGAAACGTCATATGTAAAATAAAATCTTGGCTTTTCTTCACAGTTTTTTTCTTGGATATTTAGACTTCTGTTTTTTTTTTTTTTCATTTCTTGAGGTTCAAGTAATTTGTAAGACCTGTGAGATACACCCCCTCTATATGATATTTTCAACTTCTCAGTTGTCCATGGAACTGGGTAAGTTGCTCTTTGCATGATGAATACAGGGGTATTTTCAGTAAGAGGTCCTTAGCCAGTAACTACACTGAAAACCAAGTTGTTGGTTAATATTTTATGTGGTGATCATGGACTGGCAGGCTGCGAAGCGAATCTGTGCATAAACTAAAACAAAGCAATCAGTCACAGAACCTCCATAAAGGATATTTATGAAGTTGTGGAAATTCTGAAAGAAATTCAAATCCTCTTGGACTGCAACAGTGTGGGATATCTTGTCTTTCATAAAATTTTGCCTCATTGGCCTCTCCAGAGATCTCAGGCTTGCATAAAAAAAATCTTGTCATTGTCCTTGGCTTTGGTTTTAGGCTGCTTTGTTCAGTCACTGTGCTCCAGCACTGACCACAGCAATGTGAAGCATGAATATTGCTGCATATTGTGAGCACTGTTAACAACAGTCAACATTTGCCTGTGTGAGGGAATTGTGATTGTGTTTGTTGTGATTGTTTTCTTTTTAATGAAACATCTGAAAAGCTTCCTGCTGCTAGAATTATCTGATGAAAGTTAAATGCATATGTTACTCGGAAATCTCAAAATTTGATTGATTATTGCAATTTTTAAAGCATGTTAATTATAGTTTTGTTTTCTCTCTCCACCTCTCAGAGGTGTATCTAGACAGACCTAGGGTACCAGCTGTGTCTGGATATGAAGATGTTTATGAAAACACTTAATAAATGTTTTAATAACTGATACATTTCTAGAAATGCTTTCTGTAAAATATATGACCCATATAGAATAAGTGATGGAGCAAGGCAGAAAGAAAGCTTTACTGGCACAACCTTTATATAACTCTGTAATATCATTTGCTTCTATATATTTTTAATGAAAAAGAGGGGATATGAACTGGATTTTATTGCCTTTTCTAAGTTGCAACATATGGATTTTTTTTCAGCCTTATATTCTCTGAAATGCATGATCACACCATCTCTTAGATTTCCTTTCCAAAGATCCTTTCAAAAAGGCTCAGTGGTGGAAAACATCTTTAAATTTAATTTAATTTTATTTTTTTTTGTAAAAGGAAGACAAAAAGGTTGGAGTCTTTGTGCATGGTGACATATCCAGTTATTAATATCATAGCATTTTCATGTAAAATAACAATAAGGAAAACGCTTTTCATTTCTCAGCATTTTTTCCTCTTTTCTGTAAGAACAGATTGCTATTCTGCTGTCTGTACTGATCTTGTACCAGCTGTATCAGGAATTCAGCACAGGAAAAGAAAAAAGGTCATTTACCTTGCAGATCCAACAGCAAAAAGTACTCCTCAGGTCTTTGGCTAGAAATGATCAATATGAAAAAGGGCTAGTTTCAGATTATGTAACATTAGATGATGAAGTCACACGTCAGGACTATTCCAAAAATAAAAAGGTTTATGAAGAAGAAAGAAAATAATGAGATATACTTTCCTACTCCTAAGTTTTGCAAACTTTGTTTCTTTTCTGAATCCAGCTTGCTGGGATTTTCTGAAATATCACGTTTTGATGCTTTAGCTCAGGGCTTAATATTTCATAAATTTGATATTCTAGAGGGTATCATTTTGACAATGACTGTTTTGCAAATATCTCTACAAGAGACTAAAATATTGAGTTTAACTTACGCTTGGACATATAGCTTCCTTGAGGCCTAACATATTTCTTAGAGACACGCAGCTGGAAATGGTAGCAGCTGCTGAAAAAAATAGAAAAAAAGCATCAAGAACTATTGCGCAAAAGAAGAGAATATGGTCAAAATACTATAAATGGCATAATGTTCCCAGGAGTCCTGCTAATCTTCTGAATACCCTTCTGAAGGCCCTTTCACCCTGAGGAATTTAAGAAGGAGAAGAAGGAGTAAGATAGGGAGGCAAAAATATAATGAAACTCTTCAATTAGCAAAATGGGGTTTGCCATAGGAAATGTAACCATTTTCCATTGAGGAAAAATATATTAAAAAAAAAAAATCCCTTGATAAAGAGGCATAGATCAATGAAAATACCTTGTGGGTATACAACCCCAAAGTAGGAGTTTGGTTATATCTGTCTGCATTCTTTAAGAACCTCATCAGTTCAGTGACTCTGAGGCACAATATCATGGGTGCAAGTGATTGCCTTCCCCCTCTTGGTGATTCATGGAAAGGGCAGTCCAGTTTGGAGGTTCATACTGTGGAAGAATATGAGGACTCATTTCCCTGCAATGGCTTTGAGTAGCTGTAAGAAACTTCACAACTTCCCATACAAGGACAGGCTGAGACAGTTGGGGTTGTTCAGCCTGGAGAAGGCTCCAAGGAGACCCTATAGCGACCTTCCAGTACATGAAGGGGGCCTACAGGGAAGCTGGGGATGGACTGTTTGCAAAGGCTTGTGGTGATAGGACTAGGGATAATGGGTATAAACTGGAGAGAGGCAGATTTAGACTAGACATAAGGAAGAATTTCTTCGTTATGAGAGTGGTGAGACACTGGCACAGGTTGTCCAGGGAAGTTGTGGCTGCCCTATTCCTGGAGGTGTTCAAGGCCAGGTTGGATGGGGCCTTGGGCAGCCTGATCTAGTGGGAGGTGTCCCTGCCCATGGCAGGGGGGTTGGAACAAGATGATCTTTAAGGTCCTTTCCTACCCAAACTATTCTATTATTCTATGATTTTATAAGTCAAAATGTATTCTTTAGGTTTTCAGTCAACATAAAAATTTTGGACTATTGGCTAAAAGAAAGTTCTGATTTTTTGAATGTTAGTCATATCTCAGGTTCTTATTTTTGTCATTTGCATGCATCTGTGCCGTATGTACAGTTCACGTACTGTGATTCATTGTGACTTTATAGTCCTGAGGACCATTGAAATGGATTCTGCCCACTTCACTCAGCAGCTGTCATCTTCATTAGGTATTTGTCCTTACACTAGTACTTGTAAAGAAAAGAAAAGGCACAGTATGGCAGTGATTTACAAAGATTGAAGCAATATTTCACACATACCTCAGATCACAGAAAAAAAAAAAGAATTTCTGGTGGGAAGAGTAGCCATCTAACTAATTGCTTTAATCTAAAAACTCACTGTCAAGGTCAGTCAAAACCCACACTGAGGCAGGGTCTATTTTATTACATGGAACCTCTCAGTGGTTTAATTTGATTATGTTATTAGTTCCCTGTAAGTGTATTAACTGAAAAGGCACGATTAGCTGAATAAATTTCAGACATGATGTGAAGGCTGGTGTCAACAGTTAGAATCCAGACACAGAATCCTTTGCCTGTGAAGGCAAGGAATCAAAATCTAGAGTGAAACTTCCCCGAAAAGATACCTGAAACATCTGTCATGGGAAAGGAACATTTCAACAAGGGTTTCTGCTTGTCCAGAAAGAGGAAAAGCCTCTTTGGTCAAATGACAAGAAAAAGGACAGCCAAGAGTCTTTTAAGGTCAACTCAACCTTGGAAACAATCTGGTGAACATAGCTCTAAATAAAATTTCCAATAACAAAGAGGAACACTGTTGTAAGGCCCTCACTGAAAAATCTTTATACACTGGCAACTGATGTTCATGTTGTTTTTAAAAAGAAGCTAAACCTCACATTTACTTTGACAGGTTAGTTGTAAAGAAAGTTGGCTCTTCTTCAAAACACATTGGAGGACTTCAAAGGTAGGACTGAAAATCCATTCGACCACTGTTATATGCTTTTGAACACTAAAGACAAATATTTCTTCAATAAATAAAAGCATGATACTGTGAACCCAGATGTTCCTGCTTTGTTTTTTGCACTGCCTCTCCTTGCACCTTTGGGTTTCAGCTGCTCTTTATGTTGCTTTTTCTTAGAATTTGAAAGAATACTGCAGTCATTGCTGCAGAATGAAAAAGCTGAGAACTTTAGGAAATAGAGACACCAAAAGGCAAGTACTGACTGGGCACAATGTTGGTGAAAGTAAACATTTTTTGAGTGATGCAAAGGAAGAAAAGCTCAACTTATACAGGAATTCCATATATGTATAACTAATGATATCTTTGTTTGAGCTCCTATAGGTGAGAAAGGTCTCCTAATGTGAAGAATGCCTCGATGTTGTCTTTAACTTCCTATTTGCAAGGTGTCAGGAAGTGCTTCAACCTTGGCATGGCTGGCAGAGGCAAAGTTACCCCAAAAGCCTGTGCCGTAGGGTGTGCAGAAGGGAACACAAGGCGTTATGGGGTGATGTGGTAAGAAAATACCCTCCCTGAATATAGGAAAAGTCTTCAAGGGGAGAAGGCAAAGACAGAGAATGAGGAGCCTAGAGGAGGAACTGGTGTCCCTGGGCCAGCAAAGGTGGCAGCAGTTCTTTCTCTCCAAGCTGGTGGGCTGCTTCTAGCAGGGATGTGAGGAAATCTAGCCCTGAAAGCTTCCTAATGTCCAGGATCTTGTGTAAGACTTTGCTGTGAAAGGCTCTGTATCCACTTTCCTGAGAGGTGAGAGGACATGTCAGGAGAGATTCTTTGCCTCTGAGTTTAATGTGAGGTGCTGTAAGTGAATCAGACATTTCAGAATCTCTTCATGGTGCAGAAATCACGAGTGTCTGCCCCTTCAATCTCCTCTTCCTCTTCTGGGTCTTCTGCTTGAATCGGCTTTGTCATTTCAATGCAGAAAGGATAAAATGCATGCCATCTGTTTTAGTACCTTGATTTTATCCTGTTTGGACTCAGAATTTCACTCCAGATGTCCTGCTTGCAGGAAAGAAAAATGCAAGCAATGAATTCCTTAGGAAAACTCTTCTGTCATCAGCTTTAAGGTTATATTGCTGTGAGAAGTCATTGATTGGTCCTCGGTTATGCAATATGTGGGACAAACACTTTAAAAGGAAGAAAATGTTTGGCTTTCTTTGAACTTGGTTGCTTTGTCCAGCTAAAAGCATTTTGGGAAATGATGCTGAGTTGATTATATGTCGATCAGATACATAGATTTGACACTTATGTTTATCTGTGGGAACACTATGAAGAGCTGAGACTATATTACAGAGACAAAGGTGAGTGAAAAGCAAAGCAAAGCTGTAGAAACAGAACAGTATGCACCAATCATACTGCTGTGTTACTGTCCAATGGGAAGTAAGTGCATATATCAAATTATGCATTTAAAAAAAGGTTGTAAAAATAGCTTCCATCATTATGCTTTTGTCTCTGGGGAGGCAAAGAAAACTGCTTGAATACCCCTATCAGACAGGGCATGAAATACTGGATTGGGAAGGCATCAGTGGTAGCCAGACTGAAGTCATGGGTCTACCCTTAGAAGATAGTTCTGCAAGCTCTTACTGTTTCAGGAAATCCTGTTAAAATCACAGTACTCTCTACAATGCATCCTTATTTTACAGAACTAGACACTTTGCTACAGCACAGGAAATTCTTCATCTTTTGTGTGTTTACTGAAACTGCTATGATGTATATAAATTAAACTAAAACAACAGCAGTCACTCTTATGAGCAAAGCAGATCAAACAATATGTTATTAACCACATT
Source organism: Cuculus canorus (assembly GCF_017976375.1). Classification (NCBI taxonomy): domain Eukaryota; kingdom Metazoa; phylum Chordata; class Aves; order Cuculiformes; family Cuculidae; genus Cuculus; species Cuculus canorus. The sequence goes on from NC_071401.1 coordinate 4,040,913, forward strand.
TATAATAAACTTTGCTTTTGTACTGAATAACTAACTACCAAAGCCCCAGTAGTGAAACAATTTAATGCCTCTTCTTCACTCAATGCTTCTTCCTATAGATTATTTTAAGATTAGTTATTAAAACCCTAAACAAATAGTTGACTGCTATTTTTTGAATAGGAGAGAACGGGCTGTAAGGAGTTATAGCTGTGAGCAAAGGTTCTCTGAACTGTCCTTTAACTGTTTTTCAAGCTCACCAAGACATACACCAGTCGGCACGTTGTCAAATGTCCTCTTCTAACTCAGCTGGAAGTGAGAATGAGACTTGGACAGTTTCAAAGCAGCCCATCATTGCATAAGGGAAGGAAGGTAAAATGCTGCTCCAGGGCACTATTCCAGCGTCAAGTCCTACACATCTACTCTTTTACAAAAGGCTTTTACAAACAGGTAGAAATAGTAACCAACAACAAAAGAAACCGAAAGATTTTGGTCAAATATTTCCCACCACACATTGTAAAGAAATGGGCTAAAGCTGTTTCTGGGGAATCCATTCCCTAAGATTACAGCTTTGGAGAGCTTAAACTGCCTAGAAATAAAAGTAAAAATGGATGGAACAAATCTAACATAACTTTCACTGCTTTAGAATATTTTTAAAGGTAGTGTGTGAAGTGTCTTATGTGATAAAAAATTAATACTAATACCTAAGGAAGTAATAAACTAGATGCAAATTCTTGAAGTATTGGAAATCGATAGAAACATTAATTACTAAAGCTGCAAAACCCATTTATCTTGTAGGAAGGTGTAGGCTTATATAATACATTTAAGTGCAACATTGTCTACAACCGATTAGCTAGTTAAGTCCAGACCTTTTCAATGCCTTAATATAGTAAGATTTACTTGAAGAAAAGGCACAGTTAATTTCTTATGCCTGACAGCTTTCCATTGGAAGAAAATCTATTTTCCTTCATCAGGACTGTATCTGATATGCCAAAGACTTTTAAATTTTCTAATGTACTTCTTTGGGCATTGACATTAATGTTCTGAAACATTCTTGAAAAAAGTCTAAAACTGATAATAAAGTTTAAATGAAATACTTTTCCTTTGGAAATGCAAGTTTCTCCAGAAAAAAAGAGTCTATGGTAAAATGTCACTTTTCATTGAATTTCCTTTGGGAAAAAAAAAATTCAATTGATTGGTCTCAGAAAGTAAAAATACATTAACAATTATGATATGACATTTTTTAAATCTATAGCAAAGAATAATATAAAAGAAAGGAATTCACAGAGTATTAAAAATCTATATTCTGTTTTTGCCATGATAACATGAAAACTTTTCATGCAGAATCTAGTGAAGTTGCTTTAAGATATGAAGTTCAGATGTTGCTGAACAGTTGAAAATTTCCAGGTTACATGGAACGTATTTTCAACTAGTAATACCTAATGGCAAAAACTAATATGGATCTTAGATTGCTGCCCTAATTCACCTCCTGTGCATACCCACAAGCCTGATATCCCAAATCTATTTGCCTACTGGCCAGCCCAAAAATCCTAAGCTGAAAGGAGGGCTGCTTCATACCAGTGGCCACTGCAACCATGCTGGAGAAAGACAACTCAAAGCAAAGCTGTTCCAACTGTCTTCTCACCTCATTGCAGGCTTCCTTTTAATTTCTTCTCCTTGGCAGTTGCTACCACAGGGCTTTTCTGCTGGATTATTACACTCCTCCCACCACACAAGTTGTGTAATGACTCTTGAGGTGATAAAAGACATATAATCACCTTAACATTTGAAATTATTCATTGCTGGCAGGTGTCTTAAAATCAGCAAGTTCATGACTATGCAGAACAAAATGAGAGTTAAACTTTACTGATCACTAAAGAGAAGTGAGCAGCCTTAAACAGGGAGTTGCCAGCAATCATTGAGAAATATAGCATGATGCACTACCCCAAACTCTCTGATTCTCCTTGCCTGTTGCTTCTCCTTTGGTAACAAAGTATGATGTCTCCTGCTTATCCACTGATAGCTGGATCCACTTGCACTAACTATTTTTTATTCAGTTACCCATTATTTTCCAGCACAGCAGATATGGTGAACATGAAGCTGCATTGATGCGTATTGTTAATGGCATTATCTGGAAACTGTCCATTTGTTGGGTATCCACACTGAGCTGAATTTAGAGGATTCAAGCTCACAAACAGATTTTGGATAAAAAGCATGACAGTGTGTCATTGAGACACTGAATGTACATGATGTCAGTCAAGGAGGTGTGAGTCTCCCAGAGATCTCTTTTTTATCTACATAGAAGCCTCATGTAAACGTGTCTATGTAGGTACTCAAATTTAGGTGTCTCTGTTCAGAGTGGAATGTCCTTGCCATCAGTCTTGGTGACAATGACATAGATAATAGATGCAGAGAACAAAAAAAATCCCTTCAGCTGGAATTCATGCATAGTCACTCTACCTGCTTAGCCAAACATACATATTAGTATGGTCAAGTAGAATTCTCAAATTCATTGTTTTCTTTGAAATTCATTGTTTTCTTTGATGTTTTTCTAATTAACCCTTTCTAATGGAAGCTGCTGAGTACGTATTCCTTTGAAGTGACAACGAATAACTTCGTGCACAGCTAATGTGTACCAAGGTCATTGATTATCACTTCCCAGGACATTCAGTTTCTAGTCCTGATCAGGCCTTTGACTATTATTCAGAGAAGTGTTACTGTGTTTACTTGCTTGAGTTTCATTTCTTCTCTTTAATATAAGACATATTTCAAGGTAGTGTCATGTAAAAAACCCTAATCTATTGATACCAGGAGTTGGCCCAACGCAGGTGCAAGACCTTGCACTTGGCCTCGTTGAACCTCATGAGGTTCACATGGACACACTTCTCAAGCTTGTCCAACTCATTCTGGGTGACATCCCATCCCTCAGGCATGTCAACCACTCAGCTTGGTGGTGTCTGCGAACTTGCTGAGAGTGCACTTGATCCCACTGTCCATGTTATTGATGAAGATATTGAACAACATTGGTCCAAACATAGGCCCTCAGAGTGACACCACTTGTCTTCAGTCTCCATCTGGGTATTGAGCTGTTGACCATAAACCTCTGGATGCCACCATCCAACCAATTCCTCATCCACTGAAGAGTCCACTAATCAAATTCATATCTCTCCAGTTTAGAGAGAAGGATAGACTCAGTATTTTTAACCTCAGGGTTAGTTAAAATTGGTTTCAACTGGGAAATGTGAAATTCTTGATTTTTGCAGGGCTTCTAAAAATTTACCAATCTATGAAGACATTACTCCTTTGGCCTTAAATTTGGGGGATGATTGGCACTGCTGAAACCTATGACCCAGTTGTTTATGTATTTGCTTCCTGTTGACTGCAACACTGCAATGCAGCTATGAATGTTTTATCCATCTGAGCTAAGTGAAGGGACATTCCACAGTGTTTCTGAGTGATGTAGGACCACAGCCAAACTGGAAACAAAAGTTTACTAACATCATTGATGATGGTTTAAAGTGTTGATTAGCAATAACAGCTTTTATATACTAGAAATTGTGTAATACCACCAAGAGAGGAACATGTTTGAAAAACATTAAAAAATCTTTAGAAGAAATGTAAGAGCTGCTCACTCTAAGGAGCTCATTTTTCCTCATTACCTTTGAATTGGTAAGGTCATGATTATTGTGATGGGACTGTGATAACTCCTAGTGGTTCCATTTTGCTACCTCTTATGAAAGTTCTTGAAAAAAGAGGTCTTTGAATAATAATCTTATTAATGCATCACTCCAAAGGAGAACATCTATGGAGAATGGTGTCTATATACTTAATGTTACAGAGCAGAGGAGGAAGCTTCCTCTTGGCTGGAATAGACTACAGAAGCAGCATTAAATCTTCATGCAAATCATAAGGAGTAGTCATGAAATGGCAATGTTTCCAGTACACATCTACACAGTTCTGTATAGAAAATATTCAGAAACAAGTGAAATTAAATAAATTACAATGGCAGGTCAGTTGGACCACCCCTGAGTTTCACACAACTTGGTGAGCTGGGCCTATCAGAATACTGTGTCTTAATACTGGCAAATGCAAGGTCGTACATGTAAGAATAAATGACTACTACTGCTGACTCATAAACTTCATATCAAAACCTCAGGCATCTGAGATATGCACCTCCCCAAGGCCTGAAAGGAAGACACATCTGATAGTACTTCACCAGTGGACGCAGGCAAAAAAATGGATTCTCAAGAAGGATTGATCTCACTTGACCTCTGATAATAGAATCATAGATTTGCCTGCTTGGAAAAGACCTTTGAGATCCTTGAGACCAAACCTACCTGTCCCCTACTAAACTATATCCCTAAGCACTTCACCTACCCGACTTTTAAACACCTCCAGGGATGGGGACTCAACCACCTCCCTGGGAAGCCTGTTCCAGTGCCTGAGAACCCTTTTGGTGAAGACATTTTTCCTAATGTCCAATCTGAACCTCTCCTGGCATAGCTTGAGGCCATTCCCTCTCGTCTTATTGCCTGTCACTTGGGAGATGAGAATAACCACCACCTTGCTCCTTTCAGGTAATAGTAGACAGTGATAAGATCTCCCCTCAGCCTCTTTTTCTCCAGGTTAAACAACCTCTGTTCCCTCAGCCTTTCCTCATAAGACTTGTTCTCCAGCCCCTTCCCCAGCTTTCTTGCTCTTATCTGGACACTCTCCAGCACCTCAATGTCCTTCTTGTAGTGAGGGGCCCAAAACTGAACACAGTATTTGAGATGTGGCCTCACCAGTGCTGAGTACAGGGTCACCATCAATTCACTGGTCCTGCTGGCCACACAGTTTCTGATAGGCCAACCTGGGCACACTGCCGGCTCCGACTCAGTCAGCTGTCAATCAACATCCCCAGGTCCTTCTCACACAGGCAGCTTTCTAGTCTGTAGCGCTGCATGGGGTTGTTTCCTCCCAAATGCAGACTTGGCACTTGGCCTTGTTGAATCTCATCCAGTTGGTCTCAGCCTGTCAATCCAACCTGTTCAGATCCCTGTGTAGAGCCTCTCTACCCTCAAGCAGATTGACACTTCCTCCCAGCTTAGTGTCATCCGTGAACTTACTAAGGGTATACTCAATTTAATTATTAACTATTGTTAATTGTTAAATAAATCTGTTAACATTTCAGCTGCTCATGCTAGATCCCTTTTATAATCAGTAGACAGATTTAGTCACTTCTAAAGTGCAGTTCAGTAAGTGTGAACAAGTTGTCTTAATTCTGTCCATTACACCTAAAAGTTTTTCTTGGCTTTCACTGCTTATAAAGCAAGACCAGATTTCTAGAATTAGCCTTCTATGCACAGATTATCCCTATACCTGCTTCAGGAAAACAGTGTTCTTTTTTCTGTTGTTCACAGTAATCTGGCACACAAGAGCACAGACAAGTAGGCTCACAGCAGTTTTACTGATATTTTATAGATGCTGAGAGATCCTAGTCCCTTTGGTAATTGTTTATTACTAGTAGAAGTATTAATATTGATATAATTTGTTTTAAGCTTAGTGGGGAAGCTCCTAAAAGAGGAACGTTGTTTTATTTGGCTTTTTTTCAGGCTTACTAAGTTAAGCTTTCAAGTTGACTTAGGAGGATGCTGGAGATATATTGACATGGGTGCAAATATTAATCTCCAACTGTGGGAAGCAGTCAGCTAGAATGTGTGATGAAGTGGGTGTTAATGGGATCTCAGCTGAATGTTCAGCTTGTTCTTACTCTGCAACAGAGAGTTAGGAGTTTGGGAATCAAATGTAATCATCCACTTGTAAAGTACTATCAGATATCTCTTACTTTCAGGCCTTGGGGAGGTGTGCATCTTAGCATCTCAGCAATGGTAGTCACTCCTGCACTACAGAGTATGCTAATGAATTCAGAAATGCCGTGCTGGTTTATATAAGCTGTACCACAGAAAAATTATCAGTAACATGCTATTAAATAATGAAACAGAAATCATTTTGGCTGCCTAATCAAATCCTGACTGTTTCAAGAACCTGTTCCTTTTCAGTCCTGATGTTTGTCAGGGACTTCTAGGCTTGGTTTCTTTCAGCAGGTAGAACAAGAGGAGCATCTCAGAAAGTATCCCATGCAACAGTGAGTGTATTGAGGAAGTAAATGGCATGATCAAGTGGCTTCCCTATTGCTGTCTTGCTCATGGGTTTTGTGTCTCAATTTTATTGATATTGTTTGTGCATTGGCATTCCTGCATACGACATTTGCTCTAATTTTTCAAGATTTTGTAGCAGTTCATCTAACACTTTATATTTTGGCAGAATTCCCATTAAGATGTATTTGTGTAGTAGCTGAATAATGATTAAAGAATTGGGCATGCATATGAGGAACATTATGAATTGCTGCTTGTGGAGGTGACGCTGTTCTTTTATCTAACTGACACAGCATTAGACGCTTCCTTTACAAAACAGTCTTTGTCAGGCTGGAGATAATCTGGAACCTCTTTCTTAACCATCTGGTCTTTGCTGAGGCCTTGTGAAGCTCTCTGGTGTCCTTCTTCAGACTCTCCTTTCAGTGCTCTGAATTCCTCTTACGTCTTTAGGCTCAAAAGAGAAGCACATGGGGTTACATGGTGTACATTCCTCTGCCAGATACAGCTCTGTTTCTTAGATGTTCTTTCTCGCCTCTGATTTTCTGTTTGCTTTTATTCAATGTAAGAGGAGAAGGACATACACGGTTATGAACCGCAAGAATATTTAGTCCATACGCATACTTACCATAACTCAGATTTACAGGACTGTTTCTTCTGGGAATAATTAGAGAAGCTGTTTGCAGATCCTGATAATCAGAACTACATCAATTCAATTAATGCCCAAAGAAAATTGCTGATATTTCTTCTCTATTATCTCTTGGAAGGCAAAAAAGAAGTTCCACTGCTATAATACCTTGCTGCGTTAATATAGGTGGTGGAAAATATTTTTCTCCCATTGTCTAATTGAATGCCAGCACTGTTAAGAACTGATAGCAGCTGCTGCCAGAAGTAGCCGTTTGTAGAACACAATAGCAAGTTTTATTGAGCCTGCAAAATCAGAAGCTGTGCTCTGTATCAAGACTCTTGAAAAAGAATAGCAACAATAATACAAAAAAACGTACCAGCATTGTGGCAAGTAGGAGGCCTCTCTGATGGACAGCAATGGTAAGAAATGATATAGTACTGGCCCAGCTGAAAATGCAAACTTTATGACTTAGTCCTTGGGCTGCATAGCAGCATCCAAGATTTGCACCCCTGGAGCAGCCTGAGTGTTAGTAATATGGAAAATCTGACTCATGACTGTCTGAGGTCTCCAAGCAAGGTTTGGAATGAAACCTGTATTTATTTAAGGATATATTTCTTGGCAGCATTAGAGGGAAATTACCACAAATTCTCTGCTTTCAAGCTAATTTCTGCAGTGGCAATGAAAAATTTTAGGTCAGAGATCGTACAGAACTTTTTTAAAGGAAAAGCAAATTCCATTTAAAAATTAAATACCTACTAAATATTCAGAGAGTTATATCTTCTATAAGAAGATATAAAAGCCCTAGCTAGGAAACTTTTATTAGCTTAGAATACTTGTAACAATCTGTGCTAGATCACACTTCTGTAAGCAGCACAGATTGTACTTGAAGTATGAGAGACTGTGCTGTGGTAAGTAGCAGCCTGGAAAAAGACTTTAGCTGATTAAGAAGCAATCAGTGTGATGTCACGGCTGAGGGAGTTAACATGAATTGCGTAGGTACAACTGAACACGAGTCCAGGTCTGCCGTTGCCACTCTGCAGGCAAGCAATGAGGCATGGGGAGCCCAGGGTCCATTTTGTGGCCAGCATCAAGGTGGCCCTTGGTCAAGGGCTCCATGAATGACCTGGAGTGTGATTTCTACTTGGGTTTTTTTTTTTTTAGCAGTGAGAATCACGATAAACTCACCATATTTAGCTGTCCAAGAGAAATTTTAAGGACAACTTGATAGCAGAATTTAAGCATTCCCAATAGGGTGAAGTCAGATCAGTCCGGAGTGGTGTGAATATAACCTCCTTCCCCCATTTCAATTAAAAGATTTACTCTTTCTAAGGGAAAAATGCTCTTTTTAAAGAAAAATTCTTTGCGTTGTATTTTTCAAATGCAATAACACTGAGTTGAAACGGATCCATCGTTACATTTAGACATTTACATTTTACATCTTTTAAACCAATTGCATTTGCAAACACGAACAATAGAATTTTTTCCTTAATAAAGTAGAGCATAAAGGAATGGGAAATCTAAGAAAAACTTCAACACTGATAACAAAAATCTTAAGTGTCATCAATATTGAAATAAGGTCAAGTCATGCCTCTCTTAATTTTCCAGAGAATGGGCACTTCACATTCTGTTTGTCTTTTGAAGTACTGTGCCATCCATCTACCTCAGCATTTTACTGTAACCTCCATAATCACTTAAAGATGTGACACAGGGAAGGAGTTTTGGTTCCAATGGTACTGTACAAACAAATTAACAGGTGCTTGTGAAGTTCACAAAACCAGGATTTATCTACAAGGTTTTTCATATGAAAAGCTAATACAGTCCCTTCCAACCCAGAGCTAAAATGCAGAATGCCCTCATTAACCTGACTTTTCTTCAGCAGTCACATAATGCTTTGCATCCCCCAAGCACTGCACCAAAATTTAGGATTCTGTTTTGTATTTAGGTGTTAACTACCTGTTAAGCGAGTGCTGATAGCAATCATAAGTACAAGTGCTTTCAAGTTCAAAAAAAATGGAGAAAAAACGAAAGAAAAACGAGGTACTTAAAATAGTGCCCACAATTTTAGAAGACTATTTTTTCTCCTCTTTTACAGTGATTAGATATCATGTTGATAAATGTCTTGGTACCTCTGAAGAAAAATAGACCATCAGTATGTGGTAATTTTGCCTGAACTCCCAGGAATGTCCCATCTGAAAAAGCAATAGGGCAATAGTTTTTATGTAGTCATTTCTCATCTGTGCCTTTTGATGACTTCTAGGTCTATGTTATTAAGTAATGCAGACAAATAAGATATATTGAGGTAACAGTTGATATTTAGAACCTGGCATCTGCAATATGCATGTTTCATAATATTATATTAGGACTAAACTGGTCCCATGACTTGAATTCCCTTTACAGCTGGAATTCATAAGTACTCTCCCAGGAGCACATCTTCCAGTTTAGTTTCATCCAGAAGGAATCCAGGTCATGCACTCAGAGACCGCACAGAGTGGTGTAAATCAAAGCATGGCAAATAGAGATGATAAGAAGTGTGCTTCAAAATCTCACTCTTCTTTCAAACTCAAACCCTAACACAGGCAACCCTCTGGGACTTGAGTGGAATGTACTGTCTCAAAAGAAGATCCTGTACTAGCACACATTAAGGAGCCCATATATCATTTCGAAGCACTGGCTGACTTGTTTTCAGGGGAAAAGACTATCCAGCTTTCACTACTGTTTGTAAGCAACAGCTAAAAGTAGGGATGGGAGAACTAGAATGAAAGACATTGATTCAATAACCTTTTTAAGGATATACAGTTCATAGACCTCATGTTATTTAGTTCTTTGCTGAATCTGAGCCCCTGAAAGTTCATGCTTGAGAAGAATGGGGTATCTACAAAAATGTTTTCCTGAGATAGTCTTCAAATATCGATTCCTACTGTTAATTTGGCCATATGTTGCCACAGGGATACCAGCACGGAACCTGCTAGGCCAATGTGCTGTCTGCAGCAGTGTTAACCGTTCCTCAGAGTAAAGCAGAGACACCCACCACAGTAGACAGCTGTGTAACAGTCTGTCCCCAGCATGAGGTCTCCAGTCCTAATTTAAGTGAGTGAGAGAGAAGATTTTGAAGGAAAGCATGCATTTACACCTATTGCAGAGTGCTAACAGTTTTAACTTTGGGTACAAATCAGATATGAAATGGTGTGCTCATCCCTAGCAGGAGTCACCAAGAGGTCACTGGATATCCATCTAGACAAGAGTTGTCAGTCAGTGACCAGCACATCATAAGAGCTATCCAAACATAGCCAGAAATGTGCATGTGACGTACAGTCTGCAAAATGAATGTGTAATTATTGACAATAAATAAAGGAGGCCACCAAAAAGAAAGAATAACTTAGTGTTATTACATGATAAAGTTGCCTTAAGGCTGGAAATCTCACAAGCTGTTCCTAAGAAGCTTCTTTCTCATTGTTTCATTTAAAAGCTGGCAAATATCCTGAGGCAGGGGGTTTCCACCCTTTCCAAATTTTTAGACTTGTTCAGGTTTATAAGGCTGTAACTTTGCATGGTCTCATCCACACAAATACTCAATCCCTTCTTGAGTCACGCTGATCTCCTGGTTGTGTTGCTGCCTCATGAGATGAGATGCCATGTTCTATAGGCCAAGCAGGAGAAACACATTTCCTTTTACTGGTTTTACATCTGCTGCATTTCTGTTTACCCAGATGTCCCCTGTTATGACAAAGTAATGGAGAAAGTACACAGGAGTGTTCAATTTACCACCTGACTGCTCCTCATTAGTTTGCATGTGTCTACTTTGCACCTTCTTATTTGTCTTCTCTTTATCTTACAATGAAATAAACATTCACATTTTTTTTTTTTTTTTTTTTTTTTTTTTTTTTTTTCAGTTGCCAAAAGTGATTTTCTCCGGGACCACCTTTTCTCTGTTGTGTCATTTTTGCTACAGGACAACTGGAACTCAGAGCACAACTTCAGGTAAGGAACTTGCCTCCATACAGTCTATCACCCTTACAGATTACCACAATATAATCCTACAGAAACTCCTAATCCCATGATAGGTCTCCTGATTTGAGTACCTTCATCTTCCTCTCAGGGTGGTCTGTCAGTGTTACCACTGAAATTTGTATCTTCTTCCTTTTACACAGCTCCAGCCCTATAATTTTCTTCCTACACCATAACTTCTTCATCTACTCCCTTGTTTCTGCTGCAGCTTTAATTAACCTCCCTGGTGCTCTCTGACCATTTGCCCACGTATTTATCAGAAAGGATGAACTGCCAGAGATTTTAACCCTCTCTCCCCACTAGCACACATAATTCTGTGATTAATCACTCCCTGGATTTTAGTCCCATTTTGGATACTCAATATTTACTCTTCCTCCCTTTCTGCCCAGCTTCCTACCCTATAACTCCTAACGGGAGTTCCTTTCCTACTCAAGTTCAGGATGCTGTTTCTCTTCACACTTGAATATCCTTCTGCTTCTTTCCCTTTTCCCCATTTTGCTTTTGCAGTTCTGTATTCAAAAAAAAAAAAAACAAAAAACTTGCTTCTCCCTCTGTATAACCCAAGTGCCTGAAAGAGAATCACAGAGAACACAAGATAATTCTCAAATCATTGTCCATTCGTTTCTGCTACTGAATATGCTCAGCTGCTCTGTGGTTATGGTACTGACATCCCTTGTGCCCTGTGGCTGGTAAGAGCAATGAACTTTGCTCTGTGTGGAGAGGATATAGGGTTCATACAGCATCAGAGGCTGAAATAGATTTAACGATATGTCTTTTAGTGTGTATGAAACAATTTTCAAAGTTTCTTTTTGGTTAATTTATCATTGGGGTGTAAAGCTCTTACCCCACAGAATAGCTTTACTGCTGCTTAAAGAAAATGTCACCATGATTTTTTTTACACAGATTAAATCATGTATTATTTCCCCCAGTTTCAGCCTTGATGCAGACTGAACTGTTTCTGATAGAGAGAACAGGTCAAGATCCATTATTAATAATAAAATAAAAAGAGGATAAACAGTGAAGGATGTCAGCCAACCTAGGCAGAGGAAAATGTGGAACACAGCCACGGTATGAAAACGTAATTCAGAAGTTGAAGTGGGATGAAATTTACAAACCAAAGTAAAATGCTTTTACATTCTCAGAGAAACATTTATTGAATGCAATTACTCAAATTCAATGAAATTATTCAGTTACTCTCCATGAAGCACTTTAACATCACTTGAATTAAACTAAGAGATTTAAAGACTGCCTTTTCATACTTGTTTATTAAAATCAGTATGTTCCTGAGGCAAGTTTAGGTTCTGAAGGAGCCTACTCTTCCAGTGGAAAAAAACTCACTAAAACCAGAATAAAATGACAACCACCTCATCTATTCTTTATTTTTTTCTCATGATTAAAGCTAACATTGACATCTACTCCTTATTCCAAACTTTGCAGTAGTCTACCAGTTGATCATAAGCCTTTGTGAAAGGATAGGCTGCTTTAAAAGCCTCAGTTTTTACTCAGTGAACAATGTAGATTGTTCCCATGTGGTTATATCATTAATGTATTTGGGGAAACAGTAAACTTGAGTACGCAGAATAACTTGTGAGAACCAACAGGCTATCTTGGTGCTGTCCTTTTCTTCAGAGACAGTGTACTTCTGTAACATTAAAGGCTGATGTTTTCCAGGTGAAAGGATGAATAACACAATTCTGTGTAGTACGAAACAGCTTGTTTTCTTAGGATATCCTCGCATTTTCCACATATAATGTTTTGGTAATATCTTATATTCAGGGCTCACACTTCCCTGCATAGAATAATTCAGTAAATATCCATTGGGTGGTTTTGAGAAGGAGATTGGAAAGGAGGTTGCTCAGGTTGAATGTTGATATCAATTTCACACCCTTTTATATATCTACACTCTAGAGGTTTGTATGTGAGATTATTCTCCTAGGAAACTTTTATAATGAACACCTTGACTATTTTAGTAACCTGTCTTAGAAGTGCCCATCTATTTCTCTCTATAGTATTTCTGATGTTCAGCGACTGCGAGCTCAGAAAAAGACATTCATATGTAGTCAGATAAATGCTCCCTTGGTGTTCTTCCTCTTTAAAGACTGTAGTGTCTCATAATTTCAAACATAGACTTGAGATTTTGATTGGTGAGGTCTGGCCTCCAAACCAGGTGTGCCACTGGTCACTTTTGAAAACCCAGTTAAAAGCCTCTTGGGAAAAAATACAATTTACACACACTGAGACTTGCTATATCTTCACAATTAATTCTTCCAAAAAGTCCTGTCCCGTGTACAGTCCGAATTGAGTGCTATTCAGGCAGGCTTATTTTTTTAAGCTCCACTTTTTGTAGTTACACTCCAGTCCTTCCTGAGTCCCTGTACAAAGATTTTCTTAAATCTCTCTAAATTCATCCCTGGCAAGCAATAAAGTTTTTTTACTGAAATTAGAAGGAATGAGTTATGGTTAGGAAGTGTATATCAGTGCAAGCAGCCTGTAGGTTGGTGGAGTGATGAGGAAAGGAAGGAGGGTCTGGATTGGCAAAGTGAAGTTGTTGAGCAGAAGGTGGTAGGCTGGGAAAAGAGACTTTCGAAGGGGCCCATCATATGGTGGGAGAATTAGGGTAAACAAAGCAGGAGGGGGGATCAGGACGAGAAGAGTGGGAATGGGAGAAGGATGGAAAAGGAGCTTCAATTCTGGTTCCTCCAGGAAAAGGATGAAATGAAGAAATAAGCCTGGGGCAAAACAGAGAGGGACAAAGCTGCAGGCTGATCCCTTCCTGTTGGGGAGAGAAATAATCTTCAGGAATACTACCGAGGCCTCAAACCTTCTCTGGTGTCATCTGTGAAGCTCCTTGGCAAAATGAGTGCCTCATTGCCCTCCAGCAGTTCACAGCTGGAGCAATGCCCTCAGTTATTTTGGGTCCTCAGATGGGGAAGGCTGCATCAGCAGAGCTTCAGTCCTGCCTACCCCTGGCAGCACAGATGGCACATACCTCCTGAGTTTGTTTGCTTCCCATTATAATGTGTTCCAAGGAGTAAAGGCTTTTATTTCCCCCTCGATTTTGAGAAATGAAAATCAATTGCACCGAACTAAGAAAATGACATCATTAACTTATACCAATAAACATGCAGCCTTTAAGCTTATGATCACAGTGAATTTTTCCTGTTTCATTCATTCTCTCAGATTTATTTATACCACTATTATTGGCTATCTGGTTTATCACAACCTAGTGTGCTATTGCTTTAAAGCACAAAGTTAATGTCTGCTGTCCCTAATGTTCTTTCAGAAGAAAAATAATCATAAAAAATTCGAGCAAAGATGATGATATTTTTCACACTGAGATGTATGGAGATAAATCTTTACCCTTGGATCTTCCAGGCTTCTTGGGAAGATTCTTTCATTGTTTTTTATGATTTTAAGAAGTCACCTGCTTGAAGATGGAGATCTGCAAAAGTGGAAAGAGCCACAAAAGGTGGTAGATGTGACAGTCTCTTACCTTGCTCCAAGATCATTGTGAATGGTGCTGCTGAATCTGGCAAAAATGCTTGGTGCCTTAAGGCTGGGCTGCAGTCCCAACTATGCCTTTGTACACAGATTTTCTCCTTGCAGAACCTGAGACTCTGTGGACGTCTGAAGGCAGAGTGTGCTGTACCTCTGCACCCCTTCCTGCAAACACGTAAGAGGTTTTATGGAATTCCTACGTGTACATTTGCCATGCATTCCTAGTGCCATAATGTTTAGGATTTGTTTCTTTTTTCCTTTTTCCTCTACATTCTTTGTTTAAGTGATCGGGGGCAGACACACACACACACGACATGACACAGGCGGAGATGAAGATACATTACAACAAACAAACAACAAAAAAGGCAAAAAGAGTTAAAACAATGAACAAGCTTGTGAGAAGACCACGGCCTGACAAAGGGAGCAGCCTGATGAAAGCTTCAAGGACTCTGCTTTACATTCTGCTCTCATCCCGGGTATCCTAAGGAGACTAGTTGTGAAGGATCCTGGGAAGATGCACCCTGTTTGTGAATGAATAGCAGCTCTTTCCATTTACAGCCGCTTCGGTTCATTTCCCTACATAAGCACAAAAATAACCACTTTGGATCTTTAGTGAAGGAAGGGGGAGGGAAAAAAGCTCCCTGAATTAACTCAGGGAAAGAAAGCCAGGTGCCATCTTTGCATTATATCCAAATGAGATGCAGCTGTTTAAATGTAAATATTAAACAAGAGAGAAGAATGCCTTAATTAGCCCTCAAAAGGAGACAGGAAAGCTGTAAGAATGCACCTGACACTAAGCAGTGTGAGATAAACTCATTCCAGCTGTCATTGAACTGATTGTTTGAAGGCAGAGCAATGGTATTTTGTGCAAACAATGTAAAATGCTTAGGGAACTGCAATTAGCATCAACACGCATAGTGTAAGTGAATGCAGCCTGCTGGTGTTTACTTGACTTTGAATTGCTGGGTTTTAGAGTAAAAAAAAATAAAATTAGCTATGCATTACACACTGGAGATTTTATTCCAGGCTTTTATGTATTGCCAAGAAACAGGCACAGGAGAGTGAAAAGAAGAGCAGCCATCAATCTGACTTTAAAAGAAGATATGATATTCAAAGGTCATTCTAAGTTTTCTCCTTCCTACTTGAGCAGTGAGATGTATAAATTGAGTCTATGAGAGAAATTTTCATATAGGATGTCCATCACATAAATAAACCTGAAAAGTCCCATGCAGTGTGTCAGCATAACACGTCTTGCCAGGTGGAAAAAGTATAGATCTGACTTTTAAGAAAAAAAAAACATGCACTAAGAGCAGAAACAAGGTTATTCAATATAATCAAAATCTCTGCTTTACTTGATGTTTTTATATATAAAGTAATACATATAAAATAGCAAGATATAAGTTACTGATTGTGTGCCAGTGCATACAATAGGTTGAGACCTGTACAAATATTGCTTTAGTCAATATATTCTTGTTATAGGACATATTCTTTCTTCAGCAACCTCGACTATAAGCCAAAACTTTTTATGTTTTCTATACTCATGCGAATTCACCTCAATACTCCAGGCTTTCTTATCTAATCTCTCACCAGACTCACTTTATTAAAGCTGACATTTTATGCAATGAGATGAAGCTGTACATAAAAGGCCTTTGTTAATTTTTGCCAAATCTCCGATAAATATGACTTAGGGAAAAGTAAAGCCCCAAAAGGATTGAGTCCACAAGTTAAAGAATTACCTAGTGATCAAAAATAAAAATAATCTAGATCTAAAGATATTTTGAAGAGAAAAAAGCAAGCATATAAATTGTCCTTTTCTAGTACAGATTAAATGACTTATATCACCTGTTTTGATTGGAAGCAGGTACGTGCCTCAATTTTGATCCATTACACAAGACTGAACCCAAATCTTTTGAAGTTAGAGTCTTACGGCTGCAGAAGAGGAACTAAAATACCTGCAATCCATAATTGGCAGTAATAGTGCATTTTTGTTTGCTTAGGGTAAGAGGGGTGCAATGTAGGGTAGGTCTATTCTAGCAGCTGGAGGTGACGCCAGGAGGACTTGATCTGGTGAGCACAGAGCGACACTGATCAGAAATAATGACTAGCTTATAATGATCTGTGTTCCTGTCATTCCAGCTATCTAGTTTTTCCTACCTGCTCATGACGGGCCACAAGTATGACAGTTGTGGGGTTTTCTTTTCATTGAAATTTGACAAGCTTCCACATATAAACTGAGATAACAAGCCCGGAATTCAAGTCGTAGATGGTATGGTTCGTTATTGGTTATGTGCACATGATGGGAATGACAAGGGCAGAAACTTTCACTGCGGCGCCCACAGGTTGGTGCTGCATCTACAGGAAATATCCATTTGTAAACACAGCAGCAGACAGTGTGGCCCCAAATACAGCATGTAGTGATGATAATATTCCAGTTACTGTTAGTTTGCAGACTTCCCAGACAGACAAGAACTGCAAAGCATCTCTTTCTCTGGGGAACAGAGTGGCTCACTTGAGGGGAATAAGCAGTTGCATTTATAAAACGGGATTATTCACATATTTGTATGAGAAATGGATCCTCAGCTAGCAAACTCTTGAT
Organism: Cuculus canorus; assembly: GCF_017976375.1. Lineage (NCBI taxonomy): Eukaryota > Metazoa > Chordata > Aves > Cuculiformes > Cuculidae > Cuculus > Cuculus canorus. Next base: position 4,057,750 of record NC_071401.1, read on the forward strand.
TTTGTGTGCCTTACGTTAAAAAGCTTTGTATTAGCTACTTATAATATTAACAAATCCCCACATGAGGGAGCAATTGATAAAAGATAGGTAATGTCAATAGGCATATACAACTCATATTCTGATAAAAGACATTATATAGAGAGAAGTAGGGGATTTGGATGTATTTGATGTCTCTTGGTTGGAAAGCAAAAAAGGAGGATACTAAGGGCAAGCAACCTGTAACCCTATTCCAAATTGTGTTGTGATAGTAGTGAGTAAAATACTTGCAAGTACTAGAGAGAGAAAGAACACTATCTCTAACATTGTAAATTTTCCAATAAAGTGAATGTGGTAATGGATTTGGGAGCTGGTGTTTTGGGTAATATAGCTGGTAACTGGCAGAAGTAGGATGGAAAAAACACTTGTTTAGGCAGCATGGACTTCAGCACATACAGATATTCCAGTGGAGAAAAAAATGGTTTCGAACCGGAGCAAAATACACCATTAAAAAAAACCCAAAACCAATCGAAGGAAGAACTAATAGGGTAGTTAGGTGAAATAGCCAATAAGATCTTTGCAAAAAAGCTACAGGGAAACATCATACTGTCTGTTCAGGATGATAGATCTCAAAACCAAACTGTTTTCCTGACTGATGATGCAACAGAAAGCAAGAAACTTCCTTCTTCCTGAGTTAAACCTAAGAAAGTTTGCTTTTGTTTGAGAATAGCAGCAATCAGGATGGATTGTCTGAAAAGTATTTTATTCTTTTTCTTGTTACTACAGATGAGTCACAATGCAATGACTGCATTGTCTTTCTGTATATTCTGTCTCCATAAGCTGAGATTTATGCTTACCTATTTTTAGCCATTAGAATTGGCACTGTAGACCTTCATTAGTTCTTTATAATACCACCTTCTGAAGGAAAGCATTCACATTATCTTGTAGGAACAACCTCAAGTTTGCCAGCTGCTCACGCTGCTTAGCTATAGGAGTACCCTTCAAACTTCTGTTCAGATGCTCAGCTTTTATGTTCATCTTGAGTGTGCTTGACCTGGCTTTCTGACAAGGAGCTCCCTAACAGATGTTCGTGGATTTTGCAGTCCACCTAACCAGGACATGATGCCAAATTGTATTTTGTACCTCTTCAGAAGCTGACAGTTTTGTACCATTCATGTATGGTCATATACTGACTCCCAGTAGCCAGGAAGGATGCCAGCTATGCTACTGAAGACCCAACCACTTTGGAAGGATGCTGTTGAATGCTGTAGCCTACACATCTCTCGCTGTAAAAAAGATGCACCGATTTGCGCTTCAATAAGCCTACAAGATTATAGTCATACTGCTGAAAAGTTACGAAATGCTCCTCATGGGCAGCCAATTCTATTTGGACACATGTTTTGGAGACTCTCTACAGGGAGACTAGAGTTAAGTCAATAACTATATATGACCTTGTCTTATCAGGAGGCCAAGCCGTGCACTGTCAGGACACTGCTGATTGTGCTGATGTGACTTCTGACCTAAGCCAGCCAACAGATGCTGTTTGGAGAGACTGAAGTAGTTCCTCTGTCTTGAGGCTGATGGACCTAAAAGGCCTCATCTAGCCCAGGCTTAGCTGTCAGACCTTGGTCCTTGCCAGTAGATGAGGTGCACATCCATATTATGCATATGGCACCAACAAGACAATGAGCCCTGCTGGCCTCCAGGAGCCACGTGTCTGTACTCAGAGTGTTCTGGCACACAATGTTCTGTCAAGGCAGGCACACAAGCACCTGCTGTTTTCCTGAGAGACCTATGGCCATGCCAAAAGATGGTAAAAATTATTTGGGTGATCATATTCATGCAACTGTGTGAATATTCGCTGTGCATGGACTGCCCTGACAGGGGCAGAATGACACTCCAGACAGAAGAATCTCCAGCCAGTTTTAGGTGAGCTGAAGAAGGTGTCAAGGCAAACTGACTGTAATGCCAAAGAAGAGCTTCCACCAGATATAGCAGTCAGGATTTTAAGAAGGGCAGGCAAAAGCAGAGGGGGAGCATCCAATGGTGGCTGTCCAGTCATCTAAGGGTTGTAGCATGGCTAATTTCTAAGTGACGCTATCCACTGTCTGATGGACTTTGAATGAAGTCTTTCTCCAGAGAAAGGCTTTCCTTCTATCACTGACCAGGGACAGCGTTGCATTTCTGGTATACCTCAAAGGTCCAAAACTGGTTTGAGCAACATGGATAAGTCCAGCATGGGTGTTGTCATGCCATGTTAGACGGGATGACAAAAGATGAGTTTTTCTATAAATCTGTTTTTCTATAAATCAAAGAAAGCAGTAGTTATTGGGGTCTGAGGCAGATACTGTTCCTGTGCTGCAAGACAGTAAGCAGGCAAAATCTTGCAGAAGAGATGACATCCACAAGGACAGTCCTATTGTACGGCATGTGAGAAGCAGAAATGAAGAGCATCATCCAGGACTGGGAGGCAGCTCTTGAAGGTGCCCTAGAGAGGATTGTAGTTGTAACTACTGATAAAAGCAGGCTCTCTTCCAAAATATTCAGTAGGGTAATTTCCAAAATTACTACGGTTTTCCACAACACGATGCAGTCACCATTAGATTGCAGCCTGACAGCTGGGTTTATAAATCAGTTTTCCTCGGCTGCTGTATAATACACTTAGTGGCAATTACTCCTGGCTCCATGGAGTAGTTCATACTATTATTAAGTAACACTAGACAGATTAATTGTGATTATTTACTTCCTTCTTTGATGAACTTGAATCCTGTGCTGGCTGATGAATGATGCAGGGGATTATTACAAATGCAACTTAAATGAAAAACATTATATTCAGAATTTCTAATCCTATGAAGAAAAAACACTGAGTGGTATTTAATAACGATATGAACACCAGAAAATTCTTACTTGTCCTCTGCCTCACAAAAATGTGGCAGTTGTCCTAAAAAGAGGTCCTGAACTTGCCTTCATTTTTTTCTCCATTGAAGCAAGTTGTTGTGCATACAGCATTTCGTATGCCACTGTGGAAGAGCATAAGGGGCCATAATTTGTCCTACACATTTTATAAAGAATGAAGGAGTTCTTATCCCAGTTGGCAGCCATAGACCACGCACCTCTGCCTTCTCTTTCCAAAGAAGGTCTCCCAACAACACACATTTGACTTAATACAAAGAGAATAATCATAAATGCCCTGTGGATTACAGTTGTTGTTTCTTTTAGATAGAAAGTGTTTGCAGGTGTTACCTATGTGGACAGCAAGATCTAGTTACGAGTACCCTTCCACGCAGTAGAGATGTAGCAGGCTTTTTGGCTTTTCTATCTAATCCTTTCTTAAGGAGTGAAAGTTCTATTTTTGTCATGTTTCTGCAGAAGAATGGGTTGGGGAAGTAGTGAGGATGTTTGCTTTCTGAAGAAGACTTTGGGTTAGCGTGGAGTGACTCAATATATCCATATGAGGCAAGTAATGTGGGAGTCCTAGTTATGCTCCGGTATAACCATGCTATTGACAAGATTTTGTGCAAATGTATTTTATTTCATGTAACCAGAGGAACTCTTTGGGTTTTTTAAATTATTATTATTCTCATGTATCCAGAGGAAATGGTTTCTGAATTTGATGGTATTGCTTTCTTTACCCTCTGTACAGAATTTGAAGTCTCTTTTGCATTTTTGTTGCTGTTGTTGTTCTTTAAATGTCTCGTTTGAAGAGTATGAAGGCTCTGACACTTTTTTGCTTATGGGCATTCCTCACCCTCACTTTTTAATTCTCATTGACTTCCTGATCTTGGATAAACCCCATCATTCTCTCTGAGACATGTTTAGCGTTCTTCTAACTACAAATTATAGGTGGTATAATGAGTTGTGACTATTTGATAAATCTGTAATTTGAATTGTTATTTAAATTAAAAATATGAAAAAGATAGGTGGGCGTTTGCCATCTTTCTAACCCTTCTGTCATCGCCACCCGTACACATGACAGTACTGGTTCCCTTTCCAGTGATGTCTCATGCAGACAGCAAACTGAAAGAGAATGAATATATCATTCACTATTATACCCTCTTTGGCACACCATTTCAAATAGTCTGTTTGCCAGAGCAATTAATTTATTTAGATTTTGGAGAGATAAATGTTTATCCCGTAAGGCCTCAACCATAAAACCTAGACAATCCAGAATGCCTCTTTGACTTGAAATTGTGCACACAGGCAATTGAGAGTCTGATTTTGAGGTGATTGTGAGGAAATTGTGATAGATGAGAAAATGACAACGTTCCAGGATGTAAGTGGAGTTGTCACTACAACTTTGATTATTGAAGATTTTTTTAATGACTGAACTTGGCTTTGATAAACCAGATCATTTAGTATGAAGTCTGGCTACATTTCAGGAAATAAATACATGAGTTAGAATAAAATTTCTCTCTTTTTTTTTTTTTTTTTTTTTTTGTGGCAAAACTGCAATGTAAACTCTCCTTTCTGCACTGCACTTTGAGATTTTCAAATAGATGAGAAAAACTCATTTCTGTGACATTCCCCTTATGTATGAATACAGTTGTATTGTGTGGAAAAGGCTGCTAATGATGAGCCTACACCTCACATAGTGCTTTTCATCTATTCACAAAATGTTCTACAAGTATTATTATTCTCGCTGTGCAGCCTAAGGGAAATTGAGGCAAGAAGCAGAGAGTTATTGTACTCAAGATCATCCAATAAACCATTAGACAAACCAGGATTTGAAATAGGTCCTCTTGGGTTCAAGAAAAACTAGAATCCATATAACCGTTAATGAAAATTATTACTGTGAGACATTTTAAAGGAAAGCTCAGAGACCCTTTGAAGATACTGTGCATAGCACGGCCTTCAGTGAAGACCATCTGTCATTCATTCGATGTGCGCACTTATACACACACAAGTGTATTTATTAGTATATTTCATGTGTTTTTGTCAGATTGAGTTGCTGTTCATGTGGTACAGAAATTACCTGTAGGCACTTCAAAGGAAAGATTTAAAACTATTCAATTTATATCTTAATGAAATAGATAATCACTTGGTATAAATAAACAGAAATGTACTGAATTAATAACCTCAGCCCCATTCTCAGGTCTGACTAAAAGAGTAGTCAAAACCTAAAGCTCAAAAATGGCTGCACTTGCATTAAATTGTCTTTATCCAACGTAACTTTTTCCTACTGTCTTTTTTGGTCAGTGTGGAAATCATCATCATGCTTGTCACACGGACTCAGAGCTGAAGCGCTGTCACAGAGTGACTTATCAGCAGATCTTCAGTGCTTGTGCTTAGTTATTTCCCAAAGCTTTTTTTTCTGGATAAAGTCTCATTTTCACAGCGAAAATTCATCAAGACTCACATGATTTTATGACTCAGTTCTTGTGCTATCCTTTTCTTTTGCCCTAAAGTTTGTCCTCTTCTACCCATGCAGAATGCTATTGCAGTAATAGCCTGATATTTGGATATATACCCCTTCTGATGGCTTACAACTACTGCATCAAACGTGTAAGTTATCCTCTCATTCACAGTCCTTCACAGACCAACCTTTCTCTGGTGCTGGGGGGTCTTATTGCCACCTTATGCTACCAGCCTCCCTTATCCAAAGGCTACGTTGGCAAACTGCCTTATTTGTCTTTTTCTCCATTTTGTCTTTCATGCTTGTAAGCCAGTCCCTTTAAACCAAACTGCCTCCTTATCCTTCTTCCAGTCCCTCCTCCAAACCCCTTAAAGATGCTTGCAAAAACCACTCCTTCAGGATTTGTTTAGCCTAGAGAAAAAGAGGCTGAGGGGAGACCTTATCACTGTCCACAACTACCTGAAAGGGGGTTGTAGTGAGGTGGGTGTTGGTGTCTTCTTTCAAGTGATAGGACAAGAGGGAATGGCCTCAAGTTGTGCCAGAGGAGGTTCAGTTTGGACATTAGGAAAAATTTCTTCACCCAAAGGGTTATCAGGCACTGGCAGAGGCTACCCAGGGAGGCGGTTGAGTCCTCATCCCTGGAGGTATTTAAAAGATGGGAAGATGAAGTGCTTAGGGACATGGTTTAGTAGTGGAGAGGTACGGTTGGGCTTGATGCTCTCAAAGGTCTTTTGCAACCTAGCATTGCTATGACTTTGACTAGACTGCAGCTGTGTTATGACTATTCCCCACCTTGCACATGTACAATGTCCCACGGTTACTCTGTATTCCCTTTTTAGAATAGTAGAAACAGAATCATAGAATGGTTTGCGTTGGAAGGGAGTGTGAAGGTAATTTAGTTCCAATCCCCCTCAGGGAGTGCAGGGGCACTTTCCACTAGATCAAGTTGCTCATAGCCTCATCCAGCCTGGTCTTGAACACCTCTGGGGATGGGGCATTTTTCCATTGTGCCTTCCTGTTGTCTTCTGTCCAGATGTGTAAATGTTTTCAGGCAGAGTCATCTTGTTCTGGTTTTGAATTGCAGTGAGATGCTTTTTACAAGCACAGCTGAGGCGCTGCGTGGTTGTCTTGGCTTTGTCAGTTCAGGGAAGTGAGCAGGATCTGAGCACAGGTGATATATGCAGCTGCCGTGCTGCCCTCCTCACCTTCAAAACTTATTGATGGACAAAAAATCCTTCTAGTGTCTAAGGTTTAGTCCCACCAGAGCAATCTGCTAATCATGAATGATGCTAAGGACTCATCTGTGTTCAAGCTACTTGCAGATGCTGAAACAAAGCCAAGATGATGTGAACCATGCAGACCTTTAATGGATGTTTTGTGGGTGCATGGAATGCAATGCTGAACCTTTGCCAAAATGAAGTTAATATGTACAGTGCTAAAAAGAGCAGCCTAAAGATTGGACCATAAGTAGTTAGTCTCATAAATGTTGCTTCCCCGAAAAGCATTGAGCTTATTTTCCGACTCAACTTCATACCTTATTCTTGCCTGTAGTAGTAGCCCCATTAGTAGCCTGTGTTGCCAATATAAGAGATTCATAACAAAGGCTCACCTTTGTCTATATATTTTGCAAGTACCCACCAGCAGATGTGACTTCTCTTACCTGCATTAGGCTATTGTACATCCTTTTCCAAACAAGCGCAAGTATACGATTCCCATTAATTTATAGATAACTGTCAGTGCTGGGAACTCTTCCAACAGACCTTATTATAGATGTGTTTTATCAGTGGAGTTTAAATTAAAACAGCTGTAAAAGCACAAGGATTATTCTCTCTCTCACACACACATACATAGATACAAGTATAGTCTGAACTGAGATCAATAAAGACCCTGACTCAGAGGATGTGTTGCGATTTACATTAATGTACATTATGGGGAAATTATATTCCTGCTTCTGCCTGGTTTAGGATAGCCAAGAATTAGTTCTATGCATCCTTTCAAGGATGAAAAATGCCATAAAAATACCACCTATGTTTGGTAGTTCATGTCACAGACTCTTTCACAGCTCCTTTTCGTTGGATTAAATTGCAAGAGTTGGTAACTTAGTAATGTGAAGTCTGTCGAAATAGTCTATGTTGTTTAGCCTGCACTGAAATTTCAACAACAAGAAAATGTATTGTCATGCAAAATTTCTCTCCTAACAATTAAATCCAAAAGGTCGCTGGAATCAGGAATGCCACTGCATTTTTTCAAAGCAGAAAAAATATTACAAAAAAAAAAAAAGCGAAAAAGAAATGAGGGAAAAGCAAGGGACAAAAGGATTTTTGTAAAATGTTTTCTGAAAAAAAAAAAAAAGTGAATTCAGTCTTCTTGCCAGCAAAGATTAAAAGCTTCTGGAAGCTTCCTTAGCTCTCTGTCAAGTTCATGATACTATTTTGTGCCCTGAAGAAAATTGTAGCCATTTGTTTAAGCAATGAAGTTTCCATCTGTTCTGTCTTGGTTTAAAGAAGCAGTATATTTTCAAAAACCTCAAGGCAATGTTTACTGAAAGCATAAAATGTCCCTGAAGTGACATCACAGAAGCAAAATATAGATGGCAGAATTTTAAAGCTCGCAATCACAGGAAAATGCAGTTACAGTTTCATCCAGACACATATGCATAATTATATCTGTACATATAAATAAAGAATAAACAGGGACAACAGGAGCTTTATTACTTTATTTACTTTAAAAATAAATGACCAATTTCAGCTGACTTACCTGGTTAGTAGAGAATCTCTCCAAAGAATAAAAATGCATTTTTATTTTGTGTGGTAAGCAGAAACTAAATTAAACATCAACTTGCACATACTTTATGAAATATTCAAATTATGTATTACACTACATCTTTACTTAGCATATATGTAATGTGTTTTCATGCAATTTTGGAACACTACGGAAAGTCTCAAGATAAATTCTGAAGTGGGTTAATTGAGGCTAGCTTTATTTATACTATATGTCACCTACAGAAATGTTAGTAAAAAGAAACTAAGCGCAGCCTGCCAGTGCAAACCTTCAGACAGCAGATAGTGTCCTTGGTAGTCTCCTGAGTTTTCAGAAAGATTTGAGTGAAGTTCAACTCTCAAACTACCTTTGCTAACATTAGACTAAGGAGGACATAAATTCTAAGACCCTCTGGCAACAGAAATATAAAACCAGACAGTATCTTCCAAAGTCCCAAGCACTTGGGGATCCATTAGTTGCTGAAGTCGAGGTCTGCACTTCAGGATTTGTGACATCCTACTGAAGGGCTGCATATTGTGCTCCTTCATTTACCAGCAGAACACAACGGCCCTCTATTCTGCATGCAGACTTTCTATTCTGGATGCAAAAGCAGACCTTCTACTTGTTGACAGATGTCAACAAGTTGATTTCACTAATGGGGTGTAATTCAACCCATCGTAGTTTTATTGGAATACCTAAACGGTAAGATCCTGATTCCCTCCTTGCATAGGATGCTGAAGACTGCCAGTATTTAACCATGAGTATGATGACTGAGTCATAAATAATAGTCCTGATGTAAAATATAACATCAATAAAAATCACTAAGACAGAAAATCATATTAAGTGGAACATTGCACAGGAGCCAGAGGAATAGCTGAAGAGGCTGAATATGAAACTTAAACTCACACAGCTTTTGAAGAAGAAGCTGTTCAGCTACCTTGATAACAACCCCAGCGAAGACATCTATTTCCCACAGTTCCTATTTCCTACTCTAGGGAGAAAATTGTGCAGGAGGATAGGGAGGCTGGATATGTGTTTAAAGTAGCTAACTCAGTGTTTAAAATAGCCTGAAGAGTATGAGGATCCATCACCATCACTGCTTTTGCTTATCTTACCAGCACACAACTGCATCTTCCCCATTCCTCAACTCAATCAGCTCCCTTCACTCAGTCTTTCAACCTCTTCATCAGTTGTGGCCCCTTCCTGCTCTTCCTTCTTCCTTCTCTGAGGTGCCTATCCTTCTTCGCTGGGTGCTGCAATGAAGGAGTTAAGCTGTTTTGCTAGAAGCTTTCTGTTTCCTCTCTCTTCTCTTTTTCCTTAAAGAATAGGATCATGGGAGCAGAGGTTAGAGCTCTCTCCACCTTTTGCAATAGCCCTCCTGGCTTTTTCACTCCTGAGTGGGCATCAGCAGGGCAGCCAGCCAGGCAGATGGAAATTCTCCAGAGGGAAAGCTGGAAATACGCAGTGACCCATTTGCTGTTTCCAAGCTGTGTTGCCCAGTTCTCTGATCTGCCGCTATCTAGACCACTGTAAACACTTCTAAGTACAGTTAGCATGTACTGTGTATACACTAGAGGGTTTATCCAGCACATTTATGAAGCTAACATGCAGCTTTAAAATTAAAGACTGCCAGCAAAACTAAAAAGTTTTGTTTGTTCTCTAAACCTGACATCTGTTTATTACCAGTTTTGCGCATCCTATTGATCTATGCATCCAGACAGAAGCCTAATTCCCAAGGTTTCCACATTTATATGCTTTGTCAATGCACCATGTTGTACCATTACCTGGTTTCTCAATAGCTTCCATTGGATTTGCACTGTATGGCAAAATTAGAGGATAAAGGCTACAGGAAAAGCATTGGATTCAATATTTGCTAACAAATTGCTTTTTAAATCAAGACATTGCATTTTCAGATCTTTGAGTCCAAATAACATTGAAAGTTTGTAGAAAAATGTAGAATTATATTCACATTTAAACTTGTCAGCAGTCGTTCTGTGTCTGCACTTCCTTTGTCTTACACATTTTCTGCCATAAGCTTTGTATGTTAGCCTATTTGGGGCTGGTTTGTGTGTGAGGGGGCTGGGTATGATTTGTTAACTGGCAGTAGCGGTACAAAGAGTATTGATTTTGAAATGTTTCCCATGCAATGCTTAACAACACTTTTTCAGATGAACCATTTGATTTTATTAGTGCAGATGTCATAGTTCATGTTGTGTTACAGCATCATAAATGAAAGCGTTCAGTGAAGTTGCATTGTATTTTACCCACAGTAAACAAGAATGACTTTAAATCTAACTGCGTCCGCTCAGACAATTAAAAATACTTCAGATATTTAGGAGCTGAGGAAGTTTGACATCATTTGCCACCTATCAACCTTACCAGTCACTGCATTTTGTAAGACTTTTGCAGTACTAACTGCAGTGAGATATCAAAGATGAAGCCATTGCAATTTGAGATAACCAATCAAAGAATACAAAGAATATATGATAAACAGGATACTGAAGATTTTTTCTGTAACAGGAGTAATTAAGATAAGAGTAAGCATCTACAATACTATTACTAATCCTAGGAAATGTGAAAAATAAACCATATAAAAATAAAGATAGATATGCTTTAAAGCAGCCATTGATGAGATATTAAATAGTACTGATCCCAGTATGGTCCCCTGAGGGACAACACTGGTCACCACTCTCCATCAGGACATTGAGCCATTCACCACTACTGGAATTTTGCTTTCCTAGAATTCAGAGTACTGACTTTACTCTATGCCTGACTCACATCCCTCAGGACTGTGAACTCCACCAGTGCATCATCACTGCAGGCCAGGCTGCCTACAATCTTGACATCTCCAAACAGCTTATTTGCATTGGTGACCATCAGGTCCGGTATTGTGTCCTCTCTGGTAGGGCTGACTATTACCTTGCTTAAGAAGGTAATACCCCTTCCCTGTCAAGTCTAATATTTTGTGTATTTTCAGTTTATTTAGGTATTTCCTAACCTGATCCTCCTTCCCTTAGAAGGAGCAGTCCTTGCTCCAGATTTCCTCTCTAACCTCAGAGGTATGGGATTTTTGATGGCCAGTCTTACCAATAAAGACCGAGGTGAAGTACCTTGGGCTTTTCTGTGTCTTTTGCCACTAGGTTCCCATTTAAAAACAGACCCACATTCTTCCTTGTGTTTCTTTTGCTGTTGATGTGCTTACAGAAAAATTTCTCGTTGACCTTCATTCCTTTGACAGACTAAATTGCCTTTGGCTTTCAGCATTTCAAAGACTTTTCATAAAGTTTTCCTGTTAAAGAAGCAATTATATTCATTCTTTTTGATAGAAGCCAGGGTTTAGAAGTGATTCTGCTAGAAGTGGACAGGGAGAGTATGAGTGTCTTCCCTCTCTGGAGCACAGTCTTGGTAAATATTGCTGCAAAATTTTACATATGTGAGAGATGTATTCAATGTTAACAAACATCTGAAAAGAAGGAAGTCATAGACAGCATTTCTTTTTTCCTAAGGTAACACTGAAATTTTAAGCTACTTTTTTCCTTGTTTTTACTTCAGTGACTTCAGCAGGAATTCTGAATATTTAAAACTAATTGCATTTGCTTGCATTTCAAAGCAAGAAATTCTTAGGCAAATGCTGGGTTGTTCAGTGCAACTCTATCCTGCATGATAAAAAATGGTGCAGAGGTAACTCACTTAGGCAGGAGAATATATTCAGGTAGCTGAAAAAATTCTCCAAAATCACACCACCATAGTAAGTGAGGAAAAAAAAAAACCCCAACCATGGCTAAAAATGTATTATGCAAGCTGCTATCTCTGAACAGTACTGTGATGACTGAACACCCATCTGGAATTCTATTGGGTATCTTTAATAAATAGTTTTTAGCAAAGTACATGTAGAGAGCTGACTGCTTCGTCCAAGGTGTTACTTCACATCTAGGCAGTGAGTAAAGCTTATAATTTTTCATTGTCTGGTATCTCAAGTATCTAGACTTTTTCTCTCTAAAAACTTCACCATCTCATGCAACTATAACATATTTTACCCTCTTGACTACTGCAATTTTCTTCTTCTGAACTTGCCTCACTTTATTGTTGACAAGATAATTTTTTTCATATGCCACTCCAAAAAAGTCCAAACATTCAAGCAGTGAATCCCTGTTCAAGTATGTTTTCCACTCTTAAGTAAAAGTTATTTATTATTAATGGCTTCTGTGGCATGTTGCTACTCAAGCTATTGTCTTTTATAGCTGCTGTTGAAGCATTGCTATCATCCTTCCTGCATCTGTGATGCTACTTCCCGTTGATCTTTAATTCAGTGCAGTTATCAATGGCTCATTTTTCTGGGAGTTCCTGGGGTCTTCAGGAAGAATCTATACTAGCACCAGACCCATTGCTTACTTCAAGAAATTACTTATTCAGTGATTTGTGTGATCTGTCTATGACACCAGCCTAAAAGGCCTGTAAACTTTTAAAGGGCAGAGTAAGAATCTAAATAATATAAACTGAGGAATGTATAAAAATAAACAAAATAATATTTACTAAGGACAAATAGAAAGCACTGGCCTCTAGATAGAGAAGAATCAAATGTATCAGACTAATGCAGACAATAACTTCTTTTCTTAGAGATTAAGGAGTGTGGGAATACAAGTCATCAGCATTGTGTGTCACTGCGTATATTGTGCAGATGTCACCAGGGTTGTATTAACAGAAATAGTTTATTTAACATGCCAGATTGTTTCTCTCTCCAGTAGGTGTTCACTTGCTAACCCAGTTGGTGTTCTCATCTCTTATACTGCACAAATGGCCCAGAAAATACTCCTGAACCGAGGACTGAATCTTTTAGCCATTGCAACAACAAGAGTAAAGGCAAAGATGGATGCAGGGCATGTAGCTCACTGTCTTTTTGTGCTAGGGTCACATACAAAATGCGTTCTGGCACCTCACTTCTAGAAGAACTCTCATTTCAGGGCTAAGCTTTTTAGGGAGTCTTTATGACAATCTGCTGCTTAAAATCATTGGCAGTGGTATTGATATGTCCACTCTGTGAGATCCAGAAGTGATTCTCAGATCCCAGCTCTGGCTATGAGCTATGGCTGTGTCCCAAGAGTAGGACAGGACAGGATTGGCTATTTATGAGGTCTTCCCCAACATCTTGGCTTCCTTGCAAAGGCGCCGTGGAGTATGCTGCACTGCACACTTCACAAGGTATCAAGTTCAGTCTAATTCTCTTTCCTCGATATGGGTCCTGGCTGGGGCCTTAATAAAATGCAATGCTGGGGTGAAACACAAGTATGTAGTAACAACCGTAAGACGTCAAACTTGAGCTCTAGTGTAATATCCCATCCCCGAGAGTAACCAGTAATGAATACCTAGGGAAGAGTACAAAAAAAAAGTCTTGGAGAATAGTTGCAACTCAATAACAAATTTCAAAGTATACCGTTTAGTAGCAGCAAAAACAGAAAAAGAAATATGATTTTGCAGTAGTAAGATCTTCAGCAAACACAAGCAAAGAAAAAGGAACTGTCCTTTAAAGATCTCCCCTGTTAGATTTCATGGTACTTTTCAGAGTCTGTAACAGCAATCTTCCATAAAGTTCTTAAAATATCTTAATATATGTAATCTACTCTTATCTTTAGACCTTCCAGATTTTTCAAGAAATTTACCTTTTATAGGGGTGTAGAGACATTCTAAAAATGGAATATACTAAATTTATAACCTCCTTGATAGAGCCAGAAACTTATTATGCAAACATAAAGAGTAATTTCAGTGAACATCAGCAAAGAATGTATACATTTAACTACAGAAAAAGGTTTTGATTGAAATACTTAAAAATATGTACATATAAGAAGGTGGACAAAACATAGAGTATATATTTTTTTCTCACCACCTCAGTGCCTGGAACTTTATGGAAAACTCACTGCAATTCTCTTGCTTGAACTCAAGAAGATGTTCAAGTGCAACTCTATATAATTAAATATACACTCTAGTCCTAAACCTTATCTTTGATTCTGTAGGGATTGTATTAGTAGCCAACCCACCAGCCTGTTTGTAACACTCTCTGCATGAAGAAGACATTCTAACCCAATGAGCAAAGAGAGATTTACAATACGAATGTGTAACACTTTGGGTAAAAACTTTCTCTGGTGCCACTACTGCAGTGTTGTGTTTTCCCTCTATTTATTATTGATCTCTAGGTATCCTTTCAGGATTTTTATCACTAGAGGTTTTGAAATTCCAGGATTTTGCTGGTCAGCATACTGTCACTGGCCATGCCATAATCTAATCATAAATACCAAAATACTCTTGGAAATTAATCTGTTTCCTTCATCATCACATAAAAGGCAAGAAGAGGTCTAAGTCCATTCTTGGTGTAACTTTAGGGAAGGATGCACTACTCCTGTAGTGCAGTAGTAGTGCTTTCCTGTAATGCAGAGAAGTCAGCAAAACTAGCAGAAATATGCCAAAGCTCCTGTGTTTGAACACAACCAAGGAAGCATATGGCATTTATTTAACCTGTAGTTCATGGCTACCTCTCAAAGCACAGTGACTCTCATTTTAACTCGGTAAGATACTGCTATAGAGGCAGGAGGGAGACACCCACTTTTCAGCACGGTGATAAGACAGAGTCGAAGACGTTGCATACAGTGATAGTGTGCCTTCCCATTTTACCTGTCCTGCCCAGACTGACCAAGAAAAGGAGCCTCTTAGCCTCCCATATTCCCTCACGGTCTCTCAAGGGAAGTCACGAGACTTCTCTGCTTCTTCCAAAAGCACAAAGTGGAGGTTTGTTTGGTGTCATGTAAACTAGATCAAATGCTGCCTCAATATTTCTGAAAGAGAAAATGGATAATATTAGAGCTTGCACATTGAAATAAATGGTTAATAAAACTCATTGAAAGACTATTTTTACTATCTAGAATGTAAAAGGCCTTGTGTTAAGTCATACATTAAAATAAAACTTGCATAGAGTTCCCATTTTTTACAGCAAATTTTGTTACAGATGGGAAAACGTTACTTTGTCAGGGATTGCATTAATGCAATATGTATATTTTCAGTGATGCTTTGCTTGTACAATTACTTGATGGATGGAAGACATTTATTTATAGATGATGCATAACTACCCAACTATGTATATATCTAACTGCCTTTAACACGTCAAAATATAATTGTATTTTTTCATATATATTTCCATTGTGGTACAAATAGAACTTTCCACAGACCCCATAAAAAGCCTATTATAAGCATATAACACTTCATTTTACTTGCAAATCCTAATTCTCTGAAATCATTAGGGATGTCTTGCAATGTCTGAGGCTGGGACTCAGTCCCTGATGCCACTGTAGTTGTCTGGGACAAGATCTGCTTCAGTACAAGTGAAAGATTTCCACTGCCAAGAAAATAACCCATGGGCAGTTCCTGGTCTTTGAAGTCAGCTACCTACCTCAGGCCAGGTCTTTTCAGTGCTGTGGTGGTGCAAATAAATAAATAGTGTCTCTAAGAACAAGCAAATGGCACTTTCAGTGCCTCTGCAGATCATCTCTCATAGCTGCTATCCATAGGAACATAATCACTTAAATCAATGATTTAAACTCAAAGTTCATCAGCAGCCACTCAAACTGCACCTAGAAGAAAAGGAAAAGGGTTTTGTCCACCAAACACTCAGTACCAACTCCAACAGTAGTAGGGACAAATGCCTCAGAATTGCTTCATCACTCCCACCTGGCCAGTGCATGCTCCTGACCATCTTTGAGGGTCACTGTAGATAAAAAATACTTTACTGGCATAATGTGATATAGACTCAGTCAATACCATTCTTGCCGTGATGTGGTAATTTGTGCATAGCATTTACGAAAAAAAGGTTCTTGGCAGGAAAGAGGAAAATGTTCTCATCAATTAAGCTGTGTGTTGATCAAAACCACCAGGGGACTCAGCCATATTCCGGGGGAGGCAACTGAAGTACCAGATTTTAGGTGACATTTTTAAATGGCAGGTACAAAAATTCACAATCCCTGTACTCTCTTAATTACATAAATAATTGGTGTTTAATTAATAACTTGTGGAAAACACTGATCTTGCCTGCATACAGTCACATATACACAACCAATATTTTCCAACTGTTAGAAAACAAGAAAAAACACTGCTTCTGGCTGAAAAAATTCTGTCCGAGGTCTGAATTACCATGTGTCATCATGAGCTGTTGTGAATCTGTGGATGATGTAGCTTCTTACATCCCTCTTCCCTGGACCTGTATTGTCTGGCAGCGGATATAAAAGAAAAACTGAGGAGTCAAGGCAGCACCCAACTGCGCAGAGAGGGTGGCAAAGGGCAGTTGGGAAAAGAGATAAGAAATGGGTGCATGTCTGTGAAACAGGATTCATTTACATTCAAAGGCAGCACATCTGTTCATATGCATCACCTCCTGTGTCCAACTTCATCAGCTGTCGTGGCAGATGACATGGGTCACTTCAGCTGATGACTGATTTTTTTGCAGTTCAGGTCATGACTCTCTCTTCCCAGAAAGGTGGATTTAACTCAAACTGGATGTCCTTTTGATGATTTCTTCTCTTTTATTGTGTGAGTAGAAGATTTTTCCAAGCTATCGCTTAAAAATAAAATGTTAATACATAAGGAAAAATGGACATAGAAAATCATTGATGAGAGAAGTTGAAACACATACAACCACAGTATTTCCATAGCTTTGTGGGAGCGTTCTCTGGTGTCTGGATTTCCACATCTTCTGCTATTTCACTTACATGTCTGAAGCCTCGAGGTTTCCTCTTCTCCATAAAGGGCCAGAGATTATGACGTAACTCCCAAAACGGGATTCTACCGATATTTTTCTTCCTTAGAGGTCTACCTTCCTCCTTCACACCAAGTATGTCCTCTGTAGTCCAAGTTTCAAGATTGTTCTCATCTACATTATCCTTTGAGTCAACTCACAGCTAAGTTACACATACTCACAGCTTTTAATCTATCTTTGTTTCCATTTCCTTGGTGAGAGTAAGCATTGACAAATGTGTTAGAAGACATTTCCAAAACAGATATTGCTCGCTGCTCTGGTTTTGTTGTCTTTTGGTTTTAATGTTGAGAAGAAGGGATTACTTACTGCAGACTAGAATGGCTTCTGAAGGGTCAGCCTTACGTAGTTAAAAAGGTATTTTTTGCACTTACTCTGGATGTTCTGCTCAGCTCTGTTAAGAGGTAAAGCAAATGAATTGAACCTTTGAGTGTTGTTATCCTGGAGAAAAGAAAGAGAGCTCCTTCCTCCTATATCTGGAAGAACAGGTTTAGGACTGTGAAAGGGGAAGGTGTTTTCTCATTGTAACCAAAGAAACAGTCATCTTATACAGTAAAATACACAAAATTGCATCAAAGATTTTCCAATTTCTACCATCAATTTCTTCCAATGAGGAAAAATACCTCAAACTCTGAATATTGGACAAATAGAAAGCACAGTGCATGTTTTGGAAAAGTAACATAGAAAGCAAACATGGAAAGTTAGTCCCGGAGTGGTAGGACTTCCCTATAGCTTTGGCCCACCAGCAGTCAGTCCTTCCTTTAGCTGCTCTTCACTCCTCTGCCAGCTTGACATAGGCACTGCTTTGACTCCTTACAAAACACATGTGTGCTTCTTGGCTACCAGGAGACTTATATTGATTAGCTGACTGCTGCCAGGAAGGTGTAATCAAACATAATTGCACAGCAGCTTGTTAAGAGAGGTCACTAATTTGGGTGTCTCTCTTCTGCCCTCCTCCTGGTTTTATCAAAATAAGTGAGAAATTATTTATTAATTGCTAAAAGGTGCAGGCAGGGATTAGCCCTCGAATGTTCCAGTAGTAGTGGAATTTGGGAAAAGAGGTTTATGACCTCTCCCTAAACTGGCATTCCCACTGACCAAGGCAGTGGGTGTGGGTAGATGTGACACTGCTGTTAACTGGAAAGGTATTTTTTTGTGTTCTTAAATTCATGGCATTAATACCTGTCAAAGGTGGCTGAAGTTGACTCACAGTTTTAGAAGTTATGGGGGCTGTGTGAGAAATAATATGAAGAGAGGATGTAAAAGCTTCATTTCCATAGAAACCAGGTACAAATATTCTGATCCATTATCACTTTATAAACTATTTCTGTAAAGATTGCTTTTGCATACTTTAAATATCTAAGCTACGCTGTTAAAAAAATCAGTGTACAGGCTTTTCATAAATGTTTTGACATTATGTCATTATTTGCTTGAGAGACACAAGAAAGCAAGAAGGTACAGATAAATATAGCAAGGTTTATTTATGTGTCTAAGTCTAAACAGTGCATTTCTCAATTCAGCGTGCCAGCTCCTGCCATGAAGGTGGAGCACAATTCACAGCTGCTTGACTCTCACTTCAGATCACAGTCTATTCACAAGAAGAGCAGGATTGAAGGGTCACCTCTGAGTCTACATCCTCCAGCAGACCTTCCTTACACACAGTTGCTTGCGGCTACAAACTGTTAGATTCCTCACAATGCATCAAGTCTGTAGTGTATACATTCTTTCCGCGCAGCAACTCCAGAGCATTTATTACTTTAATTCTAAAAGGAATATCACTACTGCAAAGAAACCATAGGAAGTAATTGGCTTTTAACCAGGCAGCATGTGCAGCCTCCTTCTGCAGTTCGTGGTGTCTCTGTGGAGGTAATGATGTGCTTCTAATTAAACTTGAGGAGTCTTTATTTTTTTCCTGCTATGACATGAACAAGCTTTGTGGTTTATAGTAGGGACTGGTATTTTCATAATATGTTCTTCCAAATCCTTATGATCCTTAGCTCAGGTTGATCAGGGAATCTATCAAATACATCGAGGTTAATACAGATAAATCCAGACCCTTATTAAGTTTATGCAATTAACTTTAGTAGAATTTCTTTTTATTATTCTTACTACTTTAGAACTTTATTTGACACACAGTAGAGGAAATATAGAATCATAGAATGGTTTGGGTTGGAAGGGACTTCAAAAATCACCCAGTTCCAACCCCCCTGCCACGGGCAGGGACAACTCCCACCAGACCAGGCTGCTCAAGACCCCATCCAACCTGGCCTTGAACACTTCCAGGGATGGGACATCCTCAACTTCCCCAGGCAACCCGTGCCAGTGCCTCACCACCCTCAGCATGAAGAATTTCTTCCCAATGTCTAGTCTGAATCTTCACTCTTCCAATTTAAAGCCATTCCCCTTTGTCCTATCACTACAGGTCTTTGTAAACAGTCCCTCCCCAGCTTTCTTGTAGCCCCTTCAGGTACTGGAAGGTCACTACAAGGTCTCTCCAGAGCCTTCTCTTCTCCAGGCTGAACAAACCCAACACTCTCAGCCTATCTTAACGAACTTGAACTCCATTAACCTAGTTATAAATCTCTATCCTCTTGCTTCTTTAAAAAATTGCTAAAAATATTCAGTATTATAATAATGCTTGGAGCTTGGATGTTTCCATATATTAAAACTGGCAGATGGGCAACACTAATTTTAAAAGAGAAAATAGATGTATGAAGATTCAGTGGTGAAAGAGACACAGCGGTCAAAGCTGGAAAAGCAGCACTCAATAGTGGTTATTATCAGCTGAAAATTTAAAGTAATTATCCTTGTATTTTTTCAGTCCAGAATTATCAGTGGCCTTAGAAATGGCTCTTTTAAATATGTATCTCTGAAGCATTCAGAGTTGCTGTAATATGTAGACCGCAGAGCAGAGGCAGTATGGTTAGTAGCTCAAACTAATCATTAATACTGGTTGCAACCCATATGAGCTGAGCAGCTCGGCTTCTTGTGTGCTATTCTCTGATTTTTAACCACAAGCGTATACTATATCATTAACAGCAGAGATTTATCTTTGCTTATAGGGCCAATAAAGATTATTTTTTCCCTTTCAGGAATAATCATGTTAACAAAATCTGAATGTATTTGGTACAAACTACCACAATGATAGAAATAAAGACATTCCAGTGATAAGGATAATCAGCGACAATCCTATGCTCTTATGTGTCTATAGATTAGGATTACACTTTTGTTTAAGAAGATACGCTGTCTCTCAAACTGAATCTAAAGGACTGAGGGAAAATATAAGTGACTGATTAGGTTCCTTAGCATGAACTTTTTATCTGGGCTGACTAGTAGCGCCAGATAATATTTACATTTCTGGACTAATGAGAAGTTCTTTTTGAATTTTGAGAAATGACTGCTTGTAAGTATATGTATTCCAGCCCAGCAAGATATATGTGCATGGTAGGCAGTTTGACTGAGGTGCTGGTGTTTCAATTACCTCTGAAAGTTCTCTTTTCTTTGTATTTGTGTTTAAATGTACAGCCTGCCACTGCATAATTAACATGAAATATTGATATTTCTAAATCTTTTCATGAAGATTTAGATTAGACATTGGGAAGAAATTCTTCACAATGAGGGTGGTGAGAAATTAGAACAGGTTGCCAAGGGAAGTTGTGGATGCCTCACCCCTGGAGATGTTCAAGACCAGGTTGGATGGGGCCTTGGGCAGCCTGATCTGGTGGGAGTTGTCTGTGGCCATGGCAGGGGGATTGGAACTGGATGATCGTTACGGTCCATTGCAACCCAAACCATTCTACGATTCTACATTTATCTGATTCTATGGTATTTTAAAATTTAAGTATCCCACACTAATCTGGCTATTGAAGAGGTTTAACAATCACAAAAGGAATTAATGCATTAAGAATTAAATAAATAAAATAAATATTAAATCTTTATGATCTTTGTCAAAATTTTAAACTGGTCTTAATACTTGATGCAGACTATTTGTTTACTTATTTTAAACAAGCTTTTAAAATGGTGTAAGAATCAGAGGAGCAACACAAAAATTAATATTTAAAGAAAAATTTTAATATTTGAAATCTGAAATGTATTTCCCATTTTAAAGCAAAAAAAAAAAAAAGAACTGTACTAAAATGAACTAAAATTTTACAGACTGGAGAAGTGGGCCTGTGTGAACCTCATGAGGTTCAACAAGGCCAAGAGCAAGGTCTTAGACCTGGGGCGGAGCAATCCTTGATTTCAGCACAGGATGGGGGATGATGTGATTGAGAGAAGCCCTGCGCAGAAGGATGTCGCGGTGCTGGTTGATGAGATGCTTTACATGAGCTGGAAATGTGCGCTTGTGGCCCGGAAGGCCAACTGTGTCCTGGGCTGCTTCAAAAGAAGTGTGGCCAGCAGGGCGAGGGAGGGGATTCTGCCCCTCTATTCCTCTCTTGTGAGACCTTATCAGGAGTATTGTGGTCCAGTTCTGGAATCCTCAATGTAAGAAGGATATGGAATTGTTGGAACAGGTCCAGAGGAGGGCCACAAAGATGATCAGAGGGCTGGAGCACCTTTCCTATGAGGACAGGCTGAGAGAGTTGGGGTGTTTGGCCTGGAGAAGAAAAGGCTCCAAGGAGACATTATACCAACCTTCCAGTACCTGAAGGGGCTACAAGAAAGCTGGAGAGGGACTGTTTAAAAAGGCATGTAGAGATAGGACTAGAGGCAATGAGTATAAATTTGAGAGGGGCAGATTTAGACTAGACATAAGGAGGAAATTCTTCACAGTAAGAGTGGAGAGGCACTGGCAGAGTTTGCCCAGGGAGGTTGTGGCTGCCCCATCCCTGGAGGTGTTCAAGGCCAGGTTGGATGGGGCCTTGGGCAGACTGATCTAGTGGGAGGTGTCCCTGCCCGTGGCAGGGGGGTTGTAATGTGATAATCTTTAATGTCCCTTCCAACTCAAACAGTTCTATGATTCTATGATTCTGTCACAGATATTGGAGTCTGATCTTCCTCTGCCTTGGTATTTTCTCTCTCCCCATGCAGATATGCCAAGATTTTTCTTTTCCAATACACCGTAGTACTGGTCTCCTTTCACCAGGACTGGCATAAGGCAACAAAAAAACCCCATGTTCCCAGCCCTTCCCACCACCTTAGGCATCCCTGGCTCCAGTGTCCCTGCCCCCAGCGTGCTGTCTCCATCACTGTAGCACTGGAGAAGTAGTACTGGTTGATGAAGGGACTAGCAAGGCCAGAGTTCATTATGAACCCATCAAGCACTGGACTCCTACAGGCAGGCAGACTTGAGGGAAGGCTCTCTGGGTTGCTCAGAAAAAGCTAAAAGGAAGTAATACCACGAGGCTGGCAAAATAAGAATGGGGGAAGATACAAATTATTTTGGTTGCCCAGGGATATTGTGGCTGCTCCATCCCTGGAGGTGTTCAAGGCCAGGTTGGATGGGGCCTTGGGCAGCCTGATCTAGGGGGAGGTGTCCCTGCCCATGGCAGGGGGGTTGGAACTGGATGATCTTTAAGGTGTCTTCCAACCCAAACTATTCTTTAATTCTATGATTCTACGAAAATAAAAACAGGTAACAAATCAATGAATAGCCCCTATTCTAAATAACCAATTGTCAGTTAATATCTATTTAATAACTAAAAACATAAAACTGATGTTACATATGAGTTAACTAATGGTTAATTACTAAATTGTTATTAATACTGAACACCGATTATGTTGTAACTCTCAGCCTTGTATTGGCTGTAGTTACATCTTCTCAGACTGAAAAGTTCTAAAAGCACCTCACTTAAAAAGCAAATTATTGGCAGCAGCAGTAACACACAGAAATGCTTTCTTAAATTTATCATTTTATTTTGATTGCTGAAGAAAGTTATGTTTCAGGTTCTTTGATCTAGCGAAGCAGGATGTAAGAAAGAAATTTGGTTTCCTGGCACAGGTATTTTGAATTTATCCCTATTTCTGGGTTTGTTTCTTTTCCTAGTTATTACATGAGTCAAAATGTTTTGTTTCTGCGGTACTTGAGATAGAAAATGTAAAGAGAAAAAGATTTATTATGAGAAAGCCAGCATGTGGCTCTTTCTTTCTTTCCCTCATTGCTAGACAATTTCCGAAGCTGTAAAAACTAATTAATTTACTTTTTTTTGGAAAGAAAGTGTCTTCACGTAGGTGAATGAAGTTGTCATATGCTGGAAGCTTTTCATTTACTTCAAGCAAATTTGTCAAGCCCTGACAGTGGCTGTGTAAGAAAACACAAAGGTCTTTAACTAACCTTTATTACACAGTTTGCCCTTTTGTGTTGTCAAATTCCTCTAAATGCTTCAGTATAATTATATGTTTCCATGCATGGCACAGTGCATACCAGTAGGGTATTCATAAATTCCCTCAATAAGTCTAAAGGTGACACCAAGTTGGGGGAAGTGTCGATCTGCTTGAGTGTAGGAAAGCTTTGCAGAGGGATCTCTACATGCTGGATCAATGATCTGAGGTCAATTGTATGGGATTTCACAAGGCCAAATGCCTGGTCCTGCTCTTTGGTCACAACAACCTCATGCAACACTACAGGCTTGGGAAAGGGTGGCTGAAAATCTGCCCAGCAGAAAAGGACCTGAAGGTGCTGGTCAAAAGCCTGCTGAACAAGAGCCTGCAGAGTGCCCAGGTGGCCAAGAAGGACAATAGCATCGAGGATTGGATCAGGAAATGGTGTGGCCAGCAGGATTAAGGAAGTGATCATGCCCATGTACCCGGTGTTGGCGAGTCCACATCTTGAATACTGTGTTCAGTTTTGGCCTCCTGACTACAAAAAGTATATGGAGTTGCTGAAGCATGTTCAGAGAAGGGAAAAAAGCTGGTGAAGGTTCTGGAGCACAAGCCTTATGAGAAGCAGCTGAAGGAATTCCGGTTGTTTAGCCTGGAGAAGAGGAGGTTGGAAGGAGACATTATTGCCCTCTACAACTAACTGAAGGGAGGTTGTAGTGAGATGGGTGTTGGTCTCTTCTCCCTGGTGACTAGGGAGAGGATGAAAGGAAAGGGCCTCGTGCTGTGCCAGCGGAGGTATAGATTGGATATTAGGAAAAATTTCTTAATTCAAAGAGGGGTCAAGCATCGGAACAAGCTGCCCAGGAAAGAGGTGGACTCACCATCCCTGGAAGTCTTCAAGAAATGTGTGGATGTGGCACTTTAGGACATGGTGGTGTTGGGCAGACGATTGGACTTGATGATCTTAGAATTATTTTCCAACACTAAGGATTCCATGATTCTATACTGTAAATGTATCTCCTTTCTAATGTGCAACAAGGAATAATTTCTTATTGCTTGCTGATTACGAAAGAATGCAGTGTACTCCACCAAGAGTGATATGAGCTGATATGTTTTCTAAATGATCACCTAGAAAGAAGAGGATGGGAAATGAAACATATTTCTCTCACAAAGAGAGAGGAAAGTTATAATAACAGGATAAAAAGAAAATAGCAACACATATACAGTTAATAAGCATAATAAAGTTATCATACAGTGAAAGAAAATAAATGTAACTCCGATCTTTTAACAGACAGACTTTGTATTCAGTGAAATTAGAATAATTAAAAGATAATACTTCCTAAATAGCTCTTTCTTTAGGTCTTGGTAAGAATATCTAAGATTTTCAGGCTATGGAATATAATCCAGTGAGACTGATGTGTGTATTAGCCCTCGAGATGTTACTGAGTGCCTTCTGCTCTGCATGATGCTGCAGCAAAGTCTGTGCATTCTGCTCTCACCTGGAAAGCAAATCTGAGAGATGCTACAGAAAACTCTCCACGGTGTTTTATAACAGGATATTTTGCTTCAGCAAGGAAAGAATGAAGAAGATTTAAGACAAAAGCTGGCATGTGGAAATCCTGATGTTGGTAACAGTAGAGCAGCCATGCATGTGCTGAGCAGGGAAACTTGCCACATCCCTTCATTCACCATGATGTGTCCTAACAGAAACGGTCTGCAGAGCCAGAAAAGGACCTATGGACTCTGAGGAAGGGCTTTTAAAGGGGTTTTCACCTATTATTTCTTCCCTGAGCCAAACTGCTGCTCTTTTGTAGTTATGAAAGCATATGAAAAATAGCAACGTCTCTTAATGAGTGAAGATTTTTTCTGCCACCATTTTCTTTAAAAAGGAAATGTTATTTTTACATTTGCTTAAATATGGAAAGGAGATTAATGTTCTTAACTGAAAAATACTTTGGAAAGCAGTATAGTATGGGATCCTTTACTAGAAGTACAGTGTCCAAGCTAGATACTGAGGCTACTACTGTGATCAAGAGTGGCAGAACTTTCCAGAAAGAAAATCTTCCCCTCCCTGCCCTCAGCCAGGGAACCTCTCACTCCACTAACTTTAAGGGGAGCTCAGCTTGCCAGCTTAGACCAGATGCCTAACTTCTAGGCAGTTAAAGTGAAGCAAGATAGTCCCACAGAGAGTAGGTGGAATAAAAATGTCTATGAGAGAGAGACTCAAATTTATAAGGAGATAGAAGCAAGAAGAGTGGGCTTGTGTAGGCAAGTATATCATTTATTCCAGATGGTGTTTTGCTTCACTAAAAGCTGTAGAATTTCTTAAAGGTACTTCTGTGCCCCTCAATGTAGCATTTGAACAATTTGCAACTGAGATATTTATAAAATTTATAAAAGATATTTCCAACAGAAGAATATATGGTAAATGTCATGAAACACTGGTCTTGGCACACAAGATAAAGGAGGAGAAATCTGTGTAGCTGCATTAATAGTGAAAGAATTCAGGAACACACAGCAAGTTGCAATGAGGGACCACAGCTGGGAGCCCCTCAAGGAAGAAGTTAAATATACTCACTGGCCACAAATGCAGCTGCTTCTGGGACCAGAAGAAAAACCTCTTTTTTTCAAGAAAAACCTCTAGTGAACTCACAGGACATTCTGGAGAGAATTCCCAGTGTTGTGAGCACAGATTCCTGTAGAAATTATTCTACCAATGCCTACAACAATTCCTGTCTCAAAAGGGTGTGCATTTGCAGAAAATGCCTGGGGAGCTTTTTAATTTATTTCCCTGTTTAAACAAAATTCCTTACCCAGAACAATAAACAAGGAATTTAAGAGGACAAATAACAGAACATTCACGCACATCAATACGCAGATACACATGCACACACTCCAAAAACATTTGGCCAGTTAACATGTGATATTTTGTGTTCCTAGAAAATCTTGAAAACCTTGTATTCAAATTCACTCCTGGGTTTAAATGTGGGCAAAAGACTGTGGGAAATACTGGATTACATCCCTCTCTTTTTATTTCCTTTAAACTGTCCTTAATTTATTATTGTTTTCCATCTACTTGCACGTAAAGATAAAATAGGAAGAGAACTCCCATACAGACATGGCAATTGTTCTGTATTGCCATCCAAACTAGAGAAGAAAATTAAAGCAGATTACCTAGTTAATCTAGGTAAGCGTACTAGAAGAATATTAGTTAAAGATTTCAGAATTCACATTTCAATGTGCATTCCCTGGCAAAAACAAACAAACAAACAAACAAAAAACGGTAGAACAGCAAATCTGAGATTTTTCTGTTAATAACTTTAAGGAGGCTGATCACAAAAATGCTGTAATTATATGCAGAAATTGTGGCAAAGGCTAAACATGTTAAATAAAGATTAGATGTGATTTAAACTGCAACCTTAAATTTAGTAATTACTAGGGGTGCATAATCATGGTACCAAAACACACTTTGCAGGAAAATCAGCTAGTTTGGATATCAGCTGAAATACAACTTTAGACTACATGGCCTTGAAATCTTCAGCTATAACAATAAATTGCCAAGCTGTGATATAATAGGAGTACTTCTGCTGAAATCAGAGGCGCATATTGATGTGCATGTTATGAGTCACTTTACCACTTCTGCTTTGTTTTTCTGCTCATTCTATGTCTATCTTTCTCATACTCCATAATAACCTTGGATTAGACTTTGTCTTCGTTGT
Source organism: Cuculus canorus (assembly GCF_017976375.1). Taxonomy (NCBI): domain Eukaryota; kingdom Metazoa; phylum Chordata; class Aves; order Cuculiformes; family Cuculidae; genus Cuculus; species Cuculus canorus. Next base: position 4,084,610 of record NC_071401.1, read on the forward strand.
TGGTACTGACAGTAGTATAATAATATATAAATATAATAAAACAACGCAATTTGTACACAAAATTAGACAAACATTTCTGACGAACACAACCCACACATACTTTAAATAGTTCATTATTAAAATGCGAATAAAATATTAGTTATCATATTATCACGGTTTCTTTTTTGAAATAATCAATAGTAGAACTTTTTTCTGTTGTTTCTGGTAAAAAAAAAGAAGTGAGGATGATTCGACTCCCTTACCCACAAAAGCACAACATGAAGAATATTCTTCATGATATTATGTTCCTAATGAGTTACACGTGTCTTTGGCTACCTCTGCCAACGGGGCTGTAGAAAACACTGGGTTATGTCCTTTTCCTGGCTCATCCAAAAGAAAACAAAACAGAACATTTAAGGTCCAGGGTGCTGTAGCATGGTTTTATTTGTCCTAGGAAGTATATTTCATGTACTGCTGTGAAGAGATATTGCTCTGTTCTCTTAAAAGACAAAAAAAAAAAGCAGAGATGACTCCTCTGTATGACTAATAGCAGAGTTCTAAGGAGATACTTCAAACTAAATTTATAAAAGCTTTACAGCTCAAAAGGTGACATGAAAGTTTAAAAGGATAAAAGAAAACGTATTTTAAATGGAAATAAAAGAAGAAGTGTCTTTGATACAAATAAGAGAATAACAGCAGTTTCTGCAACACTGTAATTGTACCCAAGTAAAGATAGCTTAATGGTTATGGGTAATAACAGGTAGTTTGCAACAGCAGAGTCAGTCAAGTACAAATTAGATTGATCAAAACAAACCTCTAACAGTCACCTCTGTGCGTGACAACCGGAAAATAAATAGAATTAAAGTAGAGATAGAGATTGAAGTAAGGTTAAATGAAAAGAGAAGGTTGAAGAGCATTAGTAATGAAGTAAAATGATAAAAGATAAATAAGCTGAGAAGAAGAGTTGTCGTGGTCCTCAGTTTACTTATTACTGTGTTCTGTTAGTAAGAAGAAAAAAAGAAATAATGCAGTAATAACATTTGCTAGACTTACCTCACAGGCAAGTTGAAGACATTCATTAAGTAATATTCCAATGATAGCTGAGGATTGAAAGCAGTATGCAAGCATATATTTTATAACACTATTTGAGAGGTTAAAATTAAACCTTTATACCCAAGCAGAAAAGCCACATGGCATTGTACAAGAGACGAAGATGATATTAAAGACAAGAGAAAAACTAAAGAAAAGGCAAAGCAGATGACAAGAAGTGGGAAAAAGCAAAAAGCAGCATTAAGTAGAATGTAACGAAAAAATTGTCTCACGTAGAAGATATAACAGAGGAAAAGAATGAGCCATACTAATGTCACAGGCTGCTTACTGCTGAAATTTACTCACTGAACTGAGGTGCCTCAGTCAGGATCTTAAGCTGGGATCCAGCCAACCAAGCTGGTAACCTTAAATTATCAGTTACCCACTGAAACCATCCTTCTGAAATAAACTCCTGAGCTGTCTGACCATGAACAGACAGAACTGAGTGCCTCTTCCAGAGGAAGAGCCAATCTGCCAGGGCCTATTTAAAATTTCAGTTGAAGCTTCATGCTTGAGGTGAGGAGCTGCTTTCCTTTGCTGTTTCCTAATTTAACATGTCGATGAAGTGTCCATAGCCTAAAAGGCCCCGTGTGTGCAGCCTGAAATTAAATAACATGATTACTATGCTCTTAAATGATTAAATTAACAAACTGTGTAGGTGTTGTGTGCAGAGTCACAGTTGTCCTTGGTGTTGGTGCCTTGTTTCAGACACAGATATCAGACGTTGGATTTAGGGCTGGATAGAAAGTGGGATTTTCATCTGTGAGTGCCCAACGTGGATAGCTCAACAGCAGAGACACAATGGGGGTTCAAGTTCATGGTTGACCTCAACTGGGAATCCCTGGCTCATTAAATAGACCCAAAACTGTCTTTTCTGTATCTTCAGGTAGTCCTTCACCTTGCTTGCATGTCCATGGTTTACTCTGAAGACATACACACACTTTCTTCTCTGCTGTATGTTAAAAGAAAACCAACTGAAAGATCCTACTTTTGTTCTAAAATAAGGTATAAACAGTTCTGACAATTTTAACCTGAGAACTTAATCCTTTTTGAAAGTCTCACCTCTTCCTGAATATATTGGGGTTTTCCTGATTTTTTAAATCCAAGAAAATGCAATGAGTGATGTGAGCATGTGAGTGACTTTGTCACCACTGTATGAAGGTCAAAATGAGAAAAAAAAAAGTGTTAAAATATTAAAGTTTTTTGATTCTAGTTGTTGTGGTCCACACTGAAACAATGCACAGCAGAAAATACAATAGCTAGAAAAATACAGCATCTACATTTCTATATCCATTCAAAAGAGAAAACATAGGGGGAATTTCACTGTCTATTAGTAATCTGCATTGATATACTGAAGTATGCAACACTGAAGGAGGGACATCTCTGTGTAGAAAAGGAAACTGCATGCACTTAGACTTATTAGTGAGGGGAAGTGGGAACTGTGCAAACCAGCATACAACTTTCGAGACTGAAACTCAGAGGTTATATGAGGAACACAGTTATACTCCAGCAAAATAAAGCACAAATAATTGAGGCTTCGTGGGCTTCCTCATTTCTAAGTTATTACTATTTTTTTCTTAAATTGATTTATCCTGATATGGCCTCACCTTGGCAGGGCCTTATTAAATCCACGTGTATCTTAGCTAAATCTCCACAGACAAACTGCCTCTGTTTGACTGTTTTCTGCAGCACATTCCCATAAAAAGAATGCATGAGACTGTAAATGTGACAGTCCTTCAAGGCAAAGTCTGTTTCATCAGTCAAGAAGAAATCTGTGTGGAATACTACTAAAAGAGATGAATGTATTTTAATTTTACGAGACTTTCATTATGAAAGGAATTTGAATAATTTTATTTGAAAGCATGTTCTCAAGTGTTTTTAATAGTTTTAAATGTTCAGGTTTTTCTTATTTTATTGTTGATTGTGCCCTATAAGAAGTCTGAAAATAATTTTCCCCTACAGAATTCTTTCCCTTTTTACCACACGAAAAATTTTCCTTTTCTCCTGTTTTTTTTCAGTGCAGTCAAAGTGATTATTTAAACACAATATCTCAAAACTATGTACATAGCACCTTATGTTGCTGAAATACTTTTGCTCTGAGAGCAACCAAAATAAAAGCATTATTTTAGTGCTAGCTGGTTGCTATGACTCCTACAGGAGAATCACAAAAACAGTGCTCTATTCCATGTTTACATGAATCTAGTGCCCACTTTTTGTATTGCTTTAATCCAAAGCAGATGAGGAAAAGAAGGGGCTTGTCTCCCTTGCAGTCTTCTGGAAACACAACGTTTGATTTCTTTGGTTTAATGTGACAGTAGTAGCAGGATATCTGGCTGCAGTATACCACCAACACATGTTCAATGAGGAACAGATAATGTGATGTTATCATGCTGTTCTTGTCACCTGAGCTCCGGGTTTAGTCAGGATCGTTCAGAGGCTGATAGTCTGCAATGATGAATGTTGAAAAAATGGAGATTATTCACCTCAATTTGGTCTCCAAGGAATCGGTACAATGTTTTCTGTGATTCTGGTTTGACACCAAAACATATGTCGCAACAACACTTGAGTTTTCCTTTTTTTCTTTTTCCTTTTCCTTTAATTTTCCTTATCCTTCTTTTCATTTTTGTCCTCTCCTCTCCTCTCCTCTCCTCTCCTCTCCTCTCCTCTCCTCTCCTCTCCTCTCCTCTCCTCTCCTCTCCTCTCCTCTCCTCTCCTCTCCTCTCCTCTCCTCTCCTCTCCTCTCCTCTCCTCTCCTCTCCTCTCCTCTCCTTCTCTCCCTCCCTCCCTTCCCTCTCCTGTCCATTCTCAATAACGTTCTAAGTCTTCACAGAAAAAATAGATAAAATAGCAGGTACTACAGAACTCTGAAAAGTAGAGGTTTAAATAATAAGTTGGATTTTATAAGATTCATATCATTCAAAAGTAACTGGAATCTATTTCCTTATTATAAAACAGATTTGTCTTGAAATGTTTTTCCTTGCAGAACTCACCAGCATCTATAATCCTAACTTTTCTCAAGAAACTCATTATTATTTTATAGGCAAAGGCAGATGAGACAGGTCTTTAATTGTTTTAATGCATTCAGATCTCGCACTATTAGAGCCACTAGAGCAATGTAAATAGTATAGAGTTTATCATTAATTCTAATGTACTTCAGATCTGGGGACCCAAGGGCACGACACTGCTGCTTTTGAACAACATTCGGTCAGAGGTGTACTTGTAGGTTGAAGTTGTTTCCATTGCAGCTCATCTTGATTTAATAATTTTATACATTTATGCAATGTGCTATAGAAAAACATGAAGATGCGTTAATCCTTAGAGTCGATTCCAAGTCTCTTAATTATCCAGTTTTATTGGTAATGTTTGAAACCTGCATAAATTCATCTTGAAGTGTAAGTCTGCAATGTTCAGTAATGCCCTCAAAATTGCTTGTGATCTATAAATGTTTTCAGCTAGAAAAACCCTTGTCATTCTTTAAGTCAGGCTTTAAAAAATGTTCTTCATTAAAACAAAAGTTTTCAAAGATTTATATCCTGGAGGATTCCTTTTTTTGCAACATCCATAGCTCTTAGAACAATACATTATACTCAGATCCACATCTGTTGGTTTTTGTTTGAAACTGTTGTAACCTTGATCCCATCATTAGGGTCTCAGTGATAGACCTTTGTGCCAGAAGAGAAATTATGCTGCACAAATGGCCCAGAAGTACACAGAATGATGGCTACACCTTCTGACACTAATACCGCACCAGCCAAGGCTTTTACCAGAAGACTTCCTGCCTTGAAGAGAGGAAGAAAGAAGTCAGTATGGTATTCAGCTTTTACTGTATTCCTATAAATATTCCCTTAGACCCCCTAGAAGTAATTTTGTTTTAAGGAACAAGACACCAGTCATCCACTTGTCATTACCGTCAGCTATGCTATTAGATTATTTTCCTGATCCTGTTTCCCTTTTTTCACTTCATCTTTGAATGGAACTTTAAAAAAAAACCCAACCCTAAACAACAGAAAAACAACAAAAAAAAGAAAAAAGAGAAAAATAAGCACTAACTAAAATCCATTCTCCTAAACTCTAACAGCTTTTTCATCCCCTCAGCTCTCTATTCTTTTAATCTCTTATACCTCTTATATCTTATACCTCTTATATCTCCATTATTAGAGGAGCAGGTCAAAAGCAATGCGATACTGCTAGTACTGAAGGTGATTTTACAGAAAGACCATGAAAGCTTAGCTAGTTAAGTGAGAATTTGTAAAAGTCAAAAAAAGTGTGAATTACTGTGCAAAGCAACTGATTCTGGCAGTCTTATTTCTTATGGCTTCTACATTTTCGCTGTCATTTTGTGTGGCTGTATACTCTCTTTGCTGAGCACTTGCAACCACAGTAGGAGAAGATATCACTTGATGTCTTAGTTCCTTCCAGTGCAGTTCATAACCCTCAGCTTTGCTATTCTGGGATATCACTGTTCAGTGTGGAAAGAAAGAAAGAGAATAATGGAGAACAGAAAAAAATCTTCATTTCTTTGTGTATTCTGTCTCTTTTTATTCTGGATTTTTGCACTTCCTCTTCTTCCTTATGTCTATGTCTCTTGCACCTCTGCACAGGATTCCCACAGGGATAGAACAGGCAATAGAAAAAAATACAGAGTGTATTCCACTGTTGTGGAAACAGTGCTTACAGGCAGGAAAGGAAAAAAACTATCACAGAATCATAGAATAGTTTGAGTTGGAAGGGACCTTAAAGATTATCCAGTTCCAACCCCCCTGCCACGGGCAGGGACACCTCCGACCAGATCAGGCTGCCCAAGGCCTCATCCAACCTGGCCTTGAACACCTCCAGGGAGGGGACAGCCACAATTTCCCTGGGCAACCTGTGCCAGTGCCTCACCACTCTCATTGTGAAGAAATTCTTCCTTATATGTAGCCTAAATCTGCCCCTCCCCATTGCCCCTAGTCCTATCACTACAAACCTTTGTAAAAAATCTTTCCCCAGCTTTCTTGTAGCCCTGTCAGGTACTGGAAGGTTGGTATAATGTCTCCTTGGAGCCTTCTCTTCTCCAGGCTGAACAAGCCCAATTCTCTCAGCCTGTCCTCGTATGGGAGGTGCTCCAGCCCTCTGATCATCTTTGTAGCCCTCCTCTGGACTCGTTCCAACAGATGGACAGCAGATTTATTAGTAGGGGAATTTTCCTGAACTGAACTTTTCTTCTGCAGACAAAAAAACTTTTACCCATAAAGCTGCCAGCTCTCAAGCCAAGGTTTGTGGAATCAAAAATCAAAAGGTTTTAAGGAGAGATAGAGTTATTCCTCCCTCATTGAAATAGGCCGACTCCTGCCTGACTGAACAAACTGCAGTACTTGAAGATTTGCAGAACTTTTTACTAAAATCACTTTCTCAAGCATATCACAACATCAAGGCATCATGTTTCTGAATTAGTTACTGTATCAGAGAGTTTCTCAACATGACTCTGCTATGCCGTTTTCCAGATGGGATGGAGTTCTGTGCAGTCTCTGTTCTTTTTGTGCCACTAATCTTGCCTTGTGACTCAGAGGCTGAAAGCGCTAAATAGTGTTGATAATCCTCTGCAGTCTCTTTTCAGTCTTAGCAATACCTTTCCTCTAATGAAACATGTTATATGCTTTGCAGGAGAGATCTCATGATTATTTTTGATACTAAAACTTTGCTCCTTTCCTGCTGACATTGCAGGTCATTCTTTTGATTTATATCATAAAAAAAGGATTTAGAAGTCCAGACTTTGCATGCATTATATGATCCATATATAATAAAAAGCATAAGGTTCAGAATCCAAAAAATACTTGTTGTGCAAACCTAGCTGGCTTCTCTGTGAAGGACATAAGGGATTCATGTTTTGGTCGAAGTCACCTGACTTTAGACATCTACATGTGACCTGGCAAATAGATATCTAAGCTGCTCCTACAGCCAACAAAGATCTTCCTTAAACATAGGTGTTTACTGCCATCTGAGATACCAAAAGACACCCAGGATATCTGTAGGCGCTTAGCAGATGGAACACATGACCTTAAGGAGATATACAGCTTCCAAGGCAGCAACAGGAGGCAAGATACCTACATTTACTACACTGAAATGATCTCAATGATAACATAGATGCTTATCTCATATATAGGGACCTACCTGTAAACCCAAAGATAACTTTCTCCCAAACCGATTCCCATCCCAGTCCATCTTTAGCTCTGTTCAGTCATCTTAGTGATATTTCAGAAGGCCAGCATCTAGCTGCTGCTGAAGCAAGGTGTGGATCCTGCTGCTCTTGTGTCAGCTCCTTGGAAATGTCTCAGGTACCCTATATGTATTTTGGATGTCTGTGCATAACAAGGAAGTCAAGCTTATAATATGTGTGCCTGGCAGGGCTTGTGCACTTCCTGGGTCTAAAGTCATTGCTCTAACATCTGCAGAAGACAAAAAGATGTTTATTTCTCTGTTAAGGCTCATGCAGATAGCAATTAAGCAAATGCTAAACTTTGTGTGTGTTAGTTAAAAATTAAATTTACTTTCATTGTGCATACTGTGTTACATACTCTACTGCAAACCAGCTCTTCTAATTAATATGCTGAGAAGGTAATTAGCTGCAGTGCTTTTTCTCTGTGACTGCGATCTATAGATCCCAGTGAAGAAGGCAGAATTTTCCTGTGCTGCTACTCAAGTGTGCTGGCAGTAGCTGTTCTCTACCTTTTGTTAGGAGTCATAAAAAAACCCCACACTGAAGATGCAGACACATACACACATCTGACTGCAGATGGATCAGACTTTATTTTACTTCCCTAATTCAATGAAGTTTTCATTTGTATCTTCTTTCGTGGCTCAAACTGTGTAAAAGAGCAACTGTGTAAATAACCATCAGTGACAGAAGCAACTTTCATGACACGTGGAACATACTAAAGAGTAGCACACATTTTTAAAAGCTTGTACTAAACAGACAATTTGTTTTTAGTATCTCCTTAACAATATTAAGAAAAAAAAATCTGTTCTTTTCTAAGAGTTTTTTGAAATATTTTCCCTTTTTCTCCCCCTTCCGTTTTTTTAAAGAGATTAAGACAGCAAAAACATTAACTTTCTGCACTAGCTGGCAAGACGATCATAAAAATGTCTAAATATCTGTTGACCCTATGGTCTCAGAGCTGCAAATAATCTTTACATAATAGAATTGCACTATAAAAGCTATTTTTGTTATGAAAAACATCTTTATGTATGCATAAATTATTTATATAAGTAGCTGCAGTTTAGGATAATGAATATTCATGTCTTCAGTAAGGCTAAAGCTAGGCAAAGTAGAAACATCTCTTTGGTTCCATAAAATACATGATCAAAGGATATCTATCAAGTTACGTTACACAAAGGACTTTCTAAGTCCTTGTAGGTGGTGGAAGAAGTTCAGCCCTATGAATTTACAGTGGAAGGAGTCTCATAAATAGGAGTTACATAAGATCTGTAAGGAATCTAAGGAAAAGAAGTACTGTTCAAGAAAGCTGGGCTTCCGTATCCATTAGAGGGACGTTCATCTAAACTAGCAGGTTTAAGGTTTGGTATCTATTCTAAGGTAGCTGTCTGGTTTTACTCTTTCTTCTTTCCAAAACCAAGTTGCTTAGTTGAACGACTGAATTTCTATCTCACAGCCACCTTACTGTTTTGCAGACATCATCGTTGCAAGGCATTCTGACTTAAAGGGTGTCAGAGCGACCCAATATTTAAGGACCATTAAAGAAGGTGTTGTCACCAAGTCTATATTTAGACTGAATGAATGGGGCACTTCATAGCAAGATGCGGAGACCTAGTGCCCTCTTTGTTGTCCCTGTAGGGATGTCAGCTGATGCACGGGTCCGCAAGACTTTAAAAAGCACGTGGCTTGTTTACAGCCACCTTCCAGCTGGACGAGAGATGCAACATAGGCAGGAAGCATTCCTGAAACTGGTCCTGCTGGAGCAGACCATTGACGGCCCAGCTGTTTCTGGGGCTTTTATGCTGTTGTATGCATAATGCATAACTAAACTTTCCCAAACTATCAACACGGCATAATTCACAATCAAATAGACCCTAGTCGTGAGGTTCCAAATACCAACATGGAATAAATGAGCATGTCTGTCTGTCAAAAGAACGGTCACTTCACTGCGCAGGGGGTGGTGGTGGTGATGGTGGTATAAAGCTTGTGCTTTTATAACGCACACCCATCTCCATTATTTGCTTTAGGAAAAAAAAGACTACCGCTCTTCTGCTTTTAGAAAATGTGCGTAACTATGCACAGAACACAGCTAATTTGCTACATGAATTATATTGATTCAGCACCTTTAACAGACCGGCTTAATTTGATGAGGGAAAGTGTAATTAATTAGTGACTCTATCCATAAAAACAAACGATTGGTTTCAGACCACCGGAGACTGCAGTGCTTCTGAAGAACCTATGCAGTACTTGGTTGCTAATGTGCTGTTTAAACTCCCAGTAGTTCAGGACTGCCTGAACCCAAGTCTTGAAGTGCAGTCAAGCCTCCATTTTGTATGAAATGCTTCCTAGGTTCTTCACATGAAACTCTCTGGCATGGTTAGATGGATAAGAAGGGTCTCAGTTCAAACACTTCTCACATTTCACCTTTACAAAACAAACATAAAAGTCAGTGGGAAGAAGCACAGAAGCAGAGACCTCTCCTCCCAGTGGACTGTCCCCATAAGCTGGAAGACTGCACGTTGCTCCCTTCATATGTTTCCTCTCTAGTCTCACTTACTTGTTTCTTTGTGAAAGTCTGCCTTCATCATGGACAAAGAGTGGCCCTGTGTTCTGTGCTGAGAACACAGATGTTTACCTGTGATTCTCCCATAGATATGACAAACAAGTTTCCCGCAATGTTTCATCAAAAATGATATATTTCTACAGAAAAAAAAATTAGTTTGAGTGAACCAACATTTTCCAGGGGAAAAAAAGATGTTTTGCTGTAAGATTATCATCTCACTGTAATAGCAGTATTGCATAAATTACAAAGCTACAGGCCAAATGCCTGCCACAGCAGAATTTGTCTCTCTATAATCTCCAGCTCTCTGTCCAATGTAGTCCTGAAAATCAGATTTCTCACAGTTGTTTCTGAGAGTGCTCCTGCCTCACTCGTTTTCTGCTCCTCATTCCAAAATTTATGTTTTCTTAATTTCATCCCACTACTTAGCTTATAACCATTAGAGAGGATCATACCTATTGGTTAGAATGTCAATGCAATATCACGCTGATAAGATTGACAGTATCAGGGCACATTACTCCTTTCTGAATGTCTTCCTCTACCCTTTGTGAAAATTAATTTATGGCTGATTGGGGATGTCAGGCTTTGCAGCAGTGCCACACATCTACATCGTGTTCTGACTCCTGGCTGGCTTGGCTTATTAAAGCCTTTTAGAAACTTGGCATCAACTTGCACTGGAGCTGTGAATTGCTCTGTTGTAGCAAAACAATCTTTCTGTCAATTCTGTTGATTTTAAAATGAGACTGGTATGATCAGACCTTTCACATATGGAGGTGCACAGCTGGTTCTGTTGCTTTCAAGTGCATTCAGAAATATGCCCACTGGGGCTTCGTGGGGCTGACGGGAAACTGTTATCTCATGAAACCATTTTACCCTTATGAGGTGAGATATATCAGCTGGTAGCAACAGCTCTATAGAAACAACAGAGGTAAAATATGTTACAAAGATTTCCAGCATATTCATATTTAAGTACAATAGAGCTTAAGTACTATGTCCTTTGAAAAAACAAACAAACAAAAAAGAGTATAAAATTGAAGGATGAATGATTTTGCCTTATTTGTGCGTGAAGCTTTAAAATGAAATTGCTGTGGGCTGATAAAAGCAGCTCAACCTGTATCTTAGTTGCTGCAAATGTTCTTCCACTTTTTACTCTGCACGGATGACAGATAATGTTGGCGCTGCTCCCTGCTGCATTAATTGCAGGATTATGATTTAAGTGCAGTAGCTTTATTTTCTTCTGTTGTGGTCACAGTGTAGGCTTAGGTTATTTCCAAGGGAGCAGGTACACACATGAGTGTGTATACATGTACTGGCATCATGTCCATAGCAGAGTTGTTAAGGTTGTCTCTTATGCATCTTAATTTACTAATATCTCAGCTTTGGCTAATGTATTCTAAATACTCAGGACCAGAATCTTTGTTCAGCACTTGGGAACAGGGCCTTGTCAGGCAACTAAATGCTGAGTGTCTAAGAAAAGCATATTTAAAAGGATAAAATATAAAATACTCATTACATTTCTTGAGCAGGATGTTCCACTGTTGTTCATGCTGTGTCCATGTGAAATATCTACTGTTGGTTCCTTGTACATCAATAGAGGATTATTTGACTGAAGGTAGACCTTGTTGCTTAGAGATAAAATGGAATTTCTGGGAAGACTTTATGTGATTGTTGATCTTACAGTGAAAAATCTTGATCACAAGTCACAGAAAGGTATACCCATGTATATGTAGCCAAGTACTCTTGAAGGATTGGAAAGCTTATCTTATCTTTACCTTACTCGTGCTTTCCCCACAACTGCTTTGTTCTTTGGAGTTGTTAGGGAATAGAACTGCATGTAGAATACACAGTGTGGGCATACAATGGGATAATAGTTTTTTTGTCTTCATTTTTCCTATTTGAGTATAAAGATGTTTTTCCATAAATGAATGCAGATTCATAGTGTTTCTGTAGTTCTACCAAACAGAGAAGATAAGTGAGGAAAGGTTTGCCCCACTATTTAAAATGCTCTACACACACTTCTGTAGATGTTTATATATTTTTTTTCCCAAAGACATTAAAAAGCAGTTGGTAGACAGATATGACTATTCCCTCTGGGGTCATATACTTAAATTAAGAGTAAAATCAAACCCTTGTTTGATTAGTGATTCTCTGAGAATATTTATCTTGAAGAACTGCTAGTATATTTCTCAACTTCCTATCCTCTGCTAATAAGTACCCACAGGGTCATTGATACACTCATAGAATCATAGAATGCTTTGCGTTGGAAGGGACCTCTAAGTTCACCTACTTCCAACACCTACCACTAGATCAGGCAGCCCAAGGCCCCATCCAACCTGGCCTTCAACACCTCCAGGGATGGGGCAGCCACAGCTTTCCTAGGCAACCTGTGCCAGTGCCTCACTTCTCTCAATGTAAAGAAATTCTTTTCCAAAATTGCCCCTCTCTGATTTATAGCCATTGCCCTTAGTCTTATCACTGCAAGCCTCTGTAAAAAGTCCCTCCCCAGTATTTTTGTAGCCCCTTCAGGTATTGGAAGGTCACTGTGTGGTCTCCCCAGAGCCTTTTCTTCTCCAGGCTGAACAAGCCCAACTCTCTCAGCCTGTCCTCATATGGGAGGTGCTCCAGCCCTCTGATCATCTCTGTAGCCCTCCTCTAGATCTGTTCCAACAGCTCCTTATCCTTCTTATGCTGAGGATTATAGAACAGGACACAATACTCCAGATGAGGTCTCACAAGAGAGAAATAGAGGGGCAGAATCCTGTCTGTCGACCAGCCAGCCACACTTGTTTTGATGTAGCCCAGCATATGGTTGGCCTTCTATGCTGTGAGTGCACGTTGCCGGCTCATGCCAAACTTCTCATCAACCAGCAGCCCCAATTCCCTCTCTGCAGGGCTTCTCTCAATCACATCATCCCCCATCCTGAATTGAAATTGAGGATTGCCCTGAACCAGGCGTAGGTTCTTGCACTTGGCCTTGTTGAACCTCATGAGGTTCTCACAGGCCCAGTTCTCCAGCTTGTCCAGGTCCCTCTGGATGACATCCCATCCTTCTGGTGTGGCAACTGTACCACTGAGCTTGGTGTCATCTGCAAACTTGCTGAGGGTGCGCTCTATCTCACTGTCGATATCATTGATGAAGATATTAAACAGCACCAGTCTCAGTACGGACCCCTGAGGGACACCACTCGTCACAGATCTCCATCTGGACTTTGAGCCATTGACCACTGCTCTCTGAACGCGACTATCCAACCAATTTCTTATCCACTGAACTGTCCACCCATCAAATCCATATCTCTCCAATTTAGAGAGAAGGATATTGTGGGGGACCATGTTAAAGTCCAGATAGATCACATCCGTTGGTTTTCCTGTGTCCACTCATGTGGTTACCCCATCATAGAAAGCCACCAAGTTGGTCATACAGGATTTGCCCCTCGTGAAGCCATGCTGGCTGCCACTAATCACCTTTCTGTCCTCCATGTGCTTTAGCATAGCTTCTAGGAGGCTCTGTTCCATGATCTTCCCAGGCACAGAGTTGAGGCTGACAGGTCGGTAGTTCCCAGGGTCATCTTTTCTACCCTTTTTAAAAATGGGGACAATGTTACCCTTCTTCCAGTCACCAGGGACTTCTCCTGACTGCCATGACTTTTCAAATATCATGGAGAGTGGCTTGGCAACCACAACAGCCAATTCCCTCAGGACTCTGGGATGCATCTCATGAGGTCCCATAGACTTACATATGTTCAGGTTTCTCAGGTGGTCATGAACCTGATCTCCCTCTACTGTGGGAAGGGGTTTACCCCCCTGGTCACCATCTTGTTGTCCATTGACCCAGGAGGGGTGAGGAGAGCAGCTGTCAGTGAAGACTGAGGCAAAAAATTATTTAGTACCTCAGCCTTCTCCTCGTCTGTTGATATGAGGTCACAATTTTCATCCATCAGTGGGGGGTACATTCTCTTAACCTTCTAATATATGTAGGGGGATTTTTTTCAGAAGACTTGACTTATTTATTCCGATGGTGGTGGAGAGGAGGACACTTGTTACTGTCTGACTTCTTAGAAATAACATATTTTCCTTTAGGACTTTGTAGGAATATTGGTAAACATTATGCTGCAACTTATAGAATATGCAGGTTACCAAGACAAACTTGAATTCTGCCTCATATCTGGGGCCCACATCCCAAGTCTTAGCTTATACATTCTCTGAGCAATTTCCCCTGTAGGAAGAGATTTTCATTGCCTAACTCCCACAGAATGAATGGCTTGTTGTGGTGTAGCTTGACAGATCCCTCACTCAGCCTCTTATCTGTAGCAGTACAAGAAATGCTTTCAAGTCTAATATGGAGGTGGCAGGTAGGCCTTAATGAACTCATATGTCACTATTTCAGAGAAGCATGATGGCTAACAGGCTACTTGCTTTCCACAGGAAGGTCATCTACATAAAGCTACAACCAGCCTGCTTACCTTTCTCTCACATCGGTTGTGCCTTCCTCTTTGGACTCACAGAGGCATCCTGCAGGCTGATGTTGCCAGATGTTCTGTTGCTTCGGGAAACAAAGGAGAGTGTATGGCCAGGAGAGGAAAAGCAGACCTGGAAAAGACTGAGTGGAAAGCCAGTTCCCAGGAACTCTGGCATCCCAAAATGCACGAAATATCAAATTTTTTTTGTTCTTGGAGCTCTCATTTTCAATGTTTCGGGTCAGATTTAAGAGACCAAGGAATTTCTTTTTCATGTGAATGATAGATGGGTAGTGGCAAACAGGTTGTATTGGAAGAAGACATGAAAAATGAGGCAGGTAACTTTGTTCTCTACAGCTCTTCTTAGCATCTAAAAAGCATGGTAACTCAGAGAGCAAATGTAATATAGTTCCTAGTGTACCAGTAAAGAATGTAGGTAATAAAGCTATGGATCTAACTTGAAAGGGGCAATTCCACTTCGTGGTAAGGTTTGAGGTTTCAGAAAAAAGGAATAAAACTCATGAAGTCAAGCTATTCTTTTCTTTAATCTTCATTCTTCTATTTATCTCTTACCTTACTGATAGCTTTTTAGGTAATTGGCCAGTTTCAAACAAATTTAACAGAAGAGTTAAGGTATCAAACTGTGACATTGCATTATATTGTGGTGGAAAATGGAACATCACAGAATAAATCTTTGTCTTCTGTGTGCTGTTTGTTAGATGGTCCTGAGCCAATGTGGAATTTAAACAACTTTCTCCTCTTCCCTGGCTTGGTGTGGGTTATTTATTCTTATAGAGTCTTTCTCACCCTAAAGAACCTTTTCCTATAGATGTTACATTTAACTAAAATATAATTTTGAAAAATGTAATGTTGTTACCTGTAAGGTAGCAGCATTTAACACACCAGTTTTCATGCACTTGTAAGGCTCAAAGGTCAAATCACTTCGCATTTACTGCATGCAGCTCTCGTATGCATATAAACTAGGGAAAGCATATTTTGCTCCTTGTTTCATGCCAGGAGCAGGAGGGAAAAAGATCAGAGGACAAAGGTTGTAAGCTCATAGCAACCCTGGCTGAATCAATTTGCAATGGAACAACTTTTTTCCTGTACATCACAATGAAAAATGAAGTCTTCCAGTTTTGGAATGCATAAAAGTGTATATTATGCATGTGTACATTCCAGAGTAAGAACTTATGAAATGCTGTACTGGATAACATCAAATGTCCAGCTAAAACTACCAAGGCTAGTACTTATACACATAGAGCCTTTCTCATGCTAAAGAACCATTTCCTATAGATGTTAGGTTTAACTAAAATATAATTTTGAGAAAAAAATGTCCTAATCAGTTTTAGTTCTGAAAAGTTTGAAGACTTTTTCTTTATTCAGGGGAGGACATAGTCTGGGGAATGAAAATGCATTAGTCTTCACAAATTCTTTAAATACATTTTTAGTCTTTTTACTGGCTTTACAATTTCACTTTATTACAGACACAAGAGTTTATATAGGGAATAGTGAGCCTGGCTTTTCTGTGTGGCCATGTTCTTCTCAGTACTACTTCCCCCACCAACCCAAACATACAGAGTAAAGACATCATTCTTTCATTGTTATAGGCAACGCCTTTTTTATAGTATAGACTTTTTGGGTTTGCAACAGTCCCTCTGGCATTATGTTGGCTGACCCACTGCTCAATGCAGTATCTTAAAATTACTTAGAGATGGATACAAATTGAGAAAAAGAACTATATAAACATCTGTAGCCAAATATATAGACTCTACTATCTTGTTTGGAAATTATTTTATGTATTCTTTCATTCACTTATTAGGAAATGATACAATAGCATAGCTGTCCAGTCTGGATGAATCAAATAACTAAAACAGCAAGCTGCAGCATTGCAGCCAATATATCAAATGTCTATTTTCCTAAACAGAACAGAACAGCTATGTATACATTTTTTTATAATATTTTAAAAATTGCTAACATAAATGTCAATGCTGAGTTTTAATTTCATTCATAGTCCAGGCATGATGAGATAAGGATTAATTTCTATGGACAATAGATTGCAGTTGCAGTTTATTTGTACTGGCAAACTAGAAAACAGAATGGCTGACTAAAATTTAGGCAAGTGCCAATTGCACATTAAATTTTTAAATGTAGAAATCTGCTTATTGAAGCTGGGTAAGGACTAATAAACCCATTTTTACAAGATACATCATTCTTATTGGTCTCCAAATAACAATTTTGCTTAGTTCATCACTGTGTGCTTTTAAAGAATTAGCATTTAAAGCATAAGAAAATGTTTTGCTTTTGGTATGAGGCACATTTCTTTCCTCAGCGCCTGTAAAGAACAACAGATTTTTTATTAATTATTAACAAACCATTTACGAGTCAGGATTTTCAAGCCTTAAACGGTTAGCTGAACAACTTCTTTTACATCCTCCTGTCATTTTCACAGGATGGATAGACAGACCCATGCAAGGCACTTTGTTTCTCATAATGCCCTTCCATTCTTGTGAATTTGATCTAACTTTAGAATGAGAAGACCAGGGAGACACTGAGAAACATTCAAGTGTGGGTTTTTTTTCCTGTCTCACACTGTCTGTACATTATCTGTCTGGCAGAATATTTCTGGTAAGTTGTTGTTTATAGAAAACAAACAGTGTAATCTTAAAAAAATAATGCTGATTTTAATTTCAGGATTGATTACATCCTGACAAAATGTACCAAAAGCTTTTTCCTCTTGAGCCACCACTAGGTTCCAAGAGTGCACTAAAAGCATACAACTAGTTATTATTCCCTGTAGTGAGGAGATAATCTGCAAAACATATATCACTGTTCCACCTGCACACTCTGTAAATCTCAAAGGCATTTTTCAGATGCATCAAGGAGGCACTAAGAAGATATTCTGACATAACATAAGAAGTGGTGTCTATTTATTGTCTCTGAACATTGTCATGTGTGCATTAAAACAAGCAAACAAAAAAAAATGGTTGTGTTGATACCCTGGATCCCATTGAGAAATTGTTCAACATCGCATAGAATCATTGAAAAACTGGGACTAGAAGGGACATCTGCATCCTCAAACTTCTGGTCAAGGTCAGACTCGTTTCAAATTAGATAAGACTGATAAGGGTTTGGGCAAGTTTTGAACATTTCCAAGGGGGAAGATTCGCGAGCTTCTTAGAAGCGTGTTCTAGCATTTAACCACTCTCAAGGCAAATGTATTTTCCATAAGTCAAATTTTTGTTCCTGCAACATCTAAGAGTTACCTCCTGTCCTTTTCCTGGATTTCTCTTCATGTAACATTTCTTTGGGTTTAATAGACCCAATTTCCTCAACCTTTCTCTATTGCATGGAGACATGGGGATCCAGGTCCCAAGTTCTTTCTCTACTTTGTTGATTCTTATTCTATAAAAATATTGTTATTATTATTGTTATTGTTACTGTTATTGTTATTGTTATTGTTATTCTTATTCTTATTCTTATTCTCATTCTTATTCTTATTCTTATTCTGTGTACTAGGACATTCAAAACAGGGTGAAACACTCCAGATGGGGTTTCAGAAGTGCTAAACAGAAGGGAATAATAACAGTCCTTGACCTGCTGCTTACACTTTACCAACATAGGCCTGGATGTGGTTGGCCTTCATTGCTGGTAGGGCACACTACGTTGCTGTTCAGCCTGTCTACCAGGACTGCCTAGTCCTTTTCTCTGGAACTTTTTTTAGCCAATAAATCTCCGCCTTGAAATGTTGCGCAGAAATATTCCGTTTCAGATGCTGGGCTTGATTTCCTTTCAGCCCATCCTTTCATTCTTTCATCTTTGTTTTGAGAACCCTTTGATGGCAACTCTCCCCTCCAGTGTATCAGCTATTCCTGCAGTTTAATGTGTTGTAGAGTTATTGAGAGTGTGCTCTGTCCAATGGTCCACGTCATCAGTGAAGGTGTTAAACAGTACCAACCCTTAAGGAATGTCAGTCATAACTAAAAACCAGTTAGTGTTTGAGCTAAATACCGTGACCCAATGTATTTTACTGATTTTGTAGGTCACCAATTCAGTCTAAAATCTGACAGGCTGGCTATGGGGTTACTATGAGAGAATATGTCAAAAGCCTTGATAGAGTCAAGATAAATGGCTCCTACTGCTCTGCCCATGTCTTTTGAGACAGTTGCTTCATTTCAGAGGTCTGTGCTTCATAAATCCATGTGGGTTGTTTCCAATTACCTTTTGTCCTTCAAGTACCTGAAATGGCTTCTGTAAAGACTTGTTCCACGATACGCCCAGGGACTGATGTGAGGCAATTATACCATGGATTTTCTTTCTGGAGGAAAGAAATTGTTTTGCATCTTCTTCCTTTCTCTTGAGAATGGACATAAGATCTACCTGTTTCCAGTCATTGACATCCCATACTTACTACAGATTTTCAGAGATTATAAATATTAATTTCACAGCAATTTCAGCCAGAGCCTGCATCCCAAGGCCTTGTGTGAATCCTGTCTATTTTTATGTAATTGCTAATTCTGATTTCCTTTATTATGGTGAATAGCACTTCTCCAAGTATTGTGCAGCACTTCTGTCCCCTGGATTTTTCTGTGGTAGACCCTGGATTACCCCGACGTAAGTGAAACAATGATGCCCAAACATCCCCACCAGAGACTAACACTCGAAAATGTCAGATTTTGCCTCTTTATTTTATAAAATCATTCACTTGATCAGAAAGTAGCATTTACAGTGTGATGATATCAAATACTGTAGCATGACTACGCAGAAGAAGTAGTATTATCTTATGGAAGTGCAATGGATTTTTTTTCTATCTTTGTCCAGTGCACACTGCCAGAGGAATAAAATGTTGCCTCAAGTGACCCGAAAATAAATCAGTTTTATGACCAACCATAATCTACACACACACACAATTCCAGGAATAATGATTCTAATAAATTTACCCTTCATTAATAAGTGATGAAGGTTGCTTTCAGATGACATCTGATAAAACTCTTCCCTGAAAGTAAATACAACCTTTCCCGTCCCACTGCCTCCTTGTATCTGTGCTGCCAGTAAACTGTTCTGAAAATTTTACATGGCCCTGCTGGTACCTGCAGGGTTTTTAGAATAAATGAAGACAGGCTTTAACTACTCCATATGATCTTGAATGTCCTTGTTTTTTTTGTTATTGTTGGTTTTCAATCTTCCATTACACAGGCAATTCCAGATCATATAGTAATTTGTAAACCCCACAAAAATGCTTCACAAGTTCATTCAGAGAAGACAGATGCTGGGTAGGAGAGGGAGAAAGTCCTAGAAGTTCCTAAAGTTCATTCTTCATTTATCCACTTTATTTTAAGATATTTTTAACCAATGATGCAGATATTACAGTTATTTCAGAATCTTCAATATTTCTGCATCAACAAGTTTCTCCTAGCTTTCAGTCTGTTTAGATATTCATTATTTCATGTACTGGTTGCTAAGTCCACCACGTGAATCACCAAGAAAACCGAGCACCTCCTTAGAAATGCACCTACAGATGTGTCGATCCATTAAAATATTAATTGGCTAAACTGATGTTAGACCAGTTTATAAATTCAACCTTTCTCCTCCTACTTTTTTCTCTCCAATTCTTTCCAAGGGGGCCACATTTATTAAGAAGGTCTTAAGCAAAGATACTCAACACTTGTTAGAAAGGCACAAGTCCACAAATTCAGTGAACCGTGAGGTTCATTTAAAGCCTTTGTGTCCTTCATAGTTCAATGCAGAGCTCTTGAAGTATCATAAGCACCATCAATAAAAAGTTCTCTCTTTTTGCCAGTGCACTATTTGTATGTCTGTGTACCTATTTCCTACATTTTTCCCTCTTTTTGGAAGAAATAGGTTTTTACAGCCTACTCATCAGGATGATTAGCAGTCCATATAAAGCAGTAGCAATTCACCAGCTCTTAACTTTTATTGAGAAAATAAAATAGCTTAGAAGGCAGGTTAGCATATACTGGTAGAAAACATCCATCATAGTTTGTTCAGGGGAAGACAAAGTGCAGATGAGTGAGACATAGTGGAGTATTTTGTGGTGAGGAGAAATGGAGGTTGATAAGATTTGTTTGATGCCTCTAGGAAGAGAAGAATCCTAAGTGCAGCTATAGCCAACGTCTGTGAGTTATGTGAGGTTCCTATTCTACTGCTTCCAGAGGGAAAAAGAAGAAATGAACAGGGGAAAAACCAAGGTTCCACAAAATGCTGAGACTAGAGTTCATACCATAAACTACTGTGAATTGTAATTGCAACCTAAGAGTCCAGCACACAGACCTCCCATGAGCTACGTGACTGGTCAGGATTTCTAGAAATAATGGTATAATTCAAACTGTTTCTGCTCTAAGATGCATCTTGGCACACGCAATCTATCTGCCTTAACCCTGCTCATTTTAGGAGGAGTAAAAAGCTCTTTTTGTTTTGCAAGTTTATTGTCCCATTTTTGCAATGAATTTGGTATGTCTCAGGTCTGACATATTCCTTGCAAACACAACATACTTGATTTGCTTTATCTACCAAACTGCAACGAGGACAGCACTGCGTGGGCCAAGAAGACTGACAAAACTTCTATGTTCCCCGCAGATCAGGACTGAGTCATGAGTACAGGATCTATAAGAAGTTAGCTTTCCTGCTCCATCATAGATAAACCCTGAATTCCATTTTCCAAGTGTCACTCTGGCATCTCCCTCTACTACTAAAGTCACACAAGACTTTAGTAATAAATGTTATTGCCTCGTGCACTTTTATATGCAAATCTCATTCAGGATAAAATATCACACGAGACATTCCACAAAATTAAATTGCTATATTAAATGGTTCAGTGATCCTTGTGGAAATTTCCTAACAAGATCCTGAATTAAGTTTAATTCTAACAGTTATAAGATGGTTTCATATTTTATCTTGCTGGAAATGTTATTTTAGAAGCAGGAAGGTTTTTACATCAAAGCTATTGTTCCACCTTTCCTAGTAAGATCATAAATGTCCTGTTTGTTTCCAGCTGTCTTTCAAATAGTCACAGCATACTTTGCTTGCCTAGTATTTTTTTTTAATTGTGGATTGGAAACTTGATATTCGAGAAATTGTCCCCAGAGTGACAGCCTGCCTTTAAACGCATTTTGTTTCATTGACATTCATTGAGAAAAAGAGGAAGAAGTCTGCAAAAACATAGATTAGGAGAATAGATAAAAGGGGAGCAGCAGGAAAAGGAGTTTATAAGTGCATTGTGACTACAGACAGAGCTCATCTTCCTTTCTTGTCAAATAGAACAGAATAAGAAATAATTGGCTTACTTTGTATGAGAAAAAAAAAGACAGGTTCAATATTAAGAAATTCTTACAAGCCTACGAATGGTTAGATAATAGAGGCAGCTGCTGTAGGATGCTGCAGAATCAATATTATCAGAAA
Organism: Cuculus canorus; assembly: GCF_017976375.1. Lineage (NCBI taxonomy): Eukaryota > Metazoa > Chordata > Aves > Cuculiformes > Cuculidae > Cuculus > Cuculus canorus. The sequence goes on from NC_071401.1 coordinate 4,106,304, forward strand.
AGTTCAAAGTAACATTTAACACTCTTCTATCTTTGATGGATTGGGAGAAACCATACTGCCTTCGCCCATTAGGGGATTGAATGCTAATAATATCATTAGTTTTCAAATGGTGAGGATGGAAAGAGTATAATGCAGATGTGCAATGGTATCTTTCCTCAGGAAAAACTCACAATGCCCAATTTGTGGTCAGTGCCAAGGAACCTGACCTAATGCACAGAGCTCCTGCCAAGATGCGCAGAACTTGAGGCAAGACAACAGAAAAAAAGGCTGGAAAAAGAATGGGAACACTATAAGGAGTGACACATAGCACAAGGCAGCATGGGATACAGAGAAGATACAAGAGAAGAAAGAACAAAGTTGCACGATACTAGGCAGTTCTGCTTTACTTAGCTCATATTTATTTCTGGATCATTTGGTTTGTTCTCAAACATTTTTTTATGTTAATACAGTGCTGTATCATAGCTGAGAAGGGCTTATACAGCATCTGGAACTGGTGAATTTTGGAGAAGACAATATCATACTTGGGTGGAGGTAAGGTTCAAGCAAGTGAAATCAGGTACAAAGTGTACAGTGGGGCTGCAGAGGAGACAAAAGAAAATAATCATGTGCAAATGAAATGAGTGAGATGTTCAGGACTCCTTTCAGCCCTCAAATTCCTATGCCAAAAAATGCTGAATGGTGTATGGAGCATAGCTGTACCACAAATGCATTAAATGACATTGAACAATACTCTTATCTGAACAAGACAAAGCTCACAATATTAGGCAAAGTCTACGTAGTTTTGTGATAAAGTAAGGCCTTGAAAAATGCAAATCTTTCTTAACTGAGATGAGCTGAGCTAAAATTCTAGCAAGAGATTACTGTTATTACACTGTACTTTAACAGAAATGCACTGGGAATTCTGACAGCTGGTCTGTACCATCCGGGTGCAGACTGGGTACTTCACATCAGACATTACTTTCATGACCTTTTGAGAGAGACTTAGAAAACATGTTAGAAGAAGAAGATGAAGACAGGTCTTTGTGAACTGAAGCCCACTTGAGAGAAATACATTCCAAACCCTTCATACTTCCTCATAGCTCTTCTGTTATTGTTTTATCCTTGTGCACGTTCTCTGATAATTGATCTAGGCACAAAGTCTTGGTATTCTGTGTTGCTTTTTGTCCTCTTCATAAATTTGAATTTAATCATAATTATCACTGACACTATTTCTATTTTTCTCAAGGTACAAAACTACTTATTCACTGACCTGCAGCTTATCTCTCTTATTTATGTGAAATTCTATTTCAAGATATACCTGAGTGTATCAGCATTATGACAACCATACTGTGAGGAAAATCAAAATAAAATATTGGGGATGGGTAATTTACTGTTAAAGAAAGCAAACAATTTACAGCATCAAAACCTTACTTTCCTGCTTTCTGGATGCATGCCTTCATTTTGCCCCATCCATATTCAGAAGACCATCCCAACCCAGAGCATGATCTCTGCTTGTCCTTCACAGACCAAGAGGAGAAGAAGAAGCTCTTGCATCACCCGTAATGTTGTCATCATTGAACTGAGGCACAGACTTCTTCAGGAATTCAGCCAGTTCCTTTGCCAGCATCAAAAACGATTGGTTTTCCATACACAGTAGGGGCCATATGCTTTAATTCTTGTGTTCCTTCAAAATGCTGAGAGCTAGTGGGAGCTGGAGAGAGGACGTTGGAAGGGTACCTGCCAGCGCTATGAGGCAGAGGATATTTTCTTTCATAACTCTGGCTGGACAACCTGACAAATTTACTGCAATGCTGATGGCCAGATTTAGGGTTAGGAAGGAGAGGGGGGCTTTAGGTTAGATTGGAAAATATTACCTCTGTTTTGCCTTCCTTTTCTGAATTTAATGTTGATGACTTGGGAATGCCTGGGCATATTGCCTTGCTTTTTTTGGTGGCAACTCACTTTGCCTTGCTTCTTCTATAGGGCAAATACTTTATTGACATCTACAGCAAAACTTACTTTGCTTGTTGGACTCTAAATAGGATAACTGATAAAAGAATAATGTCCCATGACAGATGAAATGACGCATCTGGGTGATTTCATAGTTCTCTGTGGAAATAAGCCAAAGAAAGTAAACCCTCCCAAAAAATGACTTCCAGTATAAAATAGGCCATGGCCACTTACTTTAAAGTGAAGGTTTGGTCTTGTTTACCCTGGTTTTAACTCTGCTCTCCTACAGCAATGAGTAGAATGACACTGCTGAGATCTAGCTTTAGTTAAGTGGTGAGTAAAATCTTTGTAGTGCAGTGCACTACTCTCTCCTCACCCTATCTTAACTCCATTAAATCACTGCCTGTGCAGTTTTACCATTCCTGATCCACGCAGGCAACTTAACAACCCTGGCACCACACAGACTACAGAATTATTCCTTAATGGGAAATTGCACGGAAAGGTGATAATTATCTCATCACTTTCATAAGTGCTAACTGGTTTCCTGTTGTTATGTTTTAGAAGTTTTTCTGTCTTCCTACTGCCCTTACTATTATCTGCTCTTTAGTATAGCCCTTAAATTTTGAAATAACCTGCTGAAAATCATATTGTGATACTGTTTTGAAAATGGCACTGCTATGACATTTTCTGTACCAGAATACAGTAACTCGAACTGTAAAAACCTTAAGAAGTGAAAATATGAAACAGTTTCAAGTAAGAACAACTTGTAGATCAGAAAATATCAGGAATTTGCCTATAAAAGGAAAAAGTGGTCAAATCTAAACTGTACTTTTGTCTTGGATCACAGATACACATGTATGTTTGTCAAAGAAATATAAATCATAGGCAAATATACATATGGTAAGGAATTTAACTTATTACAGCTCAAACAAACTATTTTGCATACTGAATTTTTATTTCATGTTTATTTTGTGAAATCACTTGATTTTATCGTACGACTGCTCTCATAAAAACAATTTTCCTGATGAATAACATTTGGCATAAAGCCAAAACATTATTTGGCCCTTGTTTTGCTAGGCTTAGGCCAAAAAGGTACAAGTTCTCTGTACTTGGTAACATGAAATGAAAAATGCCGACTTATCACTGGTAATCACTTCGAAAAGTGGCCACCTGAATGGAATGAATAGCCTGTGTGATTACAGGTTCAGCATCATTATTCAAGGACAGGAGAATGAGAGGAAGACATGCTCCAATCTTGTATAAACGAACAAGAAACTGAATACGACAGGGTTGCCAAAGGCAGAGGTGGGACTGCCTTGTATAAAATCCATAACTGCATTTAAGGCCCTTATAAGATTTAATAGCTTCCTCTGGAAAGAAAGATCACTCCACCCAGATACTTTTATTGTCCCTCCCTTTCAGACTAACATGCCCTCACAAATAAAACAGACTGGAAAGGGGAAGCACACCACAGTTCTGCGTTATAGAAGAAGCTGGTCATTGGTGTGGCAAGAAAATTTCTTTGTCCAGATAAAACCTGTGACATTAGAAATCTGAAGTATTTTGGACAGAAGAAAATAAACCAAAGAGAAGGAGGCAGGAGTAGTCATGGAAGGAGTTTAGTACGGTGTAGGCAAAAAATTTTGACTAAGGTACTTGGAAGGAGGAATTATTTGAAATCAGCGTGTGGTAAAACTTAGTGAAGGAGAATAGACATAGCATATTTCATTAAAGGAAGACTGAACTGGGAATTTATCTCGCTTTTCACTTAAGTATTGCTACCTTTTCATGTTTCTCTTTCCTACTGAATATCTGTTCACATTTTACCCCTTCGCTTACAATTTCTTCACAATTAATTTCTTCTTGCCATGACCTTCACAGAACTGTACGTGCTTTGTTTTCAGAAAATGTCTGCAAGTTTTGTTATTCTACTGAAGAAGTAATCCATTCTGACAAGAAAGATATATTCTCTTATTTCTTATTTTCCTTTGTCAGTGAAATGGAGGCCCAAACAAGAGTTTCAGAGATAAAACAGCAGTGTCCCAAGAACCCTCATCTCCTCATTGGTAATCAAGTGTCCTCATCATTGGGCTGTGGCAGCCTGACTCTCTTTGCCTACTCTCCTCTTAATCTATTATTCTTCACTTGACAGATTGCCTAGTTTTGGCATGAGGCCTGAACTTCTTCTCTTCTCCCCTCCACACACACTCCTTCCATCAAGCCCATAAAAGCCTGGCTACTGAGTAGACCTCTGTGTTTGATATCCCTCAGATCGCGGAGGAACTTCTATCTTCCAAGGTGACTGCCTAGACCTTCAACTCAAATTTTGAAGTCTACAGTTTCAGATCAAAAATAAATACAAATTATCACAGAAAAGTGTTATTACTTGTGAATTGCATTCTGCAGTCTTACAGAGTTCTGTATCACACTTTCTTCTTAATATTTTGTTTCCTTTGACTGCATTCTTTATAATCTTTGACCATATATTTTAAACAATTCTGGCAATATAATATATATTCATATTTCTCTGGGTAAGACTAATGGAAGAGTTTTGTTAGTACTAGTAAAAGAAAGTACTTTTATTTTCATTCCGTCCTAGTTTCTCAATTTTCAGACCCATTGGAATTGTGGTGGAAAGACAGTCGCTTTCTATGGCAACAACAGGACAGAAAGAATGACTCCCCTGTTGCCTTTGAAAGAAGAGTATGTACCTTTCGCATCACCCTTTTTATTCACTGTCAATCTCAAATATATAGGAGTCAGCTTGTCTGTATTTGACATGCCTCCTATAGTTATTTCGACTTTTCACTTCAATCTACTTAATTATTTATCTGTATAATCAAATCTGCACAATCTCCCCAGAAGAAATAAATGTCGTAGTTTGGATATGCAAAGGATGCCCAGTTTCTGAGAAAGAACAAAGCCATTAAAAACTCTTCCCAAGAGAGCATAACATTGGAGGGAGATCAAAGAGGAAAAAACAATCCAACACTATTAGATGGATTAAATTTTATGTGCAATCTTGCAGTGGTATTGCTCAAGTTTCAGTACCAGAAAGGTTTTGTGAGCATTCCCAAGAGAAAAAGAAAGTAGCTGGCATGATTTGTTCAATATATATTCCAAGGGCAGAAATTAACACATCTGCAGTTTGAAGCTTTCTTTGTACTTCTCATCACTGTTATCCTCCTGGTGTGAGATCTAGATCTCATTTTGGGAAGGCAGCACTACAGTCATTAAGCAGAACTGCTTTGAGTTCTTTCCTAGCCGGTTTAGGGGCTTGTTCTTCTTCCCATTGGGATCTGAAGGAAGAGTTTCTGTGAAAATGTTAGTTTGATAGAATTGTCTGAGCACGTTCCCTCCTAACAGCTCTGCCTTCTTTACGTTGTTTGTTGAGCTCAGTCAGATATGTTCATGTTGGTACATGCGAGATGGAAATGTGTTGTCTCAATAGCATTCCTTTCTATGTTTGCTCATTCATCAGCGCTTTCAGGGCAAGCAGTATATGTCACCTTCTAAGCCTTCCTTACTCAATTGCCACTTGAAACTTGAAATACCATTAACTTGTGCATTTCCAGTTTCACACTGTAACTCAACCAGTGCATATTAAGAATTTCTGCTCCATAAAACTCTTTTTCATACTATTTTACTAAAGAATTAATAGCTACTGAGTTTATGGAGTGGTAATTGCTGCATCATAGTCTTAATCTGTTCACATTTGCTCTGCTGTGAGTGTTTACAACAAGAATGATAAAAACATTGTAAGCTTTGACAGGAGACACATTTATTTACTTCAAGTATATGTAACATGTTTATTTTTACTGTTCTGTCCCAGTTTGATACACGAGGTTTTACATTATGCATTGAAATATGAATGTGCCCCTTGTTGTTTTAGCCTGCATGTGGGAGGTTCATATCTGTAAAGCAAAGTGACAATAGAGGAGAAAAGCAGGGCTTCTGGGACATAAAAAAATATTGATTCAAAATTTAGAGCCTCCTTGTAAAGAATATTTCTGTGGGGCATAAAAAACTGCACGACAAACTAAACATAAAACACATGGTCTTGTATGGATATCTGTGATGAAAATAATTTTCCTTGTTTCTGGGAGATAATAGCAAAAGTATGTAACATCTGCCATAAGACATTATCATATTTAATCACATTTCATAAGGCTATTGTTTACGTACAAAGCACTGCTTTTCTAGTACTGCAGGCTATTTGGATGTGTCACAAAACTCTGAGATATTGTACTCACTGAGAAGTGTATGCAATGTCTGGATTTGAGCAATTTCATATTCTTACACAAAAGAACCAGAAAACGTCATGACAAAGTGCTAAAGGATGACAATGCAGCTATGTGTTTAAAATTTCCATTTGAGATCATCACAGTTAATCTTTACAACAGCGAGCTAACCGGATAAGATAAAATAGGTAGTGTTGTTGAGTCAAATAAAACATGCTCAACTAGCCTGGAGAAACTATGCATTGAAACATGTTTTGAACTGGGGTACCCCAAAAAATGTGACAGGGATTAACAGTGAAATAGTTAAATAGATCAGAAATTAGAAAAAAAATACAGAAATTCAGTCTGGTAAGTCATTCTAAGGAAAGCATTATCCCATCAGTCTCCCCTGTTTTCATCTTTGAATTTCATTCTCAGATGAGTGCATAAATACGTTGCTTCTGTTAGAACTACACAATTTAATGCTGTAGATATTCACATAATGGCAATTGGATTTGACCTTAAAGACCTCATTACTTCAATCCTTTTTTTATTACACAAGTCATCGGCTTGCTTAGTTTCAGCTCAGCAAATCACTACATAAATATATAGAAGGTCTTCTACTTAAACAGAAATGAATTTTGAATTTTTGAAAGAGAGGAAGCATTTTCTTGATCAGGTTTAATGATAAAACAAAGATTCATGTATGCCAGTTTAACTACAACACTGAATCTACAGTTATGTAAAATAGTGTTTTATATATTTTATATGCATTCATGTATGCCAGTTTAACTACAACACTGAATCTACAGTTATGTAAAATAGTGTTTTATATATTTTATATGCAAAGCATCACATTACTATCAGAGTAAGGCCATATAGGCGCCTAGCCTGAAAAGTGCCAAAAGGCACGCAAGAAATCCATCTCTGTTTTCTGTACATTTTGTGTTTTGCGTGAGTCTGTATTACAATGATCCTTGTTAATTTCTATGGAAAGTAGTAAAAATTCTTGTGAATATATTACCCATAGGTCAGAGTATAGAGACATTTGTGTTGCTTACACACATTGACTGCGTCATCAAGCTTGGATAGAGAGGTTTAGTCTCTCTGTGTCTCCCTGATACAGAGGATTATGGTATTTCCATCTCTAAGTATTCAAAAATTGTGAGTCAGACTGTTAAAAAGCCACAAGACTGGACTCAAACAATGATGTTAAACTCCACATTTTTGGGTTGTTTTTCATTTGTAATTTTCAAATCTTTATGGAATACTTAAGTAATTCTCTCAAGCTTCTGGAACAACAGAGGTCAGAAAAAAAGAAAACAGGCACTTGAGTGGGAGGACTGGAGATACAGCTGGCAGTGTTGATTCAGTCCATACGCGGATTATAAGACTTCACTGAAGATTTGCAGAGAGACCCTGAACAAGAAGATCCAAAATGCCAATTCTTGGAGATAGTATTAAATTTTATCCTTCAGTCATGGTGTAGTATGAAAAGAAAAGATTGTCAGAAAATATCACAAGAAAATATATGAAGGAGGTATCCGGTAATCAGGACATCAGAGAAGGTGACATGTAAGAGACTAAAAAAAGACAATATAAGCAATTCTAGGCACTAATGGAATGACTAGTGATTCCTTCGCAGACACTCACTGATCCACCAGAAGGTGATGCTATTCCACTTATTCTTCACAAAAAAAAAACAATGTGGCAAAACCACACTGACAAGACAAAAACATGAAATGAAGTTAAGAAATGGATATGTGACATTGTTAGCTCACTACAACACCATACTGTACATTCTGGTTTCAGTCTTGAGTCCTATGTTCCTAAATGCTCTTTGGTAAATAGCTTCAAAAATATGGGCAATATGCTAAGAATTGAAACTCTGAGTAAAAGGCACCAAGATTTGAGGACCTTATTCAGTGAGCATTGAAGCTAGTATCCTGCTAGCACTTCATAGTCCAAGGAAAAAGAGACAGCCAATTCTAAGGACTGTTTAATTATCTTGCTGAAAGGGAACACCTAAAAGGGCTAATTGTACTATACAAGTGCCACTCGTCTGCATTGATAAAATATGATGAATTCCGGTGTAGATGTCGATACTTACTCTGAGGCTGTTTTCTACTTAGGACAAGGGACAGGTGCTTAAATAAGAATTTCCAAGACAAAATTAGTAAAGTATTCTTATGATTTTATGAGTATCGAACAGTCCTATTTCCTAACAGGCTGAGAGAGTGGGGCTTGTTCAGCCTGGAGAAGACAAGGCTCTGAGGACAACTTATAGCGACCTTCCAGTACCTGAAAGGGGCTACAAGAAGGCTGGAGAGGGACTGTTCACAAAGGCTTGTAGTGACAGGACTAGAGGTAATGCCTATAAACTGGAGAGGGGCAGAATTAGTCTAGACATAAGGAAGAACTTCTTCACTATGAGAGTGGTGAGGCACTGGCATAGGTTGCCCAGGGAAGTTGTGGGTTACCCATCTCTGGAGGTGTTGAAGGCCAGGTTGGATGGGGCCTTGGGTGGCCTGATCTGGTGGGAGGCGTCCCTGCCCATGGCAAGGAGTTTGGAACTAGATGATCTTTAAAGTCCCTTCCAACCCAAACTATTCTATGATTCTTTATTAATCTTTGCTGTTTGTTAGCAGGATGGGTGTATTACAGTCTAAGCACATGTTTTCCAACTTCTTCTGTAGTGGAAGAATTAGGAAATTGGTCAGGTATTCAATCATGTTTTACTTTAAGAAGTTTTTAATTGATCCTTTATTCTGTCAAGATGATCTCCTGTGAAAATTATTCTTTAGCTCAGGCACATTACAAAATTAATTACTTTTGGTATACCTAACAGAGATTTTCATATTTAAATTTTAGCTACATCATTGAGTTTGCCCTGAAATAACAATATGTCCATAAAATAGTCTTCATATGTTGTAAGCCTGCAAAACAAGAAATGAAAAGCATTCTGTTTTTACACCAGTCAATGTTACATTACCACAAGGCAAGCTCTTCTTCATAACATACAGCTCAAGTGGAGACTGTGCTGTTTAGTTTAAATATCTTCCTATCAAATGTTTTCAAATCATATTATCTCAGATGTTACAAACAGTATTATAAGAATGAAGAGATTGTCTGTCTCTTCCCATTGAAGAGTGTGGTGTTTGTTTCTACCAATGCTGGGTTACATTATTGCCTCTTTGAACTGACTTGTGGGATATAAGGGGTGCAGCAAATGGTCCCTGGCTGCTGGACTTACAGAGAGGAAACTTAAGCATAATTACGCCCCAGAGCTGGACCTACTTGCTGGTGAATCCAAATTGATCATGTTTTTCTCTCCTATGTATGTCTTTCAGTTGCTGCTGGATAGCCTGATTCTCATTCTGTGAATGGAAGTATCTGACTCAAAGGAGAGCTTTCAGTTAGTTAGCAGCTAACCCAAGGCTGCTCTTGAGTGCTCTGGTTTTGTCTTTGTCCATTTTTGGGAAGGGCTGATTACTTCTTAACCTTCAGGATTACCTTTATTTTGATTATTACTGTCTTTAACTTGTTGGGAGTTTTCTAGTCTGATTTCTTGTTTAATATGTGAAAATCTTTTTTTTGAATATGTGAATATCATGAATTTTCTACATATGGTTATTAAATATAATAATAGCTGAAATTGTTAGCACAGTAATCACATTTTGAAAGAAAGAAAAATCAGACAAAGTATATTCTTTCTTTCCTGCACTGTTTTCTGGTAATGTTCTTACAGGCGGACAGGCAGATTCTTCACCTCCAGTGTATTCCACTATCTTTTCATGTTCTCCACCATAGGAATATGCTTCGATGGGGCTATGATGTGAGTTTGACAGCTTCACTTGACATTGATGCATTAATGCATTTGTCAGTGCTGTTTTTGAGGGGTGGTGGGACTATACCCCAACTCAGCCCTCCCAAGAAATCCAGGTCTGCACCAAACACATCCCTCCCATGACCTTCTCCAAACCAGCCTTCTGAAACCCAACTGGCAAAGAACAGTTACCTGATATGGAGATAAAGACGACAAGTTTTACTACTTTGAATACATTGTATAAGCTTTAGGAACTAGGCATATTACTCCACATTAATCATCCAAACATTTTCATGCACCCTTATTGTTGATTGACTGAATATAATTCACTGAAATCCCTTGACAGGGAGAAGGTGCTTGGTTTGTGAATAACAACTGACGTGTCTTCCATATAATCAGGCAGAGCTGGCTGAGTTACAGAGAAATACATTAGGCAGAAGAAAGTAATCTTTGCTTTTTGTGTCAAAATTCCTGATATATTTACCTCCATTTTTTTACTACATTTGTGCATCTAGAAAAATATGCATTACCTATTCTGAGAGAAAAAAGAACAAATGATTATTTAAGCCAACAACACGTGGTAGTAGACTAGCATGAGCATATACAATAAGTGAGAGGAAGCAGGATAGGGAGAAGCTCAGGAGCATTCAGACAGTGCAGAAAACAAGGAGGGGTGCTCTTCATGTACAGAGAAAACTCTGCTTAGGATATATGGCAACATGGTATTTAGTGTGGAAGACACACAGAGCGTAGTACTTAGCATGGAAGACATACAAAACAGTGCATTAAAACTTGCAGGCCCCAGTGATGCAACTGAAGTGATGAATCAGGCTATAATCAAAATGATAACAAGAACTGATAACTTGTTGGTGCTTACCTGTTAGCAACAGGCATAAATTTTTCTGAGCAGTAACAGCGGGAAGACAAATGTAATCACTTTGGTGAAAATTATATTTGAGCATTATTTTTGACATTGTTTATTGCTATTCTAGAGGTTGTCTTATACCCATTTAAAATATTAAATTATTAATATTAAATTTAGACTTTTTTTCACACATCATCATTATCGCTGTCTTAATGTCCCTTCTTTGTAATAAGTATAGTCTAACAGCAACTACAAGGCTGCATTCTCCAAAGGTAAAATAACCCATCTAATGAAAAGGAAAAAAACCACTCTGTTTCATGATTGGTGGAAAGCGGAAAACAAATGACTTTGATCTATATTCTTGAAAGCTATCTGAAATTTTTTTTCACATAATGTATAGACAAGTGCAACGCAAGGCGGTTCCTGGCAATTGAGACTAATCATAGAATCATGAGGTTGGAAAGGATCCACCGTATTGTCGACTCCAACCATTCCTAACAACCCCTAAACGATGCATCTGAGCACCTCATCCACCTGTCCCTTAAACACCTCCAGGGAAGGTGAATCAACCACCTCCCTGGGCAGCCTGTTCTAGTGCCCAAAGGCCCTTTCCATGAAAGACTTTTTCCTGATGTCCAGCCTGAACCTCCCCTGGTGGAGCTAATGTTTGGTGATGAACTCCAAAGTGAGGAAAGGCCACACAAATGAAGACAGCAATTCCAAATTATGGACGGCAATGTGACTTCTCTCAGTACGCTGTTCCTCACTTTTGTTTTTCACTCCACCAGAAGTTCAATCTGGTCCTTCCCCCTGCCTGAGATTGGCCACGTCATTGTGCTGGCTCTTGTGTGTGCAGGTGTGCTTCAAAATCATTCCTTGAAATGATCTGGTTTAAGGAAAAAGAAAATTACATTATCAGCAATTTTCACAATGAAAAATATTTAAAAAAAAAATTTCCTTGACTTTCTCACAAACTTTTTTTTGTTCTTTTCCCATTCCCGTAATAAACAAATACATTCTAAGTGATAAATGTTATTGACTTCTTGGTAAGTTTCTTGAAACAAAATGACCAAGGCATATACAGCTAATAATGAATAAGACTGGATTGTAATTGGTTTGGACAATTGCACATAAATACATTAAAGGAAATCATATAATTGCTCGGAGAGTTTGAAATATAAAATAATAGGGAAAATACTTGGCTTAGTAAAGAAATTGCTTCTCCAAGTCTAGTACTAGCATATTTAAGAGATTAATTTCTTCTGCTGAAAGCTCTTCTGCAACGGTAGATCTGTCCTTTTCCTCCTCTGTGAAATATGGAAATGTGCCTACAAAGATCTGTGAAAATAAACAGCATTCTTTGCCAAGGAAAACATAAGTGGAATGTGTCCTGGTTTTATATCCAAATGGATTATAACTCATCCCCTCCAGAAATCTGTCGTTTGTTATCTTAAAACCATGTGAATTATGAAGCACGTTATTGTTCAAATGCATTGTTTAAATGAGATTTTCATTTGTTATGTCACTTTAAGTCTTCTTGAGGGAGTTGGCTGTAAATTGCCATTGGCAAACTTTAAAAACAGGAGTGAAAGGTGTGTTATTTATGGAGTGTTGACCTTATGTTTAGCCCCGCACAACAGAGGGAGCAAAACGTACTGTTCCCCAAAAGAGATACTTGGTTTATATGAGGTGATATAATGAAAGAACACAAATTTCCTGTAGAACAAGTAAAGGCCTTGCTTCAACAAGGTGGTAAAGGTATAGGGTGCATGGCAGACATTCAATTTATACTGGATCATTTATCGAAACTGTGGTGGAAAACTGTATATTAAAGAGGGATTTGAAAGACAAAAGGCATAAAGGGAAGAGCAGAGATGGAAATGAGTAAAGACAAAGAGTCCACCGAGAGAACACTTTGCAGTTGCCTGAATGTTTCAGGGTATTGAAATGTTCTTTAAGAAGCATGAACATTTCAGATTGTTTCAACACTCTGGTAGTAGATTGTGAGAAATCTCTGTGTTTAATGATTTACATGTCTGTTATACTACTGAGCAAAGGGGCACATATTAAAGATGCACATATTTGCATGGATGTGAATGTATTTGCACAAAATTAAAGGGAATTTTGCATCTAGGTTTGATTTGAGACACTCAGGTCTCCAGTTGTGCAATGTTTTCAGGATTCCTGACTCTCCTTTGCATGTATTCTGTCTCCTTGACCTTTCGCTCTTACCTTAATATACTCAAAGAACAGCAGGGGAAAGAAAAAGTAAGAAAAATTTGATCTGTGTGAAAGCAATGATTGAGTGGATTTGAGAGACAATGAAGAATTTCCTACTTATGAGAGATTTTATTTTTCCTATTTAACTGTGTTCTACATAGTACTGACTGCTCCATCCTTTACTCTCTGATCAATGTTGTTCCTCTAAAAGACATGGAATTTGATTTCAATCTTCCTATCGCAATCTCAGATATTTCCTGCTCTATCAAGCAGGCACAGAGGTGCTTCCTCTCACTGAGAAAAATCTTGCTAAAGTTTTCTGAGCACACCTTTCCATTTACTGATCTCTTTTCCCTGATCTTGGAGTTCCCAGTCTCATGAGAACTCTCTGGGCAAGAGGAATTCTGGGTTCTCTGCTATGCTCAGCCAAGGAACAGAGTTGACTCTTTAGAAGCAGAAGTAAAAAGGATGCCAGCTGCCCATCAGGAGTGCAAACAGTATTTTGATATCAATTCCAGTAGGAGATAAAATGGTTGCCAGACCACAGTGTCTCTGCTGGTCCATATGGATACATATCACAGGAAATTCACTATCCACAAGGAAAACCTGGAGATAGTGTAGGTCTGAAATGCACTTTTTACGGGCTCTGTGGTTTTAATGAAATTTCTTCCATGGCAGAGTTTCTGTAGTAAATTCATTCCTCACGAAAAAATGCACATAAGATGCAGCAGGCTAGAATTTTAAGGACCTTGTTTGTTTTCTCGTGTTTGCTTATAATGAGAGTGAAAACAAAAGAAGTTTATGATGTCAAGTCCTACTTTACACTATACAGAATGGCCACAAATCTTTACATTAAAAATAGCCAATGGAGAAGGGATGAGTCTGCATTGCAATCTAATCAGTTTTAGGATTATGAAAGAAAAAACAAGATAAGAGAGAAACACAGACCTTTTTGCTCCGCACTGTGTCTGCATAAGCAATATCTACTTCTTATTTTTTACAGATGTTTAGGCTGAGTATTGGAGTAAAAAAGGTCAGAATCACATGTTGCTGTGGTAGCTGGGAGCCACACCGTGGATGTGAGAGTTCTGATGAGCTTTGGTGTCTTTCAGTTATGTGACATGAATTATGTCCTACTGGACAGTACTTGTAGTAAGAGGGAAAGAGCTATACTTAGCTCTTCTGGTACCTTGGTAAAGTCATAGCTGTGTTGCATGCATCATTAATATTGCATAGCAGCAGAGCCAAGGAGACATAATCATTTGTCTCACAATGCTGATTTTTCTACAACCACAGAACGCAAGACTACGCTCCCTGATGCTTACCCAATAAGGGAATTCAATTGTCTACCACCCTACTGCCTTCACACAACCTGAGGAGCCCAGGAGACCTCCAGAGATTGACCCAGGCACAGGTTAGGCCTCTGGGTGCTGCGGTGATTATTACTGTTAATTGCTGAGCAGTGGTAACAGGATTAAATCAGTATTAACTGCATATACAGAAAGCAAGGAGCTGGGGAAAAAAAAAGAGTGGAGTTCACTGTTCTGCATCTGCAGCTCTTCAAAGTGTCAGACTTTGCATAGTTTCCCCTACAACAGTGGGGTGAATAAGCTCCTGTTTTGCCGAGCCGCTTCTGGTATTCTGTCGGCATTGAGGTCCAGTGTGCTGGATGAGACTGTCAGTTGTGAAGGCCAAAGGAGTTAAAAAGCAGAAGAAGACCTGAAGGGAGGGGATGAGGATGCTGCATGTCACTCATTGACTATTACACTTAGTTGAGCTTTTTGGGGGGGCAGTTTTCATGTGTAACAGCTGCTGAATTGGCTGGAGAATATTTTCTTGTGACGTTTTAAAATGTATTATCATTCCAGTGCAGAACAAAATCTGGGACTTCTAAAATAAACTTAATGGGAGTGTACAAGAAAGGTGTTTTTAAATAAAAAAAACCCCAAGAGTATTGATTATCTCCTCTAATCTCTGAGAAAACCATGTTCAAGCAGCAGCTCTCCCAGTGCCAGCAAAGGTTCTTGGAAATGTCTTTTTCCATAGGTTTACTCTCCTGGTAGATCTGCAAAAATTCTTCCTAGGTCACACGGAAAGAAAGTGTAAAGTAGGCAAACTACCTGAATTGGCCAGATAGTTTTAGAAAGGAGGCAAGGAAACGGTAGATTAAAAAACATCCCAGAGGAGATGTCAACTCCCTACTCCTATTTAGTGAATTAATGTAGGATGTGGGATATTCTGATTGAATTCAGTCCTTTTCTGGTAAAGATTTTTAGCCGTATTAGGACTCCAATCAAATTTATTGTAGGATATTTGGAACTAGAAATGTGTTCTGAATTAAGGTATTTCATTTTATATAAATAGTTCATCATGACAGGTAGAATTAGAACAGGGTTTTTCCACCTTCCGACACTCTTTAAATGGCTTTCTCTCCTTCCTGTGATCTGACTCATGATATACTTAATTTGCTATTCTTCATTCTTCCCTGCTCTCTCTTCTTAATTGTTCACGAACTGGTGGAATCCTGGAACACTGGTGCTTCTGACCAGGAATATTTTCCCTGGACAAGGATAATTTTGTATCTTCCTCTCAGACTGTCCCTAGGGCAACACAATCAGGCTTTTCATTTGTAACTATGAAGCTCCCACACTTCTAGTATTTGTACCTACTTCTTTTAGTTTTACTGTAGAAAATAACTCTTAGAGTGTAAGCAGCACATGAGGATGCTAGCATGAAATCCATCAGGGCTATCATCTCAAAGAAGGAAAAGTTTATTAGCTGATAGATTTGGAGTACTTGTTCCCAAACTGGACTATGATTAAGTGTCTGGATAATGACCCTCTTGAGCACATCAGTTGCCTGTGTGTAGATTAAGCACTACCTACCACCTTGTTAAGACTTCTGTAATCCAGAGTCTAATGGAGATACAATAGAATCATAGTGTCATAGGATATTTTGGGTTGGAAGGAACCTTGAAATCATGCAGTTCCAACTCCCCTGACATGGGCAGGGACACATCCCACTAGATCAGGCTGCCCAAGGCCTCATCCAACCTGGCCTTCAACACCTCCAGGGATGGGGCAATCACAGCTTCCCTGGGCAACTTGTCCCGGTGCCTCACCACTCTCACCATGAAGAATTTCCTCATGTCCAGTTTAAATCTGCCTCTCTGCAGTTTATACCCATTGCCCCTCCTCTATCACTACAGGCCTTTGTAAAAAGTACCTCCCCAGCTTTCTAGTAACCCTCTTCAGGTAGTGGAAGGTTGCTATAAGATCTCCTCAGAGCCTTCTCTTCTCCAGGCTGAACAACCCAAACTCTCTCAGCCTATCCTCATACGAGAGGTGCTCCAGCCCTCTGATCATCTTTGTAGCCCTCTGATCATCTTTGTAGCCCTCCTCTGGACCTGTTCCAACAGCTCCTTATTTGTCTTATGCTGAGGAGTGTAGAACTGGACACAGTGCACCAGATGGGGTCTCACAAGAGAGGAATAGAGGGGCAGAATCACCTCTGTCACCCTGCTGGCCACGCTTCCTTTGGTTCAGCCCACTGTCTGTATATTCTTTCTCCTAAACATTTTTAAGGACTGTTATGTTGTGAGTCAATTCCAGCAGAGACAAAACAGATCCATTATGATTTCTGGGTCAGTGGTGACTTACCTCAAATCTAAACTCTGATCTTCCTCAAACAGGTTTTGGTTTTGCACTGATCAAATGAGAACTAGGTGAGGAGTTAATTAAGTGAGTTTGCTTTTATAAAGTTTGACTTAGTCAGTGCCATGGAGCATAGTCATTCAAATTTTTTCTCCCCTCATGTTTCATTTTATTTCTCTAGAGTTAAAGTTCCTAAAGCAAGGAAAACAAACTTTATATTGAATTCTAATCAGTATTTTCTTTGCATCCCTGCAACCAACAACATAGGGTGACAATGTCATATTCAAGATAAATGGGCTTTGGAAATGCTCTTTTGCTGTATAATTGAAAACAGAGCTACACATTAAAAAAGCATTTGCTTTTTGATGTTCTTTTGTACAGGGGAAATTGTCTGACAGAATGAGTGTAGGTCTGTGTTTCAAAAAGGTAAGTATCTTTCTGATCTCTTCCTAGGTGTGGCTCCCCTTCTACATGCTTTCTAGGACAGAAATATGTTGTATTTTTCCATTTTTTCCAGGCCAGTAAGTCCACCACTTTTACTTTTTTTTTTTTGTTTTTAGCTTTAACCAAAACCATTACTTTAAAAAGAACCTTTTAAAAATAGTTAGAAATAATATTTCTAGAAATGAATTTTAATCATTTTGTCCATCACAAACCTTACGAATGTAAAGAGGCTTAAAGGAGGTTTTCCATTTCTTTTTTACTATTTTAAGCATTCGTGTTTTAGAACTGTCACATTATTCATCTGCTCCACTTGACGTTAAGGTTGTTTTATTCTTTAACACTATATATGTTTTGCATTAATAATAACATAATGATTTCTTGGAAAGAACTGTTTTGGATTGCTCACACCACAGATATCTATTGTGTTATGGCTATCCTGCCACATAGTTCAACTATATTTTGACTTCAAAATGCTCTGCATGCTTTGCGTTCAAGTACTGTGCAGGTATTACTTTTAGAGACAACAGTAATTCTTCAAAACTTATACTTAGTTCTTTCTGCTACTCACAGAATTTATATGGGCAATTTCATATTTTCTCAAATTGTTCTATTAATTTTCTACATGTCTTTTTATCAGATCTTATTGTATAAGGACAATGTGAACAATGAAATAGAATTTGCCTTGTAGGATGGCTGTATGGCTAATATGTTAAGTCATGTAATATTGTTTCTGTTCGCTGAATTCATAAGTTAACCTTTGCATAGGCAAAGGCTATAGATTGGATATCTGAGGAAATATTTCTGTCAAGGAAAGTATTGGTGACTGCAGAAAAAGGAATTGTTGGTACACAAACATTTTCAACCTTTTCCTTTCTTTGGCTGTGTAAACTTTGCTTCCAACACTTGTCTTATGCCTCTTATTGTGCTAGACCACAGCAAAGCAGAAAAGTGATTGTGGCAAGAAGAAAATCTTGTAGCTGAAGATCAAATCAGATAAAGACAGAAGAAATAGCTTGTGTTAAAGAAACAGATCATCATCAGGTTTTCTGTCTGCTGCCTTGGCTGAGGATCTGTTTACTCAATTCATTGTTCAGCTAGGAATCGTATTAATGTCACACTTTCTATACGTCCACATAAAGGCAATGGCAAAAAAAATATCTTTTTAAAAACAGCTCTGGATTTTTGCAAGACCTTTGCTTGGGGCTACTGTTGAGCACTGCTCAAATGCCTGGAGCTTAACATATTATGCTTTGATAGGGAACATGTCTTTAAAGTCTGCAATGACTCTAAATTAATTTCTTGGCTTTGGCTTAAAGACATCAACAATTTCAATCCTGACTGGAACTCACTAAACAGATAAGTTGTAAAAATTTCTGGTAAAAATTCTAGGACTTGGCCATTTCAAATCTCCATCTACATTTTTTTATTGTCTGCTAGCTCTTCCAGTCATTACAGTCTACAGAAACAGCTTAGAAAGACAGAATATCATGATTTTATGTTGAATAAGAAGTTTTAATTTTATCGCCTGCTCCATAGGAATTATGGCCCGGGTTTATAAAGAATAAATGAACATGTTCTTAGAACCTAGACAATCACCATCAAATTTGAAATGAAGGTTAATCAACCAGTTTTCTGTGTCCTTCAAGTCTAGTTCTTGAAATAAGTAATTCTACAGTCAAGTTCCATCCCAGCTCTGCAAGCTTAATTCCTGTATGCAGCCCCTTGGATATCACAGCACTAGGCAGAAAATACAAACCCCAGCTTTTTCTAACAGATGTACAGGATTAGTGCCCATGTAAATGAAATATTTCCCCATCCTTTACTGGTGCAAAGGCAGAAATAGTGTAAAAGAAGAGGACAGTTAACAAAGAGGAACCCTATTCTCCTCTCTTTTGTTCTGTCATGATGATTTCAAAATGGGTCAGGGAAACAGCAAAGACAGCAAAACCACTAATTTTCAGGTGGACCACAAAACAAGGGGAACTGGCCTGATGCTGGTTTCTGCTGTAATCAAATGGTAGACAAAAGTAATTTAATCATATCCTATTGGTTTTACCAGGATACATGTAGTGGGTCCAAAATATGAGCTATTAAGTCCAATGTTCCTTCTTGTGTCCTGAAGTTCCTAGGACTCTCAAAGAAATAAACAAAGAAATCTTCATTTTCGCTGTTGTTAAGGAAAAATTCTCCCAGTTTCTTTTGTTGTGAGATCATCTTCTGCTCTATTTACATTCTCCAGATGTTCATGTATGAGCTTTTCTTTTCTATAAAACCTCAATTTACACATAGCAAGAACTTCCAGATCATTCTTAATCAATTTGATTATGGCTTAGTATGGACCAACTTCAGGACAGGACTTGGTTTTGAAATTTAAGTAGTACTTCAAGTTCAACCACTGTACCATAGTTTGATTTAGCTATTAATGTCCTACAGAGAATGTCATTCCCCTGTTCAGAGGCTGAGTAATTTTAAGTTGTTAGATCATGTACATCAACAATGTACCAGGCAGAAAAATGATTTGGTTGACAAAGAGATATTTGCATTGAAAAAATCCTGAGTGCAAACTTGACAAATGAGCAAGCATGACATGGAGATCACAGGAGAAAGAGAACTGGGAAATGACAAGATTTTTTACAAAATTGCTTTTCTGATAAAGCCACATTTCAAGCCGAATGATTAGCACTTACTCAGCAGATCACCATGCATTGACCTTGGCAGTATCACCAGGGTCAGATTTGCATGCTTATTCACATGCATGAATAACTCCCACATTTTCCATTACATTAGGCACAGACAGGTATCTTTTCTCGATCATCATGCTTGAATGTCTTCTCTTGCTGCCATATTCCTCTTGAAATGAAAATAGCAGGTTCCCCTTACGGTAACTCAGCACACTGGTGCAGTATCTCCTTACAGCTGTTTCCTTGAAAATCCAGTGCCACATTAAGCCTGGGGTTTTTTTGTACAATAATTCCCCTTTTGTATTATTAAGTAATGGCAAAACCGTGTTAATTCATGCTTGGGATGTAGTACCACCTGATTTTCTGGTCATTTTCATTGATTAATTCTATGTGAATGTAAAAGCTTAATATAGCCTGTCCTGTTATCAGCTGTTGCCTATTAACACTAATACTTGTACCAGAGCAGCAATGGAGAAAAGGCTGGATTCTTTCTGCAAAAATAAGATGGGAGAGGGTGAATAATCTCTCTTTTACTCATAGTCGGCACTTAGCAATCCCTGGAGGATACCATATTCTACTGCAAGTGGGAAATTGTACAGACAAAACTTCTTGTTCGCCTAGTGCCTTCTGTAAGTTTTTTTTTTTTGAGGTGACTTAGCTTTTGAGCATAGCCACTTCCTTGCTACTAGAGTTGTATAAAAGATGGAAGTCTCGCTTCCTGAAGGGTTTTTAAATTTTAAGATACTTATTTGCTTCAGATCTAAATGAAACACAATCATCTGCAAAATATATATGTAGAATTGTTATATTACAGTATTTTTAGTTCTTCTTTCATAGTAATGTTATATTATTTACACAAGTAGTACCAAATCATCTGCAGGCTATTAATGAAATATTGTTCCACTGGTAAAAAATGAAATATTTTGCTCTAAAATCTATCAAAATGGAAAAAAAACCCTAGACAATGATTCAGTTGACCAGTCAATAGGTGTCTGAGTATGTCAACATAAGATGTGTTTAAGGGTAAAGATTAGAGATTCAGAATTTTATGCATTTCTTACACATAAATGAAACTCTTTAATATATCCTGCCTGATTTCTCTGTCACTATGGGATGACATGATTCTGCAATAAATTTGTATCACGTTTTCCAGTTCTATGGAATGTGAATGTCTTAACTATTACTAGTATTCCAGTAACTGAAGGGGACCTTTGAGAAAGCTGGGAAGGGACTTTGTAGAAAGGCTTGTAGTGTTAGGACTAGGAGCAATGGCAATAAACTGCAGATGGGCAGATTTAGACTAGACATAAGGAAGAATTTCTTCAAGATGACAGTGGTGAGGCACTGGAACAGGTTGCCCAGGGAAGCTGTGGATGCCCCAACCCTGGAAGTGTTTAAGGCCAGGTTGGATGGGGTCTTGAGCAGCCTGGTCTGATGGGACATGTCCCTGCCCATAGTAGGGGGGTTGGAACTGGATGATCTTTAAGGTCCTTTCCAACCCAAACCTTTCTATGATCCTATGACTCTATGGTTAACATTAAATGGTAATAATTCTGGATTCTGTGCCCCCAAAACAATTTTGAAAACAAAAATTGTCACCGTTTGATTCAGAAATTTTTAGGTTTAGCTGCAAAATGAGTCTATTGAAACTTTTCCAAACAGCTTTATCTGCTTTTCATCATTTTCACTTCTTTTCTGTACTTTCCAATCCAGAAAATGCAATCTCTTCCATAATGCTGCTTTTAATGGTGTAGCATTTCTTACTGAGACTAGTAAATGGCATAATGCCTATGCTCAGATACCTCACGAGGAAGAATTTTGATATTCAGAACACATTTCTTTAGAGTGAATTTTTCTGTCTGTGTGCCGTTTTTGACAGCTGAGACTGAACTCGCTATGACAGTGCTGCTGCAGCTGGTAACTATAAGGACTACTCAGCTCTGCAGAGAGTTTTCTGCATTGACAGTACAGAATAGATTTCAGATTTCATGAATTATTTATAGAATCTCATATTCAGTACCATAGAGGAAGTTGGATTGGAAGGGACCTCTGGGAACTATGTGGTTCAAAGTCCTGCTCAAACCCGGGCTAACTTCAAAGTGATGTCAGGTCATTCAGGGCCCTGTGTTGAACAGACATCTCACACCTTCTCTGGGCCGCTCTTCTACTGTTTTCCCAGTGAATAATTTTCCCTGTGAATATTTTTTTTTTCTTCTTCAGTCAAATTTCCTTTATTACAGCTTGTGTTGGTTGCCCTTTCTCCTTTTGTAATGTCTCACCTGAAACAAAATTGTAAACTCCATTCCACTGTAACTTTTAGGTAGCTAAGGGCAGAAACTAGGTTCCCTTTCTCTTTCCTTTCTCCATGCTGAGCAAAATCAATACTCTCAGGCTCTCCTTTACCATGTACTCCAGAACCCTGGCCAGCCTAGTGATCCTCCATTAGATACATCCTTTTTTGTCGATTCCCCCTTTGGAAGGCTCCAAATTGAACACAGTATTTAAGATGAGGCATCACAAGCACAAAACAGATGGAAATAATCACTTTTCCTGACCTTCTGACTACACTTTTTTTAATGCTGTGTTTTATGCAGCTGCTCTTGTTTGCTGCGAGAGCATACTGCAAGTAGATGTTCAATTTGCTGTCTACATGGACAGGTCATTCTCAGCATAAGTATTTGATAGCCACCTGGAGCCCAGAATGTAGTGTTGCATGAGGTCATTCTACTCCAGGTGGAAGAATTTCATTTGCCTTAGCTGAACTTTTTGAAGTTTCTCTCAAGGAAGCTAAAAGCATACCTGACCTCTGATAGATCAACTTTAAGATAATCTACAGGGCAATTTAGATCATTCAGTAGATAGCTCAGAGCAGGCAGCTTAGAAAGTTCTGAAGAATGAAGTGAATAGTGTTAAATAAAAAAGAAACTGCTGTGTGTATGGTTAACAAACTCCTTAGTCTGTGGCAAGCTTCCCAACACAGCAGAAGCCTTAGTAATATTTTCAATATTTGGGACTGGTTGGGGTTTTTCTTCAGTACTGAAAATAGTAATATCTGAGAACTTCATTCACATGTTTATATTAGAAGCTGTAATATTTCTTAGGGTAAAATCTGGTACTTAGGCAGTGCATTCACTATAGTCATCTTTAGAGATCTGTTGTTGTTTGTAGTATATTTTGCAGGTCCATATAAGAAAAGTATTTTTCTTGCATCTTTTCAATTTACTGAGTTTGTGACTCCGAATTTTTCCTGCCTTTGTCATTTTTGTAGGTCATACTTCAACTTACATCAGTAATGTTTGCGCAGCACGAACAGTGCTTGCTGTACCTTGACTTATCACATTCGCTTCCACCATTGCCAATTCAATTGGACAAGAAATGGTTATAGCCTTTTGGAAGGTCAGATATGATTCAAGGATGAATTTCTTACCTATGTGAGAGATGCTTTTTTCTATAACCAGCTTTCATAGAATTTCATCTGATGCTATAGAATTCAGATATATGCCAGTCAGTCTCACTGCACTTGTGTGCTATACTGTTCACACTCAAGCACTATCTACACTATATTTATTGCAGACACCTTTAGTTTATGAAAAAGATATTAAATATTCTCCTTTAACAGTATTGTTATCATCTGCAAAGAGAAATGGAGTAATATATGCGAATCCTTTCAAGGAAGCGATAGTCTCATGCTTCAGAAAAAAAGAAGTCCATTTGAGTGGCTGGTTTTCAACAGTGGATTCCAAGGATAAAAAGTGTTCAAGGCTAATATGAGCTTTGAAGAAAGTATGTAGGAGGGATCAAGGGAAGGAGGTCACCCTCCTTTCCAAGTTCTGGCAGAACTACTGTCCTAACACAATATATCTCTGCATGGATGTAATGCAGCTATCATATGGAGGCAGCATCACTGTCACCACCAATAGCTGTGCAAATCGAAGCTGGCAGATGTGTCCTTGAGTACATCTTTTTTCTTTTTTTATAGAAGAACATCTAATCAGCGTTGCCTATGGCCCAGAAGAAATGCTGTGATACCACTGAGAGGATTGTTGGCACAAAGAATAAGGATAAAAGATCAGAAAAAGAAACTAAAGATGTTCAAGCCGAGAGCTGGAGCAATGGGGTCATGTTCTGATTTCCCTTTAGGGGATTAAATTCTGGTCTTTAAAACTCAGATTTTCCTATGTATCTTGAAGACCAATTGGCTTTATTGTCTTTTAAGTTGGACAACTGCACAAACTCTAAAGTGTTGTCAGGTTAGGGGGGTCATCCTTGCTTTGAACTGTACCTCATTCAGTCTGTTGATATTTTGCTGCATGTTTACAAAGAAAAGAAAGGGTCCAGAAGTTAAATTAAAAATATGCAGGGGAAGGTTCTCTCAATTGCATATCAAACTGTTTTTAGTTGTGTAAATAATGGATTTATAACACTAGGAGGACATATAACTCCAAATTTTCTTCTGGTGTAAATTGATGTAATCCCACTAAAATTTGTGAACTGGTACTGAACAAAAGAAAAAGTTGTAACTGATAGGCAGTGTCCTGGTGTAATTCATAGTCTACTAATTTCTATATTTCCTGGATTAATCCTTGAATAAAACAGTAGGACAATCCTGTAATTCATAAATAGTTGTTTTATACATGAAGTTGCACCTACAAAACCATAGAAATGGAAAGCTTGCGTTATGTTTTATTTAATATCCCTACAAACTGAAGCAAGATACAGAACCAAAAGTGTCATGTTATGGTTAAAAAGAAAGGACAAGTGTAGATCAGTTAATAAAGAAAACGAACGAGGAGCTAGGAGTGAACTAGGCAAAAAAAAATTGAGCATTAAATGACTTTGTCTCAGTTTCAAAACAAAATATCGACAGTAGCCAGATCTTTGATTACATTAATTTAAAAAGTAAAATGTACAACCCCTCTAGGCTAAATATATTTTCGATGAGATAGATGTATTAGAGTAAGGAAGTCCTAATTCACCTTAGAGCACTAAAGGAACTAGACAATATAATGACTGAATCACTAGCGATTATGTTTAAGAATTGTGAAGAACTGAATAACAAACATTTTATTTATCCTTGAAAGAGAGAGTATGGAGGACCCAGAGAATTATAGCTCAGAGCACTCAAATGTAATGCCTGCAACAAATCATTAGCCAATCAGTTTAAGTATCTAGAACATAAAATGGTGATAAAAATTGTCCAGCATTAGTTCTTGAAGAATAAATCAAGCCCAACAAACTTCTTTTTTTATTATTTTTTTATTAAACAAGTCATTTAAAGGATAAGAGAAAGGTAGTAAATGTAACACACTGATTTCAGTACAATTTTTGGCACTGTCTCAAGTGGTATTCTGTGATTATGTGACTGAGAAAGCGTGGTGAAGATGAAATCATCTTCAAGAAGGTGTGCAATTGGATAGAACAAAATCGCTGAGAGTATGTACTTATCGCCCACATTAGCAGGCGTCTTAAAGACCAAAGGGGACTCTTCAGAGCTCAGTTATATTTGATATTTTCTATAGTGACAGAAGATGGTATAAAGGGTCAATTTATGCTCTGTGCATCTGATATTATGCAGGAAAGGCTAGCAAACCCTTTAGACCCTGATAAGGATGAGAACAAAAAGTGATATTTTGAAATAGAACCAATGCCATGAAATCAGAAAAGATAAAAAGGAAAAGCAATGAATAATAAAAAAGACTATGAGATGTATACTGGTTCACAACAGTAAATACTGTTTTTTACTCTACGTTTTGTTAGAGTACTTTTTTGCAGAAGAAAAAAAGAGGTAAATAATCTGTTCTTGTTTTAGCACTAGTGAAATCTCAGCTGGAACTCTGCACTATGACAAAGGTTGTCAAGCTGGAGAGTACCTAGAAAGAGCACAAAGAATGATAGGAGGCAAAATAACCCCCAGTCACTGCATGTGACTTCGATACACACCGATGTGACAGATAAGCTAGGTATGAAAACCTGTGCTGGTCATTAGTGGATCACTGGGTATTTTAATCCTCATATTTATGCCCATACTGTGGGAAATCTCAGTTTGAGCTCATCACGTTGAAGTGGATACTTGGTCTATGGCAGGTCAACTTTCATTCTGATTTCTATGGGCCAGATCAAAAGTGCACGTAGCATTGTGAACTGAAGAAAGGTCCAGGGTGGAGTGTGGTGGGGTAGGGGAAAACAGGGTGAGATCTGTACTTCACGACAAAAACTACATCATAACTACATCCCAATGATGCATCGTTCTTGTTGACGAGTTACCAAAGAATCTATCCAGAGAAGTGAATAAAAATAAAACAATGATTGGTTCTGAAGCTCAGATCCATATACTTTTTTTTAACTGCTTAATTTTTGATAAATCAGTTGCAATTAGGTTTTAATTAGAAATAAGAACTTGAAGAAATCTGTGGTTCCTGGGATTCAGATATTTCAAATGAATCATGAAGACACAGGGCTGCCCTTTTAGATTAATGTTTTTGTGTGTAATTTTGGGAGAGCAAAACCTTTTTTGAGACCTTGTGTGGGTTTGGTCTTCCTTTTAGTTTTGATTCTTTAAAGTCTCCTAAGGAAGGTTTCTTCATAAGCAATACCAACAAAGCCTTGATCAGTGATGACACATCATGCTTTGCAGTATTAGACAGACAAAAATGACAAGGTCTGACCAATGGGATTGAAATTATTGCAATTTTTATCTATTTGGGAATGCTCTGGCAGAAACTCATCAAACTTATTTGTCTATTCCTTGTTTCTACTGCCAGATTATGACCTACCCTATCTGACATACATCCTTGCTCAGGTTTTGCTTGTTTCTCCTTGGAAGATATTTCAGCATAGGGAGAAAAGAGGTGTTTGCTTATTCAGTGAAGTTGTACTAGTGATACCTCTAGTCTTAGCTCTCAACAATTTTAGACACAATTTTCTCTGCAGTTTGCTTCTGTTTCTGGTATGTTAGAGATCTCTCCTCTAACCATCACACCTACTGAGCAGCAACAAAGATAAACCCAGTTCTGACCTGATAAAACTGTCTTTCATTCCTCTATGGAAGTGTGTCCCCATCATTGCTGTCATGAAAGAGAAAGACAATGCCATTCCTAAAAACTCTCATTACTTTATTTCTCCAGCAGATCACAAAAAATCACTTGTCCTCCAATGTTACTGTTGGGAACTGCTAAGCTGGATCTCAGTAGGAACTTCTGGCAGAACTAAGCCTATGTTCTTTACCCATATATCATCAAATCCATCCTTTGCTGTCCCCTATATCCCCAGATATCTCATGCCTGTCTCTTTTCTAAACCAACAGAAAGAGAAAACTTCCAGAATCACTGTTCTTTTCATTCTTCTCAGTCCAGATAGCATAATGATGTCGAGGTTATATTTCTACAACTTTATAAATGCTTTTTCAAAATGCATTTGAAAATCTGCATCTTTTTTTAGCGTTCCATACCTAGTTGCTTTGTGACCACATCTGGAATGCTGGCAGTATGTTATTCATCCATTATCTTGCCTAAAATACATTAAAATGCAATACTTTGAAGACTATCTAAGAACTTACTAATTTATGATGAAGTTTTATACATCAATGCACTGACAAACATCAATGTGGATTCTTCATTTAAAAACGGAAAACCAAAGCTGTTTCACAATCTGAATCAAGTTTTGCTATTATATACATTAAATACACATTCTTTGTTTGCTCTCAACTTCCTCTGCTAACTCATGATGATTAAAGGAACATATAATGCTTGTTTTACAAGGTCTTATAAACTGAAGTTGGCAAGTAGGATATTCAGATCAATTATAGCTATGAAGCCAAGGTACAGGTGTCAGAATGTTATAAGAAGTTGTCTTTTGTTGGAACTTTCAGTTTAATATATTGTCATATCAATCGGTCATCATCTTTGGATCGAGCTGTGGATTCTTGAGTTGACTTCCAGAACCTCCGGATTTTACAAGAACTAATACACATCCACAACATTCTGCCCAGAGTAATTCCAATTATTTCTGTGGGAATACTCACATGAATAAAATGAAGCATACGCCAGAGTGTTTTAGGGAATCCTAAGCAAGATAGAGAAGATTTAGTTTCCCAATAGCAACATTAATTTACAGTAGCTATCTTGCATTTACCAAATATTTATGATACTGTATCTATTTAGCAACCTAAACCACAGTATGTTAAAGAGTTTACCAGAAAAATGAGCATAGAGAATACTGCACAGTTTGCAGTTTTTTAGTATTATTCGTGGTCTTCATGGCAGGTTTTCTTAAGGGAGTCTCTGGAATTTTTCTGTATAGGTTTCAAGGAAACATTCTTGCTCTTTCTTATGCAAATAGTCAAAGCGTCAGCAGCTTGTTAAACTGTGCCAAGCTGTGCATGGAGAATGAGAAGTAATGCCACAAAACTGTGGACTGGCCCATATCTCTTCGTGATGAAGTACACAGTAAAACCAATAGAGTATGCAAAGGTGATGTTTTGGTGAAATCTCTGTGGGAGACAAAGTAGAGACTTATAACAGTAATAATATTCAATCTCTTTACAATTGAGAGCAGCCCCATGGAGAAGGACTTGGAGGTGCTGATTGATGAGAAGCTTGATATGAGCCAGCGATGCGCACTCGCAGCCCAGAAAGCCAACCGTATCCTGGGCTGCATTAAAAGAAGCGTGGCCAGCAGGGCGAGGGAGGGGATTCTCCCCCTCAATTCTGAGACGTCAGATGGAGTATTGTGTCCAGTTTTGGAATCCTCAACATAAGAAGGGTGTGGAGCAATTGGAACATGTCCAGAGGAGGGCTGTAAGGATGATTGGAAGGCTACAAGGATTATCAGAGGGATGGAGAACCTCCCATATAAAGACGGGCTGAGACTGTTGGGCTTGTTCAGCCTGGAGAAGAAAAGGCTCTGAGGAGATCTTATAGTGACCTTCCAGTACCTGAAGGGGCTACAAGAAAGCTGGGGAAGGACAGTTTACAAAGGCTTGTAGTGACAGGACTGGGGGCAATGGCTATAAACTGGAGAGGGGCATATTTAAACTAGGTAGAAGGAGGAATTTCTTCACTATTAGAGTGGTACGACACTGGAACGGGTTGCCAGGGAAGCTGTGGCTGCCCCATTCCTGGAGGTGTTCAAGGACAGGCTGGACGGGGCGTTGGGCAGCCTGATCTAGTGGGAGGCGTCTCTGCCCATGGCAGGGGGGTTGGAACTAGATGATCTTTAAGGTCCATTCCAGCCCCAAACCGTTCTATGATTTCATGATTCTATGAAAAATTCAGAAAAAGACAGGATGGCTTTGAATATAGGAATCATGGAAATAAAACAAAATCTATCACCTCGAAGTATAAATATTATGTATATCCAGATATAAAATTTTGAACTATATGTTGAGAATTCAGTTGTGGAAATTGTGGAGAAGAAAAGCACATTAACATACAGAAGTCTGAACCATCCTTTTGACGCTAGAAAAAAAGACTGCAGGAAGCATCAGTTGAGATAGTATTTCCTCAAGAGCATCATGTGAAATTTTAGTCATTCTGTTAAAAATAAAATTAAAAAAAAAAAAATCATATTGGGAAAACTGGATGATAAGACTGTCAGAGTTATCAAGGGAACTTTTTTTCATATAAGGGCTAAAATAGCCTGATTTGTGTGGTTTTCAAAAAAAAAACTCAAACAAACCAAAAAAAGGGGAAATAAAAGCATTATTTTAAATGAACAGCCTGTCTGGGGAAGACATCTATAAACTTAGCAATAATTTTAAACAAATGGCATTGATTTAAACTAGAAATTAATAAGGTAGAATGCAGAAATTTCCACATTATAGGTGTCAAAAGACAGAAATTTAAAATAGCAATCAAGTACTGGAAACAAAAATCCTAATAATTCAGAATGGAATGATAATAATTTGGGAAAAGATTTTGCATTTCAGTATCAGAACATCATAACTGAATGTATTGACTGTAGTTGGACACACCTTCTGAAGTCCCTGAAAGGGTGAGAATGTAAGTCAACCGCTCACACACCAAATAAAATCAGTTTTCATGCAGTCGTCTTCCCGTATCCCTACTCAGATTTAAATGTCAACCATTTTCTGATCGTGAACCCTTCTGTGATCAGAAGCCTTTTCAAAACAAAATCCCGTACCAGAAATACAGAGTTGGCTTTTTTTTCTGGTTTTAGGCATTGAGCAGCCTGATCTAGTGGGATGTGTCCCTGCCCATGGCACACGGGTTGGAACTGGATGATCTCTAAGGTCTTTTCCAACCCAAATTTTTCCATGATTCTATGTTTCTATTCCAAAATAGTAACTACGTACCAGCATTTAAAGGGCATGATCCACAGTTCTTATACCAAGCTTATACTAGTGTAATTCCTCTAATTTCATAAAGATACATCAGAAAAAAATGTGTCTTTAGCTTATGCTAGGCTTAACTTTGAAAAAACTAGCTGAGCTTGTGCAGGAAAATATCAATATAATAAGCTACGCAGGAAGTGATCTTCTGTGTACTCAATTAAGGTTCCAGGTCCGTTACACTGTAGGTGTGTGAATGGATATTTTCCAATTTCCAGGGCTCCATGTAGTATATGAATATCCATTACAATGGGATTAGCACTTTGGTTATTTTTCTTTTAATTGTGGTAGATAATTTATACTTCTTAAAGGCTTGGTTTACAGATCTCCAGATTTTACAGCATTAGGAAAATATTTGAAAATGTGTCCAGCTGTGTTTATTTCAAAGATTATTTTTGCATCTCAGATTGATTGTCTATATTATTTTCACAATACAAATGAAAGAACAATGATATTACTATTTGTGAAGTATGAATTTCAATTAAAAAAAACCCCTAAGTTTCAATAAAAAAGCAAAGAATGCAAGACTTCTGCAACTTACGGTGTATCTTAAAAAACAGTTACAGGGAATACAGTCTAAGGTAACACTTCCTTTCTAGAAACGACAGATTTCTAAAAATATGTTATGTAACACACCATATGCAACTGAGATAAGAAAGGAATTATCTTATCTGGCTTAAGTAATCATTTTTTCTTCAGTGCTAATTAATAATGGTATTTAAATGAAATATTATTAATACTATTCTCAGAAGAGGCCCATTTTTCCAAACCTTTGAACACTCCTTGAGCCTGACATGCATTCCAGCTCCCTGAGAAGGCTCAGGTTATGTTACACAGCTGTGTTATCACCTTCCCAAGAGGTCAGTGGTAGATCTGTCTGCTCAGAAATAGCACCCCCAGAACCAGCCAGGTAGAATGCAAATCAACCCCAGACCTGCACTTGGCTTCCACAGGAGTCAAAAGTTTTACATGAGGTGCTCAACATAGTCTAATATTTAATTCCTGGATGAAAAGGCTGTGCCAAAAATCCAAAATAAACTTGTAATTCCTCCTTTTGGGGACATATTTGTACTCAGGTCCTGAGGTTTAGGCACAATTTATAGCAACATGCAACATACACCAATTAATTTGCTTTGCTGTGTCAGCTGCATGCCCACAGTATAAATTCAGAAAACTGTATTTCAAAAATAAAGTGTTTGACTAGTTATATATCAGATTCAAGAGGACTTTGAGCTTGCATTCTCTGAGTATATCCTGAATCCCTCGTTATTTCATTATCTGAAATTGCAGTGGTCATATATTTGCCTGGTGCTATTCAGGTCTGCTGCACAAACTGGATTTCTTCCATTAAGCAGATTGAGGATATTCCTACTCTAATGTTAGTGTCACTGTCAGCAGTGATTTATGTTTAAGAGAATGTGGGTAAATGTGCTCAGGTTCATATACATGGGTATTGTGCAGAAACTGATTCTCCTTGGTGGAAAAAGTATGTAATTTCATTTTAAATGAATCGCCTATTATCCTCTACTTTAGCTTTATTAAGAGCTGATAATTACTCTACTAGCCTTGCTCAGTATGCATTATTTCATTTCTTGTTATTAACTACTGGAATTACTATCCCTGCAATTTGGAAGGAGCTCTATATTCTTTCGTTTAACAGATGGCTTACCAAAATCTGGATGAGACTTAGCCATAAGGAAAAGAACCCTCTAAAACACTAGCTCCAAGAACAATTCATACGGCAAGCATCAGAATATATAGCTTGTTTTAGTATTACGCTGCAGCTAGCGATAGAAGACAAAGTCAAGTATTTTGTAATGCTTTTCTCTTTACGCTCCCCAATTACATGGGACACGTAGGATGTAAATAGGGTGTCTCAGTATGCTGCAGAGTCTTGTTACCACTTTTCCAGATTAGATGCCTCCTGCCGTATTTTTTGGAGACATAGCTTCCAATTTACTTCTAAGCAAGTTGACATGAAATAAGACCTTTCAATTCTCATTAAGAAAATCGTATATTATTCTGAACTTTCCAATGCCACTGCAACCTTATGCCCATCCTGGCAACTCTTTAGGACTTGAATCTCCATAATTTCTTTCATCAGGCTTATAGGATGAGACGATTGGCTTTCATTACAACACAGGATAGCTGGAAAACATGAATGAACTTTTTAACATAAATCTGAAATAGAAGCTAGAACTTTTAATACAGATGGAAGCTGAAAACAATTGCTTTAAATTTAACTTATTCTACTGAAATAATAGAGAAGGAAGCAGTTGTGGAAAATTGGAAGAAAACAGCATGTTATCAAAGGAGAGGTGGTAAGTCATTAACACTTCCTATATGTGTAGGTAATTACTGCTTACAGAAAATTGAGGGGTTAGCCGAAGATCTGGGATGTTTATAACCAGTTGTTTGAACAATTAAGTGAACAATTTGAGAGAGACAGAGCCAAGCCATCTTGCTTAAAATAAGTAGTCTTCAGCAGAAAGTGTCACACTAACTTGAGCTTAGCAGCTTGAAGACAGGGATGCTTATCATCCTGGTTAAGCATTCGAGATCTGGCCTTAGCTTGGGCAGAGATGGTTATTTTGTGGATTTCATCACTTTTCACCCTGAGACATGATGTCGTCTAAGACCAGGTCATAGGCCTACTCAGCCACTACTCAAAATTGCCTCCTTACTCTTGCCTTAGGGTGTTCATTTGTACCTATAAACAAGGAGTGTTAGTGCAATGTGATTACAGATTTATGGAGATTCATCAACTTTCCTCTATTTGTTATTGTCTTCTCTACTCATTTTCCTTCAACATTCTTCAAGCAGGCAGAGCTGAGAGAGCAGAACGGGGAAGGTGGGTCCCCACATGCCCCAGGAATAATAGCTAGGGGAAGAGGATATGCTTCCTTTGTGAACGGATGCATTCCTGGTGTGCCATGCTGTTCATTTCAATCCCAGCAGTCCTGTTTTTAGCACTGGTGGCAGACAGTCTTGCCAGGATATTGCTCATTCACTCTTGCTTTCCTCCATATGCATCCATATGTAAAAGATCTCAGTTACAAATTCTCAGCAGTGCCTTTTATGTGGTTGCGTCATGGTTTAACCCTAGCTGGCAACTAAGCAGCACACAACCGCTTGTTCGCTCCAGAAATACAGATGGGTTCTGCCCATTTATAGCTTAAACCAAATTGCCTACTCCAGACATTGTTTTTCTTTCCTTCATTTTTCAAATCAGAACTTCCATTTTATTCAATGGGACCTTTGTTCGACTATGAAGAGAATTTAATTCGAAAAGGGAGGAAGATATGTATTACTGTTCTTTGATCATTGCTGTGGCATTCATTTTCAAACACAGCACAGGAATTTCTTTCAAAAGTACTTGCTAGTTTGGACAAAATTATTATAATGAATAAAAATGCTCTTTTTTTTTTGCCAAAAATGTTCAGTGCTAGTAATGGAAGGAAATAAGAAAATACAACACCCTTATGGTAAGATAAGATAAATACGATTCGCTGGATACTGGACGATTTAAAACATACCATTGACAATAAAACATTGACTCGTTTGGATAAAGACAAGAAAATAAATTATGCAACTTTTTCTTAACTCTGCATTTCAAAAAGCTAAACCACTGTGTTGCTATGTAAATAAAGTATGGTTAGCCTGAAGCTAAGAAGTGCAGCTAATTACATGATTTTCTAAGACAAGCCATGCTAATTTGTGCTAATGTTTGCATTTCAATTTTTATGAGTTCCTATAATTTCTACAAAGTTTATAAATCTGTTCTAAATCTAATGAAAACCATTTATGGTGATGCTTGGCTTGTAGCAAATGTAGAATTCTTGTGATTTTAACTGTAGTTATTGTAGAGGATGTCATTAGCAAATACGATATCTTGAGGTGTAAGGAGCACTCCATAAGTAGCTGAACACTACCTTCATGATAGAGCATTGATGGACTGGCTGGACACAACACTCCTACACTAAAGGATGTGTGCTTATGCAAGTGTCTGGATACATAAAAAAGAGGAGGCCGAGAGTTACTAAAAAGGCAGGTTTCTATGTATGCAGACCTGTGCTGATTTCTCTTAGTTGTTCCTCCAAAATGATCAAAAATATGTTTTAATTTAGGTGTTGCTAACTTAAAATTCAAGTCACAGAATCACAGAATCACTGGGTTGGAAAAGACCTCCAGTATGATTGAGTCCAACCATTCCTATCAGCCACTAAACCATGGCCCTGAGTATCTCATCTACTCGTCTTTTAAATTCCTCCAGGGATGGTGACTCCACCACTTCCCTGGGCAGCCTCTGCCAGTGCCCAGTGACCCTTTCTGTGAATTTTTTTTTTCTGATATCCAGCCTGAACCTCCTCTGGTGGAGCTTGAGGCCATTCCCCCTTATCCTGTCCCCTGTCACTTGGGAGAAGAGGCCAGCACTGTTCTCTCTACAACCTCCTTTCAGGTAGTTTTAGAGAGCAAAGAGGCCTCCCCTCAGCCTCCTCTTCTCAAGGCTAAACAACCCCAGGTCCCTCAGCCGCTCCTCATAAGACTTGTCATAAAGTTAAGTAAAACCGAGTAATGTAATGTTTTTCCCTTCCATAAAAAAATATGGTAATGAAAGCAGAAAACTAACCATTTCTTTTGGTAATTATTACTGCTGCAGAATATGGTAAGTGAATTAAATATTATATTTTGCATATTTAGTATTTAACCTGATCTTCTTCATCAGGAAACACAGAACATTTATGTATCCAAAGCTGTACACTTGAATAATTATTTAATAGCCATAAACAATGGTTAAGCCAAGTGGTAATTATCTGTAGAACAAATTATTTTTAGGAGACTAGATGTTCACTGTACTAGATTGTTAAATGTTTTCAATTATGCTTAAGATAAGTTTTAATGGAAATTTTATGTTAATATTTAATGGAAGCTTCATGGGGTTTTTTTCCTTTTTTTTTTTTTTTTTTTCAGATCTAACTTTTCCTGACATTTTTGGTGTGACTTTTGGACTCATCATTCATTTTTCTGCCATTCAGAAATGTTGAGTGCACCTTTAGCAAGTTTGCAGACAACACTAAACTGGGAGGAAGCATCGATCTGCTGGAGGGTAGGGAGGCTCTACAGAGGGATCTGAACAGGCTCTATTGATGGGCTGAAGCCAGTGGGATGACGTTTGACAAGGCCAAATGCTGGGTCTTGCACTTGGGACAAAAAAAACCTTATGCAGTACTACGGGCTTGGGGAAGAGTGGCTGGAAAGCTGCCTGGCAGAGAAGGACCTGGGGGTGTTGATCGACAGCCAACTGAACACGAGTCAGCAGTGTGCTTAGATGGCCAAGAAGGTCAACAGCATCTTGGCTTGTATCAAAACCAGTGTGGCCAGCAGGGACAAGGAAGTGATTCTGGCCTTGTACTCAGCACTGGTGAGGCCACAACTCAAATCTTGTGTTCAGTTTTGGGCCCGACTATAAGAATGACATTGAGGTCCTGGAGTGTGTTCAGAGAAGAGCGATGAAGCTGGTGAAGGGGCTGGAGAACAAGTCTTACAAGGAGTGGCTGAGGGATATGGGGTTGCTTAGCCTGGAGAAGAGAAGGCTGAGGGAAGACTTTATTGCTCTCTACAACTACCTCCTACCTACCAACCTACCAAAAGGAGGTTATAAAGAGCTGAGTGTTGGTCTCTTCTCTCAAGTGACAAGGGATAGGACAAGAGGAAACGGCCTTAGGCTGTGTCAAGGGAAGTTTAGATTGGACATTAGGAAAAATTTCTTCACGGAAATGGTTCTCAGGCACTGGCAGAAGCTCCCCAGTTGAGTCACCAACCCTGGAAGAGTTTAAACGGCAGATGATGTGCTTAAGGATATGATTTAGTAGTGAACAGGTGCAGTTGCGCTTGGTGATCTCAAAGGTCTTTTCCAACCTAACAATTCTATGATTATCTGATTCTAAAGCAGAGTCGCTTTGCCCAGGGTGCCTGCAGAAGAGTCCCTGGTCCATGTACTCCCTGAACCCAAAGTGAGTGTTGAGGATGGCTGCCAGCTACTGTTTCACAGTATCTCAAACAAGGCAAAGCACTGTACCTATGAACGTTAGTCACACTGAAAATCAATCCAGATAGGTGCTAATAAGATTCCTTATAAAGAAATCTTTTTCTTGTCAGCCTAATTATTTGGAGATTCAGGAAGGAATCATAACCTCGTTGCATTTAAAAAAAAAAAGGCATTAAAAAGACAATAAGTGAAAACAAAGGGAAAACAAAAAACCCCAAACATTTTGTTTCCCCAATCAAACATTCAAAATAGGGAACGTGTGAATTAAAGCTGCCTGTGTGTTTTTATCCATTATTTTAGTAACAGGAATATCAAGAAAATTTCTAATTTCATTGCTTATACTGTTCCAAGGATGTAGAAGGAGATCCATAAAATGGTGTTCCTTCACTGGAGGTACCACCCAACTTAAATATAAATGCAAAGTACTAGCACAGCAGCTTAAAGCATACTTGCATATTAAAATGTGTGCAGCAAAATGTCATATTCTCCTAAACCTTAGAACTCTAATTTCATGTTTGCTTTGGACACTTGAAACTGGTTTTTAGAAGTATCTAAAAGACTTCTCTTTTAAATATGTGTGAATTCTATGTCCATTATTTTCTGCTTTCAAAATGTGAGAGTCACATATCATTAATGTCACAAATATGATTATCAATTGAAGACCCAATTGGGGTCAGCTCTTACATTGATCATAAGAAAGGACCACTCATCTTCATGTCCTCCAGTTAGTTGTTGCTGTGCTTTGTACACTAAATGCTTTTTGTTCCAAGTACAACCAATAAAGATGCAGTTATGGCAATGCCTATTTTTTTCTCAGTTCCACCCACGTTGATGAGAAGTATGTTTTGAGTATGCTGGTCAAATGTGCGCTTAGCACTTTTTAAAGCATTTTTGTGCATTGACAGTGTATTTTCTAAACAGATAATTTATTAGGTAGCTTTATACTCTATTTATATTTCCTATGAATTTCTTGTAGAGAAGCAAACATTGCTGTTTATTCTCTCCATTTCTCTAGAGTGATACTGCCTCATAAATTTCAAGTCCTACCAGTCATAAATTGCTTCACTTCCTCCAGCAAAATACTACAGGACACTCTCTGAAGGAATTGCAATTTATTTACATTTTTCTAATTCCATCAGTCTTTATACATGGGCTAATACAATGTTACATTTAATTAATGAACTTTTAAAAGAAGGCCATCAGACCCTTAAAGGGTCCATTTTCAGCATAAACATTCCCAACTTAAGCTTTATGTCACTCAGGAAGTACCCAATTTGGAGATAAAATAGATAAAAAACTTTCTTCCCAAACTCTTGGTTATTCCAGTCAGGTGTCAAGTACAAGCTGCTTTTTTATTTTCCTCCCTTGATTACATTGATCATCATGGGG
Source organism: Cuculus canorus (assembly GCF_017976375.1). Lineage (NCBI taxonomy): Eukaryota > Metazoa > Chordata > Aves > Cuculiformes > Cuculidae > Cuculus > Cuculus canorus. The sequence goes on from NC_071401.1 coordinate 4,143,928, forward strand.
ATGATGAATTGGGTAGAACAAACCAGGAACAGTACGAAAAACCTTTCTGTTCCATCAGGCCATTTCTTGGTTTTAATTACAATGATATTTTGTTGAGATCATTGCCCAGAACTTATCAAATATCACTGGAGATGTAGCCTAGGGCTGACTAAAACCTCTTTTCAACATCAATAAAAAGATTAATGACACAGACAAAGGCAGTGCACTGAGTGCCTTCAAAAAAACCCTCCGCTATTACTCTTATAGTCCCCAAAGATTTAGCCTAAGAAAATGTTCTAAACAATAATTTAAGAGTATTAGTTTCACACAGCACTTCCCATGCCTGTAAGATGAAATCTTTTTAGCAACTCAGCCCATCCTGGACAATGTGAAACTCCATCATACTCTACAAAGCATTTTTAGCATGTGCCTTGCCCCACATCCTTGCACAAATCAATTTTGGGAACCCAATCTTTGTTTCATGCAGGTTCATCTTATAAATGGTTTGGGTGAGACCTCAGTAAATTCTCTGACCAGTGTCTCAAAGTAATATTATAATTTCTCTTCATTTATTATCATTTTCATGTATTTCCTTGCAAGACAGTCGAGGTTATTGTATCTGTGTTGTTTTTACAAGTTACAGTTATGTCTATTTATAACAAATGAACACCAAGGTATAAACTTTCCTTTGAGTTAGACCCTGAACTCACAAATGTCCTGTTTTATTGGGTTTATGTGACAAGGTTTTGGTAGGGGTGGGATGAGGCTGCAGAAGTGTTCTCTGTGAGAAGACAGCAGGAGCTGCCACAATGTTGGACACAGATGTTTCCAGTCAGCTCCAGAACAAACTCAGTGCTGGCCAAAGCTGGGACTAGCAGTGATGCTGGTAGCACATCTGTGATGATGCGTTTAAGAAAGGTTAAAAAAACCATCATGCAGCAGCTGTGAGAAAGGTGTGAGAAAATATAAGAAATGGCCTCAAAGTCAAATAAGGAGATGGAGATGCTCTAGATGCCAGAGCAGAGATTCCGCTGCAGCTCATGGTGAAAACCATGGTGATACAAGTTGTCTTACTGCAGCCTAAGAAGGACAACGGCAGAGCAGATATCCACCCAAGACGTGGCATAATTCACTTTTTCCTATGTGACTCTGCAGTGTCTTTAGCATTTGATTAAAAAAAACAAAATACCCCAAACCACAGGTTCAATAAATAGTAGAAGCAAGCACTAAATTGTACAAGGATGCATTAGCTGTAGTTCCTAAGTGTTGAAAAAAAATAGCAAAAATGCCAGTATTCCATATTTCCAGCTAATGTTTTTATCCTTTTTTGTTTAATTACCTTATTAATAGCTATAAATTGGAGAGGGGCAGATTTAGACTAGACAGAAGGAGGAATTTCTTCACAATGACAGTGGTGAGACACTGGTACAGGTTGCCCAGGGAAGTTGTGGCTGCCCCATCCCTGGAGGTGTCCAAAGTCAGGTTAGATGAAGCCTTGGGCAGTCTGGTCTGGTGGGAGGTGTCCCTGCCCATGGCAGGAGCATTGGGACTAGATGATCCTTAAGGTCCCTTCCAACCCTAACTATACTATGATACTATGATACAAATCCACACGGAGCCAAGATTCAAGGTCCTTTCCCACACAAACTAGTCTATGATTTTATGATTCTGTGATTGCTGTGAATCTTCTTTTCACTTCAGCCATATTCCCTAGTGGATTCTAGCCAAGACTTTCTCTTGTGGATCCATGCAGCGTCTCCTGCATTTTTTTTTTTTTGTTAGTCTGTGCACGAAAGATGTGTCAAGACATAAAGTAGAAGTAAACTCAGGAATAAAATTAAAAATATCCACCAAATGTGGGAGCAGACAATGGCATATTGGGTGAAACCACAGCCTTATGTCAGGCAATGCCCTAGTCCTGAATCAATGAATCTTTAGAAGCAAAAATCACCATTTTCAATCCTTTGTGAAGAATCTGCGTTGCCAACCTAAAAAAGTAAAGAACACCAGAATTAGAGTCTATTAGGAGAGGATGGGAAGTATAATGAAAAAGACCATATCCTTATTTCCTCTTCTTTTTACGCTCCATCCCACCCACTACCAGAGGAATAGTAAGTGTTGCTTGATCAGGCACTTCAAGATCCATAGAGGCAGTTGTTCCTCTGTGTGGCTCTCCAAAAAATCTTCTCTAAAAGATCTTTCCAAAACCTTCTCTATAAGATTAAACAACCAGTAACAACAGTAAGATTCTGCCTCAACTAGAAAAACTTGACTGTATCTTGCAAAGTAATCTTCCGTATTTCACACTCAGGGATAAAAATAAAACCGTGGGAAAAACATTAAGTTTATAAAAAACCAACTGATCAGGAAAGCAATAGAGAGAATGCTATCTCTAAAGCTTCACAAACGATTTGTTTACAAACTCAGATCTGATGGCAAATGGTAAGATTTACATCCATCTGCTTAGCCATGAGAGTGTTCATTTTCTCCTTTGTCTTCACTATAACCTCAATCTAGATCGTTTAGCAAAGGCCTCTGTAGATAAATGTAGATGGAATCACAGAATTAGGGTGTTTGGAACTGACCTCTGGAGATCATCTAGTCCAATCCCCTGTCAAAGTAGGGTTGCCTATAGCAAGTTGCACAGCGGACCATTCAAGTAAGTTTTCAATATCTCCACAGAAGGAGACTCCACAACGCCTCTGGGCAGCCTGTTCCAGTGCTCTGTCACCCTCCATGTCATCCTCATGTTCAAAAGAAACTTCCTGTGTTCCTTCCTGGTGTCCCTTGCCTTGTTGTTGGGCACCACCAAAGAGAGTCTGACCCCATCCTCTTGACACCCATTCTTTAGATATTTATAAGCATTGGTAAGTTCCTTGAAAACTGAAAACAAATATTTCCTCCAGGAACTCCATCTGGACCAGCAGCTGGAACATGATGATATGTTCCTGTACTGTGCATTTAACCCCTATAGAAGGGCAAAGTATACTGACTTGAACTCAGTGCTATGATAGCATGGGCTAAGACTCCATTGGATCAGGTCAGCTCAGGTCACAAGTGGGGGAAAATGTGCATATAAACACCTTTGCAAACATAGATAAAGATACAGGATTCTCCTCCAGAAGCCAACTGCTAAAAAGGGCATTCCTATTCCAGCATACTAATTGGTAAATACGTGTTGACACTACTGAAGACAGTTCTGAACCAACTATGAGTTTCCCATCTTCTAACGTTAGATTTCACAAAATGTTGCACTACAGCTGCATTCCCCGCATCGGCCAGTGCAAATACTCCTGAGATATTTTGAAAGTGGTACAAAGTTTCAGCACTTTGAAACTTCCATTAAATATGGTATTATCCAGCTAAGGAGAACATCTGATTGCATCTTTGACTGACCACAATCTCTCTGCTGGAGAAACTTTACATGGCAAGCCATTCCACTACAGGATCAATGGGAGATGCAATGCCTTTTTATTTCTGTTCCAATAAGATCTCCTCTGCCTTTCTTTATGCCTTATCATGTCCCTCAGTATTATTCTATACTAAAAGCAAGTACTCCTGTTTGTAATGCATAAGCATATTTGTGCAATCCTGTCAACCAGAAAATCAGAAATAGTTGTTGAGGGGTAGTGAAAGGGGTCTGCTGAAACAAAAGTATTCCATCATATTAATAGCTGCTCAGGAACCAGCAGCTGAGATTAAAATTTAAATAAGAAAACACCACATTCCCATTTTCCAAGAGAAGCTGTGCAGTGAGAGAAGCTATGTCAGTTCCAAGGTGCCTAAAATCCATTGAAAATATGAATGCATTTAAAAGAACACTACTGTTCATCAATAATTAGCCCTGGTTGGATGGGACCTTGAGTAGCCTCGTCCAGTGGGATATGTCCCCGCCTGTGGTGAGGGGTTGGAGCCGAATGATCTTTAAGATCCCTTCCAACACAAACCATACTATGATTCTGTGTTTCTACAGTTGTGTCTTTTTAGGATTGAGTGGTATATGCATTTTCTAGGATTTTTCTTCATGTACTTGAAATACTAAGTCATCTCATAACTTTTTGGTAGGATGTTAAAAAAGTATAGAAAGCCTGAGCAAAAGTGTTCCGTCGTTTTTCATAAGGATCTAGTCTTCAGAGATAGGTAGTTTCATAGTAATTATAGACACCGTTTGATGAGAGTATTTACTTTGGACTGCAGAAAGTTAATTAGAAAGCAAAATACATCTCCTCCTTCCTTGCTTGTACCTTGGACCTATCTGTTTATGACCTGTCATGCTGCCTGTCCCATTTTCTGGTCCTTCCAGCACTTGAGCCACATGGATGTGTCTGAGATTGAGTTAGGAGTCAGGAGGACTCTTCATTTCTTTCCCTTACTAGCCAAGAAAACTTTTGGCCTCTAGGAAATGAATTAACAGCTTTTGTCTATGCAAGTCCACCACAACAGAAGGATTTAAACATATCTTGAATATCTCCTACCTTGTTTAAGCTTCTTGAGCAAGTTGTGTGTGTTTCTCTGTGTGTCTAAGGGGTATTGATTAAGGATATCCAATGAAATCGTGATTAATATTTCAAAATAGAAGACCTGTTCTGTATAGAACCATATTCTATCACTTATATTGAGTTGGTAATATCTTGGGGACCGCTGACAGAGTAAGGCATTAAGTAAAGTGAATATTATGGTGCAATCTGGCTGTGGGTGATTTTGCTAAATGTTATTTCTACTAAGTAGGACTATATTACATGCAATATACTACCAGCATGAAGATCCAAAAGATGTGGGAAGCATCTCAGCTGCTCAGCGTAGGCAGGAGTGAGGTACAGGGAGAGTCTGTTAAGCTGTGCAGCCATTATAAAGGAAAAAGTCCATAATGGAATTCTCAAAAATCCAAGGAAATGGTTTTCTTGCACACATCCGGATATGCTCAAGCATGTGTATGGAGGTGCATTTGCAGAACATTCTGCTTAAGCACTGCAGCAACTCTTGCTTCTCATAAAATATTTAAGAAACTATTTATTGGTGGGAAGATAGGAAAGAAAAGAGCCTTTTCTGATCCTAAAATTCTGTTCTTTGGAAGATTGGACAAGGAAGAATTAGCAGAGAGAGAGAAAAACATCATGTAATTATACCTTCTGACCTTCAAACAGCTATAGTCTGAGAAATAACAAATGCAAGGAGGGAAAATGGGATGTATTCAGATTTAAGACAAACTCCTCAAATATATGGGAGGAAATAAGTGTGTTAAGAAATTCAAACACTGCATAAAATATTACTGCTCAGAAAGCACACAACACTAGCAAATACGCTAATGCAATAATGGAGATATTTTCCCCTTTTAGAACTTCTTTATTTTGCTTGAACTCTACCAGTCCTTTTGATCGTACGGTGCAACCATCTAGCTCTTCTATTTCCATTTGTTTCTGAATATACACAAATTTCCACACAGTGGAGATGAAGGGAGCAAATAATTATTGTTGTTGCAGTTAAAGTTAACACAGGAATTTTAAAATGGAATACATTTATGAGCCATCAGCAGCTCCTTCTGTGTATGCTTAGATCATTTTAAGACTCTATGATAGTTTAATTCAGAAATGGAGAAAACTATCCTTCAAGAAATATGTAATGCAAGTGACTACATGGGGAGTAATTGTAGAGCAGCTAAAAATTAAAGTCAAATAAAAAGTTAAAAAAAAAATTATAGTATAAAGAAAACAAATCTAATAAAAACTCCACAGTAAGACCTACATACCTGTGACAAAAAAAAGAGAACTGGAAGCCAAATAGTAAACTGATACGATTTAACAGCAAGTCTTATGAGGTTACTTTGTTGAATGCATTTCCAGTGAACATAATTGGCAGCAGCATAAATTACTGCAGGCTACTATAAATTACGATGGCTGAAATGATTATAAATAGCCAGAGGTAGAAAACAAACAGTTTTGGGTTTTTTTTCTTGATGAAACTCAAGACTATGGAAAAAAAAGTCAATGAATTAGTTGGAATACCAAGAAGATAAAATTGTATTCAACAATATTAGGTACTGCTAAGGAGCAAAACTACCTGTTTCCATTAGCGTTTAGTGGGGTGGCTGAAAGTATAGGTATCCAGACCATTGCCTTTTCTGAAGACGAAGACGGGGCCAGTGAGACTACCATTCAAAATCATGTTTATTACTTACAGAGATTGCATCACTAACTTAGTGTTAAACAACTGCATGCACCAAAAGAAGTGTGGCCAGCAGGGCAAGGGAGGTGATTCTGCCCCTCTGTTTCTCTCTTGTGAAACCTCATCTGGAGTATTATGTCCAGTTATGGAATCCTCAACATAAGAAGGATATGGAGCTGTTAGAACAGGTCCAGAAGAGGGCTATAAGAATGGTCAGAGGGCTGAAGCACCTCCCATATAAGGACAAGCTGAGAGAGTTGGGTTTGTTCAGCCTGGAGAAGAGAAGGCTCTGAGGAGATCTTACAGAAACCTTCCAATACCTGAAGGGGCTACAAGAAAACTGGGGAGAGACTGTTTACAAAGGCTTGTAGTGATAGGACTAGGGGCAATGACTATAAACTGGAGAGGGGCAGATTTAGACTACATACAAGGAGGAATTTTTTCACTATGAGAGTGATGAGGCACTGGAACAGGTTGCCCAGAGAAGCTGTGAATGCCTCATCCCTGGAGGTGTTCAAGGTCAGGCTGGATGGAGCCTTGGGCAGCCTGATCTAGTAGGATGTGTTGCTGCCTATGGCAGGGGAGTTGGAACTGGATGATCTTTAAGGTCTCTTCCAACCCAAACTATTCCATGATTCTATGATGCTACTTTATGTGAAGGAGAATACAGAGCTTAATTCTTTATGGCTCTTGATACTATGGTGGGTAAAATCTCCTATAGGGTTTTGTACCTCTCTGCAACTGCAGTTCATTTTCACCACCACTGGAAATGGCACATCAGGGAGGTTGGAAGTAGATTATCTTTACTGTCCCTTCCAAACTAAATTATTCTATGATTCTATGATCAGCCTTGATGAACTTTGCATTGGCTCAATGGTGTTAAAGCTTTTGTGAGTTAGGCAGAGAGCTAACGTGTCACAAAATAAAAAAAAAAATGAAAAAAAAATCAAAACCAAATACAAAGTAATTTAAATACCAATCAATTGCCTGCTCTCAATATTATTTTCAGAGAGTCATATTTAAGCATGAAATCAATGACCTCTAAGCCATAATAAAATATCTCCCTTGAAAGTAATAACTACTGTTCTGGAAAAACTGAGAAGTACAGAATACTGTAACTTTAGGATCTGGGTTGTTTGTTTGTTTTGTTTATAGTAAGAATAATTAATGGAACACAAGTGTATAATGAGGGGAATTAAAAGGAAGCTCAATATGTGAAAAGAACTTAATAAATATAGTGGCAGACGGATTTGCCTCAGAGACAATACTGTTACTTTACATAGCATTTTCTATATAGAGTTTCCTCAAGTAATCTTCCCAAGTAAGAATAACAAATACATTTTTCTGCCCTTTTTGGATTGCATCAACACGATGCAGCTGCTGCCTCAGCCAGAGGAAGAATCTTTTCCCCAAGTAAGAAATAATTAAGTAAGGGTGAATGCCAGAAGTAGGATAGGTTTTAAATTAAAAGCTCTAAACATTATAGACAGCTCTGGATGTGGGATTATTTTTAGTATTTGAAGTAATAGTACAAGCCTTTTTTGTATTCTGCATTTGAACCTTTTTAAAACAGACTTCAATGATGCATATGCTCTGAATATTTTAATTAACATTTTAATAAAGCTACAGTAAAAAGGCTTTAGTTGAAACAATGCAAGATCAAAGGAAATCTTATTCTTAAGCTAAATTTTATATTGCAAAATTTTGTGGCTCTTATAGTATGGCATTGGCCAAGTAAAAATGAACTTATCTTTTTCTTTCTCTAAGAATATGTAAGAGCCACTGCAAAGCTGAAGGAAACAGTCACAAACAGTCATAAATTAAAACTCGGAAGAGAAAAACAACGAAGTCCCCTATCAATTAAGGTGAAGGAATTCCCTCATTATGAACTTGAAGAAAGCTGGTGCTATCATAGCAACTGAGAAGTTGTTTTGCTCCCCAGAGTGCAAATCTGCACAAACACTACCTTTTGAAAAACTGCAGGTGCTCAAAAATCTCCAACCAAACCATCAGAGGTACGATCAGTGATTAAATGTAGCCATAGGCTTTTGTAATTAGCTAATTTTCACATAGGAAGTTAGTGGAAAAAATGGTATAACAAATCATGCATGAAGAATGGCTCACTTGTCACGCTGGCATTGAAGTTACAAACACATAGGGGAAAACTGGTCTCAGTAATAGCGTGGGTCTCATACATTTCAGCTGGAAATATGTCAAAGTAATACATTTTCATGAAAATACCCAATATTTACAATAAATTAACCAGTCACATGTATGCCTAATGCTGTTAAAACTATGCACAGAAAAGCATTTATTCTTCCATTTTCAAATTAATTTCATTTTCAAACATTTCTAATGATTTCATTGTCTGTAACTGTAATTTAGTCCCCAAATACAGTGAAGTTATCGATGGCTTTCTCGTTCTTCTTGGTGAAGATTCAGTTATTTCTTAATGCTCAAAATCATTCAGTTTTTTAGAAATCTAGTGCCCAATCATTAGAAGATACTGCATTCAAAGCTCTGCTAAAGTTAAATTGATTGTCCAATATGGAAGGCATTCATATAAAATAAAAGGATGTTGAAATAATTAATGACAATCAAATATGTTTTATGTAACTTTTATATAACTCTGTCAAAGAAACTCAATATAAGGAATTTGGATGTCAAAAAAAGCTCGGTGAGTATAATACATGTTGGCAAGACATTTTACTTCATGTTTAATTTCACAGTGGTTAAAAAAAAGAATTTCACAGAATCAAATAGATCATTAAAACTGGATGAAGACTAGTTAAATACAAGAATGAGAGCAATTTGCCAGTGCATCGTCGTAGCTAAGATTTAATATTGCCACAGAGATCTGAGTTTTGCTTCATAACAGCTCAAACATTCTAGCAAATTTATAGAAGGAAATCAAAGTAATCTGCTCATAATTTGTTGATGGAGTAAACTTTCTAGACTGGTAAATAACAGTGACAAGACATCAGTCCTACAGAGTGGTCTGGATCACTTGGTAAAGAGACCTCCATTGAACAAAGTATTAATTAAATAAGTAATCAAACTCTGTGTGCCTAAGAATATAACTATCAACAAGGGAATATGACAGCACTACTGAGAACTTAGATGTATTGATAAACAACCCACTGAAATTATCTGTCAGTATATTGTTATAATTAGGAAAAAAAGTGTTATCAATGAAATATAAGCTGCAAAATATTAAGAGGAAAGTAGGCAGAAAATATCACATCCACATACATTACTAAAAATCCTGGGTCCTGTTCTGGTGTCTACACTGAAAAAAAGAATGGGGGCATCTCAGTGAAGAGCTTAATTAATTACATGTATCTGGAAAGCATTTTTATAGGCAGAACAATAGTAAGACCAATGCATATAATACGCTTTAAAAGGGATTAAGAGGTGATTTGCCCATGATCTATAAGTACCAATATGGGAAGTAACTCATTATAACTCTGTTTAGCATAAGAAGCGGTATCAAAACTTGATGAAAGCTGATGGTACATGTTTTAACTTGTCAGGGTTATTTACCATATAGAAGAAGTATGGAAGTGCTGGATTCTGCCTCTCTAGAAGTCTGTGCATCAAGACTGGCTAACTCTCGAATGATGTGGTAAGATTTAAAGGCGTTGTAGGCTGAATATAGGAATTTCTGGGTGAGTTTCTGTGACCTGTGTTATTTAGAGAGTCATGCTATTGAAGATCATAATGTTCCTTCTAATCCCAAAATCTATTAACCTTATTTGACTGAGTCTCTTTACTGTTATGCTTTCTACAGAGAGAAATGATTGGGAGAAGCACAATGGACATCTAGCCTTGGAACAGAAAAGTAAAATAAATTGATTCAGAAAGCCTCATAATGGTTAAAAGAATATTTAATGGAAAACAGTCCTTGAGAATTTTAAGAACATACAAGCTTAGAACTGCCTGTATCTCCTTATTAAAGGCTCTTTGCTGATGAGATTGGCAATTAAATGAACAATTATTTGTACTAATTAAAATATGAAATGGCAATATATTTTCAAGATGTGTTAAAGTGAGCTTATGAATGGTCTACCCTTCTAAATTATATCTGAACAAACTGTGCTTTCAGCAAAAAAGCAAAGAAAAGAACTAGCTGCCCTACATATACTTCCTACATCTCCTTTGCCTATGAAGAATTTCAGCTCTGAGAAAATGTTTGAGAGGAAGTTCCTAAATTAGGTATAAAAGTAACAAGATATGAAAGTGCAAACTTGACAACAAATTGGAAGAATTCTGGGGCAGGATTTTTCTGGCCATATTTTAGATGCATATTTTAGGATTAAATTAATTGTATCACAGACTAGCTCCTTTCTTTCCATTGATTTTGTAGAGATCCTAGTGGGTTGAAATCATCTTGCAGGTTCGAATATCTAAGTGTATGTGTCTACATGTACCTTAAGTGACCAAACTACCATTACAGCTCATGGAGATTGAATTACTAGTAAGTGGAGCCTGCAGTAATTCAGTTGACTACAACTAGGTGTCCATTCAAGGGTCAGTTGAATCACTTTCCAGAGTGCATCACCTGTATTAACTAGTTGGATAACTTTTGTGGGGGCCTAGACACATAGCTTATATTTAGACATCAAAATATTCTTATTCTTGAAGGCATAATATCATAGAGTTATAAACTTTTAAAAAAAATATTAATTTATGGTCTGCTGATCCCTAAAAGCCCTGTATTCATCCTGAGGGGTCCTTGTTGTGCAAGTATGTTGGTAAATACAACCAAGAGCCCCTCACCAGTTCCTCTTCATAGGGTGCGATATCTGAGGCCAAGGCTTGGAGAGCATATAATGGCACGAAAACAAAAATCATCATGCAGTGTCTGAACCTGCCGCAGACCATGGAAAGCTCAGGAAAGGCTGCAGGAATGTGGGCAAGAGGGAGCTCCATAAATTGTGACAGATATGGTGTCATCAGCTAATGCAGCACCCTGCACTTGGGAAACCCTGGAGGCATTACCAAGCTTCAGTGTGAATATATGCTCCTTTTGGTTCTCAGGGGTGTAACATGGAAATGCATTTTGTCTAATTTGCTCTAGAATCTCAGTACAGAAATAACTGTTCATAAAACATATGCCGAGCTGAATTCTCAGCTGCCCATTTCTAGGGAATTTCCCTCCTTTGAAACAACCTACCCACTCATTTTTCAAAAAAGGGACTCATAAACCAATATGTACTTTGCCTCAGAGCAAACATGACTGTCTTCAGTTTGTCTGACCACGGTAAAACATTCCTGACAGTTTGACACATGGGGAATTCATGCAGACTGACACAAGGTAAGCTCAAAATCAGGGGTAGAAGAAGCAAACACAGAGGTCTAACAAATTAGGATTAAGAGGATTGGATTTTATACATGTGTTTTGTTTTATTTTTAAGTATAGAAGAAAAAATTCCCACAGAGATACTCAAAAGAAGGTTAAAAATAAGGAGAAAGATATGGAAGATGATTGTAAGATGTGTAAAGAATATGTAACTTGAAACCAATACAGAAAGAAATAGGAACTAGTGAAGGGATTCAAGAAAGTGGAGAAATAAAGCCGGAAGAGAGCAACGCAATATTGACAGCTGTGCTTCTCTAAGTCAGCCCAGTTTCCAGTCATTGATTTTTCACTCAACAGCTGAGAAAGTCCGGGCTACTGTGGAAATTAGGTTTCCTACAAAACCAGTCACTGAGTCTCATATTAATGTTTGTATTCTTTCTTGACTTGATCTTCATGTTAGATGAGACAATAAGATCTTTTTTTGATTCTTGACTTCAGTGTTTCACCTAAGACTTCTGATTTGGTTTTTAGTTGAGTGTAATGTACCATATCTTTAAAAAAAAAAAAAAAATTAATACCAAATACAATTTTTCCTTCTACTGACCAATCTGTAGCTGTAACTGGGAAACATGAAAGAGCTGTCGAATCTTTGATATAACTGACTTTTGAGAAGCTGGATAATTACTGGAGCAACTTTCTCACTATTAAACATAACCTATGTGTATTCCACAGTCTGACCCTTTCTGAGGTTGATACAGCAGCCGTGCAGATGGGGAAGGAGAGAAGGAAAGACTGCCTAGCCATACAGTTATTAAGTGAGGGTGTAGTTAAGCAAGGAATAGGATGAATAATTGTGCTCAAAATTATCAGATTCAGGCTAAATTCTTTGCTTCTGTTTTACTGGCTTTCTGGAATATTAGATGGTATTAATTTTAATATGCTATAGAAATGTGCAAGTGAATGGATCAGAAACCATTCCTCTCACAAATGGAAATGATAAATCTGTATTTTGCATTGGTTTATGATGGATTTCCTACCCAGTAGAGGTATTTCTAGTTGAAATCCTTGTCCCAGTGAAGTGAACAGACAATTTGTCACTGACTTTAAGGTACCAAATATTCATGGTGGTGCTTCATTCTCGATCATTTTGGCCCCATTCCTCCATCTATTGTACTTGGGCAGAAAGATAGTATTATCATAGGTTCAGGGCTGGAAAGCTCTATAAATGTGATGATAGCTATACTATCATAAATAGCATTCACTGACTATATGGGGGTTTTTTTGCCAATGTATACTTCTTTAAAGTTCTGAGTACAGAAGTAATGTTTCTATAATCTCTTTTATGCATGTGAGACATTAGATAAAATAGTCTTAATAAAACTGAAAGTCAAAGTTCATGCATGACTCAGTTGAGCGTTTCATTTCCCTGGTTTCCCCCTAACCCTTCTCCTTTCACAGTGTAGCTGCAAGTACACTGAGGTTGTCCTTTAACAGAGAGAACAAATGTCAGATTAAGTGCAATCAAAATAAATATTTTCCTTTAAAGTACCTTTATTAGGATAATTTCTGTTTTTTACATTTAGGTATTTAAAGGTTATGCCATCTGCTGTTCTTCCCATACTACTGATCCTTTGTATCTTGGACCTCCCCACTGAGGCAAGAGATAAAATAGCTTAGAACTATTAATATCTAGATGAGAGACTGCTTAAATTCCTTGAAAGTCAATCTTTTTTTCCCTTTTACTTATCCGCGTCAAATATCTGTAAGATACCCTGTGTCATCCATACCTGTCATAGGTGGGACAGAGAGAGGCAGATGAGCCGTGGGGATGAACACCCCTATGCCAGATTCTGTGAAGCTGTTCTGAAGCTGGGCTGTGGGAACTCTTCCAGATGCTCTCACTATTCACTGTTACTGCTGCCCAGAAAGCACAGCTATTGCTCTGAAAATCTCTTACTTGGTTCTGTGACTGAATTAAACTGAACTCATACAGTGAGAGACAGCAAAAGTCATCTCCCCTTAAGAATCCTTACATGTACTTCTCTAATACATGGGACTGTGAAATTTAAGTCCCGATTGCAGCTAGAATTGGAGTATAGACTTTGGCGTAGACATCACTTACTATTGCCTTAGCCTTTTTATCTACACTGGGATATCTTTCTCACCTTCAGAGCCTCCTTGTGAAATTGGAGCAGTACAGACGAATTGGTATTTTATAACAGAATTATGTTGGAAAATGTTTCTATTTGCTGTATCTGTTGCTGTAGTGCAGTTCTGAAAGAAGGTTAGAGGAGGTAAAAACATACAGACATGAAGGCCATGAACACAAGCCAAAACAAACTCAGCTGGTGCTTTAGAGCTTATCATAGTTTCAAGCTTGTAAAAAATGAAAAATAAAAAAGTATCTCACCAAACCAACCAAGTTTGTGTGTTGGTTTGTCAATGGCATTCCCAAGTCCTCAAAAGTGATGGGAGTGGGAAGTGTGTTTATGGGTGACTGTATAAATGCATTGGCATTTACTCTATCTGTCAGCTATAAGATGCTTTTATATAGAGATGAAGTGGAAATAAGAAATGAGCATACAGTAATACAGACAGTCAGGTTAAATGAACCCATACTAAGAGTAGGTCATGAGAACAGACTCCTTAAATTACTCTTCCTTCCTAAGGCTTGACAGATGCAAGGATGAGAAGAGTTGTGTATATCTGAAAATGATTTCTTTTTCAGGGTTCTCTAGATATGATGATATAAGGTCATTATTACAGTAGAGGACAGTTAGATGACAACATTCACCATGGTGCAAGGTAAGAGTACTGGACATTATAGATGACAGTCCAACACTTACCTGGTTATTTAAAAACAAGATTAGTTTGGAAAGTACAAATGGAAGTACAAACACAGATATGTTTTCTGCACCCAAAATTTGGTTATATTTGTAGAATATATTTTTCTACAGGGTAGATTTATAGAGAAATCACACTGCTCTATTTTAATCCTCAGAGAAAGACTGCATCTGAGAGCACTTCAATCATTCCTGAACATGTTTTTCAGATGGTGCAGCATGCTGCCTCTGGTGTGCCCCCCTGTGCCACCGCATCCACCTCCTCCATGAACATTTTGGGATGATTCATTCTTCATCCTTGCATCGATGAATCACTGTGCCTACAAACCGCATATGCATGTCAAAATGATAGTTGAGAAATTGGGGGAACAAGCTGACAGTGTTCAGAAGACACAGTGTTACATAAATGTACTCTTGTACTATTTTCATCTGTTTCATCTTTGAAAGGCAACAATAAACGAAACATGTTACTGAGTTTGGTGTATGAGAAGCAAGGCTTTACTAGGACATTGTTCGTAACCTACCTATGAAATGGTCCAGGCATTTTTCCAAGGCTAATTGAATTTTGGTTGCTTAAAATGAGGGGATTATTTTCATTAGTATGATTCATGTATGATTTTTTTTTGTGTGAACTTATTGTACTTATTTCCAACGACTAGTCAAATTCTGTTGTATTGACTACTGAAAATTCTAGCACAAGGCACGTGAAATGGAGGAGACAGACTGCCACCATTAGTAAAAATGATGATTGTCATCCACCAGACTGTCAGGAACCAAGTCAAACCAAATTAATTTAAATGGATGTCACAGTAATGGAATAAATAGAACTCTAAATTATGTTTTCAAAGCTTCCACCCTCAGAATCTAGTGAACATGTTCAGCAGAGTAAAGCATAGAGTTAAGTGGTGGGCTCTCTCCAAGAGGCTTTGCCACACAATACGTTTTCACAGCACAGAAAGCTATTATTTATGCATTCTGTAGTGACTCTTTGAACCTGTTTTGTTCTCTGGAAGACTTTAAGACAAGATTACCAAATCAGGGTATCTTAGCTGTTAATAAAAGAAGGTTAAGTTGTCCTGCATTTGATATGGGGCATCACAAGTAGTTGGTACTCACAGACTGTTACTGCATGATGTTGAACAGTAAACTTGAATATTTATTCTGAATTCTAATCCTCTAACTGTGATCTGCAGAAATCTGTCTCCAGGCATGAACAACAAGAAAACCTTTGTCTTCATTACTGGGGAGAGTTTAACTACTGAGCAGAATGGAAAAGCGTTCTAGCTGAGAAAGTTTCAAAGATGGTAGATTTAGACTGCAAGTCACCTTCAAATGAGAGCAGAATGAAAGATGAAACTCATTCCTTCATCAATGAGCTCACACAGACATGGAAAACAGCTTATACTTACTAAAATACATATATCGCAGCATTGGAAGGTGGAAACCAAGTTACCTGAATTTGTAATGCTTTGACTGAACCAGAAACTGTGGCCATGGAAGCAAGTTTTGTAAGTACCTAGATATATTTAGGATGAAGGAAAGACTCTCAGTTTCGAAATCATAGAATCATAAAATCACTAAGTTGGAAAAGACCTTTGAGATCATAAAGCCCAACTGTACCTGTCGTCTACCAAATCATATCCCTAAGCACTTCATCTACTCATCTTTTAAATGCCTTCAGTGATGGTAACTCAATCACCTCCTTGGGCAGCCAGTTCAGGTGTCTGAGAACTCTTTAAGTGAAGAAATTCTTCATAATGCCCGATATGATCCTCTCCTGGCACAGTTTGAGGGCATTGCCTCTCGTTCTATCACTTAACACTTGGGCAACAAGACCAACAACCACCTCTCTACAACCTCCTTTCAGGTAGTTGTAGACAGTGATAAGGTCTCCCTTCAGCCTTCTCTTCATTAGGTTAAACAACGCCAGTTCCCTCGGCTGCTCCTCATAAGACTTCCTCCAGCACCTTTCCCAGCTTCATTGGTCTTCTCTGTACATGCCCCGGGACCTCAATGTCTTTCTTGTAGTGAGGGGCCCAAAACTGAACAGAGGATTCGATATATATATTTTGAATTTTTATTCGAAATTAAAACCTGGTACTAGAGGACACCTTAAGCTATTTAATGAGAAATGGATAAAGAGATGATGCAGGTCATGAAGAATGTCTTTAATGTAAGCAAAAAAATCATTGTCCCACGTAAAAATTCCTACATATGTTTTTCATTATATTAAGCACACAGTTCTATGGCATATAGCTCAGGGAGATGGTAAAATAATTGCGTAATGTCTATATTATGTGAGAAAGATTTAAAATCATAGGTTGGCTGAACATTTTAGAAGGTCATTCAAGCTATTTTTCCTACGTAAAAAGTCAGATGCTCTGACTCTAACAGGAACCACTATGTGAAAGCCACTAATGAAGGCATGAAGCAATTTTCCCAGTAACTGCATTTGATCCATTCTGCCAGATGATAAGAAATCTTTGTTTACTGCAGGATCATAGAATGGGTTAGACTGGGAGAGACCCGAGGAAGTCTGTGGTCCAACCTCTTGCTTGCAGCAGAGTCAACACTGAGGTCAGATCGAGTTATTCAGAGATGTTCCCAGAGAACATCACTTTCAGGTGAGATTTGGCTTTTCTGACAGTAGTCCTGCATGTCTGGGCAAAGTTTCTAAAGTCCTGCTTTGTAGCCTGTCTCTTCTTCCCCCTTCTCTATGATGCTCCACCACAAACTCCCTGTTTAGACACTCCAGGTTCCTGGTATGCCTACTTGTTTTCCTGATATTCGGATGGATTGTTCTTGCCTCAGCGTATGCTGTCCCTAAAGAACTAGAATCTTTATCGAGCAACTTCACACCTCTGATCCCATAGGATGCCACCTGTGAGTTCCCTGATCCAGCTGCTTGCTTGAAGTCCAGGGTCAGTGTTCTCCAGCCTTACTCATTCCCTTCAAGAACTTCAACTCTGTGATTTCATGGTTGCTAAGTGCCGGTATCTTAGTGACTTGAGTGAGTTTCACACCTGATAGGTCACAGCCTGCTCATTTTTACCGCTCTCCTGATCTCAGTCAATAACTGGGTAAGTAATGGAACTTTGTAAAATGAATATGATGAAAACAAGATGTTAAGAAGCATAAACAAATAAATGTTCTGACTGCAGGATCATAAACTGGTTCAGAGGCAACACTAGAATTGTACATTATAGCATCTTATCTGAATAATAGACTTAGATGCTTAGCAGAAATAGTAAATTTTGAATGAATGTTTATAAATCACTTGATATGATGAAAGTTTCAAAAATTAATGGTGTATATGAGTAGCTATAATCCTCTATCTTGCATACCAACTACTTCACTGTTTGCAGTGTTTATTATCTTGGATTTTCTGAGTCACTATTTTGCTTTCCACCTTGCAAACTGAAAGCCTCTAAATTAAATCTACAGAGGATCTTGTAAGGAACTTGCAGATTTGATTCTGGAACACTTCAGCACAGGTCAGTTAAAGAAGTCAACACACAATCCAAAGAGTGGCATGGCCACTGACTCCATACAACAACGAATCAGAAATCATCTTTATACACAAGGCAGTTTAGCCAGGTAAATATTCACCAGTCAGAGGGCAAATGAAGCTATAGACTTTTGATTTCCACAAAAGCCTTTTTTATGCTGAACAGGGCACAGTGGTGGTTTCAATGTGGAAACTGTGTTTTCTGGATTTGTGTTTTCTTAAAATCACCATTGTGAAAAGACAGCTATAAGACTGTTTCCTTCAAAACCAACAACTATCCTTTTATATTATTGACAAATAAAGCACTGGTGGGGATTACACCTCCTTTTTGTCCTGAGGAACAGAGTGCTTCCTAATCATGACCTCAGAGGAGTCTTACTTACTGAATACAATTTATCCATCATGTATTTAATCCTAGCTTTCTTGGAAAAACATTCTGACAAGATTTCTATCTAATAAATGTTTTGATGCTCCTTCTGTTTTCAGAGGCAGACATAGCAGGTTTAGGATTTTATTAAAGCTTTTCAGTTAAGGGCAGACAAACATTTTAGATACTTGTGTGAAGAACTTACTGGCCTTCAAAACCGGCACGAATAATTCCATTTGCTCTGTTTTTGTGCCACAGTCCAGTATAATATAATCATAGAATAGTTTGGGTTGGAAGAGACCTTAAAGATCATCCAGTTCCAACCCCCCTGCCATGGGCAGGGACACCTCCCACCAGATCAGGCTGCCCAAGGCCCCATCCAACCTGTCCTTGAACACCTCCAGGGATGGGGCAGCCACAACTTCCCTGGGCAACCTGTGCCAGTGCCTCTCCACTCTCACAGTGAAGAAATTCTTCCTTATGTCTAGCCTAAACCTGCCCCTCTCCAGTTTATACCCATTGCCCCTCATCCTATCACTACAAGCCTTGGTGAAAAGTCCTTCCCCAGCTTTCTTGTATCTCCCTTCAGGTACTGGAAAGTCACTATAAGGTCTCCTCAGAGCCTTCTCTTCTTCAGGATGAATAACCCCAACTGTTTCAGCCTGTCCTCGTATGGGAGGTGATTATATACTGCACTGTGGATTGAACATGGATTTCAAACGGTTTGGAAGAGGAAAACAGTGAATGTCTTTTGACAAGCAGAACATTTTATGGGGGGATGATAGCATTCCAAATGAATCCACACGTAGTGTTATCTTTGAAGATATAATAGGATAACATAAGTCCACTCCTGGTTACAAAAACAAGGTGATGAATTTAGTTTTGGATTTGCACGCACAATTTTTACTTGCTGCATGGGGATTTTTGTATTTATACCCACCGTATGCTGATGTAAGAATACACTTGATAGGTGTGCAAAATCAGATAGATCTTTGTGGAGATGAATCACATCTTCTCAAACATAATTCCAAGTAAATATTAAATTAGCTGCTCTTATTGAGATGTAATCATTCAGTATCTTTGCTCAATGCAAGTGAAATACACGACATAGTAGACAACACTAAGGTTTGATAAGGTTTCACAGACCTTGTCTGCTGAGTCACCATAAGCTTGACTTCCTAGTGACAGCAAGAAGCTAAGTCAGTGAAAGACTCATGGGAAAAGGATCAGAGGAGCCAAGAATGACTTGGAAAGAAACACTGGAAACAAATCTGTACTGTGCAGGCGGTTTAGGCAAAAGAGCATGTTGAGCAATTGTTTCCAAATTTCCTGTGAAACGAAATATCAGGGACAGGCTGAGTTTGTTCAGAAATGTAGACTGGATGGGATGTTTTGCCATTGTGGAGCTTTAATGGTGGTTTCCCAAGTTCAATTCATGTTATGAAGGAAAAAGAAAGTCTCTCTAAAAGGAAGACATGAAGGAAGATGGCATCATTATTATCAAAAGCAAACCTTTTTATCCAGAATCACCTGATCCTCTTTTCAGTTCAAGAAATGAATTTAATTCATGTTTAACTGAAATTCAGTTCAAATTCTATATCTCTATTTTTCTGTCTGTACAAAGTTAATTTTACCCTCACTTATGCAATGTCTGTTGCCCTTACCAAAGTAACATTCCCTTCGTCAAATGCAAACAACCTTCCTGAGTCCATAAAGTTTTATTATGAGGGCATTTCTTTACAAAAAAGCTCTTGTGAAACTCTGGCACACTAGAACTCTTGTAAACTAACAAAAACTCGGAGCAAAGAGTCACTGTCAAGAAAAATGTACCTAGGAAACACAGGATATTAAGAGTCATTCTTTCTACGCTAAGAATTTGACCAGAAATTTCATCCCATTTCATTTTTAGGGACTAGTGTTGCCTGGATCTGGACATGATATTTTTCACATAAGTATATTAATAGTTCAGAACTAGACTGATTATAATTATAAAGAGGACTTTTCTTTACAAGAATTAACGTACTCTAGACAAACCCTGTTATGGCCAATTGGATTTAGCTTATCTGAACTTACATTTTAAACTCAATTGGCAATTAATCTTGGACATTTTTTTTTGACAAAGCTATTTAGAATCAGTCAAGATAAAAGACATACACACATTGCTGCAATTACTTCATATGCAATTTCCTTCATCCTGTAGGCTATTCCTATATTGAGTTTTCCAGAGGTGTTGAAACACATTTTAAATATAAACTATCTAAAGTATGGTGTTTTTAGTATAATTTATGCAAAAGTCTATACTTTTGTGACGGTGTTAAGTATGTAGCCATAATGATACAGGATGTCTATCACTTTCCAGCCGTCCTTGTTCACTTGTACCATTCACATTGAACTGTGTTTTCCTTCTAAATAAGTTTTGATGGACTTGTAGAAGAATCTGCAAGAACACTTTAAGAAAATCCGGATTTTATTTCAGTATTGAAAACAAGTGTATTAAACTAAAAAAGCAACAAATCCATGTGCATTTCTACTATATTTAATTTACATTTGAGGCCACATCACAGCCTGTTGTCTGACATGCCTTCCTAGCCATAAACACAACAATCCACTTCAGACAAATAGAGAAATCCAGAATTAAACTAGATTTAATTCTAATTGATGGAAGTGAAGGAGGGGGTTGGGGAGTTTAAATAAGTTTCACAAGATTAAACACACCACCTCCCAGGCTTTTCCTGTTATTATATTAGGGAAACAAAAACTTTTATTCAGTTCCTCCTTATTTTCAGCTAAACATTCTGATTTTTTTTCTTGCACTAATGGGTTTTACAGAACTCTAGAGACACTGGTCCAGAGAATATGTGGCTGCCCTCTCCGTGGAGGTGTTCAGGGCTGGGTTGGATGGGGCCTTGAGCAGCCCGGTCTATTATGAGGTGTCTCTGCCCATGGCAGGGATATTGATATTAGATGATATTTAAGGTCCCTTCTAACCCAAACCATTCGATGGCTCTACAATTCTATGATTCTATGAGTATAATATTTCTATATGGCTTTGCTGATGGAGTATATCTTCGGTTTTTAATTGACAACACCAAAGCTGGCAGCCTGGGCTCTGCATCTAGGACTCTCTGTTCCTTAAACAGTCACCCACTGAGCAGCACTCTTCTAAAGCCCTCTGTGACTTTGCCATCCATGGTGCTCCCAGCCAGTCATTCAACATGTGAGAGCCTAGACATGTACCTGCAATGGGCTCTTGGGGGATTTCTATTGGATTCCTTGGAGAGTCAGTGGGTGCTCACACCAGTGCTTGCTCTGTGGGTTTTGCCTATGCATCTAGCTGGATTTCAGCTGCTTATTCATGCCCTTACCTTGGATAAGTGGTACAGCTGAAGTTTTTCAGCATGAAGTTGAAGCGCCTCTGAGATGTACCAGTCTTTCCTAGCGCAAATAATTTTATCCTGTGTGTTTTCATAATGGAACTTTCCCAAGAATTTGTAATGCTCTTTTAGAGCATGTGGGAATGTGATAAAATATTCAGCAGATTCATCCTCTTCTTCGAATTTGCACGGAACTTGTATCTCAGAAATGGAACCTCAAGAAAGTCTAAAATATTTATGAAATTTACTGACTTGACATGATTTTGTTCTTTCATTCAGAACAATATTATTTCACTAGCTTGTAGCTGTGGTGCTTAAATCTGATCTCAACCTTCACCCAGCTATGGAAGTAAGTGTTTTAAGGAGTGAAATCTGGTAGGAAGGATTGGAAGGTGACTCAAGCATGTTCTGATGAATGCTGTCAAGCATACCATTTCAGTCCTGGAACAATCTCCAAGTAATCTTTTACTACTAAAAAAAACCCACCTTTTGACAAGACTGTTGAAAGCGCGCAGCCCCTTCCTCCTCACAAGAAATCAGAAGCCTCTGTTTGAGCATCCACTGGCTGTATCTTCATAAACTTGATTGCCATATATGGGCTATAGATTCATGGGAAACTTGATGGGACATTGCATATGTTGGGTGGGTAGATATTGTCTTAGCAAAGATGCTTCTACCTTCTTCTCTTACAGCGAAAGTACAGATTGGCTTATGATGCCAACCTAATCTATTGGATGAAACAATATACCAAGAACTAAGAGACATGGATTTCCTTCTTAGATCAGCCATTGATCTGTGGGGTAATGGAAAATCAGTTTTCTCTAATCTCTGTTTTCTTCCAGTTTTCTTTTCCCCCTCTTCTGTTCTATAACACTTCTGACCTAAAAGAGCCTTGAGGAGGATTTAGGCTGTGTCCTTTTGATACCTTTTTTTCGTCTACTAATTTTGTCCCTAGAAAAAAAAGAAGCACATCTAAAGCAGAAACAAGATTGGACCATATTGATTCTGTGAAATACTAAAGACAGATTTAATTGTAAACTTCTATTTTACAACATTAATAGCTATTTTAGCTGGGCTAACATTAATTTCAGAGCTGCAATTCATGCAAATACTTTTAAAAAACAAGGAAATAAATAGCAGAGAAACAACAAGAAAATTAGTCCTTACCGCCTTTGCAGTTTTCCCTAATCTGAAAATTTGTGATTGATTTCTAAAAATATTGACAGCTGCTTTTACTTTATATGTTGGGATTTTAAAAAGCATATTCAGGCAAAATGCCTTAGAAGATCAGAGTCCTATAGATAAACAATTATTCTCTGAGTTATTCTACCACATTAGCCATCCTATCCCATCCCATGGGAAAGAAAAGATTTGCTAGAAGAGCACGAGAAATGTGCTTTGGTTTCAAATAAGCTGCAGAAGAGAAAATTGTTTTCCTGAAATGTCTGGTTAATGGCCTACAAGAAATAACTATCAGTACCATCGTCTTCAGTAACAATTCTACTGAAAAAAAAGTCGAGGGCTTTTGCTGTGTTTTTCATTTCTTCCTAACTAGAGACATAGAACAAACTGCCTAGTCCTCTACAAATCGATGGTGGTACATGAATTATAAATGACAGATGCGTGCCGTAGTTTGCAAGGTCATAGCAAAGTTGTCAGGCAAAATGCAAGGAGGTAATAATTGCCACTTAGCTGTCCTGAGTCAGGGTGTACTTGCATCTCAGCCCTACTCTTGATCACATAAGAATATAAGAAGTAAAGAAGTAGTATTTTGAATGCAATTCTTAGTTGTTTCATCAGAATTGCCTACACAATTTCTCTGCTATGCTATTCCAGCAGACAAGGAAGAGAGTCCATGCAGGATAGGGACTACAGTACTTTCTTTTGAAATGCAAGTACCTGCTGATGGAGGAGGTGACAGAGGAAATTCAACTGCTTTATGAGTCTTAGTACTCATATGGTGTCTTAGGCGGGACAGATGGCCTTTCAAGTTGCCTTTTAGCTTGATTTCTTAGGGTTCTTTAAATTTCATGCACTACTTTTTAGATAACTGGCTCTGGTGAAACTTGAATGTAATTAGAACTGCAAAGCTGCAATACAAGTTACAAACTGGTCCCCTTAATCCAGTGACAATTTGTGACAGGCCATCTTGGGGCAAAGACATTTTAGGCGTAAACAGAAATTCCAGGTCATGAACATCTCTCTAAAAGATTTGCACACACCAGCATTTTTAATGCATCTCCCCGGACACATATTTCTTCTCCTGCTCTGTCAAGCTCAAAAAACAGACATGCTCTATTGTGGGACTTCAGTGGAAGCATTTACCCAGCTTCAAGGAACAAGCAATTGGTAACAAGTAGCCTTTAAACCCTAAAACCTGGATGCAGCTTCACAGCTGTATCTGTTAAATGTTAGGACCCATGTGTATCTTCATGAATACGCATGTAATTCCCTGTTGAAGGCTTTTTTTATTATTATTAAGTAAAATTCTTGGATGCACAATTATTATTTTTTCCCAATCTTTCATGTACTGTAAACTTAATATCATAGAATCATAGAATAATTTGGGTTGGAAGGGAACTTAAAGATCATCTAGTGCCAACCCCCTTACATGAGCAGGGACACCTCCCACTGCATCAGGCTGCCCAAGGCCCCATCCAACCTGCCTTGAACACCTCCAGCTGTTCCCTGGGCAACATGTTCCAGCACCTCACCACTCTCACCGTGAAGAAATTCCTCCTTATGTCTAATCTAAATCTGCGCCTCTCCAGTTTATAGCCATTGCCCCTAGTCCTGTCACTACAAACCTTTGTAAACAGTCCCTCCTCAGCTTTCATGTAGGCACTCTTCAAGTACCTGTATACCTGTATGACATTTATGACAAACACTACATCCCTTTAAATAAAATGTGGTGGAAAGAAAAAAAATGTGGTGGAAAGAAATTTTCTTTCTACAGCACAAATAGCTTAGGAGGCATGGGATTTTGAAAACAGCATCTTGAAGCATATTGATGTTGGTACAGTGAAATATTTGCCATCGTGGCAATGAAAGGAAACCCATTGGCTTTTTGAACAGAAGTGGTACGGGAAATTCACAGAGGAAATGGATACACAAAAAAATACCATTCACCCTCTTTTCTGTCAGTGTGAGGGTGACGGCAGCCTGAAAATACAAGAAAATAAAAACTGGCAACATATGCCAAATCCCGCAGCCTAGACTGCCAGAAGCACTGATGTCAACAGCTCTTCCTCCGAGGCCTCTGAGACTGTGGCAACTGACTTATTCTTCTGGAACAAGAACATGGTAATGAAGTTCCCCTCTGCCCCTTCTGAGTTGTTGAAATTGGAAGAAACAACTGGCTCTACAATTATTCACCCAAAGTCCATGGACAGGGCTCAATTGTCTACTGCAGTCTCTGCTTATTTTCCAAAAAAAAATTGTTTCCAACACATCACTGATTTCTTGTCAGATAATGGAGCAAGAGAAAGAGCAATGATAGCATTAAACCAGTCCTAAACAAACCTGGAAGAACTGCAAAGTGCAACTGTAATATCAGTAAATCAGCATGTGGAATTTCTCCAGCAGAACTCTCAGTACGAAGGAGCTTTATACTGTGTTATTTTTGGCTGGGAAATAGCTTCAGCCTCAGGAAAACAAACAGACAAACAAAATCCACACCCCAATACCAACAAGGCTGGGTGAATTTTAAATATTTAGGGGCTGAATAAACTAAGCATCCAAACAAGGGATTCTGCTTGATCCCAAACTATCTACAAATTAAAACTTAAATTGGAAGTTATTTCAGTGAAATAATAGTAATAAAAAATATTCTCTTATCTGTTGTCCTTCATTTGGCACTTCCTTTTCTTTTCTGTTCCCCAGGTCTCCAATAAATCCCTATTTTTGTTGCTTCTTTTCGTTGCTGCCAACTTATGTTCATTTATTTGTCATAGACCTTCCGCCCACCTGTTTGCACAGTAGTTGAGGTAATCTACATATTCTCCATTTGGTGTTCCTACTAGAGGATGCTGAGGATTATGGTCTTGTTAAAGACCATAAGCCGTAAAAAAATAAAGTCATAACTTCAATTCATGTTTTCCCAAGTTGTTTTGGGTTTTGGAATCACTGAAAATATGGGTATTACAGAATTATTGAGTAATAGTGATGGTACTTCTGAAATCCTACAGTGTAACAGCTGGGCAACTTCTCTGTCTCGTTCTTAGAACCATAGAATCATAGAATCATTTGATAGGAAAAGACCTTTGGGGTCATTGAGTCCAAACATACCTGTCCACTACCAAACCGTATCCACAAAGGATGTCATCTACCGCTCTTTTAAATACCTCCAGGGACGGTGATTCAACCACCTCCCTGGGCAGCCTCTGCCAGTGCCTGAGAACCCTTTTGGTGAAATTTTTTTCATGATGTCTAATTTGAACCTCCCCTAGTGCAACTTGATTCCATAAGATTTCAGATCAATGCTTTGAATTAAAGTCTGCTGCCTCAGTAAATTCAACTGATTCAAAGAGAACTTTCAATTGCTAAGCAGATTTTCAGTTCTATAATGAACTTTTGTGGATTTTCCAATATGACTGTCTTCTGGAATCATATATTTTCTGTCATAGGAGCACAGTAAATCTGCAGCAAGACATAAGATCTCCTGTGACCACTGAGAGATTCTGATGCAGGGTCTGGCACTGGGTTGAGACCAAGGGTTAGGGATGCTGGCTAAGCAGATCAAGGCCTTCATGGCAATAGGAGAACTGGACTCTGGTGTTGTTGGTACCTTCTCATATCCCTTTCTTCACGATGTATGCCAAAACTGATATTGCTCCATAAGCGTTAGCAACTGGAAACCGTAGTCCCCTACAAAGTTCCCAAACACATGACTTCAAATGTGCAGTTGTCACACCAGAAGGATGAGATGTCATCCACAGGGACCTGGACAAGCTGGAGAAGGGGGCCTGTGTGAATCTCATGACGTTCGAGAAGGCCACATGCAAGATCTTACACGTGGGTCAGGGCTGCCCACAGTTTCAATACAGGCTGGGGAATGATGTGATTGAGAGAAGCCCTGTGGAGAAGGACTAGGGGGTGCCAGTTGGTGAGAAGCTCTACATGACTCTGCAATGTGGCTCATGGCCCAGAAGGCCAACAGTATCCTGGGCTGCATCACAGGAAGAGTGGTCAGCAGATCAGTGGGGGTGATTCTCCCTCTACACTTCACTTTAGTGAGACGCCATTCAGAGTATTGTGTCCAGTTCTGGAATCCCCAACATAAGAAGGATATGGAATGGCTACAAGAAAGCTGGGGAGGGATTTTTCACAAGGGCATGTAGTGATAGGATGAGGGGGGAATGGCTATAAATTGGAAAATGGGAAGATATAGACTAGACATTAGGAAGAAATTCTTCACAATGAAGGTGGTGAGGGACTAGTTCATGTTGCTCAGGCAAGTTGTGGGTACCCACTCCCCGGATGCTTTGAAGGCCAGGCTGGACCAGGCCTTGAGCAGCCTGGTCTGGTGGGACATGTCCCTGCCAATGGCAGGGGGGTTGGAACTGGATGATCTTTAAGGTCTCTTTCAACCCAAAGCAGTCTATAATTCTATGATTCTGTAAAACGCAGCTATCCTAGAACAAATCATCCTGTGCAACAGCTCCCTGTTCCCTCTTTAAAGTCTACTTCTGACAGAAGTAAGCACATAATCAGTGTTTTATTTAACCCATTTTGTAGTCCCTATGGTGTGCTATCCCAGAGGCTAAACTTTCCTTTTCACATAATTATAGAAAGGAAGGGAAACAGTAATGCCTATAACTTCCCCTTTCCCCCACCAACAAACAGAAGAAAAGAGAATAAATATAGCAGTTAGAGTTAACACTAATTTCTTGGGGAAAAACCAAACCAAACCAATGAGACTTTTTCCTGTTTTTTTTCAATGGTAAAATATGATAGTGAAATTGTTTCAGTAGAAACTAGAGCAAAAGGGAAAAATCATTCTCATTCATTCTTCTCACAGTAAATCTGATTTTGTTATTGAGCAAAGTCAAACCTGAGATCTTCATCTACTCAGCCGCAAAGGACAGTGAAAAGTTATATGAGAATCTCGATCCTAGTTTTGATTCTAAGGAATGGCAGAATTGTTTTTGTTGAAACTTTCAGTCAAAGAAAAAGAAAAAAAAAAAGAAACAAAGAAGAAAATCAGCCACTAGCAAATAAGGCAGACAAGAAAATTAAACACAAATAATTTAAATTTCACAAGGACTGGACAATATTAGCTAAAGATGTTTCCAGTCGCCACAGAGAAGATGGAATAGTTTAGGTACACATGCACATACCTGTATTCAACTATATTTGTTCCCCAAGGCTCAGTCAGTCCAGTTCTTTTCGGTACCTTTATCAATGATCTGCATGAAGGGATTGAGTGTACCCTTAGTAAGTTCATGGATGACAGTAAGCTGGGAGGAAGTGTCAATCTGCTTGAAGGTTAAGGAGGTTCTACACAGGGATGTAGACAAGCAGGATCGATGGACTGCGGCCAGCGGGATGAGGTTCAACAAGGCCAAGTGCTGAGTCCTGCATTTGGGACAAAACGACCCTGTGCAGTGCTAAAGGCTTGAGGGAAAGTGGCTGGAAAGCTGCCTGGCAGAGAGGGACCTGGGAGTGTTGGTTGACAGTGGCTGAATGTGAGCCAGCAGTGTGCCCAGGTGGCCAAGAAGGCCAACAGCATCTTGGGCAATATCAGAAACAGCGTGGCCAGCAGGACCAGGTAAGTGATTGTGGATGTTGGTCTTTCTCCCAGGTGAAAGGTGATAAGACAAGAGGAAATGGCCTTAAGTTGCACTAAGGGAGGTTCAAAGTAGACATCAGGAAAACTTTCTTCACTGAAAGAATTTTTCAGGCACTGGAAGAAGCTGCCCAGGGGGATGGTTGAGTCACCATTCCTGGTGGTATTTAAAAGACAGGGAGATGAAGTGCTCAGGGATATGGTTTAGTTGTGGACAGGTATTATTGGACTCAATGATCTCAAGGGTGTTTTCCAACCAAGCAATTCTATGCTTCTAACATTCCTGAATGTATTATTGATTTATTTTTGTTAATACATTTAATGTAGGTTATACTTCAAAACTGCTCAGATGAAAAAAAAAACCAACCTTCTTTTAAATGACTTGAGAAAATCAGAGCTTTTAAATATAAGGGAAATATTTTTAATTATAAATTGTTTTAATTTCTATTAAAAAGTTTTCCTAAAGACTTGCTTTATAGCCAGTTACATTCACATTTAAAATAGCTAGAATTAGAGAAAGCGCTAACCATTTTTCTTACAGACTGAAAAGGAAGAGAAGATAGAAGGGAAGAGTCTCTTTGTAGATGTTGCTTTATAAAACCCTTGTTTTCTCCTCAAAAAGAGACTGTAGGGGGTTCAACTTGAAATAATGATTTCAAAGAAAATTTGAAACAGGTATAACTCTGTGAAACTTTATGAAACATGAGCATTAAGCACTAAAGAATGCATTGTGTTGTGATGACAAAGAGGGTGAAATTGAATGATATCAGACTATTAACAGGCTTTTGTGTTTGTGTCGCTCACATGAGAAGGACTGAGGAAGACAGGCTGTAACAGCCTTGAGACTCCCTTTTGTGCCTGAATTATCAGAAAAATTGGGATTAGATGTGCCATTCTCCTCACAGTAATGGGGTCACGCACCCAGTGTCCATCTCCAGAGAGCTTTTCTTCTCAGTGCAAGGAGGAGGTGAGCTATAGGACTAACTCCAGCACAATCAGCATTAAACCCACAAGGTCCCTCAGCAGCAGCTGAGGATTTGGTCTCGCTGTAGCTCCATCCACATACCAGAAAACTTAGGCTGCTAAGTGGCTCATCCATCTTCTATATAGTTCTAGTCAGAAAATAAAACATAAAATCATTTGAGAAGTCATTTCAACCACTCTTTTGATTACTTCATTATCCTCTACAATCACACTAAACAGATGTTTACTGGGCTGAGGGCTGAAGATATAGGAAAATTTCATCAAGACTGCTTCCATAGAAACCCCATCTGCTCTTCTACCTGTGTGTCATCTTGCTGCTGAGCCTTCTTCTCCAACACTTCCTTTGTGTCTGTATTGGTGAACTGAATAGGATCAGGGCCCAAGCTCTTCTCCAGAGAGTGAATTTGTCCATATTACATATGAGGAGCGATCCTGGACCTGTGTTATCCCCTAAACTGATTCTGGGCATTTGGCTGAGACACTACCATTTGTCACAGGCTACAACTATGTCAGGACTTGTGTTAACAGCTGAACAGTGTGGACTGATGTACATAAGTGCTGGGACCTGTTCCCCAAACCTGCTTTATTTGACAAAGACACCCCTAAAGAAAACACAGAAAAATAAAAAACTCCAGCTTTCTCAAGTCCAAGAAAGCATAAATAAAAATCCTCAGAATTCTACACACATCACATAAATAAAAATTACCCTGAAGCCCAGGTATTATATTATTACCCCAATGCTATAGAGATATCAGAGAAATGAAGCCCAGCAATGATATTCTGACACACTGCATGAGAATGCAGTAAACCGTTGACTTAGAAACATATGGTTTTTATGGTAATTTTATTGGCTTTTGAGTCTATAAAAAGGGGATGCAATAAAATATATCCACACATGTCTGTAAATATTCCAAATGCTTTAAAAGACAAGATGCTAATAGTGATCACTGCTAGATTTTTGACATAATTTCAGCATGAATCTCTTAAATAATTGCTTAAAGAGATATACTGATAAAAAAGAAATCCCAAATGCAAACAAAATTAATTGCTTTGAGGTTACACAGAGGCAAACAAAAGGGGACAGGAATAAAAGTGTTTGACTGGCCATATGTGATAACTGGCAGAAAATGAACAGGATAATTATTTTAGTACTGTTAAGAAACACAAAGAAATACTACAGATTTGCCTCATGAAACAAACCTAAGAATTCTGAATGGACATCAGCTCAGAGGAAGCACACAAGGATGAGAAAGGAAATCCTAAAATGAAAGATAGATCTGATGATCTGGTAGTCTGGGTTGTGATTTAGCAAATTAAATAGAAAAAGATAACTGTAACAAGATAAAGATCCTTCTACAGAATGAGATAACACTGAGAGAGAGTCAGCTCCTTTAAATGTTTTCACTGTTCTCAGCAGAGAAAAGATTTGGTGGGCAGGGAATCACCATAACACATCAAATTACTTGAAGCAACTATATTGGAAGTACTTCAGGAAAGAAAATGTAAATAAATAAAGTAGGTTTCCCAGTTTTACTTGAGCTACAAAGAACACTGGTAGCAATCCCATAGATCAAAATGATTTTCATGGCATTTTAGTGACAAAGGCAAAAATTATAACTGAACTGCAGCTTGGACAAAGACATAGAGTAAGAAGTGGTGAGGGCACGTTTCTGCCTTCTGAACCCTGAAAAAACAGCATATTCCTGAAAGATATTGCCAAGCCTGTCTGCTGGCTAAAATTACCTCATTCTCCAAAATGCTTCTAATAATGATTACCAACTCAGATAGAAAACAAGATTAGCCACATACACTGTCAAGTGCACAAAGAGCTTTTCTAGCTCTCCAAGGAAACGAAAACCTGATGAAGGCATTGAGCTGGTTGATTCCTTATTGGCACAGTGTAGTTTATGGTATAGAGGCTGCCACCACTGTGAAAATGTAAAGTGTCTTTTGTACTCCAGCAATAATGAAGGTTTATCAGAGACAGAAGAACACAAAGCAAATGTGATGCAGGGTCTCTTCTACATTTCTGAATGAAAGCTCATTATAATACAAAGAAATCAAATTTTAGAAACTCGCTACTGCCAGTGGCCATGTCTGATCCAATAAAGAAATATCCAGTGCCAGATATTTTAGAGAGTTATATTAATAAAGAAGGGATAATTTCACTATATTACAAATAAAATTTACCCTGTGGGACAGAAAAATACTTAAATGCTTAAATAAAGTCAATTTTATTTGATTCCCACCTGTGCTGTGTCTGGTTTTTACAACAGGTCATGGTAAGTACTTTGTTTAAATACTGTTTCGCTAGAGTTCATTGTAGATGTAAAATGTCTTTAGCTTGAGTTCTTGCAGCCTCTTCTAATTCTGTCTGTTTAAGCAACAATCTCAAGATCCTGAGAGGAACAGTTTCATAAAGGAAGCCCTGAGCTTCATCTAGTAAAATATATATTTATGGAAATAGAAGTAGGAGTACACTGAAGAATATTCAAGAAGGATTACAATAACATCAACCAGCATTCTGTAACATTTTCAATGCAGGTAAAGGAACAATAATATAACTGACGTTTTGCAAAAAGACCAAATCCATGTCGAAAACTTAAACTGCTTTTTGATTGTAATAAATTCAAACAGGCAGAAACCACACCCCATTTATGTGTTACTGCGTTAGCTTTAAAGTTAAATTCAACTCTCAGATATCTCAATTTGATTTTCTTAGGCCAAACTTCAATAACTTGGATCCATAACAGCATACAAGGTTATCAGTTTTTCTCTGTGTCTCTTCTACAGACCAGATTGTTATCCTTGTTTTCATGCTCTTACCAGTGCCAGTTCTCCAACACAAATTTTGCTCTGAAGACATTCACAATTGCTTTCATAAACCTTCACATGGCTGACCTAATAATTTACCGATCCTTTAGCCTTCTTCTTCCATTACATCTTTTACTTTTCCTACTTCCTGTGCTGCCTCTATTTTGCAACTGGTCAGTCATCTTCCTTAATTTTCTTGTCCATACTGCTAATGCACATGCCTCTGCCCTTTCCTCTCTCCACATTTCTCTATGTCCACAGCCCTGTCAGGTCATTTCATCTGGCATCCCACTTTTCATACTGTCATTATTCCTGTCTGAAACTTCCCAGTCTCTATCCTTTTCTCAAATTCTTGAACTCATCCACTCTCTGCTACACACTATACTGTCCCATACGACTTCTCAGTAGTTCGCATCCTTTAAAGTCCCTCCATCTGCCATCTCAGTCCTCTTTTAGTTCCTTCACAATCTACAACTAGATCTTCCTTCTTCTCGTTATAGTTACTTACTCACTTCCCTTCTCCCAACACCTCATGATCTCAATGACTCAACCTATTGTCATTTTCTAAACTGAGACACAGCCACAATGACTTCAGGCAACCTTACCTTTTAAAGAACAATACAAGAAATTACACGCATTCTCATCTTTGTTACTGTTATTAGACCTCCTAAAATGCTAAATGAGTATTCATTCAACCTTCTTCATCTGCAGAAAGATCCTATGAATGCTGCCTCAACCGCATTCCTCCAAGGACTTTCTGCCATGCTATTTCATCATTCCCTAGCTGCCCTCTAAACTACTTATCCTCTCAATCCCCAATTTAATTCTCTTCTCAATGTGTAATGTGTTAAATTCCAGCATAAGGAAGCAGAGCAATAAAATGCATCTGTTCCTCTTTTCTGACCTGTCTAAATATAACAGAAACACCGCAAGAAAACTTTCTTAGAGGACATCCCTTCTTATATTCGGTGGCTACTGTAAGATATGGAGTATCTTGGCAAAATACTGCCTGTAGTTGTTTCAATCTTAATGAATACATTGGGAACGGATAGAGATTCCAGTTAAATCCAAACGTATCTGATGCCATTAATCAAGAGAATAAACTGGAAGCCATCCACAGCTCTCACCCCAAAAATAAATCCAAACCCAAAAGCTCAGCAATTGCTTGCCCAGAACTCATTAGTAAAAAATTAAATGGAATAAAATTAAGGGAAGTGTTGACCTTAATATCACTGCTTCTGGCTCTTCTGACAAGCAGGTGCTGGTTTGTAATTTTTCCCATTCTACAGTACTTCTCATCTTTGTTTCTGGTTGATCCATAAGCAGTGACATCTGAAGGCCAGAGATCTAAAAGGCATGTGCAGATGCAAGCCAGCATTGTACTTTTAAGAAGACAAAGGCTGATGAATCTTGCTCAAATCATCCTCCTCATCTACCTTTAAAGTTCGACACGTCATTTACTTAGTGATTATCTACTCACGTGTACTGCAGATACACTATTAGATTTGTGTAGACTGCGATAACTCAGTCTCCTCCTTCTCAAAATGGATATGGAAAATAACTCAGAGTCACATGGGCATCCAGAGGATTTCAGTTTTTCTCCTCAGTCTAGAAGGATGTACATACAGAATTTCACATGGAAATCAACAGATAGTTTTCATGAAAAGATTGTGTTATAATTTTGTTCTCTTGATTTGTCAAATTTCCTTGACATTTTTTTTCCTCCTCTCTGTTTTCCACTTAGTGTGCATGCAGTGCTAAGCTGTAACTGTCTCTTGCAAATGAAAAAGGACATGCTGTCCCTTGACAGAGCAGATAGGTGCCTCAGGGTGCACAGCTTCCAGCTTCTCCCTCTGTCTCCAAATGCCAATGACTTCTGGGTCCTTTTGCTTCATAACAGCTCATTTTACTGCTTAGCAATCATCCCACTGTCTCAAATCACAATCCTAATCTCCAAACATCCTATCACTGCACTTTAATGACTTTTAACTGTTCAAGAGGCTCAGGAGGCATCTTCAGCAAGATACTTTTTTCTGGACTTGAGAGGGTGATATTTCCAGGCTCTGTCTTTTATGAGGTCTGGTACTGGGGGGTTTGCAAAAGAGAGAGGAGGGTGTCGCATAGCAACCTAGCACATAGTCTACAAGATCAGAGGGTTAAATTGTTAGGTTTAAAGGTTTTAATAGGTTAAATTGTTCCTTTCTTTTATATTGTAAAAGTTACGTTGTCCTTCTCTGTTTCTTTTCTCCCCACATTCCTTTGGCTGTTGAGAGGAAAGGCTATACCTTTGTCTATTTTCTGTTATCATAACAGGCAAAATCATCCAAGGCAAGGTGTTTCCTGGAGGCAGAGCTGAAACTTGACAAAAAGTTGATAATTCCTTCAATCATTGTGAAGCTCTTGGCCTTTTCCCAAGTCAAAAAAATCATTAGGTGAAGAAACAAAACCAGTGGCAGTTCAGTGATCCATAGTTTCCATAATACTAAATGAGCCATGAATTTTATGAGAAGAAATTATTTGTTCTGTTGTAATAAGAAAACTGTCCAAACCTTAGATGGAGGGAAGTACTGTTTAACTTCGATGAGGGAAAGCACTGGAGTGAAGGCTCTCATTGCCAAGAGACTGCAGAAAGAGATTGCAGTGAGAGGAGGCAGCACTTGTTTCAAGGCTGTTGCATACGTGATCTTCACATGATCACCGCATGCGGTTTTCATTATATGCTCTAATGAACTTCTAGCAACCTCAGTAGACTCCCAGTGCAATCCCATGAGCTACACCTTTGTTCAGCCTCAAAGATTTCTCCTCTGCAGGCTTTGGTGACCTTCCTCCCTGAGGTTAATAATCTGATAACTGTATAAAGTCACAGGTTCTCCACCATTTTGCAACTCAGTGTCGTTTGTGCATG
The DNA here is from genome assembly GCF_017976375.1 of Cuculus canorus. Classification (NCBI taxonomy): domain Eukaryota; kingdom Metazoa; phylum Chordata; class Aves; order Cuculiformes; family Cuculidae; genus Cuculus; species Cuculus canorus. Next base: position 4,178,953 of record NC_071401.1, read on the forward strand.
AGCAGATCATTGCATGATCATGTGGAGCAAGTCAGGAAAGCATGTCTTTTTTTTTTTTCTCTGTACAGACATAAATAGAAAGAAATTAAAGGGCAATAATACACCCATCCTGGTCTGTTTATAATTCACTTTTCTTTTAAATTCACAGATTTGATGGATAGTTAACACAAAAACTGTATGTGGGAGGCTGAAGACTTGGAAGTGCAGCATTTGAGGCAAAAAGAAGGTGAATGTCACGTTTGGGCTGCCCCTCTGAGAAAGCTGAGTGCCAATCCGGGCCTAATCAATTTGACAGGAAACCTAACTGTTGAAATGACTTTTTCTCCCTGACCTGCCTGTAGGAGTGTATGCAAGAAGAAATGCCTGTGTGGCTGTAATGGGAAAACATCCCAAAATGTTCCTGAGAATAGCACAGAGACACTTCTACAGTCTTTGTACTCCATATATATGTTTTGTGAGACACTGCCTAGCAACTTAGTGGTTACCCAGATAGATATCTTGTAAAAATCTTCAGGACAGGGAGTGTGTGTTCACTTTTTTAAGAGTTCTTTTCAGCATGGTATCAGAGGAAAGCTCTTAAATTGTCATCGTCTTCTTCTTCCTCCTTTTCTTCTTTTTCTTCTTCTTTGTCTTCATCTCCCTCCTCTTCTTCTTCTTCTCTCCCTCTTCTTCCTCTTCTCTTTCTGTTTTGTTTTTTTTTTTTGTTTGTTTTTTACCATTTTCTTCATTTATTCTAGGGGTCACAGAATACTATTCCCAAGGGTAATATTTTGAACAGGCCCCATGCTTTCACCATGAGTCCAGCACCCAGAAAATGCATGGAGAGTCTGTTTAAGAGTAAAACTTGATCTGACATCACTCATTAACCAGAATTTGTCATTGTGGAGGAAGATGCTTCTGATTTTTATCTCCTGAGGGGGGTTTCTGTGTTTATTTTACCCTTCTGTCTATGCTACTGAATTTGGATGAAGCAGAATACAATGAAACCAGTGTTATGTTGTTTATTACAGTGATGTTAGGCTTAAAACTAAGCCTTTTCTTATTTAGAGTTAGTCAAATAACTTATCTTCTCTTTGTGCAAAAAGAGGTGACAAAGAAAACTCTTTTTCATGATGTCAATATCTGTTCTGTGATAAAAAATGAAACAAAATTCTAAGATGTTAAAACTGCCAACAAAATTATATTTGTAGAGAAAATGGACTTAATTGAAATGTCCACACAACTGAAATATTTTGTTTAAGTTTCAATATTTTTCATTTGCAAAAACACTTCTTTTTGCAGAGGAAAAAACCCACTCCTTTCCAAAATCCTTATTATATGATTCATTGCAGGGTTTAGTCAATATCATTACCATGAAAACATGTTTTCATTTTGAGAATGTCATGTGGTTTTACTGAGAGAATAATCACTTTAAACAAAAAATGCCTGATCTTACTCATGGTAGTATAAGGGATGCATTATTCCCATCTTTATATTTTATCAGTCAGGATAACTCGCTCAGAGTGCTTTGATGTTAAACAAACGAGCTGTCCCTATTAGTTGGAACATACCTTTTGAAACCATCCCCATTGATGTGATGCTGGGGATGTGATATCCAGCTGCTACTGGGACTTGTTCTATTTTAAGCAAGTTTAGGGAAAAAAAATTGCTTTCCTGCTTTACTATATGTATTATGACCTGACTATATTTCTACTATAAGAATTTTAAATGATGCAGTAAAGATGAACATGACTCTGAATTACAGGATACAGCACAAAAGAAACTGGCAGAGAGTCATTGGAATATGTATAATTTTCTGTATAATTTCCTGCTTTTTTGTGCTTGAAAACTGCACTAGGCATAGTTTCCATATGCTGCTTTGTTCCATATGCAGGGCATGATGTATAATTCCCACTTCTATTTAGTGGTGTTCTGCTGATAAAGGATAATGAGATACTATAATATAGCAACATAATTTATGAATAGGCATCAAATAAAGGTTTGCAAAAGGAGTAAAACAAACAAGTGAGACAACAACAGCAGCAGCAACAAAAATACCCTCCTACAACTTTGCTCTCCATAGTCTGCCCTTGAAATTAAATCAAAATCAAGGAAAGCACTAATATCAGAACATTGTGAACCAGCTGTTTCTTACAGCTAACTAATTAGTCTGTATACCCAGCAAATCAAAAATATTTTTTACTGCTTTGCCAAAGTAATCCTACAGGAATTTGCATGTCAGTGCAATAAAATTTATCTGAATTAAGGGAAGTATTTACTGCTTGAAGCAGTAGCAGTGCAAGCACTAAAGAGTTCTGGAGGGTTGAGAGGGCCCAGCCCACACCTGAGCTGCACCATTTTCCCCTGTTATCACTCTACCAGCTCTCTACTGGACCTTTGGATTGGTGGGAGCAAATCTCCAAACCCCAAAACACCTCCCTGTTCTGAACTTTTTCTGCTTTCTTGGCTGAAACTGAGGCTGGAAAACAGAAAGAGGGAAGAGCATGCATGCTAGCTGGAAGTTATAACATGGAAGTATCTTTTGGTGACCCTGGCAACACACTTAATATTTTCAATATCACAGTCAAATCTTTATTATCTGACACAGGGCTCAAGTTAATCCCTGCCTGAAAATGTAAAAGTGACAGGAAAGGATTTGATGTCGCATCTTTATCTGTTACAATGACAGTACCCATGGCTAGCTATACTTTATATAATGTATAACCTTGTTCCGTTCTTACATTTTCTTCTGAAAATGAGCTGAAGCTCTCTCCTAGCCTTTGGACCCGTATTTTCCTTTTGAGTAAAATGGAGGTGAGGGAGAGAAGTGGAATGGTGCTTCCTTGGGTGTCAATCCCATGTGGATGTTGGATCTCACTATGATGCTCTCCCAGTCTTGGAGAGTGGGAAACAAACCAAGTCATAGAATCATAGAATAGTTTGTGTTGGAAAGGACCTTAAAGGTCATCTAGTTCCAACCCCCCTGCCATGGGCAGGGACGTGTCCCACTAGTAGTGAAAAACAAAAAAAGAAATCATTCTTTGAATCTTATTTTTGGCCCTATTGGGAATTCTCAAACTCCAGAGGAATCTTCTTCTCAACTGGAAGTTATAGATGGTAATCTGGCAAATATTTGTTGTGAATTTGAACATTACTTTTACAGAATGAAACAGCTGCAACATGATGAAATGAGCATTGTGCCTTTAAGCCTTGAACAACGGTCAAAAGTAAAAAAAAAACCCCAACAAACAAAAATCCAGAGGTAAAACAGCATTAAAAGAGTGTGATAGGACAAATACTTATGTAATAAGTGACATAATGTGTAGTCAAGGCAGCATGGCCTTCATCTGCACAAATTTCAGCCAGACTTTAATGCAGTAGAGAACATTTGAAGACTCGCTATGATAATATATAGATGAATACTTTGTACCAAATGTAAAGGTGTCAGGTTCCTAAAGAACAGAATTTTAGACGTTGTACAAAAATGTGCATCATACTTTCAGAACCAACATTGATGCACGTGTCTCTATCCAGGTACGGTTAACTCCATTAAACACTTCAAAGAACATCCTACAGTTGCAATTTAATGTGAATTTTTAATCAAAATGCCATTGCAAAGGAAAATAGTATTTTGTTAAAATTCTTCTAATTATGTTAAAACATTAGCTTGAAATGTCTTGAAGCAGTGAATGTTCACCGAATCTAAGTGGGAATCCTGGAAATACTTAATAGGTTTAGTCAGACTTGCCAGCTGTAAAATGCAGTCCTCATCCATAGGTGAGTCGATCTAATTGACAGACTTGTTAGCTGAGGACCTCAGAAAAGCAAGTTTCTTTAGATCTGCATGTTAGCTCAACAATGACTACTTAAGACCTCCTTAGAGTAAATCTGCAAAATCTATATTCCAGATCCATAATATTCTGTATTATACCTATATTTTCTGTTTCTTCTCTTTCATAAATTGTAATGGATTATCAGCTAGTGGATAGAAAAGAAGATTTGAACACAATTTACATTGGGAAATCAAGAGTTCATATTATTGAGTGTCAGAGCTAGTGCTCATAAAGCTTTGTTTGCCTGATGACACAGTTGTGTCTCTGCAGCAGTGGTGGTAGGATTCTTCGGGACATAGCTATGAAATGCAGCTTAGATTTCATGGGTGGGATGGGTCCTTTAGCTTCCAATCTCATAAACTGAGGACTTTAAAAATAAGATTGAAATCTTGAATTAGGCTTAGGAGTGCCATATTCAGGAGAAAATTAAGTGAAGCAACATTAATAAGCCTGAGCAGTGTGCACATAGAATAGTTTTTCCCTGTTTAGCATAATCATTGAATTATAGAAGTGCAGTGAGACAAGAGATCTCATAAGATCTTTCACTCCAAGAGTCCATTCCTTTCACTCAGGGTGCACAACACTCCAAGTGAGCAAATTCTGGACAGTATGAACCAGGGCCTATGGCAAGATCCAAAAGTCAGGGAGAGAAAAATGTGCGAAAGGTAATGTTTTCCACTTCCCAGCTCCTATCTCAACTTCCAAGTTAGAGTAAGGCCTGAAACTAGTGCTTTCTACAAAACCAAAATGTCTTCAAAAAAGTGGCCAACATCTTTTCACCTCTGTGTGATATGTTCTCCTCTCTTCCTGTGAATTTCTGTCAGCCCAGTTAGCCTATAATTTGGGAAATAAAAATATAGGCTTGCAAAGACCCCTGGAAAGCCTCTCCACTTCTAAGTCCATCCCTTGACTGGACTTCAAATAGGCCATCTGGAAATACTTTCCTCTTAACTTTTCTTCAAAATGACCTATTTAAGAGGTTCCATTTTATCTTGGCACCATCTATTGTAGTTTGTCATAGTTCCTGTAGTGAGAACATTTTCCCTAATATTTAACCCAGATCTCCTTTGTCACAGGTTAGGCTTTTTTTCTAGTTGTGCTGTCCCTCATAGAAACATTGAACAAGTGATCACTGTCTTGTTCTTATAGCCTGTGTATAAATTGGAAGAATTCTTTAATGTCCCTTATGTGTTCTCTAAGATAAGCAAACTCAACATTTTCAGTCTTTTCCCACTGGTCATGCTTTCTTAGGCTGTTGTCATTCTTCCTTATTTCTGCTAAACTCACTGCTGTTCATCTACACGCCTCACAAAGTGTGATTTCCACAAAAAAAATGGCCAACAGGGAATTCCCATAGTACAGAAGAATCTTGTTTTGGTGTAATTTTGAAATGTTGGTTTGTTGAGTAGCAGAGAAAGAATAATTGTTAATATGACAGAGATTTGTAATTTTTCTCCCATGTAAAATACTAAAAAGTGAGATGGGGAAATTTTGAGAAAAATCAATGTTTTCTTTCTTTACAAGACTAGAAGCATTTAAATTTTTGGAATGAATTTACAAGAATCTCAGCTATGAAGCTTGTCCTTGTTAAATCAAATTCAATGTCACAAATGTTTACATAAGCAAGGATAATTAGTACCTCTGTAATCACTTTTACTGGCAATCTATGAAAGAGCTGAATGCTTCAACTTTAGTGCTTTAATCTAGAGTAAAGAGTAAGTCAATGTTATGTAATCAAAACTATAAATATTGAACACAAAATTACCAATTAAGGTCAGGTTCTAATAGGTCGCTAGGAAGAATAATAATAAAAAAATTACAGCATTCTAATTTTAAGCAAAGTTATTAACTAACAGTCGTGTTTGCAGAATCTTTGCTAAAACATCACTTCATTTTTTTTAGTATGTGTTTGCATGGTAAGTATTAAACAAATATTGACTAACTCTGAGTGGAATAGTTGTAAAATTTCTATAGCAGCAAATATAGTCCATGAGACTACCATGCAGAGCTTGAAAATAAAACGCATGCACAGTCAAAGGAACAATTTCTCCTGTTGGCAACCATTACTTTCTTTCAGAAGTCATGCACTTCATCTACTAGAAAATTCTGTTTCATAATTCCTTCTTAAATATTGGTAGGAAAACTGCTCTTGAAGGTACCTTAGCTGTCATTTCCTTCATAGTCATTTTTTATGAGGAACAGTTTCCAATTTGATTTCCAGGATCAACCAGAATTTGACTGTCTTTCATATGACCCACAGTCTGTTGTGCCTTAATTATGGTATTTTAAAGGCTGCTTTAGGGTTTTCCCATGTTCAAGAGACCAGTAAAGCTGCTGATGTCTTTCTTTCCGAAGAAGTTAGATATATAAATTATTTTGAGTGTGGATGGGCTTTTAAATATATTTAAGTAAAACCATTGATACTGGAACAATCAACTTTCTTGTAATATCTGATTGATAAATTAAAATTAATAATATCTTAATTAGCTCTATGTCTTTAGATAGTCGATGTTCTCTGATTTTATTCAATGATTTTATTAAGGCTCCTAACCCCTGCTACTTTGCTTCTAAAGGTTTCCTGTGATGAAATGTTCGAACCTCGGTACTTTTTTTGCTGTTATAGATATGTATTTAGGAAAATGACCTAGTTCTTGCTGGTTTATATTGTACTTCTATTTGTGAACCCCCTCCACTTAAAAATTACAAACAAACAGCTCTCTCAAACAAACAATATGGGCCAAGTTGTTCCTTTAGGGGATTATTTTAGACAGCTGCGCGGCAAATAAGTAGTGTGAGGCTTATTTACACACGGTCATTGAAGCATTCATTTCACTGATTTATAGGACAGCAAAAGGTCTTTGAGACAGACCCAGCAATTTTGAGCTGAAGTTGAAAGAGAGGATTTTCTACTCCTACCCCCAAAAGGTATTAAAAAATCAATTGAAGGATTTGCTGGTGGAACAGACAGTGCAGTGCTGCATCCTCGATAATATTGATCTCGGATGCTGAATCTCTGTTTTTCATATCTAAATCACAATATATATTTTCAAAAGTCTAAATAATATACATTGTTGCTTCTGTAAGACGTGAAAATAAAGCACATAGATTTTTTTAACTCAGACGTGAAGGTAATAATACGACAAATGCCACCATAGCATTTTGAATATTAAATGGGCTAAATGTTAATGTGCTGATTTCAGAAGACCAATGTAGGGCATGTATTTCATAACCATTGAACACATTCTGATCCCATTGACTTGTTTTAGCGATATTCAGCATTTCTTAATTTCATCTACCCTAACACAAATAATGACAGCTCTGCACATGGGCTAGTTATGCATGGTCTTACATGTAGATATCTCCAGGAAACATTAAGTCTTATTTAAGATGAAACCTTCAGACCCTGGAGATGCCTATTAGTCTTTACTGACTGTAGGGGAAGGGAGTAACTGTCTTAGACTTAGAAATGTGTTATAGCATTTGTTAGCACTAGACATCCCTCCAAGGTATATCAATATATGTAATTAAAAATGAAGTTATTTAAAATTAGTGTCCTTTTTTGAAATGTGGACAGCTTTACTGAAAAGGGCAGGAGAAATTAAAGAATCTTTTGATTTCCAATTTGCACCACCACCAGCGATAAATCAAACAGCAATCTAATGAGTTATCAAATTTAATAATATCTTCATGGAATTTATTTTGTTTAATGTCCACACAGGTTTAAAATGCAGCTGTAACAATAGCTGAATAGCAAGACAATGGTGATATTAGCTTTACTAGTATCAGAGACATTGTTGGAATATCATGACTTCCAAGCTTAAAAAAATATTATTTTTTAATTGGAAAAGTTCAGAAAGAAATCAAATAACCCTCACTTATTTGAATTCTGGAAAATGTCCTTACATTGACACACTCATAAATATTGATCTATTTAGCCTATATAAAGAGAAGGTTAAGACGTAGAGCATTCTCACAATTTATGATCTCTTCTACCCAGTCATGCTGATCAACAGATCAAGGGCACAAGCTTGCCAAGAACACACAGCTTCGAAGGGTAGAGAAGAGGCTGCAAATGACATCTGCTTACAGCTGTAGGGGTAGATCTGACTTTGGATGTGGGCTGCAAGTACTGGATCTTTGCTACATCTTGTATGTAAGTATTAGGTCAGTTGTCTGTAAGAGTACCCGTTTCTCACAATTAAATCTAATGTCTCCTTCTCTCTCCTTCTGTTTCCCCCTCTCTCTCTCTCCACACATCCCACCCCATCTCCAGTAGGACCTTGTACTGCAGATACATAAAGTTATGCAAAATGAATCTTTACCATGGAGATTTGAAAATAAGTGCTCTGAATTAGAGGCATCTTCTAGAATTTGAAATAAGTAATGCGAATATTTATGAAAAGGGGTTTTTTGCCTTTATTGGTTGTGAAAAAATAAAAATTACAGATTAAAAATAATTTCTATCATTCTTGAAGAATGTGCATAAAATTTCATCTTTCAAGTTCATACAGTGATGAGAATGTTTCACAGAGAGATGACAAAATTTTCTTAATAGCATTGCTCCCCTGTTCATCAAATGTCACTGCTTGCAAGCTGGCTGGAAGTCACGGGCAGTTTGTGTTTGTATATTAGCGATGTTATTATCAAAGTAACTAAATGGAAGAATATAGAAATATCACTAAGAATGACTTTGGAATGCCTTTTGAAGGAATAATCTCTCAATTTCAAAATCATTCACTTCAAAAGCACTACCGGAATCAGGTACCATTATGTTAAATGGTACATTTTCACCTGATTTATTAGTGAAGGGCAGAAAAAAAGTGTTTAAACTCTATTCTACGGGTTAAAAACATATACTTATCGCAGTCTACCTGTTTCTTAGAAGGAGAAAAAACAAGGCTATTATATTTTATGAGCACAGATGCCTTCAATTTCCTTTATATTTCATACATTCCAACTTTCCATGTCACCTTTTAAAAACTATCAAATAGAAAATATTTTAGGAAATTTAAACTACTTAGGTAAGATGTAATAAAGCAGTATGGTGTTTGTGAACAGGCTTACTTTTAGGACTGTCCTATCTCTCACATCAAAACCGTTCAAATGCATAAATTAATTTTATGGATCCAATCAACTGCCATAGTTTTGAAGTTTTTCAATTGAGATTGCAACTCGAAACACCAGAAAGTCTCAGAATTCAGTTCAAACAATTGAAATATTCTATACAATTAAAACCCATTTTCCACACCTTATCAGTAGAGTGATTGCATAATTTAGCTATGCTTCCCCCGCTCTAAGGAAAAGCCTGCATTTTCCTTTGAAAAAAAATTGTATTGCACTTCTACATCCTTAAATTACATTTAGTCAATAAGTGAATATTATGCGTTTTCTATCCTCCTAATTGTCCTATTCTGATTTCACTTTTTATCCTCTTCTCTGCTAAATCAAATATCAATGGGTAGCCAAACCTACTGTAGAATGCAGCAGAAGACATGGAAATGAGAGTTATGATATTTTCTGGGTCTCCGTTCACTCATGTGCCAGTCTTGATATGGACAGTGGCCTATGGTCAGCTATTGCAGCTATTTCTTCAAAGAAAGCTAGTTCAGTGATTGCTCACAGAGAGTCTGAAGAATGAGTTCCAAAGTCCAAAGCACAGAACAAACCCTACCCTTCCTCTTTCCTTCCTCTCACTCTTTCTACCTCAAAGCCTCATTTAAGCTTAAACCTTGTGTAGTTGCCAGATATTATTCCCATGAAATACATTAAAAAACTTGTTAGTAAATATGAAATTTTTAAAAAGCCTGAAGGGACGTTAAATAGATAAATACAAACAGCTCTGAGTCAGCTACAGTTTGGAAGAAACATGTATATGCTGGCAAAGTGCTAAGCACAAGTTAAGCCACCATCTAATACTTCATCTTGATGTCATTGGAGCCAGCTAGTGATGTCTATAATTAATATATATTGTTTTGTCTCCATCAAGCATATCATGCCATTATTCAAATGCATTTGTTGGAAGAAATGCTGAATTTCTTCACATTTTTTTATACCAGAAAAATATTAAGGGATGGGATGTAATCCAAAGGGGCCTAGATGAGCTACGTAAGTGGGCCTGTGTGAATTCATGAGGTTCAACAAGGCTAAGTGCAAGGTCCTACTCCTGGGTCAGAGCAATCCCCGATTTCAATTCAGAATGGGGGATGATGTGGTTGAGAGCAGCCCTGCAGAGAAGGACTTGGGGGTGCTGGTTGACGAGAAACTCAACATGAGCCGGCAATGTGCGCTCACAGCCCAGAAGGCCAACCGTGTCCTGGGCTGCATCAAAAGAAGCACGGCCAGCCGGTTGAGGGAGGGGATTCTGCCCCTCTAATCCTCCCTTGTGAGACCTCATCTGGAGTATTGTGTCCAGTAGTGGAATCCTCAATGTAAGGAGGATATGGACCTGTTGGAACAGGTCCAGAGGAGGGCTACAAAGATGATCAGGGGGCTGGAGCACCTCCAATATGGGGACAAGCTGAGAAAGTTGGGGTTGTTCAGCCTGGAGAAGAGAAGGCCCTGAGGACACCTTATAGCAACCTTCCAGTATCTGAAGGGGTAGGTGCCCCTGCCCATCGCAGGAGCATTGGAACTAGATTATTTTTAAGGTCCTTTCCAACACAAACTATTCTATGATTTTATGATTCTGTGATTGCTGTGAACCTTCTTTTCACTTCAGCCATATTCCCTAGTGGATTCTAGCCAAGACTTTCTCTTGTGGATCCATAAAGAGTCTCCTGCATTTTTTTTTGTTAGTCTGTGCACAAAAGATGGGTCAAGACACACAGTAGAAGTAAAGTCAGGAATAAAATTTAAAATATCCACCAAATGTGGGAGCAGACAATGGCATATTGGGTGAAACCGCAGCCTTATGTCAGGCAATGCACTAGTCCTGCTATACTAGAGAATGAATGAATCTAGAAGCAAAAATCACCATTTTTCACTCCTTCTTTGTGAAGAATCTGTGTTGCCAACCTAAAAAATTAAAGAACACCAGAATTAGAGTCTATTAGGAGAGGATGGGAAGTATAACGAAAAAGACCATATCCATACTTCCTCTTCTTTTTACGTTCCATCCCACCCACTACCAGAGAAATAGTAAGTGTTGCTTGATCAGATACTTCAAGGTCCATAGAGGCAGGTGTTCCTCTTTGTGGGGTCTTGGGCAGCCTGATCTAGTGGGATGTCCCTGCCCACATCAGGGGGGTTGGAAGTAGATGAACTTCAAGGTCCTTTCCAACGCAAAGTATTCTGTGATTCTACGATTAGTTTTTGAAGTTAGACATTTACTGGCAAGCCCGTATTGTTTCAAAGACTGCTACAGAGATCTATGGATAACTTATGCTTATTTTCTACAACTGTTACAGAGAGGAGGAAGCTTAGAAAGAGAAGAGAGATAATGTTGTGCCAATATTTAAATGGAATAATGACCCTTAGACATTGCTCTGATATTGATTCTGGGCAAAATAATGGAACAAGTGATATGAGACACAAGTACTAAAGAATTAAGGAGGGTAATTAATGCCAGTCAACCATTTGTACAAAATAGATGTTATTAAACTAACATAATACCCTTTTAATGAGATTACAAGTTTGACTGACAAAGGTAGCTGTGCTGATAGAATACAAATACTTATATATAAACCTGTGCAAGGAATTTGTCTGGCATTACATGTTGATTGATAAAATAAAATACTATAAAATTAACACAATTCACATTAAATACTTGAAATAAACTGATAACTTTTCTTTACTTTTAACTGTAAAGAGGGAATCATCTTGAGGCCATAGGTTTCCAATAGGACACACAGGGAAACTTGGTCCAAGCAATGATTATTTCAACTCAACATTAAAGAGGAAAACAGAGGGTAACTATAGATCAAATTTGCTGATTAACAAATTTAGAGGAGAGGTTAAAAAAAACAAAGGAGGGTAATCATTGCAGAAACATCAGGATTTTTTTTTTTTTTTGCCTGGACATAAATTAATGTAGTTAAACATGCAGCTACCATTCGCTGTTCTGAAAAGTATTTTGACCTCCAAATGACTTTCAAAGGGATTTACCCAAAATAGTAAATGACCAGTTAACAGTAAGCCTCTGATCTGATTCATTAGCATTTCTATGTTCTTGGCCCACTAAACAGCAAAATATGAAGAAAAGCAGACATTTCACTTTAGCACTATGATTATGATAATGAGTCCAGTCTTGGTTTATTGTAATCAGGACAAGTGGTAGAAAGCCCGAATGAACACTTCAGCAGGCAGTTTCATAGCTCAAAATTTATTATCCAAAGCTACGTAAATAAAAAAAAAGACAACAGCAACTGACATTCAAGTGAGTGGAAGCTTCATAAATTTTCAGTAGATTGTATTTTTTGATAGTCAGACTTCATTCTGGGATTTTTCATCTCATGGAATGTTTTGTTTCTATATAATTGTATATAATATAAGGTGTTGGCCCTGGTATTCAGTGACAGGACACATGGGAATAGTTTAAAGCTGCATCAGGGGAAGTTGACTTGATATTATGAAATATTTCTCTACAGAGAGAGTGGTCAAACACTGGAATAGGTTTTTTATAGGGGTGTTTGATGCCCCAAGCCTGTCGATATTTGAGAGACATTTGCTCCATGCCCTTAATAATATGCTTCAACTTTTTGGTCAGCCATAAAGGGGCCAGGTCAACAGACTAGATGATCCTTGTAGATCACTTCCAACTGTAACTGTTCCGTTCTATTCTACTCTGATTCAACCTGTCCCTAATTCTCTACAGGAAAAAATCTTTTTCTGTCATCTTATTACTTAATTATATTGATTATATAAGAGATTACACTGTGCATAAGCAAACAACATACACCCCTTTGCTAATGTATTATGTCCATTAAAAATAAACTTTTCTTGATTTATAATCAGAAAACTAAGTAAGAAAATATTGTTATATAAGCATAAACAAAAATATAAATGCTATAAAAAATTAAACATTTAAAGCAAAAATAATTGTAAACACCATCTATTATGGTATTTAAATTATTTTTATGCTACTAAAACTTATAAAAGGTGAAAGGTACAAGAAATCTGGGGAGGGACTTTTTTCAAGGGCCTGTAGTGACAGGACAAGAGGGAAAGGCTATAAATTGGAGAGGGGTAGATTTAGATTAGACATTGGGAAGAAATTCTTCACAAGGGTGGTGAGGCACTGGCACAGGTTGCCCAGGGAAGCTGTGGCTGCCCCATCCCTGGAGGTATTGAAAGCCAGGTTGGATGGGGCCTTGGGCAGCCTGGGCTGTTGGGAGGTGTCCCTGCCTATGGCAGGGGATTTGGAACTGGGTGATCTTTAAGGTGCCTTCCAACCCAAACCATTCTATGAAATATCTTTTTTGCCTGCATGTCTTAAGCTTTTTATGACATTTTAGAATCGTAAAGTAAATCAGACTGCAAGGGACCCCAGGAGGTCTCTTGTCCCACTTCCTGCCCACAACGGGCTTATTTATTGGGTGAGACCAGGTTCATAATTTTGAGGCTTGAAAACCCTCAAGCACTGAGACTGCACAACTTCTCTGGCCAACCTGTGCCACTATCTGACTGTCCTTATGGGAAAAGGCTTCTCCTTAAATACAACCTCAACTTTTGGTATTTGAATTTACGCTGTTTGCCCCTTGTCCTGGTGTTGCATACTGGTGTGAAGAGCCTGACTCCTTCTCAGTAAACTTGCTTGAATCTCTAATTCAAAGTCCTGAGTGTTTATATTGTAACAAAACATTTTCATATTTTGCACATGATAAACAACCACTTTGTTTAAATACTAGAGCTAGAACCCTTCCATTAGCAACCATTCTAGCATCATTGCCACTGATTTTCATTGAGGGTTTTGGTGACACCTACCCGTAATACCTGCAAATAATCAGGTCAAGCTAATATAAACCAGCCTCGTAGCTAAACACTGACAGAGCTATCTGCATAGTTTAACAAAGGAAAAGTTAAGGCATGACCTGGTAACAAGGAGGACAAAATATGGACGTCTTTTTCAATCTAGCAGAGCACAACAAAAGCCCAAGGCTGAATGCTGAAGCCATGCCGAATCATGCCAGATATAAGGTGTACGTTTCTAATGCTGGGGATAAATAGTGCTTCAAATAACCTGCCTGAGGTCATAGCATATTCTTCTGGAAATATTAAACAGGACTGCATGTTTTTTCCTCTAAAAGATATGCTCTACTTCAAACAGGAATTAAATCAGGAGCATCCTGTGGCTTGTGTTATGCAGGGGGTCAGACTGGATGATCACAATGGTCCCTTCTGGCCTTAACATCTATGAATCTAAATGGAACATAGCACCAGGAGAACTCAAATCCACTCACAGATTTAATAAAAGCCAAGAGCACATGACTGACCCAAAGGCAATTTTGAGAGTTGCTAGCATGACCAACTGCTGATAATGTAGGGCTCTGCCAAGTGGTCAGACACTCGTACTGAGAGAACACATTTCACAATCTGACATCTGGGATTCCAGGTAGTTGCATGCATCACATACAGCAATGCTAACAACTAGGGAAGATGAGGAAAGCTTTAAGCTAGTAGGAAGCGATTCTTTTAAAGAAACAAACTGAAGAAAATTCAGTTTTCTTAACTTTCTTTCCTCACAAATTAAATAACAGGATTCAATAACTGAGTATTAGAGTATTCTTTTTTTACTTATAAATAAGTATTTGGTAGTTATGAACACTGCATATTAAATTTATTCAGGTTCTAACATTGGTATTTATTTTGCATTCTTAGCTGAAAACCTTTTTATTAACCTGTAGTAAAGACAGAGAAACTCTAAAGGAAATAAAAATAGATACAGATTACATAGTTGTTGAGCCTGGAATTTTCATTTTCATATCTCTGTACACAATGAACCGATTTTATTCTTTCATAGTCACCTTTGTTGACCACCTCAGCTCTATTAATTTCTTTCATGTGGGAATCACTTTACTGATTTCAATATATTTATCTCTCACTTAAAATGAGATATTTCACACAAAAAGATGATGAGACTATTCTCACCTAAATTTAAATGTACACAGCAATAATGTTTTGGTTTTGGTTTAGTCATCCTGAGCTCCCTCAGCAATCAGTAGAGAGGAACTGGCACTTTTGAAGTGTGATTTGTCTGATCTACTTTAGATGTATATTTGAGGATGAGATTAATTTCTCAAGTTAGCTATCTTCAGTTTGGAAAAGAGAATAACAGTGAGAAAGGTTGTGAAATAAAAGGCTAAAAAAATCATGAATTGCCTGCAAAATGTGGAAAGATATCAGCTATTGTGCTTTACGAAGAAAAAGACCTTAAACAAAGATGACTGTTGCTTCATGAAACTAACCATACTGAAAATGAACAAAATGGAGTCCTTGAGAGTCATGAGGAAAAGTGACATATATATTCTCACTCTTCCCTGAGGTAGATGAACGCTTGGTCAGCCTACGTATGGTTGCTGTTATGCTCATACATTGACTCTAATGATGGCTTTTAATAGTGGTTTAAGATGAAAGTTAACATCTACAATGCAGAAAACTTCATTTGATCAGATTAAATCCACAGATTGTCTTTGGCAACAGTCAGCTCAAGTCTGAAATAGGTTGTATGTGGGAGAAAGAGGGAAACCAGCAATAAGGTGCTAGATTTAACATTTTTGCAGCAAAGAAAGTTATCACCGCTGCTTTCCATGATCCCCATAGTCCATTTTCAAAATGTTTCCTTGATTCCCTGATGGACCACAGAGAGAAATCTGAACAATCATAGAATAGTTTGGGTTGGAAGGGTCCTTAAAGATCATCTAATTCCAAGCTCCCCTGATGTGGGGAGGGACATGTCCCACTAGGTCAGGCTGCCCAAGGCCCATCTATACTGGCCTTCAACACCTCCAGGGATGGGGTAGCCATAACTTCCTGAGACAACCTGTTCCAGCACCTTACCACTCTCATCGTGAAGAAATTCCACCTTATGTCCAGTTTAAATCTGCTCCTCTCCAGTTTATAGCCATTGCCCCCAGTCCTATCACTACAAGGCTTTGTGAAAATGTTAGCATTTGAACAATGTCAAACCTCCAAACAATGTTAGCAGCCAGGAGTTCTACTCAGTTTGCTTTCCTCTTTCTTTGTTCTCCCCTCTACAAAACTGGTGTCTGACATTTAATGAACCTCAATATATTCTGTAGGATCCAGGATATTGTATCCTACATATATACTTCGGTGATACTACCGTATCAGTGAGATAACAGGTATTTTATATCTATAATTCATGCATTTTCTGAAAATCTGAATTATAGTTCTCTTAAATCAAAAATATAATAAAGCCAGAATGTGTAACAGTATGACTCAGACAACTGTCTTCCTGTACATTGATCACTTTGAATTTTTCACATCATAGATTTGATACATTTAACCACAGAGAAGCTTAAAGCATGTGACAAAAACAACCCTCCAGACTTCCCATATGCTTTCAAACAGAATGTGGATTAAAGGAGGGGAAAAATGGAAAAAGGCTTTATAGCACATTCTGAAGGACAGGCAACTTTACCTACTGTAACAAGTCTTAGTGTATTTCAAAAGTGCGCAGCATCACAGAACAAAGAAATAAATAAATCTTCAGCTAACAGGAAAGCAGAGAGATTTTTGAAATATCAATTTAATGTATGCAGAGAAAATTCTCCCCCAACACTGTATACTGAAAGGGATAAAGATTCACAGGCGCTGTTTGTATAAAATGTCTGCATTGCTCAGTTTTATGAAATACATTAGATAGTCTTTGGAAAATCTATTCCTGTAGAATACAAGGAAAGATATTCTACTTCAACAAATAGAACAACAATGTGGCTAGAGACAGTGGAAAATGCCCTTTCATGTTTTGTAGTGGTAACCAATGCAGTCTATAGGTTTTCTGTCTCTTACTATTGTTAATGTAGTTTGAATATTAGATCATACAGAAGCTATCTTATAGATTTATGAACAAATTGCCATGCTTATTTTGCTGATGACAGTACCTAGCTCAGGTCTATTTATTCATGATGAACGAAACACCCACCAAACAGGAAGCAAATCAAACCAAGACAGGTTGATGTTTTCTTCAATGAAGGGAAGACAAAAATATGGTTATTAATGTTCCAGAAGGAGTATAACTTCAGAAGGAGATAAAGATGATGGTGTGATAAACATTCAGTAATTATGGCCAAATGCTGCTAACAGCTTTCCTAGCCTTGGAAAGATTTGAGAAAATTACTTGCATTGTCCCAAAAATTACTTTCAACACTGTCACCTTTATGAAACAGTCATAAAAATTTTCAGTAGTAGTTAGGAAGAACTATTAAATAATTAAAACACATTGCAAGGGTTTATCAAAACTTATTAATAAAATTGTTATACTGTAATTTCTAAGTAAAGAAACCAATGTCCTGAATCAAACATGAGAAAAGAATGGAAGTGAACATATCTAGGATAAGCTTTAAGAGTAATATCAATATGTCCTTTATGTCAAGTGGAAACATGAAGATTATTCAGAAGTAGAAGATGAATGAGACCTAAGAAAACATTACAAAGAACAATAGGGAAAGAAACTCAGTCCATCAACATAACACTTAAAGTCTGAAGACCATCATAAAAATAATGAAATAAATTGTGAAGACCAGGGTGCATTCTGTGAACAGGATGGTGCAGAAAGATAGAAAAGAAAGAGGCAAATTACTTGTCTTCACTGAAAATACTATAAAAGGTTTTAACTTCTCAAGGAGAGATCAGTCTCTCACTACTCACAATTTAACTGTGTGTGTAGTCCCTCCTGACTATTCCGCTTATTTTTAACAAATTTAGTTGGCAAATTAGTTAAAAAACAACCCCAGTATCATATAAGACACTCTGAGGTGGCCCAAGGGATTCCTCCCTGACACCCTACCTGTCCCCATGTAGTATCACAAAGACTTAAGAAACGATCTAAAGTGTAATGAAGAGAGGTTCTGAGTCAGCTTATTCTCATTTCCCTTAGAGGCTTTGATCCAGTGTTATTAAAGCCACTAGAAGTCTGTCTGCTAACATCTAGGAGTACAGTGAAAGAGTCTTATCTGCAAAACTGCATTGGAACAAGAACCTATGTTCTATATTGAAGGATTACCCTTTTGTTACAAAATGTAGCTATTCTTTTATCCCACTGTTTTCCAATAAATATACACAAAATGATGCTTAAATATATTCTATTTGTTTTTAATTTCAACCATTGTATTCTGTATTCTTGGTTCACTAAAAATCAATGTTTGCATAGTCATGCAGAGATACATGCTTAAAGCCACAGCCAATCAAGCCTGGATAATGTTATACATTTATTTAAACTTGACCTTCAGCTGCTCTCTCTGATCAAAACTGTTTCCTCACTCTTCTTCAGCTAATGGATTTTTAGCACCATATGTGAAGTATGGAGTGTATATCAGCATCTTTTACATTAACTCTCTCTCCAGAAGGCAGAAGAAGAGAAATGGAAAACGGATTGAGCTGTACAAGCACAACCAATTCATTTGCACAGGAGAGTCTAAATGACAGAGCTAAGTTTAAATGTGGCAAACTGCCAGCTTAATTGAAACTGATAAATATGCATATGAAAGCAAGAGACATCCGGTTTATTATTTGTGGGTTTTATTCCTGTAAATTCTGTTCAGTGAAAGCTGGCTAAATCTTTGTTTGACTAGAATGAGTCCCTTATTCAGACTTTATTTTACTGAATGTCTTTACATTTGATGCAAAAGGTTTGGGCGTTTCTTTAAGGGCCGTGCACCTGCTTTCTAAGGCCCACAGCCAGATGTGGCAAAACACGGAGTCTGAGCATGAAGAGAGTTCACTGCAAGACAGCTACATCTCCTTTCAGTGTCTATGAATCCAAGAGCCTGAATTTCAGCAAAGAAATTTGCATGAAGTCGCACCTACGTTTCACCCACTTCAAGAGAAACGTATCGATATGACATGATATAATGTTATACTAAAAATATGTTTTCCTAAAAAAAAATAATGGGTATAAAGTGGAGAGGGGAAGATTTAGACTAGCCTAAGGAGAAACTTCTTCATGAAGAAATGTACTCTATCACTCTAGTATATACCTCTATACTAAATAGAGGTGTATTTTTATTGCATTAGTTTGCACAAAACTTACTCGAAAGTTGTAAGAGAAGTAACTTAATGTATTAATGTGAGAACCACTGCTCTTTACATAGACTTTAACTCATTTCTTTTTCCCCACATATGTCTCTATACCTTTCCATCCCACTGCCCATCTATTATGACTACAGTTTCGTTTTAAACCTTACTCTAGCAATTATTTCACATGTAGCTTCAAGCATTTGAATGTTCTTCAACGCTTCAGGAATAAATCTCATGTGTACAGACAGTGCATGTATAGATGAATGATCGGTGGTTTGCATTGTTAGACCACTGAATAAGGGAAGTTGAGCACAATTCCTGATCAACAAGTAAACACAACGGCAAATGGACATGGACAGTCGATAGTTAACTATTACTGGTAGTTTGAAAGAAGCCTGGTTTCCGTGCTATTTCATAGGTTTGGGGACTTCTGTGAAATTCAGACTCTTTAATTCCGACTACTGCTAAACCCTCTTGCTTCTTACATGTCTTTTAGTATGCAGTACCTTGCATTCATTTTTTCTGTTTATAGGTCAAGATGCACACCAATCCTTTCATTCAAAAGGATACACATAAAGGAATTCACAGCCCTGCAAAACTCGCATGAAAATTTACAGTAGACCTTAGAACCAAGGCACACAGAAATCAAGTCTATTAACATACAGATCCCAGATAATGAAAAATCTTCTAAATGACAAACTGTAAGGACAATGGGGGCTATTATCATAGAATCATAGAATAGTTTGGGTTCTCCTTATACTCTGAGAGACATGTGAATGATTTTTAATAAGTCCATAATACACCTAGAGAAAAACAAATACATTTACAGTAACTTTGAAAACCTCGAGGAAGGGGATTGGACAAAATGATCTCCAGAAGTCCCTTCAAACTTCAACTATTCTGTGATTCTGAATTTCTTTCCAATGGGATCCAACACTTTCTTTTAAGGGAAGCATCACCAGTATGGCATTGTTAGATTCTTTGGGATTCAGAGAGGAGGAAAGATATGGAAGTTAAAACAAACAAACCAACCACATCATTTGAAAAGTACTGATCTACAGTAAATCACAAAATCTGAAGTAGTTACTGAGCTGAAATCCGTTGATTTGCATATACACAACCCCAAGAGCATTTTGCTGCAGGGAATTTGCTCAAAGAAATTGTTTATTAGGTAATTATTTGAATGAAGTAATTAGAAAAATAATCAGACAGATGAGCTAGGGAATCACTTCTGAGCCAAAAGCTAGATAAAAATCTTACCAGTACTTTCTGTATTTCTGAAACCCACAAAACAGTGGTAGGCTTATTAGATTCTGGACGTAAACATCACAACAAACACTTATTGTCAGAAACCTGTAGCTCAGGACAGATGTTTTTGGTATCTATTCAATTCCTTTGATGCTGAAGAGTCAGCTTCTCATTCAATTGGAGACATCACAGTTTGGTGATGTAACAGCCACCTTAAGTGTTTAATCTGAAAACATTCATTCTTTGTAATAATATTACTTCACACTACCTGACAAAACTTTCTTGGCATAAGAAAGTTACCTTCTTTGCAGGTAATGAAGCAAATTCACTCCTACAGACTTGTAATTGCCCTAGCACTCTTTCTCCCTAAAAATTACTGAAGAAAAATAGTGAATTTAAAAGTTCCTGGTAGCTAATAAAGATATCCGATTGTTTAGGTGGGCTCTATATCAGGCTGCTAAGAAAGCAAAAAGATTATACAAGACAGGTTGATACTCTAGTTGTTGCAGTTGTTCTTATGCAGATTCAAAATTGATATATGACATATAATAGACAAGATTGACTTGTCTGTTACAGGCTGACTTCATGGCTAGGAGAGAAAGATTTCTGGTGAGTGTTATACTCCACTGAGACCCAAACCCCGCTCTTGGTAGAGGTCTACACAAGTCAAAGGGTCTAATTCTTTGCCAAAATGTTACGATCCCCACCAAAGTCAATGCAAAACGTAGAAAATGAGGCAATTTACCTCATATGCATATGGTTGAACCTGATGTGTTGTCTCAGATAAATACTCCTAAAGACAAACCGTCTTGCAGTTATATGTCTAGTAGTAATTTCTGAAAAACTGATATCGCAGCACATACCTATGGTATACATACATTAATTGTAAGTGTCCAACAGCACTGGGCAGAGAGTATGAAATATTTCTACCAAACATAATGGATTAAATCTCTATATCTAGAAAAGTCTAAGTTCCTAACAAATGAGTTTGTGAAAGATCAAATTCACAGGAATTCACACACTGCATTCAAATTTGCCTTTTAGGTTTGCAAAGAAAAAGATGAGTTTGATAGGGAGCTGATAGGGATTTCCAGAGACCTTGATTCCATTTCCAAGTCTGTCACAGCTTTACTATGTGAATTCAGTCATCAAGATGCAATTCGTTGGACTAAACCTAGTGACACAGAAGCATATTTGTTAACAGAGATAAGGACATTAAGCTGCCTTCATAACCAGAGGAGAGAAAAAGACACTTTTAGGCTGTGATTTACCTACTTTTGAGATACTTAGTTGATGTCGATGAGAATTAAAGCTTGGATGTCCCTGGTTTTCAATCCTGATTTAAAAGGGACCCTGAAGTATTTAGCTTACATACACCATGGGCAGCTGCAACAGTTACGATGAGTTCTGCTGCTTGTGTATTTGTGCCTTAGTTTCTGCATGTAAATTGGAGTTAATTATCTCTTCTTTCTACAGTTGTTTACTTTTAAAGTCTGTAGAAACCATATGTTCCCAAGATAAGTTCTTCTCTCTTTTTTTATACAAAGGTTTCAACTTGGGGGAGTTCAACAATTACATGGGTAAGAACATACTCACATTTTTAATAAATAAGTCACTAAATTAATTTCTTCTTTTAAATTCTTTTCCTGGCCCCTACCATGTCTTCTTTTTTTTACTGATAATAGCATTGTTTCTCTTGAATGACTTTCAGAGCATCTCAACATTATGATATACTTGAATATATGAAACTTCATTGAGAAAATTCGTGGCCTTAACACTGATTCCATTTTACCAGTTTTATTAATTAACGTCTCACCTGTCTTGGATAAGAATTTGAGAAATTTTGGTTTATCAGCAATTAAGAATTTATTAAGATCACAAAATTCCTATTAAAAAATTAATTATCAATTGATTTAAAAAGTAATCAAAACTGATTCAAAGGAGTTATATTATACATAATATAGAATTGGATTGATAATAATATATATTATATATTATACCACAAAACTGTTATAATCTGATTGATCTGTGCCTTAGATTCAAAAATAATGGGATTCACTCCTCTTTAGTACAAGGTGTAATAAGCATATATGGAAACACAGAGACACCTATGCGTGCAAATATATACCAATATCTGAGTATAAGAGAAATACAGGCCATGACAGATAGAGAGAGGCTTGCCTGAATATTTCGCTCTTGAAAGTGGTAAGAATACTTATATAATGCGCTAGCACTCCATGACAAGTTGTGGTCAAGCCTCAAAAAATCAGAAAATTCCTTGAGACAGGTGAGAATACTCACATTCAATGCAAAGTATTTCCAACAAGTGAAGGTCTTTGGGGAGGATGACTTCACCTAAGGCCTTCACATTTGCTGAGTTAGCAAATGAGATAGCACACTGAGAAGTGTCCCAACTTAAGGGGGAGATTATTGGTCTCAGCCTACTGCAATCCAGAAGAACTCAAAAGTCCTTTTATGTTATCACATACTTACAGGGTTTAAGAAGATTGACTTTCATCAGATAAAATGAATATTGATGCTTTAATATTCACTTTGGCTGCCCTTGGAAAGTGTCACACTAATGGAACTTTCCACTAGTTTCATCAGACAACCTTACTTGGGACACTATCCAGGTATCTGGTGTCTTGGGGATCGTAACCAAGGATCAGTCTATTTGTCAGTCGATGATGGGGCCTTTTCCCAGACACAGAAGACCCCAAGAAGAGAGTGCCCAAGTGCTCTGGATCTCTGCATTGTAACCATGAGCATTCTTTCCTCAGGGTCCTCTTCTTCAGGCAATAAGGGGGTTTCATTCTTAATTATAACAGTTTTGCTGGAAAAAGAGTGTACTGTTCTAAACATCTTGATAAAAGTATCACCAAAATAGACTAACATTTGTTAATATTAAATGAAATAGCAGGCTTTTTACTGATTTAAAGAACAAAGAACCCAGAGAATCTGATAAGCATATCCTGGACATCTGGACTGGGTCTTGTACCAATTAAACAATACAGGACACAGAAGATCTGATGGAGAGCATTTGGACCGTGGGAGAACATATTAATAAGGCTCTGTCATCAAATCTGCCAATTTGGCAGCGAAACATAAGAAACCCACCTCCAGAAACAAGCCCCCTACTCACTAAGTCGGCATAGTTGAGAACTTGTATGATAAAATTACACCTGTAACTTTATGTAAATTGCTAAACAATCATTTGTAGAGGGAAGTTCTTGGTGTGTATTCACTCTGTAATTTCTGTAATAAATTGAGCACAGAGGGTCCTGTCAGGGGCGCTTGATTTGTGAAAAGCCACCAAGCAACCAGACTTGTGCAACTCTAAAAAAATCAGCGTCTCAACTTGGTGTGTGAAATCGATAATTTGCGTGCCAGCTAGCTAACCTGACATTGCGGACAACAGTTTCAGGTAGGCTGAGGGGCTCTCTTGGCATCCTTAATGACTGCCTCTATACCACACGTATTCTTCTTTTTGTGAAGGATGTGTTCCACTGGATCAAACAACCAGACAAATTAGGGAGATAAGGTTTTTTAAGGGATGCATCAAAAACGTAGTCCAAAGCAGCACAGAATGGTCTGTGTGGCTAGTGGGGAGGGAAGAAATCCCACAACTACACCATCTTAAACAAAAAAATAGTAATTTTTAATCATTTTGCCCTCCTTTAGAAAGCAGGTGCAGCTCTTTGCTATAAGGTGTTGTTGCTATTGTAAAGCAAGCATGTGTAACTTGACCCAAAGGAAGTCAAAGATCCTGAGTGATTTTAGACGGTGCATAGTTTGTTGAGAATGTGTCTCCTCGTGATTAATACTTTCAGACAGCAGAAGGGAGAGGACATCATAGAATCATAGATCGATTTAGCAGTTCAGTAACCAGCAAAGTGAATTTGGATATGAAGATCTCCCTGGATTTCAGTAATGCAGAGGACTTAATTTCTTTTTAGATTTATGTTTGTATACTCTGATATTGCTTTATCATTAACATTTGAACAATAATGTTAAAGGATAGAAAAGGATTAGAGGACACTAGATGCAAATCCTACTAGGCTTAATTGATCACAGATATTCAACTTAATGAGAGCATCTAAGTGTTTTCCAAAAGGTAAGTGTGTGTAAGTAGCATAAAAATCAAAGAGCATATAAAATCTAAGATTTTACCTTGTACAGACCAGGAGCACTTCCCATATGAGGACAGGCTGAGAGAGTTGGTCTTGCTTAGCCTGGAGAAGAGAAGGCTTTGAGGACACCTCATAGCAACCTTCCTGTACCTGAAGGGGGCCTCCAAGGAAGCTGGAGAAGGACTGTGTACAAAGGCTTGTAGTGATAGGACAAAGGGTGGTGGGTATAAACTGGAGAGTGGTAGATTTAGACTGGACATAGGAAGGAATTTCTTCACGATGAGGGTGGTGAGGCACTGGCAGAGGTTTCCCAGGGAAGTTGTGGCTGCCCCATCCCTGGAGGTGTTCAAAGCCAGGTTGGATGGGGCTTTGGGCAGCCTGATCTAGTGGAAGACGTCCCTGCCCATGGCAGGAGGGTTGGAACTGGATGATCTTTAAGATGCCTTCCAATCCAAACAATTCTACGATTCTATGATTCGAAGACCACAACTGAAAATGAGCTACCAGGCTACCATGTGGTGCTGGAAAATCATGTGCCTTGTTGTGAACAAGGGCTTGACATTGCAAAGCTAAAACCTCTAAGTGATTCTTACATGAGGGGGCCTAACTGTTGCTGTCTGGCTTATGTGTTGAACAGGCTGGCCTGGTGCTAAAGAAAAATTGCAAAAGGTGTCCTCCCACCAGGAAAATATGAGTAACTGCTCTGATGCTTGAGGATGACTACACGAGGGAAGTCATATGCCACACTGACAGTTTTCATTTTGCTCTGAGGGCTGTTTTCTCATAGTATCTTCTTTATAGCAAACAATGTTGTTATTTTTTAAAAACTGCATTATACTACACTATTTTGATCATATTTCAATAACACAAAATATTTCAACTTTAATCATAATTAAGTACTTATGGCCTGTATCCAGGCTTCCCATACATACTCAGTAAGTCTGGGGATCTGAAAATTCCTGCCATGCAGTGATATGGTGACCAGAAAGAGATGTTTCACAGATACCAAACTAAGGAAATAATTACTAATTTTTTCTAATTTTGTGGTTCATATATATGCCACATGAAAACTCTACTTCTCCGCTGATTAAGTCAAACTGGAATAGAAGAGCTGAGGCATTTTAACTAAAATAACACCTTTTTTCCATCCCCCCAAAAATCCAAAACCTTGAGCCAGAAAAAAAAAATGGAAAAAGTAAATATTTATTTCTTGTGTAATTTTTGTTTATATCTTATCTATTCATTTTAGTTTAAATTTCTACAAAACTAAAACTTTACATAAATGACAAAAAGCCACTAATTTTAAATAGTCAGCATGAAAATCTTCAGATTTTCCAAGATTCTTTCTTTTATCTAGAAGTACTTGGTAAATTTGAGCTAACTTTAGAAATAATTTCACTTGTTCTCTTGCAACAAGCTTTCTTTCTCCTTAGCTGCAACATGTTTTACAGCTATTCATTTAAAGATTTTAAAGACCTACAAATTGTGACCGAGTAAATAGCAGAAATAAGTTAAACCAAAGTCTCTTCTTGACATCTTCATCAATATTTATTCCTTCATTTATATTTGAACTGAGTTTCTGTCCTAATTGTCAGCAAGCAAATAATGAGCCTCCTTTATCAGGCCAGTATGTCATGATAGCTGAACTGTTTTTGAAGATTTGTACTTTTCATAAGCTTTCCAGCACTTGTCTCATACTTCACCTGGTCTGCAATGAGCTCATACCTATAGCTATTTTATTACCTGCTAAGTATTTTGATTACAGATTCTAATCTTTAAAATAAAGCAATCTCCCCTGATACTTTCTAGCCGTAGTCTCCTAGCAACTAAGCTTCCCTTTACCTCCCTTGATTCTGAATGCAGAATAAATTATGGATACTTAAGCTTTTTTGTTTTATTTCAAGCAGTCTGACTTTTTATCAGGAAAGACTTTAGTTCCTTAAAATGCTATAAATCAATGCAAGATCACAAATAGGTAATTCTAAGGATCTTCCATTAAGCAAAACACCACCCTAATACATTTGCAATCTTATTTGTATTCACTTGGGCACACACATATTAAACTTATATTCTCTGTACATAAAGTTGGCAGAATTAGATAGCAAATGGAGAAAGGAAAGTTCCTTTATTAAAATTGTAAGAAGAATTTGGAGTTGGTAGAGTAGTAACTTTCTTAAACATAAATTCCCGTCTCCTTTGAAACACAGAAAACAACTTCCTTTTATTCATTAAAAATCTTGTCATACAAGACACCCTAAAATAGCAAACCTTTGTTGATATAAACTTATTCACTATTTGTCATCAATGATTTGGCTAAAGATTTACCTCTTTACTCTTTAAGGAGAAGCCTTAAATGCACAATTGCAAAGTTTACTTGCTGTTTTCTTCCTGTCCCGTGGCCTTCTCATAGTTGTGTGAAGCCACATAATGCTAAGCACTGTCCAGCTCATTACATTTTTATGTTCCTTCATCCTACTGGCACTTAATACTAATCCTGAGAGACTGATTCAGTAATTCCCACCTATATAAGAACACAAGCGTATAAGATTTGAATTGTATTTATCTGATCATCCTGAAGATAATATCATTATATTAATGCTGTAAAATATTTCTGTTATCATACGGAAGGGGTATTTGACACATGATGACCTCCCCTGCCATCGCAGTTGAAAGGCAGAAAGCTTCTCAACGCCTTTGCTGCCCAGTGCTCGTGCTTATAAGAAGATGCAGAAAGAGTGGGACTGCCATTCTTCCACAAACTTTTCTTCTTCGTGTTTCTTCAAGTGTGACTCTTTCTAGACCACTGTGTTTTTTTTACTGATGATTCAATCAAATAAAATGAAATTTCACTGGTGAAACAAAAATGAATAATGTCCTACCTAGTTATGAATGCTTTCTCTTTCTATTTTCTGCGTGTCCATTTAAGATTTATTACATATACTTAAGATTTCTTATGCATGAGCTAAAGAAGGCTCCACAACGTCTTTGCCTGATACCAATACCCAAGTCACAGGAATTAATTTATTCTGCCATGTGAGCAAGAAATTCATCACGCTTCTGATAAGATTTTATAGTAGCCAGATAACATTTTCATCAGTTCAAGTGAGCTGCATGAACACTCAAGAATTTCCATGCTTATACCCTAGCAAAATACACAGGGACTTTGACTAAATTCATGCTCCGGTGTTATCTTACATAGACAGGTCAGAAAATTTAAATATGTTCTCTCTGAGTTATCTTTCAAAAATAAACCAAAAATAAACCAAATGTCTTCTATTGTTGTTCAAATTTGGAGATGGTAGAAGTCTCAAAGATGTTAAGAAAAAATATGAGGTTGGGTAAAGGAAAGACACCTCGTCTATTAAGAATTTTTGATGTCCAAGATCGTGGTAAAGAAAGAGATACTAGAATTCAGGTTTCTTTGGTCCCAACACTCAGAGAAATACTTATTATTATTAGGAATCATCAGAGACTATACTCTAGTCTCAGATCATTTTCCAGACTCCTAAACCACTTTGACAATTTTATGCTACTCTAAGAAGGATTTTACTATTTCTCATTTTCGGAGAAATCCATGGGATTTTTAATTACTGGAAGATAACTACCGTGATGTATTAGGTTGTTTGTCTAGACCTTTTCCTGTCTTTTTCTCTCTGGCTCAGATCATATTCTGCAGATCTTGGCAATCTATATCCTAGTAATAAGCAAGTTAACACCTTTTTCTCTACTGAATTGAACTTTCTGAAGATATTGATAATCTGGTAGTGTTTCTACAGGAGTTTACTAAAGAAGAATCTGGTATATCAAAGCACGGTTTTCTGAGCCAGACTTCTATCAACACTTTAATTATCGCAATAGCTTATCTTGTGCTGCAATATTTTTCTGGTATCCGTCTATGTCTATGGCCTTAGAGTCTTCTATTGCTCACATATCCTTGTGTTGCCAGGTTTATTCTGCGGAACATGTTTCTCCAAGAGTTTGTCTGCAATATCTTCAGAGAAGTAAGAGCTGGTGTACCCTTTCTGATTTGCACCATCTGAACAGAAGCCGGCTAATACACCTTATGTGTTTTTCTGTGGACTTCCAGTTTTTCTACGTTAAAATGAAGTCTAAGGGTTTTACAGACAACTTACTACTTGAAAGTTTACATTCAGTGCTGTCTGTTGGTAAATTATGATCAGTTCTGTGTCAACCCCTTTAAAGAAAATACTTTCTATCAGACTTTGATAGCTCCTTTTTGAAATAAAGCAGTCAATCTGGCGGTAAATCCACTGACCCTTAGCTCATGAAGAGTCTATTACCTTATTGCTTTATGCTTGAACTAAATATTTGTTACTATGAAGTCACAAGAGTCACCATATCCCACTTTTTGTCTTGTCATACTAAGGCATCTGGAAAGAATTAAAGCATTTCAACCAACTAATAAGTTGGTTGAAATGCTTTAATTGTTATGATCAAAGGATGAACTTCGATCTTTTTTTTTTTTTAAAGAAAAAGCAAGAAATGTTTCAGAGCGTAACCATTCATCCTTTCTTGATGTCACTTTCTCAACTTGCTTGTCTTTATGCCTACTAATATAGAGGTATTATTTGGAAAATATCTGTTTTATAGATACCAGACATCAATCTGAGTCTCCACAAACTATTTCTAATGTGTTTTCAAGCTTCTGTAGAGATCCTTTTGTGTGTGGATGTTCTAGACTTTCCTGAGTAAGGCCCCGTTGTGTGACCAGTTTTGAGTGACTTGGAGCCGAGTCATCTCTTCAGGCATGTGCCATTGACATACAAACGCATTGCTTCCTCTGGATGTGGTTGTCAGCCTTGTGTGTTTATTCTATTTTTATCGGTAATATTTGGACCAGTGTAGCTTAGACAGTGGTCAGGACCAGGTTAGGAAAGGATAACCTCCCCAACATCAACCTCCCCAGGAACAGGGATTAGTCAAGGCCAGGCTGGACTTGGCTCAAAGGGACCCACTTCTGGGCAGAGTAGGGCTGTGGGAGATGGAGACCATCCCTGATCTGACACAACTAGGGCAGGGGCTGATGGCCCTCAAGGGCAGTACTGGGGTTCTGGATCCTGGGCAGAGCATGGTGATACCTTAAGGGAGGCCAGACAGGGCTTGTAAGGCTACTGAGCTCCTCCAAACCCTGACAGCTTTTTGTTTAGTTGGACTTAAGGCAGGCAGTGAGCTGGGGATACCTGAGCTGAAGACAGCATCTGGTTCACTGTTTTTAACAGATACAAATGGACCCATTCTCCATGCATTTAACTAATCCCTTTTTCAACCAGACCTTGAGAGCTTCTTCAGCTCTTCAGTGCCTTCTGGCAGTAGTTTCTACCTCATTTTCAGCATATGTGACTGTTACCGTTCAAGAACGATCATCTGCCTCATGTGTCATCCAGCCCCAGGTTGAATTACGAGGTCCCCCCATGCACGGGCTGCCTGCCAGCATGGCAGAGCTCTGCCCGCACACAGCATCATGCTGAGGCATGTGCTCCTCACACCGCAGCAGCCTAGCAGAGAGTGAGGAGGAGTTTGTTTGTCAGAGGTGACCGGTTTTAGCAGCAGATTTGTTTACTTCAGCCTTGAGTGTTGATCCCCAGTTACATCCTGCTCTTAACAGCCCTTTCTGGAGGCATCAGAGAGGAGATGAATTAATTAAAAATTGCTTAAAGCATTTTATAGAGTTACTTAATCTCCTTAACAAAGTAGTGACCTGCATTTGAAAGCTCCTGAACTTTACAGTTATTAATCTTATAGCCACTCAAAAGTGGCTCTTATAAAATAAGAAATAATACATCACAGTACCTTTCTGCTGTTAACTTTGATAGTGTGTTGTCTGACTATATTTTAACTATATTCTACTGTTGTAGGTGTAATTATGGTTCGCCGTTCCCATTTCCTGTTCTTTACAGCCAGAAATTCTTTTTTTCCTGCGGTAGCATCTGAATAATGAATTACAATATCTGTGAAAGAATTCTAGCCTACATAGTAGAGCCTGAGTTAGATTTGTTTCCATTTATATACACATCTAATGATTCATAATATTTCAGATTTAAGTGGGTGCAATGAAGAACCTGTGGGAAAAATATGTGGAAAAAGTTTTTTCTTTACTTTCTTAATTGTTGAATGAATTTTCAAGCTTTGTTTACCAAGACTCCTAAAAGTATAATCTGTTCTCCTTTCTTGAAAGCTGGAAGATACTTAAGGTTTAACGACATAATAAAATGTTTGATAGAATACTTCTGTCTGTTAAATGTATTATCTTTTGTTATAATAAAATTTAATAGAACAGAGGAAAATCTTTTGTTCAGACATTTTACATTTATGGAAAATGATTGTTATGTTCTTAATATTGGTGATTAGTGATGTAGCCTGTGACTTAATGAGATCTGAGCTATCAATGAGGTTTAATGATGTTGTGAGATGACTGAACCACAGCTATATGTTAAAGGCACATTCACAAAACTATGATTTCTATCATACTGTGTATGAGCAGAAAATGAAAAGTCTATGAAACAGAGCAATAAAAACAGGCAGCAGCAAAATATATTAGATACACCCCCCTAACAGTTAGGAAATGTTATGTCCTAGCTCAATAAAAATCTTATTATGAAATTCAGTGGGGTCACACTCTTCTCTGTTAAGATGAAATCAAGGATCACAAGAATGCGTTTTGGCCCATTGCTTAATAAGAGACTCCTGCCACTGTGATTTCCAACCACACCAAGGTATCATCACACCTCTGAGATAACTGAAAATTATTTACGCACATACATGTTTAGTATTAAGGATCTTTGAAAGCTTGGGCAGAACAGCAGAACAGCTCTTGGTCAGAAAGCCTGAATCAGAAGTGAACAGCAAAAGAGCAGATCATGATGTTGGAGCTGCGGTAGGTGATCCCTAAGATTTGAACTGGAGGAAAAAAATTGCTGCACTGTAAGAAAGGAAAGCCATAAAAAGAATAGTGGATTTTATCTACTTTTTAGTTCAGGAGACTATTTTTTCTCTTCCATGTGAAGTAGAAGCTGGTGAAATGTTTCAATCTTCTTGAAACAAGAAGAAGAACTGCAGCATGGGAGAAAGTGAAAGCAGGAGACACATCGTTGTGTTATAGAATCACAGAATTGTAGAATAGTTTGGGTTGGAAGAGGCCTTAAAGATCATCTTGTTCCAAGCCCCCTGCCATGGGCAGGGACATGTTCCACTAGATCAGGCTTGTCCTTGATGTCCCTTCCTTCTTCAGGTGACTGCCTGCATTCCCTTGCATAATTTAATTTGGAAATTTTAAAAAAATATATTTATCTCATTAAAAAATGCAATCTCCCTAAAGTTACTGCAGAATATGAAGAGTGTTTGAACCCTTATGTTTTACCACAGAAGAAAGATCTAGCCATTAAGATATCTTATGTTCTTGAGGAACAAATTATGTGGAAATTTCTCAGTTCCTTTCAGTGAATCTTGTTTAACTTAGATCAATTTTATGCATCTAAAGTGTGCTGATCGAAAAACTCCTCTAGAACAGGGAGAGAAGCCCAGATATTAGTCCATTGCCCACTGAACACTTTATATAAAACTAAAAGAATAGAGCAAAGGTAAAAATCCAGTCTTTCTTCATCAGATGTGTCCCAAACACTGTATTATAATTACTTTTGTGCTTATTTTCTCTTGGCTTTACTGAATATTTAGGTATCTCATGGAAAGTAGAAAGATTTCCAACAGCAGCAACTGAACGTATTTATTTTTCACTCTGTCCTGACATACCCAATAGTCCAGGGACAAAAAGGCCTGAAAAGAGATGAGAGACCTTATAAAAGAACTTTCCAAGCAGAGGAGCTGCTTCAATCTATGATGTCCTTAACCTCAGTAGTGCCCTAGATACAGGGCACTTGGCAGATGGGAAAGTTTGCAGAGACATTTTGGACAGAGCTGGAGCTCTTAGACTTACTTTGAGAGCACCAAGCAGATGAGGCCCTGCAGGCAAGGATATGATGATTCTGGAGAGAGACGGGCTTTTACCTTCTTCCAGGGTCAGATGGCATTTTAACAAAGCAAAAGAGGTTAGGAGGGTTAAAACTATGTATCCAAGTGAGATCCAGGCTGCTTGCATTCTGTTCAGTTTGGGACTTTGAAGCACATGTTTAGGTAAGAACGGATCAATTTTGTAACAATCCTAAGCTGTTATTTTAGCTACCTAAAATTATTCAGTACAGTGGCTTCATTCTGCAGTATATTATAGTCCACCACAGAGGCTGCATATAGATGTTTGTTCTATGTGACTGAATAGTCATCACATTAGGTTCTTTTTCAGAAATCTTTCTTTAGGGTTAAAATATTGAAAAATAAATTCCAGGAAAGTAAGTAATGGTTTTCAATTTTTCCCCTTGTCACACTAAAACATCTGGGCCACTGAATCAGGCTCCATTTTCTGCAGGACCACCACGTCCTTCAATCTGTATGCTAATGTGCTGCTTTTAGCTACAATCTCTCACTTTACTGCTCTGGAAATTGACTGCCTAGGCACTATCCAGATATTCTAGATAATGGCCACTATATATACAATGCAGGGATGGTCTGCTGCCTGTTTGATCCATGTCCAACGCAGAACATATCAAATATGTGAGGACTATCATGAAGCACATGCAAGAGAACCGGGTGATCAGGCCCAGTCAACACAGGTTCAAGAAAGGCAGGTCTTCCCAAACTGACCTGATCACCTTCTATGACAAAGTGACTTGACTACTGGATGAGGGAAAGGCTGTGGATGCAGTCTTCTTGGAATTCAGTAAAGCCTTTGACACAGTTTCTCACAGCATTCTGCTTCAGAAACTGTCAGCCTCTGGCCTGGATGGGCACACACTCACCTGGGTTGAAAACAGGTTGGATGGCCGGGCCCAGAGAGTGGTGGTCGATGGAGTTAACTCCAGCTGGAGGTCAGTTACAAGTGGTGTCCCCACGACTCAGTGCTGGGTCCAACCCTGTTCAATGTCTTTATCAATGACCTGGATGAGGGGATCGAATGCACCCTAAGCAAATTTGCAGATGATGCTAAGCTGGGTGGAAGTGCCAATCTACTGGAGGGTGGGGAGGGTCTGCAAAGGGATCTTAACAGACTGGACTGCTGGGCTGAGACCAATGGCATGAGGTTTAACAAGGCCAAATGCTGGGTCCTGCACTTGGGGCAAAACACCCCTATGCAGTGCTACACATTAGGAGAAGTCTGGCTAGAAAGCTGCCTGGAGAAAAAGGACCTGGGTGTAATGGTTGACAGCTGACTGAACGTGAGCCAGCAGTGTGCCCAGGTGGCCAAGAAGGCCAATGGCATCTTGGCTTGTATCAGAAACAGTGTGACCAGCAGGTCCAGGGAGGTGATTCTCCCTCTGTACTCGGCACTGGTGAGACCACAGCTCGAATACTGTGTTCACTTCTGAGCCCCTCACCACAAGAAGGATGTTGAGGCTCTGGAGCATGTCCAGAGAAGAGCAATGAAGCTGGTGAGGGGGCTGGAGAACAAGTCTTACGAGGAGCAGCTGAGAGAGCTGGGGTTGTTTAGCCTGGAGAAAAGGAAGCTGAAGGAAGACCTCATTGCTCTCTACAATTGTCTGAAAGGAGGTTCTGGAGAGGAAGGAGCTGGCCTCTTCTCCCAAGTGATAGGGGACAGGACAAGAGGGAATGGCCTCAAGCTCTGCCAGGGGAGGTTCAGGCTGGACATCAGGAAAAAATTTTTCACGGAAAGCGTCGTTGGGCACTGGAACAGGCTCCCCAGGGAGGTGGTTGTGTCATCTTCCCTGGAGATGTTTAAGGGACGGGTGGATGAGGTGCTGAGGGACATGGTTTAGGGAGTGTTTGGAATGGTTGGATTCAATGATCCAATGGGTCCTTTCCAACCTGGTGATTCTATGATTCTATGATTGCACCTGCCAGAATTAGTGGTTCCAGTTCTGGCCCTGTAATTTTCATGTTTTCTATTGCACATTGGATTGGCATCAACAGGATGGGTAGAATATGCATGGATAGAATAGCCTTCCCCAGAACACAATATAGACTGGTTGTTCACACACTCTTCCAGGACTTAAATATGAGCTGCAATCTGCACAAGGACCAATTATAACATCATAGAATGGGTTATAAAGGACCTTAAAGATCATCTAGTTCCACCTCCTCTGCCATGGGCAGGCATATCTTCCACTAGATCAAGTTGCTCAAAGCTCCATACAACATGGCCTTGAACACGTCCAGGGAGGGGCCATCCACATCTTCTCTGGGTAACTTGTGCCAGTGCCCCTTCATAGTAAAAATTTTCTTGCTAATATCTAATTTAATGCTACCCTCTTCCAACTGAAAACTAGTTATCCCTAATCCTATCATTACACTCCCTGATAAAAAACCCCTCCCTGTCTTTCCCGTTTTCCAGCTTTAAGCGTCGGGTTGTGTTGCAAGAGCCCATCCCAGATATGGGTGTCAACAGCGTGACTTCTGAGCTAGCCCCTCAAAAGCAGACCAGTCTTCCATTAGTTTCTAATAAGAATAAGGCAGAAACTAGGAACGTAACTCCTCAGAAAGGCAAATCTAGTCTTCCCAGAAACAGAATCATAGGCACTCCTGGAGCTGTCAGATCAAAAAAGAAAGCCCCCAAATATGAAAAGGCAGAATTAGACGAATGATAGATAGAATTGAGGGGAAAGGTTTTATTTCACTCTGTCAGTCGTAAATCACTCGTCAGCTGAAGTTCATATGCATGACGAGACAGCTAACTCACTGCAGTGTTAAATGGGAGCATGGGAAATACGAAATACCTGCTACCTCCAGTTGCTGTATGGGATTCAAAGTTGGTTATTCAGTACCGCATTTTCTCAATACTTTCCCTACCTTGCAGAATGACAGAACTTCTATACTATAGATGAAGTGGAAAATGTTTTGCTTTGTCCTAATTTCTTCCCTTCCTTTATCCACAAATATATTATAGCTTTCTGTAGAGTATCTGTTGTGAAGCCTAGAAGTTGTCAGGCAATCATAAGGGAGAAGAAACAATTGAATCTTGTAGTCTAGATCCAAGACAAAAATAGATATTAGTCCACAAACAAGGTGGTAGTTGTACATACAGGGGTACCAGTTCAGTGCTTATGCCACTGGGATGCCAAAGGGATCAAGTTCCTCTAGGTATGTAAGATAAATACTTGTTGTTGTTGTTTCTTTCACAGAGGGGTTAACCAGGCTATGACAATCTTATCCATTTTTAGGATAAGATATTTCCAGGATGTTACGAGAAGTATCAGTGTTAAAAAATGCAATGTTCATAAAAGTCTGATGGTTCTGGGGTTAGGTAACAATCGAATGACTGCTTGGGGAATCTTTATTTTTTATTCAGGCATGAAAATTTTGAAATCCAACTTAGGGCAGTTAAAATTCATTATGCGCGTGAGTCTGGAGCTAAGATGAAAATGCTCATTAAGATAGAAATTGAGGGGTGCAGTAAGGGGCGCTTATGCAGTTGCTGTTGGAAAAACTATTTCACCCACAAAAAAAGGACTGTGGTAAAATTATTTTACTCAAAACATGTGTTTCACAAGAAGTGGAAAAGTACAGAATCACTGTAACAGTCAGTCTCCCACACGAAATAAACCCAGGAGATCTCAACCTTTCAAATTATTGTACTAGAAAGGGCTAGTAAGATGGCAGGATCTGAGTGAGTCCTAGGGTAGAGATGAAGAATCAGCCTTGGAGTGAGGCAAGATGGAGAACCAAACAACAAATCCAAAATACAGGGTCTAATGCAATAAGTTTTGTAGCTGGGAACATTTATTTTGAAAGACTGCATGCTCAGGTAAAGTAGATAAACTCCAAGGAATAGAATTGAAATTGAGCAAACTAATACATCTCTGATTGTTTCCCCACCTGAATAAAGCAGAAAAGTCAAGATTGAATATTTTGAGAATTCCCTTTTCTACAAGCAGAATAAAATTTACAAAGATATCAGAAAGACAAACCAGTGAGTTTTCTGAGTAAATAGGCTTTTTTTAATCAGTGTGCAGTTCCAAAAGGAAAACAAAACATTTTCAGAGACTAACAAACAGATGTGAAGAACGAAGCTGCAATGCTGAAGAGAGATCTGTCATTTCTCTTTCAGTATTACCTTTGTAAGTCAAAAGCTGGAGAGAACTTTGTATTGCAAGGGCTGTTGTCAGACAAGCAGTAATTAGAAGTTGCGTAGCTGACTAGGGAGAAAGAAGTATTTAATTTTAAAAGATCTGTGAAAGATCTCCTTATCCTCTTTGTTATCAGATTGTGTTAGAACTTAGGTGCATATCCCAGATGTCTGTACTGTTTGACTCCATAGTAAGAACATGGAAATATAGAATCATAGAAACATAGAATCACAGAATCACAGAATCATAGAATAGCTTGAGTTGTAAGGGACCTTAAAGATCATCTAGTTCCAACTCCCCTGCAGTAGTCAGCATCCCCCTGCGATAAGTTTAAGACACTAAGATTTAACTACTGTTCTGTGAGGAATGGTGGTAGTTAAAATTCCAGTGGTAATCAGAGGACAATCCAACAGATGTTTAGTGTCCATAATTAGTGTGGGAAGCAGACTCTTAGCAAGAGTCTTTAAAGTTTAAATCACACAAGGGAAATATAAAGAATTAATATGAGGGAGAAAAAATGTATAAAAGTGAAGAACTTATCTGACATTTTTTTTTTCTTGTTAATTGTAATTCTCTCCCAGTTTCCAGTGTTCACAATGGGGTTTTTGGTACTATAGTTTTACCTGAGGCAGATCTATATTTCTCAATCAAGTCTTGATTTCCAGTGGTATGATTTTATATAGTATGCTCTTGATGAAAAGGCATCTTGTGGTTTCTGCAAATGTATTCTTCTCACGTGCTTCAGAACTCTTGTATAGCATACCTTAGAAGAGAAAGTGGCCATTGTTCTATCCGAGTGTAGCCTTAAGAACATGGAAAACACTTTCACAGGTGTCTCTGAACACAGCCTTAACTTCATAATTAAACAGCTATTGTTGATTATTATTATAAATCTTTATTGTTGATGAATTTAGTGCTACTATCCAAGTCTATAGAATCTGAAAGCCCTCCATATATAACGGAGGCCATACAGGACCAGATTGCTTACCCCTAATATATTTTTTGTTCTTCAGGGCAAAAATCCAACAAGGAAGGGGTTTTGGTTTCAGTTGTATTCCCCTCTTCAGCTGGCCAGTAAAGGCTTACTGTCAAGAAGAAACTCAGTGTCATTCCTTATGTGGGTCGTAGTAGAAAATCTGCAGTAGAAGATTAAAACCAAGTAGACTTGGTTTTAAGTCCTGTTGTTCAGTTATCTATGGTTCAAGAGGACATGCCTTAATTAAAACCTATTAGTTTAGTACTTTATAAAGATGGAGAAATTATATTAATTTAATCTGCTGTGAAAAAAAACCACTAGATTCTACTTACTGCTTTTTAACCTTCAGTTTCAAATAGCTTATCAAAGATTTTGGCCAAGTTGCAGAGCCTTCATTTTTGAGGTCCACTGCAGCAGCCACTATTTTTGCTTCAACTGTTTTATCAGTACAATTTGAAAGACATTACATATTACTTGAGCTCGGTGTGGAAGTCATTACATTTTCCTAACAAAAAATTTTTGATCCACCTAAGTATTTCAGTTTAAATAGATCTTAGAGTGAAAAACAGCAAAAATTCATAACAGAAGTAAAAGATTTGTGCAAGAAGAGAATTAAGAGGCGAATGAAAGTGTACTAAGTCAAGATCCAGTATTTAACTTTCTGTCATTCTGCCTCTAAAGATCTGCAGCATTGCTAGGTGGCTTTGTTGCCCTTTCTAAAGTCTATCTGCAGAACCCTCCACCATCTGCTACTAACCTTCTTTCCCTCAGGATCAGATTCTCAGCTGATACAAACAAGTGCAACCCCAATGATTCCTTTACATGTGACCTGATTTTGATTCAGACTTTGCCTCAGGGTTACTTTGTCTACTGTCATCACTCCTGTTGTCGGACCTGACACAGGCTGAGTTTCTCCCAGAGGCTTGGCAAGGAGTGACCTTGGCATCCTTGCAGAGTTCTATTAACTTCAAATCAGGTCACCCTGTAGGACCCGGTTGTAGCTCTGGAACTTAAACTGAAAGCTCTCCATGAAAATCTTTAAATATCTTTATGTTCTGAAACTCCATATACAAGAACTCCAAGGTGAAATGGAGATTGCAGTCACATAGCAGCCCTCATTTCTCGATTGTTTAAAATTTCTGTAATGTTTTCTGGTTTTGTGGCTACGAATTCTAGAAAATCTGCACTATCCTAACCTTTGAGGCATGTTCAAGGCAGCTATTGCAGAATTTTTGCTCAATCTTTAAATGTGTTCTGATCTTTCAAACAATGTGTTTTCTCAGCAGAAATCCATCTTTCAATAATATTACTTTATTGTAAACCAATGGAACAATGGTTCAGCCTATTTCTAGTAATATTATAGTTTTTCCTGTGAAATTTCCATGAATACATCAATCTACTAATACCTGATTTTGGTCGTTATTTTGCAAATACTACTCTATAAATAGCATTTTCAAATACCTGTAAAGCAGAACTAAAGTCTTTACAATTTCTAAAAATCTGTTTCCTCACTGTTTCATCCCCTTTCCTCTGTCCTTAGGCTTTCCCTTCCTCACCTTGTCCTGTTTTAAATTCTCAAAGCTGTAGTGGGAAAAAAACATATCCTTCCATAGGTCACCTATTTGTAGGTTCCTGACTCAGATTATAAAGGTCTTCCTTTCCCCCTAGAGAAGGGAAAAATGATACAACAGATGGTTCCCTCTATTTTTTTGACTGCTTATTTAGTGAGATCTGCATTTTCTTTCTGGAACTCCTTTCTGATGAGTTAGAAAAAAGAGTCTTAACTCTGCAGTATGTGTTACTTTCTGAAGTGGGATTTCTTTGACAACCCCAGCTGTAGCACTCGTATCACTTTTCTCCTTACTCAGTTTTTAAAAGAGATAATTTTTTTTTGTGAAGTCAGCAGCAGTGCTTAATCACTTTTTATTTGTTTACTGGCCATTTCTTATTCCCTGTCTCTTGCTACAGTATGGAGAAGGCACAAACTGCACCCTTTTTAGTAAACCGACAGCAGCACTTGTAAAAATACATGGGTAAAATTCTAATACTAGCTTTCATTTGCAAGAAAACAAGAGGCAAAGTAATCACAGGAGTGATGAATATAGACAAAGCAAGATGTGTTAGAAAAAACTCGGCAGTAGAGTCTCATTACCTATAGTCCCCCAATGTCATTGACTAAAAAGCATTTTCTTAGGTCTGTTTGCAGCGAGCCTGAGTGTTTAGCAACAGACATTTTTGTACGATTTTCAATGTTTCAGTAATCACTACCGCTGCATCTCTGTGCTACCAGATAATTCAAAATACAGATTTGATCCAAACTGGTGGCAGAGAAGGACAGGAAAGGGAGTTTGCAGACATTTCTTCAAATGAGCACTGAAGCATACAGTGCAGTGTTTAACCTCCTTTGAACAAAGCATGTAGGAAAACAGTTAATACATAGAAAACTATTCCAGGAGAAATCCTAAATCTTCAAAAGTTAGCACAGAAACATCTTTTGAGCACAACTGACCATAGAGAATAAGTTTATATTAGCTTCTTACTTTGCATCATGGGATTTCCTTTTGATCTTATACCACAAGACCTAAAGACAGATTTATTCTATGATCAAACTGGAGCCTAAATCCATTGACTAGGGAAGAGCTTGCAGGGATGCTCCTCATTCTAACTAAATCCTAATCTCTTGAGAATAACATAAAGAATTACTTTTCTCTATTTTTGTCAGGGAAGGAATCTTGTAAAATATCTTACAAAGATTCCCCTCTAGGTGTTCTGAGAGATCATTCCTTATGCAGACTATTTAGTGTATTTTTGCCTTCAGTATGCTTTGCCTTGGTTCCTTTATGTTCAGCCCCAAGTACCTGGGGATCAACTGAATATGCAACAAACACCTCATCTGGTTATATCTTTCCATTTGATCTTGCGTAATGAAAAGACTATTAACAAGTCACCTTTC
Source organism: Cuculus canorus (assembly GCF_017976375.1). Classification (NCBI taxonomy): domain Eukaryota; kingdom Metazoa; phylum Chordata; class Aves; order Cuculiformes; family Cuculidae; genus Cuculus; species Cuculus canorus. The sequence goes on from NC_071401.1 coordinate 4,219,416, forward strand.
CTGGCAGATAAATTTCTGTGAAGTTTTGAAAGCAATCTGCTTTCCAGTAAAAGAATAGTAAACCTCTGAAGGAGTTGCAACTTTATTTTTGCTAAGGTATAATTTTTGCTCTTTTCAGTGTTTCAAAGCCAACATTTTCTTGGACATATAGATTTTGATAATGCTTGCCATAGAAACAATTCTAAGATAGACCCTCTTATCATTTCTAGACTTACAGAGAGAGGTCAGAGTGAGCATTGGAAACAAAAATAAATATTTTGACTCCATTCACTTTTCCAGAAAAGCAGGATTATTTTTTTCCTCACTCAGAAGTTGAAAAAATTAATTTGAAAATCTCAGAAATTGTTCACAACATGGAGCCGTCATCTGCCAGTAATTTCTAAAAATTGCTCAGATTACTAGGTAATAATGCTGTGTAAGTGCAATACCACAAACTCAGGCAAAGAGAAGCTCGCACTGTTGCAAACTGTCATGGAAACATTCAGCAGCATCTTCTGAGAAAGTCTAAGGGGTATACTACTAGTTAAAGGTCTGCAAATAACAAACCAAGAGGAGTCAGGAAGAAAAAAAAAAACTGTATTCAGAGACAACTTATTTGTAACCAGATTTCAGACTTCAAGAAATTGACTTAAAAATATGTTTTAAATAGAATCATAGAGTAGTTTGGGTTGGAAAGGACATTAAAGGTCATCTAGTTCCAACTCCCCTGTCATGGGCAAGAATACATTCCATTAGATCAGGCCCATCCAACCTGGCCTTGGACACCTCCAGGGATGGAGCAGCCACAGTTTCCCTGTGCAACCTGTGCCAGCGTCTCACCACTCTCATAGTGAAGAAAATATAATCATAGAATTGTTTGGGTTGGAAGGGACTTTAAAGGTCATCCAGTTCCAACCCCCAATAGGAGGTATTAACATATTTTTACAAAATGGTTATTACTATCATAAACAAATATCTTAATGTGGAAAAAGAAAAAAAAATCCTGGATTAATAATAACAAAAATGGAAAAATCCCAAATATTTCATTCACTATTAATTCGCAAAATCTACAGCACAAATTGAGAGGTGGCTCAGGGAAAGAGTAAGCTGATCCGGAGATGTGCTCTTGATCCCTAATTGCTGTAAAAGTCTTGCTGTCCTTCCATTTGGTCTGTGATGTGTTTCAGGCCCAAGAGATATTCTTTGTTGCAGAGGCAATCTTCAGGACCTGCTTTTCAGCATATTTTTTTTCATATAAGAATAGCCATACACTATGTGTAGTAAGAGTAAGGGACACTGACAGGAGACTATATGATTTTTTATACTATTCTGCCTGTGTGGTGCAGAAAATGCATCTCTTACAGGCTACCACAGAGTTTTTAGCAAAGTGAAGGTAGCTTCTTTCTTCAACTATTAATAAATAAGGTACCTGAGTTTTCTATCAGCAAAATGAATAGCTGCATTTATTTATTTATTTATTTTAATAAAATTAAATGATTGTGTGGGGATGGAGCAGGATACAAGACAGGCTGACAGAGTTGGGGTTGTTCAGCCTGGAGAAGAGAAGGCTCCGAGGAGACCTCATAGCAATCTTCCAGTATCTGAAGGGGCTACAAGAAAGCTGGGGAGGGACCGTTTGCAATGGCTTGGAGTGATAGGACTAGGGGCAATGGGTATAAACTGGAGAGGGGCAGATTTAGACTAGACAATAAAGAGGAATTTCTTCACGATGTGAGTGGTGAGGCACTGGAACGGGTTGTCCAGGGAAGTTGTGGCTGCCCCATCCCTAGAGGTGTTGAACAATAGGTTGGATGGAGCCTTGGGCAGCCTGATCTAGTGGGAGGTGACCCTGCCCATGGCAGGGGATTGGAACTGGATGATCTTTAAGGTCTCTTCCAACCCTAGGTATTCTATGATTATACGATTCTATTTTAATTAGTGAAACATTGCTGTACATGTCACCCACCATATCTGCCTTATTTTACTACCCTTCTTTGTTCAGCTTTTCTACTGCTACTGCCTTTCACTTTGAAAACTTGCTCTTCAGATTGTAGAGTTTTGGGGTTTTTTTTATTTATCTGTTACTTACATGTTTGATTGAGTGCCCATCTTTTCACTGATGGAAAGTTCCTGCCTGGAACAACTACAGATAAAAAGGGAACAGGTAAATTCTCATTGAAACTTGGAATGCTTCTATCACAGTTAAAACAGGATTTCAGATTTATCACCTCACCGTAATATACCTACTTTTTTTTCTATTTTGCTATGTATTCCTTTTTATTTTTTATTTTTATTTTTTTTTTTTTAATTAAAAGTCCCCAAATGTGTTATTTTTGCTTTATTTACTTTGGATTTTAAATTTTTATTTCAGGCACTAAGATGTACCTTAATATAGAAAAGTGCTTTGCTAAAGACATGCAAATGTGTACCCACAGCTACCAATTCAAAATCACTGCTTTTCTTATCTTGATTTGGCAGTGCAGCGGTATATTTATACATTTATACTATTATGAAATCCACTTAATATCTAATGTAATGAAGAGGCAGATGAGTAGCTGCACCAAAACATTCCTCAGACGTTAAACCTCTATACAGACTTTTGTGGGGAGTAGGTCTGCTCCCGTACATTTGGGTGTCAGCAATGTGTAAGGTCAGGGACTTCTGTTAATACCAAGGAACTGCAGAAATTTGAGCATAAAATAAATAAAATAGTGGCTGAGATAGATAGTGTTGTACAGGTACAAATGTGTGACTGTCATCCAGTAACTCAGAAATTGTTTTCCTCCGCTTCAAACTGCATGGTCTACAGAAACAAAGTGCATCTTAGTGAGAACTGGACACAGATACCTGTAGTCCTTTACTAAAATTATCATACCACAAGCCTTCCACAAGTGCTTACATTTGCACATCTGCAATGTCCTCTCTGGAAAAAGTCAGCTTCAGTTCCTACTCTTAAGGGAGTCATTCTTGTCACATGAGTGCATAGGCTTTGCTAAATTCTCCACTGACTGTTGAAAGGCAGTTGCAGGCAGGGTAAAACAAAGCTCTGATTAATATACTTGTCTGAATATACTGAATATAATTTCAGCTAAAAAAAAAGCATTCTGGGAACTTTCTTCTTTCATTTTTGTTCAGTTTTGGACTGTTTTCTTGGAAGAAGTGATCACCATTTCCAGTGTGTACAGATACCTATATTTAACATTTCTGTCAAACTGCTATATTGAGATCTAATTGCTTATGTAAGGCAAATTATTGGACGTTAGCTCCAAAATAATAGGTCCTTTAAACAGATTAAAGCAATGCCATCTGATTTCACTAAACAAAAACTCTGTAATGCAGTGCTCATTAGCTAGCTCTGAATCCCTACTGACTGATTTTTCCATGCCCAACCACGTTTGTAGCATGCTTTATAAGAAATCTGAGGTTCAAAAGAAACTGATGTAAATTTCAACAAGCCAATTATTTTGTAAGAAATTTTCTTAGGAAAATTCCATTAACCCTGTTCTGCAGAAACAGAAAGATGAAATATTAACCCAGACAGCAAGAAGTTTTGTCAGTACAGTTCACCTGACATTTTCTGAATTTTGTATGTGGTGAGAAGAATATTTACCAGAGTATGGTAGAACATTGATTTTTTTTTTTTATGAGAATTAATACTACATGGAGATCTCACTAGCAATATATTATTAGTGTCATGTAGAACACTGGACTAACAGGTTACGTACAATTAGACTGGGCCATCAATGTCCTTCTAAAGTGAATTTCACCCTGTCCTCTGTGTTCTTGTTCATATCACAAAGTAGTCTTGTAGATCATGAGCTACACCCTCTTTGGTGAAACCAAACTGGACGAGAAACTCCAGGAAGACTGCTAATGCACTCCATCAGTATTAGTTTCATGGTCAATCAGCACATGAGACAAAAATAAGGTTAGGGTAAAGTAAAGTTAAAAACAAAAAAAATACTCCAGAATCTCACCACCAATTGATTTCCCAACACATGATCCACTCCAACTCATCTGTCACTACTTGCTAATATAAACACGGCCATGAAAAACTTCCTGGAGTAGCAAAACCAGTTCCTTTCATGGGAAACTTAAGATACTTAGTACATTGCTTCATATCTACATGGAGTGCATTTTAATATGTGCCTCAATACTGTACAAATATTTTCTTTCATCATGCATGATGTCACAATTAAATTTATTAAGGAACTAACAGAAAAAACAGTCTTGAGCATGAATTTAAAAAAAAAAAAGAGTTCGACTACTCAAAGTAACCATAAAGCATTAAGTGAACACTACATTTGTGCACAGACCAAAGTAGATTTTGTGCTATAAAATAGGTAGATTTCTGAAGGAATATATTTAAAATAGTCTCGTTTCAATTGCTTACAGGTGTTGCCATTTTTTTTTAGGCTTAAAGTGGTAACATTTAGTAATTGCATTAAGAAATAAATGTAAAAATCAATAAATAAAAGGAAATACATATATAAATATGCATACACTTGCCCACTGATGGTCCACAGCTGAAACATGCTTTTTCTCCTCAGGAACCATGAAGAAAATCATCCTCAATATTTTATACTCCAGGCATCTTTTATTTTCAACTTTTGAACTCTCTTTCATTTCTGCCTTTGAGGAAAAACTTGCCTAGTAGCAATGTAAGGTAAAACAGGAATGACAGCTTGAAACAAGAGAGGATTACCTTTTTTCATCAGAAGCCTGCTAAGTTCCCAGCTAGAAAATATTAACAGCTATAAATTATCCTTGGAGAGGTGTTTTGGTTTCCCTTACCATGAACACGTGCTAGACTTGTATTAGGATGTATTTATAGAGTTAGATTTTCTAATGTGCTTTGTTTCAGTTTAAGTGATATCCTTGGGCTCAATGTACATCTCAAGAAATCTTATTCATCTCATTCATCTTCTGAGTAATTTTTTAAGTGAACTTCTCATGCCCAAGCCACTTTTAAGAAGGAGGAAATTTTCTAGATGAAATCTCAAGTGAACTGTTCCCATTACGGTTCAGTAAATGCCTTCACAGATTTTTTCCACACAGAAGAAACTTCATTCCTTTCTTTGGAGCTTACTGCATAGCTTGTTTACAAACATTTTTTTCCTTTACTTACCACTGAAGGACTTATTCTGCTCTTTGGTTTTAAGCCAAGTAACTCTTCATTAACATTAATGAGAGATACATGGATAATTTGCCTGGACAACTACTTGAGAAAGAATTTTCATGTTGTCAAGGAGAGGTAGAGAAAACATTGTGGCTACCACCAAGAGGAAAACACTGTAGCCATGCATGATACAGTGAGAGGAAAAAAAAAAAAAGCAACCACAAGACCAAATCAAAATGAAAAAAACCCTCAATCAAAAAAAATCAGATGATAATAAGTGTTTCATCAGGAGGCAGATATAATTAGACTCTGTGGAAGGCCACATGCCTGAGTAATTGTCTTAATAAGGGGAATATTGTCTCTCCCATATTCAGCATTTTCGGATTTCAAAATGACTTGTCTAATGTGAAGGATTTTGCCTAATAAATCAGACATAAACTTCTATGTTTGGAGGTTGTATGAAGAAATATTATTTCTTGACTATTTGTATGCCTTGCAAAACTGACACCTTCATGTGATTCATGACTCCTGAAGAATCTCTTGTCCTCTTTGATAAAACTTAAAGCACGTTCCACTAGATAAATTCTGATATTAATCATATGCAACATGAGCTTGATCTGCATCATCATCCTTAATCTCAGCAAGGGTAAAACCCAAAACACAGAGCTTGCTGTTGCATCATTGCATCACAGAAGATGAGGAATGTAGTAAATACTACAGAGGAGTGCACATAGTACACTGTTTGAGAAAGCACGTTTAAAAAAAATACCCAGACAACTAAAGCTTGATTTTTTCCTCTTAGTTTCATTTGAATAATCAAGCTCTAAATTGGAGCACTTAAATGGAAGTCAAGGAACTTGGAGTGTGATGGAGGAAGCAGTAATCAGTTTGAAAAGATGTTGAATCTCTGATGAGCGTTGAATGTGTCAGATTAAGTTATGTCCTAGAAAGGGAGGTTCCCTGAACAACTGCTAGTCACTTTAAATTATTCTGCATTTCAAACAGGAAATCATCCAATTAGACTAACAGCTGCAAAGATTGGAATAAGGCTTGCATATAAGAAAACTAAAGAAAATGCAGCTGAGTACTATGTAAAGCAGCAAAGGTAAGTAATTTTTTCCTCTCCTTTCTCCAATAAAACACCATCTCAAGGATTTTTAGAATAAGTCAATGACTGCAAATTTGTTACATGTGATTAAAACAAGAAAAAACATTTGCCATTAATTGCACTGGGTAATTCTAGCTGATACTTTGTATGGATTTTTTTTGGTCCTAAACTACATGTGTTGGTTGACAGCAGTGTGCCCAGGTGGCCAAGAAGACCAATGGCATCTTGGCTTGTATCAGAACCGGGGTGGCCAGCAGGTCCAGGGAGGTTATTCTCCCTCTGTACTCAGCACTGGTGAGACCGCACCTCAAATACTGTGTTCAGTTCTGGGCCCCTCACCACAAGAAGGATGTTGAGGCTCTTACAAGGAGTGGCTGAGAGAGCTGGGGTTGTTTAGCCTTGAGAAGAGGAAGCTGAGGGGAGACCTTATTGCTTTCTACAACTACCTGAAAGGAGGTTGTGGAGAGGAGGGTGCTGGCCTCTTCTCTCAAGTGATAGGGACAGGACAAGGGGGAATGGCCTCAAGCTCCACCAGGGGAGGTTCAGGCTGGACATCAGGAAAAAATTTTTCACGGAAAGGGTCATTGGGCACTGACAGAGGCTGCCCAGGGAAGTGGTTGAGTCACCTTCCCTGGAGGTGTTTAAGCGATGGGTGAATGAGGGGCATGCTTTCGGGATTGTTAGGAATGGTTAGACTCAATGATCCAGTGGGTCCTTTCCAACCTAGTGATTCTATGATTCTATGATTCTTTCTTTCAAGATGGGTGAAGTTTTCTGTATTTCTTTTTTTCCTGGGTCTGTTCCAATACAATCATTATTATTTCATAAGCTTTAAGAAAAAAAGGCAACACTGTAGTATTATGACTCTAGTTAAGAGTCATCTACATTTGAAACTTTCTTCTAGAAGAGGGTTTGAGGTTATAAACTGCAAACTATATGTGAAAAAGGAAAAGATAGTTGAGGTCAGGAAAAACAGTAACTGATCTAGTGGGACATGTCCCTGCCGATGACAGGGGGGTTGGAACTAGATGATCTTTAATGTCCCTTTCAACCCAAACTATTCTGATTCTATGATTCTATAATTCTAACTCAGAAGAAGCTAGAAATGAAATTTCATATAATGAAAAAAACCCAACCTCAACAACAAGATTTCTGATACCGAACAAAATAGGATGATACAGAAAATAACGTTGAAAATACAGTACTCTGTTTATAAAGTGCTATAAAAAAGTTTATTTATGAAGTCCTATTAAAACGCTTAGCATTCTACTATATCTGAGAAAAGAAATAAACACAATACTATTTTACCTAGAAACTATCCATGTAGTTTTAGAATCAGAAGAAGTAAACCAGTCTGTATATCAAAATTATGTTTCCTATTTTATAACTAGGCTAATGTTAGGTATCAGCCTCTAAAATGACAAAATGGATGGAGTGATGAACTGCCAACTACAAGTGAAATTATGAAGTTACTTCTGCTTTATTTTTGTGAGGAAATGTTTTTTAAGCCAAGAAATACATCCACATAGTAAAGCTATATGTTTCCATAATGACTCTCTTAGACACCTAGAGATGCCCTCATAGTGCTTTTGACAATACACATCCCATAACTGACCTCTCAGAGACACAATTCATTTCTGAAGAGGTTGTTCCTTAAAGAACATCAGGTTAGATAAGGACTCTGATTTTGTTTAACTCACCATGCATTAAATGCCAGGGCACATTCTAACACTACATACATAATACCTCCCACAGGCTTTGCTCGTAAGTGTTTTGCTTGGGGTCTCTGTCCCTCTAATATCCACACAAAACTTGTGACTTACCACAGGAGTTCATTGAAATCACTACTGAATCTCTAGCAGGCAGTGATACAGCCTTTAAGTGCTGTAATTCCTCTCAGCTTACTTTAAAAAGCTTCATTCCTTTGATGACTTTTAAATGAGCCTTAAAACGTAATTAGGAAAAAAAATCTAATAGTTTTCCTTAATATGTAATTTCAAATTGCTTTTTTGAGAAGATCTTTAACTAGTGTTTGAGCTTTGAAAGTCTTGATAGGATCAAGGAAGAATCTATAGAGGAAAGTGACTAATTTATTTTACCAGTATATATTCACCTCACATCAAAATTTAGTCAGCTTCAGAAAGGTTAGATCTGAATTGCCACTGAAGGGATTTTTTTTTTTTACTTAAAATGTATAATTTCAGTAAGAAAGAGGAATTAAAGGAAATACAGTAAACACTGTCTTACTTGCTCATAGATTAAATGTCAAAAAGTTAGCTGCCCCTAAGGAGTGACTTTTCCTACCCCTACCGATATAATCATTCAAAAAAAATCTCTAAGCCAGAAATGTGTGCAAAAAAAAATCACTTAACTTTAAAAATGGATTAAAGGCTGTGTTTAAATGTTTATTGGAGTCACGAGTCGAAATATATTCAAATGAAAGGTTCAAATAGAAAGCCTGTTGCATTTGGGTGAAATGCTTGTCCTTGGGAAAAGGAAAATTTGCATAAAGCTGTTAAGTTTAATATTCATCAGCGTAGCAGAGTAATTATCTAATGTATTGGGACCCAAAAGCAGCATAATGTTGCATTAACTCAGACTGACAAGTGCATGGAAATCATTCTGACCACTGCTGAAGAGGAAAACCGTAAGATGAAACAAAATAAATATTAAAACTACAATACACTGAGTAATTATTGTGGTCATATGGTCAAGTCTGAAACACCAAAACCAGGCATTGACTGTCAATGTATAACTGAGCAGTACAGAACAAATATTTGAAGTCTTTTCAGCTTGCGTAGTGATTCCAGTAGTTGCTCTTGACACGGACATACTAAACAGGAGTCCACAGCTGTGCAGCTGCCTGTGACAGAACCGCTTTCAATGAATTTCCAGTTTCAGCCATGGACTATACTCACCTACCTGCTACCTGTTTTATGCCTGTGACCAGTGTACTGCCAGGGGAAAATCCAGAGGAGGAGTCATGGAACAGCATTGATTGATGAGAAGCTCGACATGAGCCGGCAATGTGCGCTCGCAGCCCAGAAGCCCAACGATATCCTGGGCTGCATCAAAAGAAGAGTGGCCAGCAGGGGAGGGAGGGGATTCTACCCCTCTGTTCCTCTCTTGTGAGACCTTATCTGGAGTATTGTGTCCAGTTCTGGAATGCTCAACAGAAGAAGGAGATGGAAATGTTGGAATGGTCCAGAGAAGCGCTACAAAGACATCAAAGGGCTGGAGCACCGTCCGTATGAAGAGAGGCTGAGAGAGTTGGGTTTGCTCGGCCTGGAGAAGAGAAGGCTCAGAGGAGATCTTATAGCCTTATACCTGAAGGGGGTTATAGGAAAGCTGAGGCGGCATTATTTAGAAAGGCTTGTAGTGATAGGACCAGGGGCAAAGGCTATAAACTGGAGAGAGGCAGGTTTAGACTAGACATTAGCAAGAATTTCTTCACAGTGAATGTGGTGAGGCACTGGCACAGGTTGCCCAGGGAAGATGCGGCTGCCTCATCCCTGGAAGTGTTCAAGGCCAGGCTGGATGGGGCCTTGGGCAGCCTGATCTAATGGGATGTCCCTGCCCATGGCAGGGGCCCGGTAGTGGGACTAGATGATATTCAAAGTCTCTTCCAACCCAAACTTTTCTATCATTCTATGATTCTACGATTCTACGATTATTCACTCCCTAACAAAAACTGCTGCTTGTATTGCTTAAGAAGAGTCACTTTATTTGACAGTAGCACATTTAATGTATGAGAGCTGGTGTAATCATGATACAAGGCCTGGTGAAAATCAGTTGTACATTCTGGTTTGTTTTTTTTTTAAAGCTCCTCATGCTTGGATTTGAAGAGACTAGTTACCCGGAGAAGTCTTTTTTTCTGGGGTCACTAAGTAGTGATTTCATCTAGCAGTGATAGCTCATGTGCCAAATGTTTTCTGGCGTGGAGGCTTTTTCTTCTGTACTAGCGAGTTTTAAACTTCTTGATGGACTGTTTCATCTAAACAATGGTTTTTAAACCATTTCTTTTAAGCAGATGAAGACTAACTGCTATCATCTAATATAATGTCACACATAACAGGAGCCAAGACCACCGACAGATGAGCTCCCGACTCCTGTCTAGTCATAGTCTGTGAAAATCATATGCATTTCTGGAACTCGTTCAGCTCCTCTCCAAAATCATTCACTATAATGACTGTTGTGTTGCTTCAAAAATTAAAAGTCTGGCTGGCATGAACTTTACTCTTGAAAAAAATAAGACTTCAATGTAATGAGTGTTACTCTGCACATGGTTTCGAGAAATAGGATTTTGCCAAACTAACTTCACTTTACATTTATGAGAACATGAGTTTGTCTGACAGATGCACAAGTGCTTATGGAATAGATTTCTGTAATGCAAGTCTTGATGCCGCACACCTTAGGGCTAAGAGCCTTATATGCCACAAACTTAGTCTGGTGAATATCAGATGGATTAAACACTGGTTAAAGAGTAGATTTCAGAAAAGGACTATAAATATGAACTCTTGACCAATAAACTGAACTTCAATGTAGGTCCTATAAAGGAAAAATAATTGGAATATATTTATTATTAGTAGTAGTAGTATATTAGTGTATATATAGTGTATATATACAAAGCTGATATCATCTCTTGGTAAAAAAGCAAATTCATTGTCAACTAAAACGTTATTTTTATCAGTCACAGACAGCATCAAAGATATGTGTTTGGCTGCATGGAAGTCAAACAGATGTGGAGTGAGCTATTTTTTTCGAAAAACTGGTTGACTCAAGGTATATATTAACATACATATCAATATGGCCAAACGTTGAAACGTCTCTCGTAGCTACAGACAGAAAACTTTCACAGGAAAGCAATGACTCTGGAAAAAACTTAAAAAATATTAGTAGATGATCCTCTGAATATGAGCTTCCACTCTGGTGCCACGGCCCAAAGGGTTAATGTGATCCTTTCATGTATTGACTCTGTTATTACTGATGGTCAAAGGAATTGTAGAATCATAGAATCATTAGGTTGGAAAAGACTTGAGATTCCAACCACAAAACATCCTCCCATCAGGTTTCAGAAATATCAGCTGAATTTTTGTGCATAGGTCAGCAATTCTAGCTTCTTACCACAATCCTGAAATTGTTGTACAAGAAAATAAGTTTTCTGCTTCAAGACATTATTGCTAAAGATATCATTTTACTGGCATCTTAATTTTCTTCTGAATTAATAATCTATATCTTCTCCCTTTTTTCTGCATGTGATTTTTTTTAATAAAAGCTATATGACAAAATTACTTTAGTAAGATAGAACCAATTATTCATTTAATTGATATTCGTATGTGTTTGCCCATATGATTTTTTTTTTTATTTTAAATTTTCAACATTACGGTGAAACTAAAGCTTTTGAGTGTTTCATACATTTAACTGCATTATGATGTAATATTTACATATTTACATTATGTTCTTTTACTTCCGATACATTTTGAGAAAATGCTTATCAGTATTAAACCTTTCTTTTGTTTCTTAATTAATTTTGAAATAAAAATTAATTTAATTCAATGCAATTTATTATTTATAAGGTTCTCACATTTTTAATCAAAACTGACAAATCCTGAAATTAAATGCTAAATGGAAAAGCTGAAAAATGCTGTTTTGAAAGACCAAAAGAAAGCTCTGTTTCAAAACAATCTCGATTAAAAACTCATTTCAAGTAATAGTGAAATTTCAGTGACCTCAGCACTGCACTTTTTAGTGAATTAACTATTCATTTAGTTATTCATCTTTGTTTCTTGAGCCTATCTGGATAGATTGCTCATTCCTCTTCCATGGAAAAGAAATGACTTACTCATTTTTCTTGCCTGATGTTGCAATACATCTTTCCCTAAAAAGACTGTAGGACTGGCAGAAACAAAAGAGGGAAAGATTAACTGTCTTGAAGCTATACATTAATGCTTGGGATGCGTGAGAAGAAAAATCGATGTTTTTCTCTTCTCTGCGGGTCTTAAAAGTGGTTAAAGTATTACACAAGGTTGCTCATAATAGTAATAACTCCCCTATTACAAATAATTGCTGTTTTGAAGGGGAACACACAAAGCACCTTGCTGTTGGACAAGACATGATCTTGCACAAAGGTTATTTTCAGCAGGTAAACTCAGTGAAACTGTTGAAACTATGAAAAAATCCTGCAGAATTATCTTTTCTTTTTTTTCCTCAACTTAGTACTCACTTGTATTCTTTTCCACAATGAATAATGTGAAGTTATTGGTTTTGTTTCTCAGAAAATATTGTTTATAGTATTTTCTATCCAGACATAGCCTGAAGACCAGGATTAGTTTCCTGTCACTTGATCATTTGGATCATTTGGATAAACCTTTAAAAATCTTAACTTTCTGGATATTAGGAATGTGACCAAGTATTTGCACACAAATGTTACGAGGAATTTTGCATTAATTAATATGAAAGAGAATGGTCTTGTACCATTAGAGGCACCATCATCGCCTTTATCAGGGAGCAGCAAGGATTGGTTCCTCTGTAAGTTTAGCCTTGAGAAGAGGAGGCTGAGGGGAGACCTTATTGCTCTCTACAACTACCTGAAAGGAGGTTGCAGAGAGGTGGGTGCTGGCCTCTTCTCCCAAGTGTCAGGTGATAGGACAAGGGGGAATGGCCTCAAGCTGCACCAGGGGAGGTTCAGACTGAATATCAGGAAAAAAAAATTCATACAAAAGGGTCATTTGGCACTGGCAGAGGCTGCCCAGGGAGGTGATTGAGTCACAATCCCTGGAGGTATATAAAAGACGTGTAGACGAGGTGCTCAGGGAGATGGTTTAATGGCAGATAGGAATGGTTGGACTCCATGATCCAAGAAGTCTTTTCCAACCTAGTGGTTCTATGATTCTATGATTCTATGATTCTATGATTCTATGATTCTATGATTCTATGACAGGCAAACAAGAAGCCACAGGTGGTAACTTCACTGGCAGGGTAAGACCCTCTCTCGCAATGGCACAATGTCACAAAGCTTGAGCAGGAAAGAGCAGAATAGGATGGCAATGGTGACCCGAGTCAGCCACAGTCCCACCTGACAGATGTATACGCAGTGACAAGGCAGGGGCTGAAATTAGGCTGAAGCGATCATGGCTCACAGCTTGCAACAAAGCATCACTGCTCAAGACAAAGCATCTCAGCTCCACCTCCAGATTACCCTTCCTGGCAAACACTGTTTAAATGATAGACATATTGAATGTGTAAAAATACAATTTATTCGCTGGAAATTAGGTCCTCACTGGCATCATGAGATGGTTTTAGACTGATACGCCTGGAAGATGTGAAGGACCACAGCTACAGATCTGTGAAACTTGAAAGCTAATAATTTTGGAGAGGTCCCACAGACGAGTATGAAGGAATAATTCTCTAAAGGTAAGATACCTGATGGAATACCTGATTAGTAGAAAATGTGGGGAAAGTGGTCATATAAAAAGAAGGCATTGCACAGAATAAAAGCATGATAAAAGACAAAAATAACTGCGGAGACAAAAATGAATAAGAACTATTTTTAGAATTCATATGCCTGGTAGTGTAATTAACATTAAAATTATCATTAAAATGTTAATTTACGTTAAAATGAATATTGATGGGGAAAATTTAGGACTATACACATTTTATGATCATTTTCTCTGTCAGAAATCCCAATACAAAATCTCTACTGCAGTATGAAATAATGTAGAAGATATTTCAATTTATCTTCTTTTCTAACCCAAAATTAAAATATTTTTCTGAAACTCCAAGAATATAACATTATGTCACATATTTTTTTCTACAAAACACTGTGATTTGAAACATAATACATTCAAAAAATATTTGTTGGGATTATCCCTATGAAAGATTTGGAACTGTTTACTTCTTAGCAGTTCTAATGCAGTGTAAAAGTAAGAAGTTGCCTAGTTCTCATGCTCGGACAATTTGTTTTTGCACTGCTCATCTTATCAACCAACATTTTCCAGAATGTTAATGCTGAAAGAATGACGATTCCAAGGAAAATAAGTTTATTCCTGTGATTCCAGGTAGGTTTTCAAATCTAAGGGTAATTTCCCCAAGTTATACATACTATTTTCTAAACACAGTGTCACAGTGACTGTCATGAATTCAAGTCCTATAACATTAGGGACGAGTTGCACATGAGATTAATAAAATACATGAGATAAAGACACAAAATTGTGGTGTCTATGTATATCCGTCCATCCATGAGTTTTGTGTCTGGTCTCCCATTATAACTAGTGTAGATCTGATCATTAAAATCAGTGAAGACTGCAGAGAGAGAGATTCATGTCATCCTAAAGTGAACATCTAGGAGTCTCAACTCAGCCACCCACACACAGTTATCTAGTATTATCTGCAGGTCTTCTGGGCACCTGAGACATCTAGATGAAGCTAACACATGACATAGACCTAGAAGAGCCGTAGTCTACTGGAGTGGTGGCTGGTCATCAGGAATGTGGAGCATTTCCAATGATCCTAGATGCCTCTGCATGACAAATGCATTACTTTCCTCATGCCTGGCTTGCCATACCTCTTTTTTTTTTTTTTTGTTTCCCTGAATTTTTAGACCTCCAGTCGCTATAATGATAGCAGAGACATGTACCTTCTACCACAATAAGTTGACCTTGGCTGGCTCTTGGGTGCCCACCAGTTTGCTCTATCAATTCACCTCCTCAACAGGACAGAGGGAGAACAATAAAACTAAGCTTGTTAGTCATAGAATCATAGAATGACTAAGTTGGAAAGGACCCACTGGATCATCGAGTCCAACTATTCCTAATAATCTCTAAACCGTGCCTCTCAGCACCTCATCCACCCGTCCCTTAAACACCTCCAGGGAAGGTCACTCAACCACCTCCCTGGGCAGCCTGTTCCAGTGCCCAATGACCCTTTCCGTGAAAAAATTTTCCTGATGTCCAGCCTGAACCTCTCCTGGCAATTAGCATCATGGGCAAAACAGACTTGAATTAGGAAAACACTTAATTTATTGCTAATTAACTAGAGCAGGATAATGATTAAAAAAAAACAAATTCAAAACCTGACACAATCACATGATTGAAGAACCTTTGCTTTACTCATTTTCCAAGTCGTCTAAAAAGTTAATGGCTTGTTTTTTTCATCAGGGAAAAGTGAATTATTTAAGAAAATGAATTTGAAACATCAATTAATTGAAAATTAACTAAGATTTTCCACTGTTTTTACCCGTGCTTTTTTTCACTCCTTTGTTCTTTCCCCTTTCAGTTAAGTTTTGCATATTAAAATTATATCAGCATATGGCAGTTTAACAATATAATTTAAATTATTAACAATTAAGATCTCCTCAGTTTTGTACCCTGTGGTACTCCACTAAATTTCTTCCAAAAGATTTAAAAGGTACAAGAAAAAGACATTATTTGCTCTTCATGGGGATGGGATACATTATTACAGACAGAGGCCTTTGGCTCAGTACATAAAATGAGAGTAAAATGTAGGACCTTAAATGGAAGACATCAGTTAATAAAATTTCTCTGCTTTGAATGAAGCCTTTTGGCAATGATGTCTGTACTCTTGTCTAGTTTCCTCTGGAGCTTATGCTGCCTCTTCACTATTTTCTTCTGGTTATCAACCACATAACAGCAGAAACACATAGCAGAAATATTACAAACACATAGAGGAAAACAGAAAAAAACCCAAGCCAATATTCAGAGAATGATCAAGAAACTGTATCTGCTGCCTCATAGACCAGCGACAGAACTATTAGGCTACAGAACATTCCTCCTAATGTCTCCTTTTCACACTCCGATTATGTACTCATGCCCTCACAGTAACACAGCTACTAGAGTGAATGATGCCATCCTATATGGTGCTTTATGCCCTGGTGTTATGATATGCTCTTGGTATTCAGGAGGCACCGTTAGGAACCACGAATCTTTTCCTGGTAATTATTGACCAGATTAACCAGAACAAGATAAAAAAGTAAGGGATAGTACCTGGAGATTATCAACCAAAAGTAAACATCTGACTCTCTGAGTGTGTATGTGTGTGTATGTTGTGTTATTATATGTTGTTGTTGTTTATGTAGTGATAAATTATCTAGTTTATTATTATTTTGTTAAATTTTGTTAGTAAAATAGGTATTATAAATATTTGGATTAAGCAAGAGCTAGACTTTCCCTGTCATAAACACATCAAAGCTAATTAATCAGCTTTCACAGAATACTGTAATGAAATTTGATGGGAGGTACGTGGACAGACAGCATTGAATTTATCAGGAACTGTGAATCAATCTCTGTGTTTGGGCACCAAGCTCCTTTGTGACAGATTATTGCAGAAGAGACAACATATAAAATCCTAAATCCCTTTGAAATAATCTTTTGCAATGGTTATTTTAATCAATATTTTTGATTACGTCCCTTAACAGAGGCTTTATTTATTGCAGTCAATCTCATAGTTAAACAACTTCTCTTAGCCTTCCATTTACTTTAGAATTTTTTTTAATACCATAGCACATCAGACCTTATTATGCAAAAGAGATCCACAGCTGACTGATACTGGTTTGCTACTGCTAGATAAATTCACCATTGCTTTTCTGTAAGAAATTAAATTTCTTCAATTTCTTGATTTAAATATGGGTTGAAGAAAAATTACGCAATTGTTTTGACACTTGCACATTGTATAAATCCATATGTAACTCAAGATGTCAGTCTTGAATACTTTGTCTATTGCCACTACTGAAAATGCTAGAAAACTTGAAAAGAAGGAAGAGGTGGAAAAATTGCACAGTGCATACAGGAATGTTTCTATAGTTGAATTTGACCTGATCTCACTGCATGTTGAAACACGGCAAGAAAAAGGACTGTTTTCTAATTCATTCAGATTTGCTAACCTTAAAACACTTGGAGAACTGTTGACAAAAAAGTATGAGAATTTAACAGGAGTCGACATTGCCGTTGCAATGCATGAGAAGATGACAGGTTAACATCCTTCTAAATGTACATTACCATATGCTTGAGTGGAGTTTTGTAGAGCTTTGTCTTCTTAGAGTCTTATGTTCAAATGATTCATTTGGATGAAGTTATGCCTGCTTATATCATGTGTCTGACTGACTCACAGCTGGTGCTTATATTAGCAGATTGCAGTTTGAGGAAATCATGGCCTAGTTCCAAGTAAAAATCCGAGATCATTATTTGAGAAAATGAATGCTAATCTCCTTTAAAATGCATTATGCCTTCGATCTCATTTGGAATTGAATGGTCGTTTTAGTACCAGGTGGTTTTAGCACTGCATCATTGATATAACGTAAATAAGGAACTGAAGTCTTGTGTCAACAAATTCTCTTAGTGGGAATTTCTGATTTTACCCTTTAACAACAAGTTTATATTTTATGTCTTAATTATAGGTATTTCCCCTTATAAAAACGGGCATTGGTTGAAGGAACTACAAACCACTAACTTGAATGCTTTAGTGCTATTTCAATCATCAAATCCTTTCCATTTGTTTCCAATACTTCACAGGTAGTGCCATGATTGCAATACTACTCCTAGCCTCAGATATCAGACTCCTCTTTTAATTCAATACAGTGATGAAAAGTCAGTTATCTCGTCAGCATGAGGTCAGGAATACTTTTCCCAGTCAAATACAGATATGTTGCATATCTGAAAGGTCAGTCACTCTCACATTTAAGATTTTTTAATTACTATAGCAGTGCAGGCAAACAAAGTTTTGTATGTTAAGGTCTGTCTATCCATATCTATACACTTCTTTCTTTAAATTGGTGTGGCACTGTTTCATTTCTAATTCTAGCTTCAAGGTTCATTGTTTTGATTTAGTTGAAAGCTGTTCTTATTGCACTGTGATGAAACCTGCAAAGCATGTCTTTTCACATTGTGCAGTCTCGTTTCAGGTTTGTCTCACATTGTTAGTTGAACTGATGCACCTGTGTACAAGAAGCCATCAGTTCATCAGCTCTGTCTTATTACTAAAAGAAAAATTTGCTTCTGAGAGGCTAAACTGTAGGTGTTGTAGGTAAGCAAACATATAATTTTTCTATGGTCTTGTTTAGTTGTATATAAAGGACTAATATTTGACTTTCTTGGATTCTGGAAACTCAGAACATCACCAATGTCAATTATATGTATTAAACGCAACAGCTAAACCTGATCAAAAATCAGAATCCAAGAAACTGAAAATTTAAATACCTAGAATTTATTGAATATTCTGGTCAAAAAATGCTTTTATGAATCCTGGATTTAATGCTTGAATTACTAAAGTATTTGCAGTTCACCATGTTGGAGCCAGAATGTCTCCACAAAGGGATAATGGTTTTAAAATAAAAGAAGAAAGTTTTCTGCATTCAGTGTGGTGAAACAGCAAAACAAGTTGCCCAGAGAGGTGGTAGATGCTCCATCCCTGGAAATTTCAAGATCAGGTTGGATGCGGCTCTGAGCACCTGAGGCAGTTGAAGATGTCCTTGCTTGTTGCAGGGAAGTTGGAGTAGAAGACTTTGAAATGTCTCTTCCAGCCCAAACTATTCTATGGTCCTATGATCACATGGTTTACTTGAAAACTTTAAAGTATTTGTGTTTTTTATTAATACTTAGTGACATAGTATTTATTTAAACACTTGCTACCCTCAAACACAGCATTACATCAAAACCCTATCAAGCCTTTTGAAAAATTACACTATTGTACTTCGAAGTATGCTATTTATTAAGTATAAATAACAGGTGGGGACATAGAACAGCTCAGACGGGTCCAGTCTTCTAATACATGGCTCTGTGTCTGCTGTCACAACAACAACTTTGGGTTTTTTGATAACGGGATGGCTTACATGGCACCGGGGTTACAGGCTTCAGATGGGAGCCACCTTTCTCAGAGGGGGAGGAGGATCTTTGCCCGGGAACTTGTGGGGCTTGTAGATAGGGCTTTAAACTAGATACGAAGGGGAGGGAGTCAAGGCCGAGCTAGCCCTTAACAAAAGGAAGGACAGGTGTCAGGGGTCAGTTATTAGGGAGGACTTCTCCAAAACACCTTATAGGCAAAAGAAGGTCCACTGGAAGGTGAGGCAACTGGCAGCCCCGCTGAAGTGTCTTTACACTAACGCATGAACTTGGGTAACAAGCAGGAAGAGCTGGAATCTACTGTGCTACCTGAAAGCTATGATCTGGTTGCCATCACGGAAATATGGTGAGAGGAGTCCCATGATTGGAATGCAGCTATCGACAGCTACAGGTTGTTCAGGAGAGACAGACTGGGAAGGAGGGGTGGAGGCATTGCCCTCTATCTCAGGAAAGGGATAGAATGTGAAGAGCTGTCATTGAAGAATAGCCACGAGCAGGTTGAAAGCTTGCGGGTAAAAATTAAAGATGGAAGAACTAATGGGAACCTTGTGGTTGGTGTACACTACAGACCACCCAATCAAGGAGAGACAACTGATGAAGCCTTCTTCCTCCAGCTACAGGAGGCTTCACGCTTGCAAGCTCTCATCCTACTCTGGGACTTCAACCACCCAGATATATGCTGGAGAAGTAGCACGGCAAGATGTTGGCAACCCAGGAGACTCCTGGAGAGCATCGAAGATAATTTCTTAGTCCAGTTTATAGAAACCGCCACTCGAAGAGATGCAGTACTGGACCTTGTGGTCACCAATAACTCATCAATGACATTAGAATCGGTGGCAGCCTGGGCTGCAGTGATCACACACTGGTGGAGTTCAAGGTCCAGAGGGATATGGGACAGGTGAGGACTATAGCCAGGACACTAAACTTCAGGAAAGCAGACTTCCAGCTCTTCAAGGAATTACTCGGTCGGACCCCCAGGGACATGGTCCTCTGAGACAAGGGAGCAGAGCAGAGCTGGAAAATATTTAAGGAAGCTTTCCACAGGTAGCAAGAGCACTCAGTCCCAGTATGTAGAAAATCAGACAGGAAGGGGAAGAGACTGGCCTGGTGGTCAAACTAAAGAAGATTGGAGAGATAAGGATTTGACCGGTGGATGGTAAGGTGGATAAGAAACTGATTGGATGGTTGTATTCAAAGAGTAGTTCTCAATGGCTCAAAATCCAGATGGAGATCCATGACAAATGGTGTCTCTCAGGGGTCCGTACTGGGACCAGTGCTGTTCAATATCTTTATCAATGATATTGGCAGCAAGATTGAGTGCACCTTCAGCAAGTTTGCAGATGACACCAAGCTGAGTGGTGTAGTTGCCACACCGGAAGGACATGATGGCATCCAGAGGGACCTGGACAGGCTGGAGAAGTGGGCCTCTGAGAGCCTCATGAAGATCAACAAGGCCAAGTGCAAAGTCCTATGCCTAGGTGGGGGCAATCCTTGTTTTCAGTACACAATGGAGGATGACATGCTTGAGAGCAGCCCTGCAGAGAAGGACTTCGGGGGTGCTGGCCGATGAGAAGCTCAACATGAGCCGGCAGTGTGTTCTTGCAGCCCAGGCAGCCAACCGTGTTCTGGGCTGCATCAAAAGATGCATGGCCAGCAAGTCGAGGGAGGGAATTCTGCCCCTCTCTTCCTCTCTTGTGAGACTTCATCTGGAATACTGTGTCCAGTTCTGGAATCCTCAAAGTAAGAAGGATATGGAGGTGTTGGAATGGGTCCAGAGAAGGGCTACAAAGATGATTGGAGGCTGGAGCACCTTACATATGAGGACAGGCTGAGAGAATTGGGCTTGTTCAGCCTAGAGAAGAGAGGGCTCAGAGGAGATCTTATAGTGAGCTTCCAGTACCTGAAGGGGGCCTACAGGAAAGCTGGGGAGAGACATTTTACAAACGTTTGTAGTGATAGGACCAGGGGGAATGGGTATAAACTGGAGAGAGGCAGATTTAGACTAGACATTAGGAAGAATTTCTTCACCATGAGAGTGGTGAGACACTCTAACAGATTGCCCAGGAAGGTTGTGGCTGCCCCATCCCTGGAGGTGTTCAAGGCCAGGTTGGGTGGAGCCTTGGGCAGCCTGATCTGATGGGACGTGTCCGGGCCCATGGCAGGGGGGTTGGAACTGCTTGATTTTTAAGGTCCCTTCCAACCCTGACTATACTGTGACACTATGATACTATGATACTGAGATACTATGATAATAAAAATGCAATGAATGGGGAAAAAAAAAAAACCAACAACAAAACCCATACAAATGTTTTCAATTAACTTACAATATCATCATGTAGAAGGACTTAGGAAAATCCTGTCCTGCTGAAAAACTTGTTGAAATTAAATCCTTTCTGCATTTTTTTTTTTGCCCCCAGCATTATAATGCTTGTCTTGAAATGACATTATCATTGATGCTAAGATATTATAGTTCTGGAGTTCTGTTTCTTCAGATGTATCGCTCTTCAGTTTTAATGTTATGAAAATTCTTGGTACTGTCATAATTTATATCAACATTAGAAAGTTTCAGTGATCTCTTTAGAAATCTACTACTGAAGTGTATTTGGCAGATGAATAATCTGTTGTTAGGATCTTAATTGGTTGAACTGCATTTTGGTTATCTACAAATAATGTAGATCTGGACTCAGCTGTAATCATCATTTTCTGTATTACAAATTTATTATTTCAAATGAGTCACCATGTCCAACTAATCGTATATATAAGCAAGCAAATATGAGGCTTCCTTGCACTCTTTTCTCTATAAAATATTTTGTAGATCAAGATTCATTCTCAGATAACCACGTATCAACAAAACCCAAAACCTGTTCATTGACTTTCACATGATCCTCTACAAAACAAGTAGGAAACAAACATCAGAATGATGAGCGTGATTATTATTATGACTACGATGAACAGCCAACAATGCTGTTGATTCCTGTAAACACATTTTCAGAGTTATTTAAATATTTCATACCTGCTATTTGAAGAGATCACTCTATGTACAAAGATTGGTCTAAGGGCACTTCAAATTTTTACTTCCCTGCAATATAGTAGGAAGCACTTGAGGGATTCTATTGGAAGCCATCTGGCAGCAAATAAGTAGGAAAAATTAAAAAGCCTATTTTCAGTCCTGAGTCCCCTTTTAGTGTCTGCTCTCTGTTCATGTTGTTGTTCACCCAGCTGCCAACTGGAACAAAATGTGCTGCTGCTATTCTGGGGTTACAAACAGCATATTTAAGAGGACAGATAACATAGTTCAAGGTTCTGCAGCTGAAGTTTTTTGAAGATTTTAAGGCACATAACACTTTAACTTTGTAATAATCTCACACATTTTGGTCAAAAAGTAATAAAAATAATTGTTAGAAAATACTAAGTTTTCTTGTTTCTGCCCAGAGGTATGAACAGTTTAAAAAAAATAATTTGAATATTGAAAAGACAAGATTAATGAGGCAGCCCAAAAGATAAGATCTAGATAATCCACTATAGCCTTACTGAAGTTTTAAAGGAATAATAAGGTATGTAACAGAATCAGCATCATTTTATTTTACAAGACATCAAGCTTACCATACCAGAAAATTTAGGCTAAGTGTGTTGTAGGAAAAGAAGTGTATCACAAATACCAGAAGCACAGCAATACATAGCTTTGGAATACTGCACATCTGGAAATGCCGAGCCACCTTTTAGATAATACTTGCATTTGAGCTACACAAGAGTCAGACTTATATTTTTCACCCTCCAGTTTTCTACCAGTTATCCTGAGAAACACCAAACCTTGGGAAAACTCAGTTTTTCTCTTTACCTTGCAAAACTCTGCATAAAGAAAAGGAGATGAGGATGGATCTTGCTGAACAGTCCTGAATTCTAAGGAAATTATTTAGTCAGGATCCAATTCTTGATAACAGTACTGTCTATGTGACTAAACAAAATGGGCTGAGGCCACCCTGATGGTCAATTGTACACCATAGCAGCAGTCTATAGGATTAAACTATCTCCTGTCCTCAAAGTAAGATGACCTTGTCCTTACCGTCCATCAGGAACAGACCTGAGTCAGAGCAATCCAGAGTGGTTGTCTGTGAAGCACTAGGTGGCCTGGTCCAAAACCATACCAACATGTTAATACAAAAGTGTAGCTAATCCCAGTGCTTGGTCTGATTTAGTTTTCAGACCTAAGTGATGGCTGTGAGTCCATCTGAATACAACAGAAGGCAGTGAGCATCCTGAAGAAATGTGAGATCCCACAAAATGGAAAAAAACGTGGCCATATAACACCTGACGTGAAGCCTGCTTAGATGCAGAAGGCTTGTCTGAACGAGCTAAAATGCCTCCAACTTCTCTTCCCATACAAGTCAAATAAACATGCCTAGGGAACATTCCCAGATATTGGAACTTTACCATCCACCCTATGAAACTGTTAACATGGTCCCTAGCAGGCTTTTTTGATCCAGGCCAGACACTTCCACGGAATCAGAGAACGACTCTCAGGCACAGTGCAGAGGCTACCACAGCTAAAGGATCATTCTCAACAGGTAAGAGGTTAACAGGAGTTTAAAGCTGTGGGAACTGAGTGTCTTGTTCTAATTGATCTCAACATTCAAGAGCAATCCTGCGTACAACAAGCTAGTTTAGATGGAGCCAGTTGTCCTTGGAAATAATCACTAATGGAATCTTAGAATAATTTAAAGCATAAGTCACTTAATCTAGTTTTGCTTAGAGTAGATCCAGTTGCATCAGGTTCATGGAACGGAATGACAGAATTGTTTAGGTTGGAAAAGACATTTAAGATCAAGTCCAACCATAAACTGAACTCTCTACAACTCTCTACAACTCTCTATTACTCTCTAGAACTACCTGAAAGGAGGTTGTGGAGAGGAGGGAGCTGGCCTCTTCTCCCAAGTGACTGAGGACAGGACAAGGGGGAATGGCCTGAAGCTTTGCCAGGGGAGGTTCAGGCTGGATATCAGAAAAAAAAATTTTCACGGAAAGAGTCATCGGGCACTGGAAAGGCTGCCCAGGGTGGTGGTCGAGTCACCTTCCCTGGAGGTGTTTAAGGAATGGGTGGATGAAGTGCTTAGGGGCATGTTTTAGGGATTGTTAGGAATGGTTGGACTCGATGATCCGGTGGGTCCTTTCCAATCTGGTGATTCTATGATTCTATGATTCTAACACTACCAAGTTCAGAAGTAAATTATGCTCCTAAGCACCACATCTGCAGGTCTTTTAAATACCTCTAGGGATTGTGACTTCCCTGGGCAGCCTGTAGAAATTCCTGATAACCTTTCAGTGAAGAAAATTTCTTTAATACCTAGCCTAACACCCCCTACCCCCACCCCAGCACAATTTGAGGCCATTTCCTCTCACCCTATTGCTTGTTACTTGGTAGAAGAGACCAACACCAGCCTCACTACAACCTCCTTTGTGGTAGCTGTAGAGAGCAATAAGGTCTCCCCTCAGCCTCCTTTTCTCCAGACTAAAAAGCATAGTTCTCTCAGGCCAATCCACATAAGACTTGTGCTCTAGACCCTTCATCAGATTTCTTGCACTTCTTTGAACACACATTCCAGCATCTCAATATCTTTCTTGTAGTGAGGGACTCAAAACTGAACACTGCATTCAGGGTGATGCCTCCTATATAGGAAAGATCACTTCGCTGGTCCTTCTGGCCACACTGTTTCTGATACAAGCCAGGATATCACTGACCTTCTTGCCCCCCTGGACACACTGTTGGCTCATAATCAGCCAGCTGTCAACCACGAGGTTATTCTCTGCCAGGCAGTTTTCCAGCCACTCATGCCCAAGCCTGGAGCATTGCATGGGGTTGTTGTGACTGAACTGAAATATTAAGCCTTCACCACCCAGATGATTGAACTGTTAGGTCTTTTTCTGGGGTTGGGTGATCCAGCTTTTTTTGCTTCAGGACAAATGCCCTATTTATTATGGTCACAAGCTAGGCAACACACTTGGCCATTGCAGTTATCCGTCCCCTGCTGTCTTTCTTTAGCATTGTTGACGTAGTCAATACGACCACGTTTGCCCAGGATATTGCCCAGCCTAGTCAGGTCTCCCAGACATGAGCGATGTAGAGCCCACTGCAGTGCTTCTGAATCTGTGGCATTACAAAACTCTAACCTCAATAAGTCACCAGTAAATTAGTAATGGAGCTGATTGCGTTTATTTATTCATTTCAATTTAATATAATAAAAATATTATACAAGGTTCTAGGTGGCCTAATATTTAATTATACATTAACTATGACTAGATTACACCTCATCAGCATTTAAATCACTTCCCAAAGCAGGCAAACACCTACTCACTCTATGTACCTTCTAACCACATTCAGCTTTCTCCAGAGTACAAATGTAGCTGTTGCAGAGTGAATTCTGAAGAAAATTTGAGCATGCAGGAAATGCTGCAGGCAGTATTCAGCTAGTTGCATATTTTTCCTTTACAAGGAATAATAGAGTCATAGAATAGGTTGGGCTAGAATAGCTTGAGCATTGCTGTCACACATCAGTGTCCTTGAGCATGCTATAGTCTCTCAAGTGGATTGGTCCCAAGCTATGTAAGGTTTTATAGGCCATAAGTAGTACCTTAAATTTCAGTAGGTCGTCTAATGCAATAGATTGCCATAGATCCCCCACTCTATAAGACTCTTCAAATCCTGAATAATTTTAATGTCTCTCATGCAGAGGATATTGCACAACCCTATTATGAAATGACCAAAGCAGGGCTAACAGAGCAATGATTGTCCTCTGAAATTAAAAGTCAGGAGATAAACACAAAAGAAAAGGATTTTATGGAAATTAAACTTGTAAGGGATAGGTGATAATTTAATAAGAGCTCAGGTTTAGCTGTGGTTGAATTCTCTGTCATTTGACTTTGTCCTCCACACAATTCCAGTTTTAAAAATGAAAATATTAGACCATGAGTTAGTGTATTTTCTTGACTATTAAATCACTTAGAGACTTACATAGTGTGTAAATTTGATATTGTAATTGTCTGATGTTGTTTATGGCTGCTGCTGTCTTCAGCTATCCAATGAGAACTGAACTCTTCTCACATGTATATAGTAAAAGAACAAGAGGCAGTGGACAAAAGTTGCAAAAGGGAAAATTTCAAGAAGATATTAGAAGAAAATTTCTCACAATGAAAGCATTCAAATACTGGAACAACTTGTATTTTCTTATAGATACTCAAAATTCAGTTGAACGTTCCCTTCAGGAACCTGACCTCAGATGGTCCTACTTTGGAAAGAGGGAAAGATCAAGCGGCCTCCAGAGTTCTATTCCAAACTAAGTTAGTCTATGATTTGTGATTTAGTGTGGTTTTGTTTTATTTTTATGTGATATGTCTTATTATTTACGGGGTATAAGTGGAAAACCACAATAGATAGTAGGAGAATATTATAAACCAGCAAACAATACATAATTGGTACTTGTGAAATTTTCCTATAACTTTGAAATACGGTGGATTCACGCCTAGTCATGGACACCTGACTGTGTTAGATTGAGTGGATCATTTGGCAAGATGGGATCAAGAATGATATGAAGAGATATAAATCCAAAGTTAAGAATTTAAGCCTCATAAATAAAGAGAATTATGCTTTGGAGAGTTATCCTGTGTATCTGAAAAGGACTTGTGATAGCTACATATGTGGTAAATAATAAGGTAATAATGAAATGCCAGGAAAATTATTCTCAGATATATAAACAGTGAATTATCAAATCTGAGCAGAGCAGCAGAGATATCATTTTTAATGAGATGTCAATAGGATATGGAATACACTTTCCAAGGGGAACTTCAAGAAGTTGTAAAGAACTCCAAAAAGAGTCATGAGAATCTTAAAAAAAATGAAATTTTCAGTATGGATAAAACATTTTGTGGGAAATTTAAAAAAGAAAGCTTTTTAATAATTTTCATCTAAAAAATTATTTTAAAGGGTTTTGTATCTGAAAATTAAACTGCCTTGAAGAACAAGATGGTGAGATGGATGGTTTATGCTCTTGTCTCTCCTGCTGCAATTATCTGATTTTATGCAACATAAAGCTATAGAAATTGCAGTCCTAACACACTTTTCTGCCAAGGAATAACGGCTGCTTTTATAAAGGAAAATTGCAACAATGTCTTTTCTTTCATTTAGGCTAGACATAAGGAGGAATTTCTTCACTATGAGAGTGGTGAGGCACTGGCACAGGGAAGCTGTGGATGCCCCATCCCTGGAGGTGTTCAAGTCCGGGTTGGATGGAGCCTTGGACAGCCTGATCGGGTGGGAGGTGTCCCTGCCCATGGCAGAGGGGTTGGAACCAGATGATCTTTAAAGTCTTTTCCAGCCCAACCTGTTCTATGATTCTATTATTTACAGGACTCCACTGACTTCTTGATTTTATCTCATGTCAGTGCTCTGTGCTTTGGAAAAGTTCTTTACATTCTAAAATATGCAATCAATTTAAGCAAAACAAAATAAAGCAAACATTTCTGTGAGGAAAGACAATAATTTTGGTGTAACAATTTTTTTCTGAATTTATAGAGACCGTTAAAGCAGTTGTTTCTTTGGCAGCTGTGTTGCTGCAAAATCTTTGAGTGAAGCATCTTATAATAGGGACAGCACCCATGAGAACAGCAATCAGCAGCAGCATGTTTCTGTAAACACCTTCAGCACTTAGCTTGCATTTGATTTTAGCTTCGCTGTAGGATGGCAGAGCTCCAATGGTTTCATTAGTCATGACTTTAAGACCTGAGCCCATATTTATTTTATTATCTTTGCTTTCTCTACCTTCTGTCAGCATGTCATAAGCACTTCATAAGCACTCTTTTCTTGTGGCCATCCATGAGATGCACGTGACTGTCTCTATTAACATCCATAAATCCAATATCTGCCTGAACTTGAATTCATTAATCTCACACTTTCAGCTAACCCTTGAGCCTTGTACCAATCTTATTGATGTTTAAATAGCGTTGTGTGTCTTTATTTTTTTCCCCAGTGTTTGCAAAAATTTTCATTTCAGTCATTACAGCAGGTAAAATGAAAGCAGCCGTTCTAGGGAATCTAGAGGTACTAGAGAATAATCCATTCCTTAAAAAATTCTAACACAAAATTTTTCTTAGCTTTCAATAAATAACTGGAAATTCTTAACACTGCATAAATATGCTTTAATCTCAGTCACCATTCTAAAACAAAAACATATTTACTGAAACCTATTTGAGATATTCTGAAATACCTTTTTAATGCCTAGAGTCAGGGCATTTTGCTTGTTTTATTACCAAGAAACACAAACCTCCCATAACCGATTTGGGTATTAAATAAGAAAAGAGCACAAGCAAACAGTCAGGCACTTGCACACCTGTGTGGTCATTGAGTCCCCATCCCCTGAGGTGTTTAAAAGGCAGATCGATGAGGTGCTTGGGGACATGATTTAGTACTCGACAGGTACAGTTGGAGTAGACGATCTCTAAGATCTTTTCTGACCTAATGATTCTATGATTCTATTTATCTTTCCTCTTCTCCATGTCAGCCTTCATGGATTTTGTCATGGGTTGCAGTTTGAGGAGGTGATGGGAAGGAAAGGAGTTTGAGCATATGTGTGATGGTTTCTGCTGCCTGTATGTAGCGGTTTCTTTTTGCTCTGTTTGTAATAGGTTTTGCCACTTTATTCCATTGTGTTGGTCACATGTGCACTTCTGACTGACTGAAGTTTTGGCCCTCAATGATTCCATTTCCTCCACTGTTGTTTCATTTGCCTCAGGATGAGGCCTACATCCATCAAGAAGCAGAAAAAAACACCTGCTCACAATATCACTCCATCTTCACCTGAAGGTGGTGACCATGGGTTTTAAAACCATCTGGATCTGGAAAACCAACATTTGGCAATTCCTAGTAGGAAACAGTGACCAGACAATTGACTTCCAGACAAGCCATAGTTCTCCATAATTTTCCTCAGTGCTCGAGAGGAAGCAGGAGTTACTGTAGAACAAAAAATGTGGCAGGCCTCAGCTATTCAGGTGGCTTCAGTACGTTAGTTTCCCATGAAGCAACTCATTTAATTGTTTCACACTGAATTTGCAATTTCTGATAATCTTTAATAATCTCCTAAATAATATATAGAGAGTCATTATAATAATGGAAAGCCCTCTGAAAATCCTGAAAATACTGTGTCAGGTGTTGAGCTCTTTCTTCATTGTCCAAGCTATGGACCCTTTTATTCTGCCGTGGATGTCTCTGAAACTAGTTAATTCTGTTAATGATTTCACATCTACATTGCCATGGTAGCTGTTAGCCAGAAATATCATCTAATCTAGGTGGAGTATTTTCCATAGCCAAAGTCATATAAGTGATATATTTGTTAATTAAATGAAGCCAGATAAATCCCTAGTCACGCATTTTCCATAAACAAAAATGTTCAGGAGAGTCTTTTTGACGTAGAAACCCAAAAGAACAACATAATCTTTTCCAGTGCCCAAGGGACATTTCATTTTGTTAGGTTTCAAGCTGTGGACAATGTTATTTCCCAAATCTTGAGGATATTATGTTCTCAGAAAGAAGAAATTATAGTGAAAGGTTCTTGTTTATGTTGAGTGGGAAGAACATAGCATATAGAATAAACAGTACAAAAGACATGTAAAGGAGGAATCTTATGTTCTCTAATAAATCTGCCAGAAGCTCCGTAAGTATCTCAACAAATCAAACTTGGTTCTGTACCTGAAAAGAAAGCCACTGATCAGCATTTTGAACAAATCAGAGGGACATACATATTTCTTTCTATAGAGGATAACTAAAAGCAAATTATGGGAACAAATTCCTGGCTCTTGATATCTGCTCTTTCGAAAGAGAATTTGGCTGAAATTTATTAGAAGTAAAAGCAGTTATTAAATTGCATATGCACTCCTGCTATCTATCTTCAGCTTTTAGACCTGATGATTGTTGCTGATGCTGCTCTTTGCTCACGTTCTAATTCGTCAGTATTGTGCCTAAGGGCTGTTTTGCTAATGAGGGAAGGAAAGGCCTTCTAATCGTTGCAAGAGTTGCTTATCCTGCTCAGAAGAAGGTAAAACAGACAAAATCTTGCCTCCTTCTCATCCTCTCAGACTTTAACCATCCAAAATGCAAGGCATTTACAGCTCATTACTCATTTAAAAGGTTTTTTCTGAAAACGTGTCCAAATAATTATCCCAAATCCATAGCGTTAACTGTGCCCTTGCTTATAAAAGACCATGTGGCCTATTAAGAGTGCATCCCATAAGGATAGTGGGAAGTCTTTCTTTCACAGAACTGTGCTTGCACACAACAGCATGAAGTGAGACTTCAGATTCCTTCTGGGATGCACCTTCAAATATCCTTCCCTAATTGTAAAGTATTTCCTTCTACAGATATTCAAATATAGCATATTCTTTACTCAAATATTCTCTAAATTACTTTCAGACCTTTCTGTTCTGCTGGTAATCAACATTTCTGAAGAGTCTCTAGCACTATAAAAACATTGAAATAAGCTTGCTACTATACCTTTTTAACCTGCTTGTGCATGGACTGTGGACTGGAATTGGAAGAGATCATATGGAATTGATCTCCTGTGGAAGTGATGTATTAAGTGTAAATAAGTCATCTAGTTCCCGCTTCACTGAAATTCCTATTTCATCCAATTTTGAAACATCTATAATGTAGCTATCTCAGCTGTGTAGAGCATCATAACCTTCCAGTACAGTTATATGGAAAGAACAATTCATTCACTGTACTTGTGTCTCTACTATAGCGTATGATGAATCACACTGAAGAAATGCTCATTTATTCCTGTTGGCTATACAGACAGCCTAGCTGGGGTGTAGACATGTATATATAACAGTAGGATTTGCAATAGGAAAGATTAATCCAGCTTCTGGTCTCCTTCCAAATTCAATGAAGAGTATTACATGCATCGAGCAGCTGATTAATGTAGATATACGTCTTTCCATGCCTGTCTTTCTTCAAGTACTTGACATACGACACAAAACCCCGCAAGTCTAATCCTATAGCTCACAAAACAAGAGTGGGAAGGGAGAGATAAAGAGATGGTTATAGAGTATATTCTAACCCGATGCAGTGAGACAAGGCTCAACTTGATTGCTTCACTCAGTATGAGTGGACAGGTATTCAAATATAGGCGGTTTCTTACCCTCAATCAAAAAATGTCGATGTGCGAGTGAACAACCAGTTAACACCAACACAACACACCAGCTCACAACGGGTTGTCTATGAAGCATTTTTTTTGCCAAAAAACCCCCATCATTGCACTTGAGTACCCACCCTACTCACCAGACCTGACTCCCTGCACCTTCTACCTCTGCCCAAAGATTAAATCGGTGCTTAAGGAAACTGGTTTTTTTTGTCAGTAGATGTGAAAACAAAAATGATGAAGATCCTCAACAACCTCCCAGAAAATGATTGGTAGAATTGCTTTGAAGATTAGTAGCATTGTATGCATCTGCGTGTCAACTAAGAAGGGAACTATTTTGAAGGTGATCATAGTTATGTTCTTAGTTTGTTAAATAAAAAAATGTACAGTCTCATTTTATTGTGTTGGACCTTGGAGATGAAATCATATGGTTAAAGTCAGATGATGTGAAAGCCACTTAGGCAGTTATTTTCCAATTCTGCTGGAACACTTCATCATATTCATGAGTGTGCTGAAAGTCTAATATACACATATTTTCCACGTGGTTCCTCATCAGTTTGAAACTCTTGTCCTAAAGCACCAGCAAAAGACAGTAAATAAAACGTTATCTTTTTTTTTCTGGACAGTACCTAAATGGATGTATCTACATTGGCAACTGATGCAGTGTAATGTGGGAAGAGCTAGTTTTACTTCGTTTTATCTACATGGCATGAATCCAAGTACAGGCACAAGGTGAATTTGCACAGAAATATTCTGCTAGTACCCTGAATTATTATTTAGAGACACCTCTAAGTCATGGTATATTTTCACATATCCATTCTATCTTTTTGCTTTTTGACAAGGTTTAATAGTAGCTACAACTGTAAAATCCATAAATTCAGAGAATAAAAGCAACTACTTTCTCTTCTTTCTATCAAAACCGATAAGAAAGACCATACAAGCCAATTTCAGTTCTTGCTGACAGCTGTGAAATCTTACTGAATGTTCTGAGGTGTAACTATGGAAATCATTTGGCTGGTAGGATCCTATTTTTTATTTTAAAACATTTTTGCACCTCTCTGAAATCACCATATCCTGGCTCCTGTTAGGCAAAGGATATGCAAGTTTTCTAATGTTTCATTTTATATCAATGGTAATGAAGATTGATAAGCAAACAGCATAGCTTGTATACTAAAACCAAATTCAATTTGCACGGATATTAGTGATATTTAAGGGATATGTGTCCGCATGCGTGCACAGACATTCAAGTAAGTCTAAAATTAACATACCTAACATAAATCAATGAATTTAAAGTGTCTGTGCTATTTAAATTAAAGCTCAGGGTGGGATGCACGTATATAGAAGAAAGCTTTGTTACTCTTTTCTGTACCAGTCATGATAAATGTACTGGATATGATTATAGAAGGCAAAGAAAAAGGACCACAGTACAAGCTAGGCAATTGACTTGTGATCCTTCATATCCCTTTGATAGACTACTTGCTCGCACTTATTTGGTTTGCGGAAGTTAGCGCTCTGCCAGATATTGTCCATTGGGTAATGCATGACAAATCCCATTTCTAAAGGGCAATTGGACGCAGTTGCTGGCTTTCAGAAGGGCAGAGGCAGCAGGTTTTTGAACGTAAGTTCTGGCATTCACAGAATCACAGAATACCAGGTTGGAAAGGACCTTAGCGATCATCTGGTCCAACCTTTTTAGGTAATATATAGTTTAAAAGAGATGGGCCAGCACACTGTCAAGCTGAGCCTCGAAAGTGTGCCATGTAGAAGAATCCATCACTTCTCTGGGGAGATTATTCCAATGTTTACCTGTTTTCATGGTGAAAAATTTTCTTCTGGAATCCAATCAGAATCTCCCCAGGAGCAATTTTTACCCATTACCCTTTGTCTTTTCCATGTGACTCCTTGTAAAAATGGAGTCTCCATCCTCTTGGTAGACACCCTCTATGTACTGGTACATGGTAATAAGGTCTCCCCTAAGTCTTCTCTTCTCAAGGCTGAACAAACCAACTTCTCTCAGCCTTACTTCTCATAGAAGGTTTCACAGTCTTCTGATTATCTTAGCAGCCCTTCTGTAGATCCTCTCCAGCCTGTCTGCATCTTTTTATTATGGCAGGGACCAAAACTGGTTGCACTACTCCAGGCGCAGCCTGACAAGTGCTGAGTAGAGCAGGATAATGACTTCTTCATCTCTGCTACTGATGCCCTTCTGGATGCATCCCAGCAACCTGTTGGCCTTCTTTGCTGCTGCAGCACACTGTTCAATCATGTTGAGTCTGTGTCACAGCTGGAGCTGACTCTACCCTGAGTTATTTAGCAATATGGATGTACCCAGACAGATCCAGACTGTAACACTTGGCAGCAGCAACCAGAGGCAAGAGGAGTGAATTTTGAAGTAGTTTTTTCTACAAAGTTCTCTCCTAACACAAAACGGTAAACTCATTGTTGGAATAGACTGGTTAGTACAATTTAACTCTGTTTCTCTGCAGCTAGGAGTGACAATCAGGCAGGAAATACTGTAACTCGGTGGCTGCTTTCACCTGGGACCACTTACAATTGAGGCTTTAATCATACATACTCTTTTCCCAGAGGTAAACGTTTTCTCTGTACAAGCATCTCAAAGATTTCCGCCATGATAGCATAGAGAAAATCAAAACTCAAGTCACCAAAATATTCATTTTTACTGACAAAAAGGTTTTAAAGAGGCTGAAGATTAAAAAGCAATATTTCTAAACCATTTAAAATACCTACAGGATGTTGTTACCCCAACCTCATTTTTTGCAAAACCATAAGCTCTGTTGCTAAGTAATTATTAGAAGGGAGCAGATCCAGTTGAAACTTCTATTCTAATATAATGCAACTCACTCACACTGAAGGGAGAACCGTGAAGCTGTTACATAACAAATTTGGGTCCAAAAAGCTTTATCCTGCAAAGCACATATCCGTTTGCTCTTGGACTTTAGCTAATATTCACATTGTTCTAATAAAGAAAGTCACTTCCTTGCTCCAGGGTGACTCAATATTTGGACTTCAGCTTTCCTTCTCATGTCAGTAGAGCATCTCCTTTCAACATTGGAGTGCGATCCACCCCACTACTTTGTCTGGACTTACAGGACAATTCAATGATGAAGGTAGTAATGAAATTCAACCACTCCTTTATCATCCCCTAACAAACAATTTTAATTAGTAATTGGAGACAAAATAGAAGTAAACTACTAGACTTTGTGGCTGTCTGCATTCAGAGATCTAACAAAAAATATTCTGATAGCAAAACTGGGGTTTGATATTTCAAAAGTATTAGATATTCTCTTCGGTGTACAAAAGATATTTCGATTTCAGCCTTTTCAAGCCCTGTATTGAAAGGCACCCATCCATCCTATTGTAAAATCCAATAAATTATTTATTATTACTGTAGTGAAACTCTGCGATCTTTAATTTCATAAGGATTACTAGATTGCAGATATCTGACTATTTAATGACCTTGTATTTACAGAGAAAAAAAAGGCTGCTGATGAAATGACAGAGATGTAATGACATGAATTCATTGTAGATCACACAGGAATGGAAGAGCTCACCATATAATGTGTGACTCAGATTTGACTGTGTTTTGACATTCAGCAGTGCCATTGCTAAATATCACTGAAATAAATTTCAGCAGTTAATCACAAGTGATGCAATGTTATTAAGGATGAATAATTACCCTTTTCTATATGTTTTGCTTCAACATTGTGCAGGAAATAAGGAACAAAAAAGATGCCATTTAAATTGCACTGCTCTATCTTATTCAAAAGGAATTGAGAGAGATTATCCAAAGCTACAGCATAGAGCTAAAAAAGAAGAGTGGAACTGAATTTGTATTCAAAGTACCTTCCTCCTCCAGTCTCCCACACACATCCTTTAAATAGTTTAAACTAGTGACATTATAAGAATCAGTCACATTAATTTACGTTATATATAAAATATTTTTTTAATTCCTCTTTTTTAGGACCGGGTCTCCTCCAAAATGTTGGCTGTTTCAAGTCACACATATTCTCAAAATATCACTATATCCAAAAAAGCCTGAGCAAAACAAATGTAGAGAATCAGAGAAACATGCTTTACTGATCTCTCCTATTTTTCTTACAAGAAGACTAAAAGTTCAATGATCATTTATGCTTCTACACATTGTCCTCTTTAAAGGAAAAGTACATTAAAAATTCAGTGTTGCAATGTTCTTTGTGTTCTAGGCAAACATCCTTAAAAGCAATGAGTGATGGGAAATGGAGACTTCAAAAGATGCTCAAGGGCGCAATGAAAGTCTGTGAGTAATCCAGGGAGGGAATTCAGATTTTCTCACCTTATATTTTCCTTGAAAGACCATCCATTTATGTCCATTTCTACTGCTCTACTCACCTTTTTGCTCTTTCCTTCAGAATAATTTGAGAAAAATAGTAAAACCTAAGTTATGAACTTTAGCCCTGTTGTCTAATCTGTAAAAAATACGTCAGCAACTGAGCATGAATATCGACAGTTAAATGAGCCTGATCCAGAAACCGTTAGTCATAACTCTAATTAGTTCAAGTAGAAACCTTACATGAAGGAACATGTACACTCTGAAGGTCTGGAAAGATTGAAAATTCTGATTATCTACTTAAAAAACTAGAAACAAGAATGAAACACTAAGCATGGTTCAAGGAAAGATGTGTAGCTACTGAGTATAGCACTAGTTCAAGGAAAAACTGGTCTGGTATTTCCAGTTGCAAAGACAGTCAGTTGTGTAGACAATACTTATAAATCCAAGCATGTGTGAAAAGAAGGAGATACTTATATTTTGTATGAGATAAAGAGTGGAGGAGCAAAGATAAACTGTGAGAACTCAACAAAGGAATAAAAGAAACGTGGTAGGTGTAAGCAATATTAATATGCAATCTTCAGGTTTTATGCTTAATGCTGAGAAAATAAATTAAACCTCAGCAAAGAATGAGACAGATGTTCAAGGAAGATAAGGCAGTGTTTTTTTCAGTGTGAAAACTACAAATTTGACCCTATCAGCAATTTGCAAAGGTATAAATGTGGAAGCTGCAAGATGTAGAAACATTTGTCCTTTCCAAAAAAAAAAAGGGAAATTTAAGTGGGTCACTACAACCTGCTTCATCTATGGGCAAATGTTACTTTTGTTAATGGGAGCTACTTTAGATGGAAAAAAGGACTTGTAGACTGTTTAATATAGGAGTAATATCTCTCAGAAGTAGTTTTAAATACTAAATAGGTTTTCTCAATGACACATGGATAGTTTTAATTTACGTTTTTCTTTTTTTGCCCACTTTAGGAACTTATGTCCAGTGTCAGTAACTGCAATAAGTTCTCTTACAGCACTGATGCAGAGGCATTCGGTTAGTTCCACTGTTATTCCGTCTGTACACTTTGAGCTTCAGAACCTTCAACTTTTTAGATGTGACTTATTGAAAACACGCTTAAAATCTATGGTTTACTGTCTCAGAGAAAGATTGCAAGTACTTATTTGAAACTATCTTTGAAAACATTATCAAGCATAACTTTTGATACTGTGGGAAATATTTGTAGGTGTCAATTCTGGCCCTGCCTGCTGCCTGTTGATAAGCCAGATACCTCATATACCTTGTCACAATGCCAGTATTTGTCACAAGCAAACCAAAGCTCATCCTCTGGCTTTTACGGATTGTAATGTGAAGTGCAGTGCAGAGATAATAGTGGAAGGCATTGCACAAAGTGTTAAGGTCATGAAGTCTGAATAAATATTAGCTCAGGCCCACTAGAATTTCATTTAATGTTTTTCTAATCTCCTTCCTTTCTTTTGGGATTTCAGATGTTCACACACACATGAATTATGAAATGTCAACTGAAAATAGAGCTTACATTCTTACACATTACAGATACAGAATCACAAATGAGCTAGAAATATAAGTGAAGAATTAAAAAACATAAATTGCCAGGTTTTATCAATTTATTGTGAAACATCATACTTAGTATTACAGTTCTGCTGATACTGAAAGATATCTTGAACAACTTTGCCTTCCTTTCCTAAGCCCCCTGGAGAACAGCCTTTTCAGAAGAACATTCGGAAGGAAAGTGCAGCCTTTAGCTTCCTGTTGGTTTTAAATAAAATGGAAATAGTATCTATCCTAAACATGAAGTGTGCTCCAAAGGTTATTCTTAACGAAGTAAAGGGACTACCTTAGCTTCTTCTTCCTTTAAGCAAGAGATCTGGTGATTAAATGAAGTGTTGCAGGCTGAAGTTTGCAGACAGAAATCAGAAAGGAAAACTCAGAAGCAAATAAGGGTATGAGCATGACTTTGAAGTTGTGTTTTGTTCACTGAGTTTTGATTTAAAAAACTTTTTCCTTCACTTTACCTTATATTCTGCATCATGGAAAAGTCTGGAACAAGGTGGAGAAAGGTAAGAGACAATATTGTGCTAGGGCCTTTTAAGGCCTCAGCTGTGGCTGGACATATTTTCTCTCTCCATTAATCTATTCTGAGCCTAGGTGGTCATCCTGCTTCCAACTGTCTGACCTATGAGAGAAAAGTCTGGAATATATGGATACAGCCAGCTATGGAGAATTGATGCCAGCATCAGTAGCAACACCATCTCCAAAATAATCCCTTCCGTCGTTTTTTACAGCCCCACTGATGAGAAAGGACACAGGCAATTCCAGGACATTGTGGTTTTATCACGAACTCTGAAAAGCACGGACAGGCAAACATATAGCATCATGAAACAAATGGATATTTATGGCAAGTTAAATCTAGCCCACTGAAAATTCCAGTGGATAAATTAAGAGCACTATTATGACATATTAGTCTCAGAGACTCTCAGAGGGTGAGATATTATAACACACCGAGATTTATAGCAAAAAGAATCAAAGAAGAGCAATAATTCCTTGAAAATATACTAATGAACCCTTAAAAATACTACATGTGTTGCAAAAATAAAAATGTTCTTAAAAGAAAGAGAAAACTTTGTTTCGCCTCAGAAGGCTAACGGAAATACTCAAGAAG
Source organism: Cuculus canorus (assembly GCF_017976375.1). Taxonomy (NCBI): domain Eukaryota; kingdom Metazoa; phylum Chordata; class Aves; order Cuculiformes; family Cuculidae; genus Cuculus; species Cuculus canorus. The sequence goes on from NC_071401.1 coordinate 4,257,666, forward strand.
TAGATAAAGGCTTAACGGGGAAGAAAGTCAATGGCCACATAAGCTCATTTAGTCCTGCATGACTACTGATTTGGCTAGTCCATTGAGAGCTATTTCTTCTTTCTGACTTTTTTCTTAAATAAGTCCTGACCAAGGATGGAAAATGCTGCCTCCTTAGCCTTCAGCCAAAATAAAATCTTTCTTTTTTCCAGGAAAATTAAGAATGCAAAGTAACATCCTGAACATTGTGAACCACCTTCTACAGGAAAAATATCCACCTGGTGTACTGCAGTGTGGGACAGGTCATGAGAAGATCCAGAAAACCTTCTACCAGCTTGCCAATTATTTAAGGAGAAGACAAGGAGAGCCTGTCTATCAGATGGGATTCATTATGAATATATTTGCAAATGAAGGGAAGGTGGGAGTAGGGAAGTAAAACTTCTTCTGCGAACAAGACTTTGAATTTGGTGTTTCTTCTGTACCCTTCAAATGCCAGTGCTGATTATCACTCGTTCCTTCGCTGCTTGAAGCTGATCTTTTCCTCATTAGTCACCAGTTTATTCAGACCTTTCCACCACATAGATTCAGCTGCCCACAGCAGAGATAGAGCAGAATATTTATCATATCTCACAAAGGATGGGCTCAAAAGGCTCCTTTTCTAGGCTGCTTCATATCTCAGACTTTTCATTTTCCCCAAATCTATCCTTTTGGCAACTTTATAAACCCTTCTCTCCCTATATATCCCATATCTCTTGTGTGAACATCACCAGATACCTTGCTAGTCTTCACTTGTTCTCAAAGAAGACAGCTCTTAAAATTCCCCCCAGCTAACCTTGCCTCCATATGATCCTGGAGGACGAGAGCAGGTACATGGCATGTGTGCTGGCGGTGGGATCTGAACCATTCTGGCTCACTTCTTGTGAACGAACTCTTATGCATTACCATAAATATACCTCCTAAGGCAGAACTCAGTCCATAATATTATTGTCATATAGTCCAATCCTAATGCAAGAAATACCACTGGAACTAATAGAAAGCAGGTTGGAAACAAATGACAAAGTCCGAATTTTCAAAAGAACTAATGAACACACCACTGAGCAGAAAAGATTCTGCTTTAAAAATTCTCTTGTATTATTCAATGGGAGTTTTGTATTTACAGCTATGCAGCTTATTTCTGAAGGCTGGAAAAACAAAGTACCATTTCACTGACTTCTCTGTCTCTCACACTGAGAGGACTGGAACTCAAATATTTGCTGTGACAAGGAGAGGCATTTCTCTGTCTTCACCACAACTTTCTCTGCAGTTATAGACTTCCAGTTATATGCAAATTGAGGAAAAAGGCCCATTCCAGAGTTCAAAATGGGAAAATACTTAAAGGTAAACTTTTGCATGCAATTTCACATATCACTTTATTACTAGCATGCAGTGTTGTTAAAATGTAGATGACTCTGGCTAGAAACTGGCAGTCACTGTGTGCCAAAAGCCTTCAGCTTTGCAGTTACATGAAATTTCAATTTTACACTGAAGATGGGTTATGTATGGAAAAAGATTGAATTGGTAATAAGACACTATTCACTTTATTTACCAATCCATAAATATGTGATCTCTTCTCCCTCCTGACCATATTTCAAATGGAAAGATGGAATAGCAGTATACCCTTTGGAACTTTTCTTCACTCGAGTACATGTAATCATTACTGTCAGACCATCAAGTTCCAGGTGAAAATAGGTTCTATATAAACTCTTTTAAGTCACATTTGATTAGATCCTTTTCTGCATGAGTTTGACATGGTTTATTATTTCTTATTGCTGCTTCTGCGGCAGACTTCCCTAGAATAACTACTGTACCATAACTGACAAACGAAAGCTGACTGTACTTCACTGAATGTAAGGCTGAAAGTATCCTGCCAAGTATGGTAAATGGACAATACATACACTTAATTGAGCAGAAGCTTTGGTTTTAGTAACATTAAGCAAAAATATGTAACATTGACTGGGCAGGAAAAAATAGGGAGAAATTTGTATCGTGGGTGGAGGTGGCAGAAAATCTATGTGAAAAGAAAAGAATGTGACTGCAGAAAAGACATAACCACTAATAAATAAGGGGAAATGCCTATAAATTTTGCCATCTGTATGGTGCAGACTGTAATTGAAAGAAAGAATTAATTATGAAAAAAATAATAAAACCAGGGTTGAAAGTTTTAAATGTTTAATTTAAGTATGTCAATAATAAGTAAGATTACAAGACACAGTCAAAAGCTTCATGTGCCTTTCCTGACAGGATCACGTTTTGGAAAATTAGTACTATAATAGATTTTGCCTATTCAAATGGCTTTCTTGTTATCATTCTACATCATTAAAAATGCATAAATATAGAAAGGTGAAAGCCCTCCTATAGTGTGTGAGTGAGGCACTCTTTTTGAGCAGGGTACACAGAATCATATAACAGTTTGGGTTGGAAGGGACTTTTAAAGATCATCTGGCTCAACCCCCTTGTAGTGAGTAGGAACATCTTCAAACAGGCCAGGTTGATTGGGGCCTTGTCCAACCTGACCTTGAATGTTTCCAGGGATGGAGCATCTACCACCAATTTGGACAACCTGTTCCAGGGTTTTACCACCTTCACCGTTAAGAATTTCTTGCTTATATCTAGTCTGAATCTCCTCTCTTTTATTTTAAAAACAGGACGCCTTGTCTTATTGCAACAGGCCCTACTAAAAAAAAGTCCTCATCCTTTTTAAAAGCCCCGTTTAAGTACTGAAAGGCCTCAGTAAGGTCTCCCCAGAGCCTTTGCTGCTCCAGGCTGAACAATCTTAACTCCCCCAGACTTTTTTCATAGAAGAGGTGTTCTGTCCCTCTGATCACTTTTGTGGCCCTCCTCTGGACCTACAGGTTTGTGCCTTTCCTGCGCTGAGGGCTCCACAGGTGGACACTGTACTCCAGGCGGGGTTTCACTAGAGGAAAGTAAAGGGAAAGATCTTTATATCTTCTCTTTTACATGGTAAAATGACAGAATGAATGTATTTTTATTCCATTCATCTCCTTCAATGACCTATTCTGAATTAAAATAATCTAGATTTTTCTATAAAGTCAAAGGCAGATTCTGGTGTTGTGTGATCAAACACTTCTCACCATTGTCACACAGGGATAATTTATTCATCAGAGATTTCAAAAGATCTTCCTGTTAGCATTGATTTGACAAAATTTCAATAAAATGCTGTTTAAAATCTGTGAAACGACTTGGTGTGGGGAATCATATACGGAAATGAAGATTCAGTGCTACTTCCTGAGTGACATACGGGAGCAAGGAGATGAAGTAGAAGATCTGAGTTACTCCAAAAGGTCTCACAAGTTATGCAAATTTCTTGCTTTGGAGCTGCTTAAAGTTCACCAGTATAACTACATGACAGTTTAACAAATAGGGCTGTACCTCATCACTCTGCACGTGTAAGACTTCATAATTGATAGGCCTCTTCAGAATTTCAACATTCACAATACCATCCCAGAATATGCTGGCCTGGTCACACCACTGAGAGCTTACAAAAAGGACTATCAACTGGACCAAGGAGGAATTCTGTGGTACCCTTCTTCTTTGGAAGGTTTGCATGTACAGGCATGAGTATATCCAGAAGATTTGAAATTTCTTGAAGATTTGCTAGGGTGGCTCAGTAGAGTTGCAAACACACCTGGAAGCATTGTTCCATGTTTATTGGTGTTAGTCACTCTTGTCTTGGACAACTTAATTTTCAGAAACTCCTTCGCATGGATTTCATGGCTGAGGCTGATACAGTATATGACACGTTTCATCAGGGATTTTAAATAATTCATAACTAACCAGAGAGCAATCAGTCTTTCAACCACAAGGATCTGACTGATAAGCCTGAGAGAACAGCAATGAGGCTTTATTTCAACCTGTCAATAAGCCACTCCGCTATTCATTAGCCTAACCTTTCTAAGACAATTTATGGGATTGGGAAACAGAAGGAAGATTGGGTACGAAAAACAGAGTGTCAGGGAGTGGTGAGGACCAGCTGCTCTCAAAGAGCCAGGGAGCCAGGGGCCAAGCCCAATACCATGTCTGACAGGACAAGTGCTGGAGAACTGCTATTGGAGACATCTTGGACCTGGATAATCCGCTAAATCCATAGTGGTCTTGCAAGTCTGAGGGTGAGCTGTGAAGTCAGGCCAGTAGGTCAGGCTCAGGATTAGGTCTGGTGACAGTAACTAGGGTCAGACACTGCTCAACAGTAAGCAGGGTCAGACACAGCTCTGCAGTAACCAGGCAAATCAATGGTAACAAGGCACGTCTGAGCTGAAGCTGGGAAGTCAATCTGTAGATCAGGAAGGGGGTCTTCATCAGCAGATGCATGGCCATATCCCGGGCTGCATCAAAAGATGTGTGGCCAGCAGGTAGAGGTAGGAGATTCTGCCCCTCTATTCCTCTCTTGTGAGACCTCATGTAGAGTATTGTGTCCAATTTTGGAATCCTCAACACAAGAATGAGTTGGAGCTGTTGGAACGGGTCCAGAGGAGGGCTACAAAGATGATCAGAGGGCTGGAGCACCTCCCATACAAGGACAGACTGAGAGAGTTGGGGTTGCTCAGTCTGGAGAAGAGAAGGCTCCAAGAAGACCTTATAGTGACCAGAAGGGAGCCTACACGAAAGCTGGGGAGGGGCTGTTTACAAAGACTTCAAGTGATAGGCTTAGGGGCAATGGGTGTAAACTGGAGAGGAGCAAGTTTAGGCTGGACATTAGGAAGAATTTCTTCATGATGAGAGTGGTGAGGCACTGGCACAGGTTGCCCAGGGAAGTTGTGGCTGCCCCATCCCTGGAGGTGTTCAAGGCCATTTGGATAGGCCTTGGGCAGCCTGATTTAGTGGGAGGTTTCCCAGCCCATGGCAGGGGTTTGGAAGTAGATGATCTTTGAGGTTTCTTCCAACCCAAACTATTCTATGATTCTATGACTCTAATTTTGGTTTTGAGCTGAACAAAGTGCAGTTTGGATGAAAAGTGTATTTTATAAAATTGTGCAGGGTCAAAGGGGAGCAAAGAGATTTACAAATTTGAGGCATCTACTGAGCAGTTGCCACAGTCTAAGTTCCTGTGTCAGTGCTGGAATAAGAATGTTGACCATTCTACAGATTTATAAGAAATGGCACTTTTAAAGTGTGAGTAAATTTTCCCTACATGGCTCAGGCAAACTCCTTCACTTCACCAGATTCAGTGAATTTGTGTTAAAGTGGGATTTTTCACAGATATTATAGTCTGCTTGGATTTCCAAAAGGAAACAATTAGTCATCAAAGTCTTCCGAAGAAACTAAGCAGCCATGGGATAAGGGGGAAGAAACAGGCATGGAAAAGAACTGCCAAGAGTAGGAAGGAGAAGTGGGGGTGCACAGTTACTTCTCATAGTGGGAGGTTGCTGGGGAGTTTCAAAGAAATGATGGGATCTCTACTGTTCCTAAATTGCATAGGAAAAGGGGTAAGCAATCACCAATGTTTGCAGCTTATATGAAGATGTAGCTTTCAAGATGATAAAAACAATCAAGGCTAAATACAGAGAACTGCAGAAGGAATTTATATGACTGAGTGACTGAATAATAACAACATATCAGATGAATTTCAATGCAGGTAAAAGCAAACTCATGTGCATAACAAAAAATAAATGGGCTGTAAGCTGACCATCGTCGATCAGGAGTGAGATCTTTGGATCAGGACAGATAGGTCGATGAAAATGTTAGGTCAGTGCTTAACATTTGTCCAAAACCAAGAGCAGTCAAGTGTTAGGAATTATTAGAAAAGGATTTGAGAACAAGAGAAAATAATTGTGTTATTGTATAAGCCTTTTTTTGCCCTTATGTCAAAGCCTTTGGATAGATCTGCTTTCTTGTCTTGATCATTGAATGAAAGAACCTGAAGAGATACACAGCGAGGCAGCATGGATAACTAAAGGCTGCTCTTGTAAGAGCAATGATTGAGCAGGCTGTGTTGGGGGAGCATCAGGAGGGGACTGCTCCACAAAGAGAGGTAAGTAGAAAACGCAGGGAACAGAATGGGACACTTTCCTTTTCAACAGGGTGCAGTCCCAGAAGATCTAAGCAGGTTTGGTGATGGTGGCCAGGGTCAGCTGCAGTCCAACGATCATCAGGCAAGCCTGTCATGATAAGGCAGGTCTGAGGCCAAGTCAGAAAATCAACCCAGCAAGGTAAAACCATGACCAGTACAGTATACAGCTGAGTACAGACACCCCTGCTATGTATCCTGCACCAGTGGTGAAGGAAAGGGTCTGAGCTTGCATTCAGCTTCCTAGTGGAAGAAGGAAGCTTTGATGAGTCCTCCCATGACTCTTTCTCCCATTGGTCTTTCCACAGAAGCCTAATCCTGAGTTATAGCTGTACCATGCTGAAGTTGGCCAGCTGTTTGGGCAAGTAGAGCCAGGGGCAAGAGGAAGGATGTTGGAAGGCCTGCTGATGCATGCAAGGTCTATAGAGACAGAGATTCCTTCTTCGTCCTGGAAAACATGAGATATGACAGACAGCTACACAGCCCTGATGGTATGGAGAGACAGGACCAATCGTTTGTGGTCTCCTCCACCCAACAACACTATGGGCAGCCAAGTTCGAAAGAAACAAAAGGAGGTCATTCTTCATACAGCAGATACAGAAATGCTGATTCCTAGGACACTGTGGATGTAGTAAGTTTACAGGGGTTCTAAGGCCAACTGGATAAGCATTTCAAGGATAAATCTGTTGTGAATAACTGCAGAGATGGATTGTTTAGGAAGCCCCTGGGAGAGTACAGAGGGGGAAATACTGTATATGCTTTTTCTATTTCCATTAGCTTTTGGATAGCATTTGTCATTTTTTTTAGGAGAAATTATAAACCCAGACGTCCTTTACCATATTTTATGCCCCTGAGTTTCCTGAATTCAACAAAGTCAGAGGAGCCAGCACACCCAGAACACAGGAGCTGAGTCTAACTCCGGGGAAATTACCATCCTGGAGATCTGCCAAGAAAGCCAGAGAGAAAAATACTGGCTCGGTGAACCTTTGGCCTGAAGCTTTATGGTTATTGTTATATTCTGTCTTCTCAACTGAGTCAGTTGACCTATTTTAGATACACTTTTTAGGACGAGAGAATTTCCATCTCCTTTACTAGAGAAAGCACTTAGGGTGACTCGTTTAGATGTACTTATCTACTTTTTATCAAGTGAACTTGCATTTGCTCAACTATTCTTTTCAAGAATGGATTATGATCTCTGGATGAAGGTCTGAGAAACATCTTCCACTAGTTCATAACCTCCACAAAAGTTCTTTCCCCATGCAGATGGTATGAACTGGAATAATTGGCCCATTGAGAGCTGATGGCACATGACAAGCCAGTAAAGTCATGTAATGTGACATTGACCTGAGCTGAAGAAATGACAGATTATTGTACTTCAGACTAACCATTTAGTGATGATTTAATGCTAAATAACTATTCTAAACAAGACACAGGATGCATACAGAATGTAGTAAAGGCTCAGGAGGAGCATAACACATGCAGATATCAGTAGTCTCAAAAAGCATGAACTATGACTTTCAGTGCACACGAATGAGGAATTAGGGTTTGGAACAATAGCCTGTGTACAATGAGTGATGCATTTTTACATCGTTAACAAAACCAAAATGGATGTTCTATTTGTATAAGGCCACAAATATCAAAATAAATGGTAATTATGTCATATCTATCAGACTTGAAATGAATTCAATCATTCTATGTGATTTGAGAGCTGTCTGCACTGAATTTTGCTGTTGCTAAAGCAACAGCTAAGTTAACTGTGAAAAGAATGGACAAAATAATCCATAGACACTTTCAAATATTACATGTATATTTTTATCTTTACTGTATGCCAAATCCACAAACATATATTTGAGTATGTTTTGCCAAATGAACAGCAAATTCTTATGCTATAAATGTATATGTAGGGTAATCGTGACTCTGAAATATGTTTTTGCAAAATATTTAAGTAGTTTGGTTTGCAGAGTTAGAAGTTATTATGGAAGAGTTGTGCTAACTGAAGATAATTTATATAGAATAGTAATCCCTGTAGAATAATAAGGATTGTGTATTCTTGTTTGCTTCCTTTAGAATATTTTCCAACCTGGATGAAATATGTATGTTTTATCCCCACAGAACAGCTGTAACTGAGACAATAGATATGGTAGATGTTGCACATCATGAGCAGAACACAGAACACACTTTCCTTCTCTAAGACCATACAGTCCAACTAGGCAAGATAGGTGAGATTTAAGAGGAACACTGGGAATGCCCATCCACTAAAGTAATGTATTAGTGAAAGAAACAGGAAAGGATACTGTATTAATGAGTGCCAGAATTTTTTTTACCAGACCCAAACACCTCAGACCCTTTCACAACACAGAAAAACAGCTGTTGCTGTGAAGGAAAACAGAATTTAAAGTGCTGGGAATCAGCTCACCTTGTGCATTTAAATAGGTTTCCAGCCCAGGGCAGGAGGTAGACTGGCACTTCTTGGATAAGAAGTGCGGCAATAGAGGGAACAGTCAGAAATGGAAGTGAACAGGATGGACAAGTAGAGGGAACAAAGTCCTTAGGAAGTCTGAAAAGTGCATTTTCCATAATGTAAAAAAACCCCACAATTTTCCGTTGCTCTTTTTGGATTTGCTGCTTGGGTGCAGTTGTCTTGATCTTTTGTTGGACTTCAAATAGAGTCTGAGAGACTTTGTGTGACTGTGACTCTGGTACTCACTGTCCTAAATAGCAGGAGGGAAGAGCAATTTAATGCTACCTCTTCTGGCATCATATACTTCCTAGTGTCCTACAGTGTTATGTAACAATCTGTTCTATGATTTCTAGTACTTTCAGAGGACTATTTAGCTCTGTTGTTAAATACTTACAAATGACTACCATTAACGAGTCAATGTCAGTGCAGATAAACACACACAGCCAATTATAATTCATAAATTGTATACTATTTATACATTTATACACTATTTATAAACTGTGTGAAATAAAATACATACAGATACATAAAGTAAAATCATACTGAAACAAGCAGATAAACATTTATTTAGGCTAATTCAAAACTGTCCATGCTACCTTCCTTTTGGTTCATAATGTGTCCAGCTCTATTAGAATATATTTCACCTCCCATATCTGCTGAGGAAATGAAAAGGAAATTAATTAGTGTTATTTCAGCCTTTTTATTGTACGCACGTGGGATCTTTTGCTATAAAAAATAATAATGCTCAACAGAAATAAACTAGGACACTTCTCTGCTTTCCCACGAATTGTTATCCATGTTGCAACAATAAATTTCCAGCATTTGCTGCTGCTTTTTAATTTAAAAGATTATCAATGTTAGCTTGCACCAGAAGCCAGAATTTTAACAGCAAATGGCAAAATGTTTTCTGGTTTTGAAATCATTGGGAAATTACCGATGTGATGTTCAACCTATTTCAATATTTTAAATTAAAGTTGAATCAAATAAATGTATGCCAGCGCCAGTTTCTCTATACAATCTGTAAAGACAGCTTAGAATGTCTTATGTATATTAATCCTTTCTTGTCTGCCTGTTTCCTTTCTATTCTTTCTTCAGGTGGTTGGAATACTAAAATGACTTTACCCAATGTGATACTGCCAAGAGAAGGACAAGTGGGAGCATTATGTGCAAAACATGGCATGAGCAAGATTTTTAATTCTGCTGCACTCCCTGCTTCAGCAATTCACAGTGATTATAACCGTCGTGGTTTCATGCTATTCTGTTAGACTGCAAGCCTCGTCTCTTTGGATGTTCATTTGCATCGATATTTTTGCAGCCTACAAAATATTTCTGGAGAAACTTAGGCGGGAGGAGGTAATTTTAAAAGTTATTTTCAACTCAAACTGATAAAAAAGAGGCAAATAAAACTATACCTTTACCCTAGTAGCTTTCTTCCTAAGGTCTCCTCTATACCCGAGAGACCAATGAGTAGTATTTTTGTGACACAGACCTGTACGTCCTTGAGAAATTTGTACTTAACGTGGCCCTTTGGCTGGGGAATTTGACAACAGTTACACAAATATGACAGTTTATTTTTTTTAATTTTCACAAAGGTGTTATCCTTACACTTTCTAATTTGAAACATATTGCTTGCAAAAATCATAGAATCATAGAATAGTTTGGGTTGGAAGGGACCTTAACTATAATGTAGTTCCTACTCCCACGAAATGGGATTCCAGCCCCCGTGTGATGGGAATCCACAGCAAAACCAAAGAAACCTCCACTAAATATCATCTAGCAATGACAAAACCCTCCTGACTTCAGAACAAATGTGCTATATTTCAGCCTTAAAAGTAAAATGATTGTGATGTTAATAAAAATGAAAAAAATCTCTCTGGAAACAAAGGTACACACTCCTTTCAGAATAAATATAAGTTGTTACTCTATACAGCTAACAGTTACTTACTCTAAATAGGATTGGTTTGGAGTCATTGTGATTTGCACTACCTTGCCTCTACAAAAAACAGACATACAAACTATCATATTTAAAATGAATGTTTATTTAAGAAACTAAATCATTCCTACAATTCGTGTTATAATAGAGACCAGAAGAAATCAAGATCACGCTGTGTTAGGCACTGACTAATATCTTAGGGAGAAGTCAGCAGCTGGAAGAGTTTCCAATTAGAGCAGAAAGCACAGAGTCTCATGCAGAAGTGGGCAGGTATGATATGCAGCCAGAGTGTGAAAGAATCACTGCAACACAGAAAGGCTGAATCCAACACCCTGCTCCAAGCAGTGTCACTGACAGCAGGTTGCCCAAGAACATGTCCAGTCAGACTTTGAAAATCTCCAAATATATTCTCTACCTGTCTCTACTGTTTAACCACACTCACAGGAAAAACATTTGCTTTTTACATTTAAATGGAATTTCTTTAATTTTAACTTGTCCCCAAAAACTAGCCTACAGATTTGCTCTAGCAACTTCATTCCTTTTTCTAACTTGGTGGGGGAAGAAGTTCTGTTGGCAGGTAGTTCTCTAAATGAAAACAAAACTACCAAAAAAGGTGATAGTAGTGTCATGAATTTGTATTTAAAAGACTCATGCAGTTGAAGAAAATGGCAATGAGAGAGAAACTGTCTTTTTTGACTTCAGTTAAAAGCTGGCAGGTGGCTGTCACGCAAGTAGGTGCTCACCTAGATCTTTTTCCTTTCTCTAGCCAGTTCTCAGAGGAAAGCAGGATATTGTGATCACCATGAAACCCTTAGAAAAGACAAGGAGAAATCAGCTTTGCATAGTCTTGGTACTAGACAAGTAATTGGAGCTAAATGAACTCTGTTTCATGGGAGGCTATTTAACACTGGCTCTGAATACTGGGGTTATGGAGAGATATATAGAAGTGGACATGCCTTCTTTGAGTTACAAGTGTACCTGCTTCCATAGCTAATAGCAGTCTGTAGCAGGTCCTCTCTCCTAATAATTTCTTTAGCCATGTATCTACTACTTCCTGAGGTTTATTTGCCTCTAAGTGTATTTGCAAGGAAAAAATGCCTCTGTTCTTACAAATTGCAAATATATCAGAGAAAATAAAATAGATGAGGGAGGGAATTCTAAATATCAGGAAGCAATTTTTTATTTGGAAAGTGACTGAGCACAGACATAGATTACCAAGAGAGGTGGTAAGACACCATCTTCATCCTTGGAGATATTCAAAAGGCAATTGGACACAGTCCTGAGAAACCAAGTGGCCCTGTTTGAGAAGAAGAGGTGGACCAAATGACCTTAAGAGGTTGCTTCCAGCCTCAATCATTCTGTGGTTCTATTTTTTTAATGAAAATTGTTATAACTTTGGAGAAGAATACCAAAAGTGTTACTTTCACTTTCTTTCAGGATTTTCTCATCTTAATTAGGAAAGAGCTTTTAGGAAATCTGGAGTTTTGCAATCAACATTTTGAGGAGAAAGGGCTTGATCCATATCTTGAAAATAAACATGTCATTGGAAGTCTTCAGGCTTTGTTTTGTTGTGTCCAATTGCCTATGGTTTTAACGGAGCCATGAGAAGGAGCGCACTGTGCCTTGTACTGTGCCAGTGTCACCACCAGCCCCCAGAACTTATTTCTTCCCTGTGTGTCTGCTGGGTGAGAGGGGCTGATATATCTCTGTTTTTTTGTTTTTTTCACTTTGCACAGAGAATTGCAACATTCTCTTCTTTAGATACCCTTATTTTAACTCACAGTTTTCAGTGCTCAGTGCATTTACAGATCTGAGGTTTGCTTTGGAAAGTCAAGACCCACACACCATACGTGAACTGTGGCGAGGGAGGCAAGGAGGCAGTGAGTGATGTTTACTTCTTTTAGAGACTGTACAGCAAAGCATCTTTGATTTCAAGGTCTCCTGTACAACACTGAGTGGCTATGGTTACAGAGATGTCTTTTGCAGGGGAAGCACAATAAATAGGGCAGCAAGTCAGACTGGGCTCAGATGACCATAACGTTGTTAGAAAGTAGTAGAAGATATCAAAATAGTTCCAGGACTGGAGAAGCCTGAAGCAACACTTCTAAGAAAAGTTTGCACAGCCTCAACCACCTACTACTACAAGTGACATCCATTCCAGTCAGTGGGAATTCTGCCATTCATTTGAACTGGCATCACCGAGTGGTAGGAGCTGAAGGTTTCCACTACCAGGCTGATCACCAGGCTGCACGTCACTAGGCTGCAGCAGCCTTGTGCACTTGAAGTGAAAACTGATAAAGCCTGAAGAATGACAGAACCTCTAACATATACACAGTAGTAATTTAAGATGGACCTTGTTCTCCTCAATTTCTCAACGATTTCCAATATGTTTGAGGAACTGTTTAGATTGTTTCCCTATAATTATTAGTAAACATCTTATTTGCTATGCCTCTTATTAGAAGCACAGCATAAACACCTCGCTCTAATTATGAATGACTCATTCACAAATGCCCTCTTCATTGTTCTAAATGAAAATACACTCTTAGAGGGGTAATAAAATTAGCATCAGAATCTATTTAGAGGCAAATTGAACAGTGAATGCTCATAGCAGTGAACACTGAAGTCAGCTAGAGCACATAAAAGTATGCAAGAAGTGTTATATACTATCCTGTATATGCTATTTAATTATTATAGTTGTATTTGACACAGGAAAAATGCTCTTTTATTTGATTAGGTTTTGATTTAAGCTTGCAAGTCTTGTCCTCAGCTGATTAAATTGCACAGATTCATAGACAGCAGAGAAGCTGTGTTCTGTGTTAGATCAGGATCTCAACCCTCAGCCGTATTTCAGCTAAGTAACACCACAAGAAGCATAACGTTAAGAGACAATCACTATGCTTAGACACAAAGTCACTATCCATCATGTAGACAAACTCCATTTCTCACAGCAAAACACTTACTAGCCTTCTGTCTGAGGAGAAAATTGCACTGTACATTTCAAATCAGTTTTCCAAAAATGTATCAAATGAAAAATATCCAAAATATGTTTTTAAAGGATAAAGAGTCAAATATAGAACCATCACCAGCAAAATAAAACACAATTCTTTTGAGTATCCATTTCCCTTCACCCTACTTATATCCCATAAATTTAATGAATAACGATACTGCTAACTTAGCCTATGAAAGAATCTAAAATGAATTTAACCAAGGTAATATTGTCCAAGATTATGACTTCGCACATAGGATGCAATGTTTCATCGCATATGGAAGGCAGGCAGAGTTGAATACGAAAAAGACAACAGTGTTGCTAAGACAGACAGATAGGAGTCCTGCTCTACCTATTCAGCACTCTGTAGGGAGCCACTATAGTGAATGGAGGATGAATTGTGCTTACTGTTGTACAGATACGTGTTCCTGTAGTCTCTCCTAACTGCATTTTGCTCCATTCTAATGGATTCATGCCCCTACAGTGTTCATTGCCCCAGTTGTCTGTGTGTTAACCAGGAATGCAAGTGCACACTTCAAAAGCAGAAAGCTCCATCGGTTTCAAGAGCTTTTCGTTAGCTAAAAGGCATGGCTCAAAGGGCAGCAGCAAAAAAGGTGAGCCAAGGTAAATATAACTTTCTCAAAATCTTCTGTGAAAACATTGAAAATACCTATTTCATATGGACAAATATCTATAAACAATAGGGATACAGCTTCTGATTTATGGTGACCTAACTTAGGCTAGATGGTACTTTTTCTTTTTCGGCAATGAAACTACTATTATTAATTGTTGTTTTCTTCTCAGTTGTTGGATCAATTGAATGATTTCATCCTTCTGACACATTATCTGTGATGCACTGGCCTAACCAAATCATAGGGACAGGATTTTTATTCTGATGAACAACTAGATCACAGCACTCGCTCTGCGTTATTACAAACACATCTGTGTTAAGCCCATGACTAATGGAAAACAATCGCTCTTCAGGTTGTGCAGCACTCAAGTTACAGTTGAAGAACAATTAGCATGACTGTTTCAATACAGGATGGGGGATGATGTGATTGAGAGCAGCCCCACAGAGGAGGACTTGGGATTGCTGATTGATGAGAAGCTCGATATGAGCCAGCAATGTGCACTCACAGCCCAGGAGGCCAACCATAACCTGGGCTCCATCAAAAGAAGCGTGGTCAGCAGGGCGAGGGAGGGGATTCTGCCCCTCTATTCCTCTCTTGTGAGACCTCATCTGGAGTATTGTGTCCAGTTCTGGAATCCTCAACATAAGAAGGAGATGGAGCTGTTGGAACAGGCCTAAAGGAAGGCTACAAAGATGATCAGATGGTTGGAGCACCTCCCATAGGAGGACAGGCTGAGAGAGTTGGGCTTGTTCAGTCTGGGGAAAAGAAGGCTCTGAGGAGACCTTATATTGACATTCCAGTACCTGAAGGAGACCTACAAGAAAGCTGGGGAAGGATTGTTCACAAAGGTCTGTAGTGATAGGACGAGGGGCAATGGGTATGAACTGGAAAGGGGCAGATTTGGATTAGCAATAAGGAAGAATTTCTTTACTAAGAGAGTGGTGAGACACTGGCACAGGTTGCCCACGGAGCTGTAGCTGCGCCATCTCTGGAGGTGTTGAAGGCCAGGTTGGATGGGGACTTGGGGAGCCTGATTTTGTGGGACATGTCCCTGCCTGTGACAAGGGGCTTGGAACTGGATGATTGTTAAGGTCCCTTCCAAATCATACGATTTTATGATTCTATGATATCCTGCTTTGAATTCCTCATGATAAAAAATTCCACTATTCTCCCGCCATGCCTGGCATACATAATGCTGTTTTCAATATAAAATATTAACAATATGGTAACAAAATTTTAATATATACTCACAAAATATAAGCACACATGGAACATGCAAGAAAACTTTATGCTTTAAATAAACTATACAGTTAAATTTTCATCACAATGATTATCACAGAGTTTATTGTGCATGCTAATGGTAATTTCAGTGTAGTAGATCTCTACTGAGAGAGCACCTCCTTTGAAAAAACAAGATGTGTTAATCTCAGAAAGATGTTATTGGTTTAATGTGTTAAATTCTTTTATGTATCCTGGTAGATCTCATTTTCACAAACATTTTAAAAGGTACTGTGGTTTCTGTGTCTTAATGCACTAGCTTGTCTCCCCTTGGAACAGAGGATTTGTTACAGACTACTGACCTGAAACTTAATTCACAGAAGGAAGGAGTGTATGTTAACTGAATCCCACATGTCCTTAAGTACGTGTTTTCAGTCTCAGCCGCATCTTCATTTTCTGTCTTGGCTTCTGAGAAAGATAAAATGCAATAATATTCCTTTCAAGTGACATATCTTTGGTAGATCCAAGGCATGATACCAATAGCGTAATACAGCCAGGTCATATTGTTTCCTATATGCCAGTACAATTAAGGCCCTAAGGCATGTCTTGGCCTTTTCCACTGTTGACTACACAATGACTTCTAGTTTTGATTTGCCAGTAGCTAATCTTGGTTGACTGAAACCACAGCCAAGTTCTCCTAAGAAACTGTTAGATTGCATTACTCAGTACATTACTCATAGGTTATATAGCATTCACTCACTACACTGAATTGCGGTTAAAAATTACACTGAGTTTTTTCTAAGGGGTTTAAATAATATTGGTTGACAGTCATCAAACTTCATCAGCTGTGGCACAGCTGCTATACACCTTTATGACTTCTTGGCGCTGTTCATTTTTTAATGTGTCTGGAGCTAGTGAATAGAAACGCAGTTATGTCATAATGCCACCTACAGGATCTAAACAGTCCCAATTTGTCTTGGTGAACCTGTCTGCCATTTTCCAACAAATAACTAAAAGAAAGAGTCAGTAGAAATACAAATCACAACAAACCCTTCTAACTGAAAGTAAAGTCATAATTCAAAAAAAGCTCCAAAAGACTCTCCATAATGAATTTTCTCAATAGCTTTCTAGTAAGCTCCTCCAGGAACAATGTGAAGATAGATTTTCATGTAGTATTTATCAGCTGAAGCCATGGCCTCAAGTTACAAAGTAAGATAAAAGACTTACATGAGCAGTCCTGAATATTCCATTTAAGTTGAATTACGTTCAGTTCTGAACATCACTGGTAAGCTGTTGGTCTGCAATGACTGGTACTCCTACAACATAGGTGTGTCCAGCCCTCCTGATCCCAAGGACCAACCATCAAATCTTCAAATGCCCAAGAGTGACAAGATAGACATCACATATACTGGAAGCTGAGGGAAAAAGGAAGCTCTGACTGTGATTCACAAAAGATGAATCTCCCAGGGGGTCCCAGTGCGCCACTGACCTGAAGGTTGTCAGTCTCAGTATATCCTACTGATTTGCTTCTCCAAAGCCACAGACTCAGATTATCCAGAAGTTCCCATGTCAGCTCAGCTTCCCCAGTCATCAGATGGCTTAAGATTCACTTCATTCTGTTAGGACTGATAAAAAATATGACTTTGAGACACCAAAGACTTTTTTAAAGCTGACTAATGGGCTTGCCACCCTTCTGTGAGGTTAGATGAGAAACAAACAAACATAAATCCCATCCAAACACACACACCTTGCCAAAAAAAAAAAAAAGACTGAATGACAGAATCCACAGCCCAAGGGGCTGGGTCATCTGGCATGGGCTAACCAGGAACACAAAGATAAAATGTCTGTTCTTGCAACGTGTTACTTTACGTGTTTCAGAGGCGGAGAGTCAGAAATAGAGAGGAAATTTCTGGCAATGTCTACATGTCAACTACTTGTGTTTCCATTTTTTGGAAATCTGTGAACAGCAAATCCAACAGCAGTCTTACTGCAAAATACTACAGGAAAAACAAAACTAAAAATGCAAACAAATAGCTCATCTATGTATTGAGTCTAGCATACGTTTCACTGTCTTGTTTCTCGTATAGGAATAGGAAAGAAACCTCTTACATATTCTCCCACTAGGGAAACATTGATCTCAGCCTATGAGTCCTTCCCACTGGCTTCCCTTTGTCTGCTCAAAATTACTTCTATGTTCTTCAAAGAGGCCAAGAATCACTGAAATTACTCATATGAGTGCTATGTTTAGGGCATACACACACACAGAAGCTTTTGGAATATCATCCTAAATTTTGGAACATCATCTGAAATGTCTTCCTTCTTAGGTGAGATGCAAGCAGAGAGTGAAAAGTCTCACTATTATTTCTACAGATCCATCATTATTTCTACAGAACCATCACATTGAAGAGAGCTCTATATACAGTTATATTTTTAAGACAATATTCTACGATTCGGATCCATCATTAATTCACACAATCAGAATTGTGGACCTTTTAATGTAACCCTACAAGCTACAGGAAGAAAGAAAAGCTACATCCATATGAAAATGAAAATGTTTCAAGCTATTACAAGACACAGAATTTTTTCAGTTAATAATATTTTTAATTCTAGGTCTTTCTGTGTTATTTGAATAAAATCTCTTTTATTTAAAATGCAGATTTTAAATGCTTTCATATAAATAATAGAAAAACATCTCAGAAGAAGAGGCAGAGTGACAGCTTGACTATAGACACCACAGCAAACTGCATTTTTGTATGTGACCTTTCTCAGCCAGTGAAAAAAAGATATTTTATCTGGATCTCTTGTACCTTACATTTATTCTGTGCAGCTATTATTTTACTTGGCTTTGATGTTTCACACAACTTTTTGAAACAAAGACTCTGCTATGACAACATGATATTCCCCATATGCTCCCTAAGCTGTACAAATGAGAAAACTTTGGCTAACCCTAATTAGCATTGGCACCGTTGTTTGTAATCCTTGCATTGCTTTTTATACAACATCATTTTAGTAATTTATTAGAGCTTATGAAAAGTTCTGCTTACTGTGCACAGGACCAAGTGAACCATGCAACTGGGGATAATTTAAATATCTGAGGAGATGTGGCAGCCAGGCTCCCATACCTTGGCTAACCTTCCAACTTGTAATAAGGTGGAGGTTATAGCAGGTTATGGTCTGGATGTAGCCTGATGGGGATTGCCTCCAGGCAAGTTTCTGAACTCCACTTCATTTATAGGGTGAAGGAAGTCTTCAAGAAACCTGGCCAGTTAACAGATGGAGGAAAATAGGCTTAGCTGAATCAGTTCACATTTGCCTCCTGTTACAGGAAGCTGATTTTCTCTTCTGGTTAAAAAGTCATTGTCAGCAGTAAAATGGAATTTAAACTCCTACAGATTAAGTGCAGTTAGTCCTAGCTTTTTAAAACTTTGCCTTTCCCAGTGAATATCTAAACATCTAATCACCGCATGGAACATAGGAAGCCAAAGGGCAGATCTGACACCCTATTGGGAATCTGCTTTTGACCTAGCCAGTGCAGAGTGCTTCACAGACTGCTTCTTGTCACCTCAGGTGCCTTCAGCTTTCTGAGATACCGGGTCCAGCATGATGTCAGGAAGCATGCCCCTGTTCTTGATATTTGGAGAAACAATACACCAGAAGGTTGTGCTGTCATCCAGAAGGACCTTGATAGGCTGGAGAAATGGGCTGACAAGGACCTCATGACCTTCAACAATAGGAAGGGCAAAGTCCAG
The DNA here is from genome assembly GCF_017976375.1 of Cuculus canorus. Taxonomy (NCBI): domain Eukaryota; kingdom Metazoa; phylum Chordata; class Aves; order Cuculiformes; family Cuculidae; genus Cuculus; species Cuculus canorus. The sequence continues at coordinate 4,276,688 of NC_071401.1, forward strand.
CTCTTGGGAAGGGACAAATCAGTGTACCAGCATATGCTGGAGACAAGTCTTGCACCTAGCTTTGGGCAATCCTAAGGACATACACAGGCTGGGTAGATAACAGATTGAGAGTAACCCTGATGAGGAGGTCCTGGGTGTGTTGGTGGATAAGCTCAACATGAGCCAGCAATTTGTATATGCAGCCCAGAAAGCCAACCATATCCAGGGCTGCATCGAAAGAAATATGACCAGAATGTTGAGGGAGGTGATTCTCACCCTCTACTCTGCCCTTGTGAGATCTCACCTTGAGTACTGCATTCAGTTCTGCAGTCCCCACCAAAGGAAGGACATGGATCTGTTAGACCGAGTCCAGAGAAGGGTCACAAAGATGATCAGAGGGCTGGAACACCTCTCATACAAGGACAGGCTGAGAGAGTTAAGCTTGTTTAGCCTGCAGAAGAGAAGGCTTCAGGGAGTCCTTATAACAGCCTTCCAGTACTTAAAGGGGGCCCACAGGAAACATGGGGAGGGGCTCCTTATCGGAGAGTGAAGTGATAGGATAAGGGATAATGGTTTCAAGCTGAAGTAGAGGAAATTCAGATTAGATATTAGGAAGAAATATTTTACTGTGGGGGTGGTGAGGCACGGGAACGGATTTTTCTGAGAAGTTTTGGAAGCCCCATCCGTGGAGGTATTCAAGGCCAGGTTGGATGAAGTCTTCAGTAATCTGATGGAGTGGAAGTGTCCCTGTCCACGACAGGGGGTTGGAACTAGGTGATCTGTAAGGTCCTTTCCAACCCAAACTGTTCTATGATTCTTTGTGACAATGGCATGTTGTATTATATCCATGCAGTTTCTGCTGGTCCATTTCTTCATTGTTCTAAGTCCCTATGAATAGAAGCACACCTCTCAGGTGTATCAGCTAGATATAGTCCCTTCTTCTGATAGTACACATTTCCCTTTTTCACTTTTCAACTTCTTTTGAGTTTGTTTTTTGAAAAAAAAAATCAGCCTGTCCTGCTTTAACGGTTTTCAATTCACTGTTAGAATTTCTGTGTTCTGGCAGACGCTTTCTTTTTTATTTTAACCTGGGGAAAAGATATGCACTGATTCAAAAGTTGTTAGTGTTTGAAATTCTCAGAGATTCTGCACAAGTACTGAGTAACTAAGCCTGTTATTTCACATGTTGGTTTTATGCCAAATCTTTTATCATTAAAATTCAGAGCTGCTGCAGTAATACAGAAACAAACACTCAAAATATACAGAGAAAAAGATAAAAGGAGAACAGCAAAAGAAAGACCTCTTGCTGGGATATTTTTCCCTCTTTTTTTCCTTATTTTTTGAATTCAACTTTAAAAATAGCAAGAGATCGAATTGTTAAAAACAAAAGAAGCCAACGATGAACAATAAAGGCCAAAAATCTAGGCAACAGCATTTCTTGACAGAATTGGTTACTGTTATCCTCTCAATTTCCTCTTGTTCCTCCTTGTTCACACATCTCTCCTCATTTGAACGCAGCTTTCTTCAGATTCCTTTAGAGCATATCATTATCTTTCTAATCATTGTGTTAGCAAGTTGAAAAATATCTTTTCCTTGATCTAAAAGAATTCACATAGAGCAAAGTCAGTGTTTTAAATTTGTTCTTTTTTCCTTGGATGCAAAGCTTGTGCAGTGGGGAACTCTTTTCACTCCGTATTTGTCCTCAAGTTGCTATAACACGTCCTGAACATAGCATTCACTTCTAATCAGTGACGCAATATTTTTATTAGGACAGGTGATTTGTAACATTCCCTGTGAACATTGCTTTTTCTATCAATCAGTGATTTGGTCATCTGTTCCTTTTCTTTTACAGATTCCTATTGTTTCCTTGAGTACAAGAAAATACACCTCTCTGTTTGGATACACTTACATCATAATTGCAGGAAGCACAGATAGGCTTCAAAAGACTTCTGGTAACCACCTACCTCTGGCAGCAACAGTTTAGTACAAGTGAATATCTCTCATCAAAATTGATAAACATCATTTGGTTCAGTAGTCCTTATTCACTAAGGGTAATTCATCGAGGTATCTGTGCTACTAGGATCCATACAGGCATTTTAAGAGATCTCTGCAATGCTTCAGGGTGTAATGATTTTTTGACCAATTTGTAAATCACTTGTAACCAATTAGTCACCTATAATTATTTTTCTAGGATTAAAGAAGTCCTCTTCTGGAGTTTCTTTCAAATGAGCATTTGATGCTTCTATCTTCTTTTAAAAAAGTACCTTGCATTTGGGATCAACGGAGAAACTCCCTATACTTTCATGTGTATATTCTACATAGGCACCTGAGAGCTTTTCACACCCTTAAACCAAACTGAACTCACTTGGTGAAGGATTGAAATTGTAGTCATGCCTTCTGGCTTTAGGTACAAATGTAAAGCTATCCTCCTTCAGGCAGACATTCTTTGTTTTCTCTCATTTTTTAAGTCCCTAAAAAAAAGATTTGAAAAACATAGAGCAGTTGTGTGCTCTTTAGAGGAAATAGAAGCAAACATTTTTGCAATTCAGATTATGCCTTTCTGAACAATTGATCATTTTGGAATCCCATTCTTCCACCATTTTTGCTGTTATATCTTGCATTAACAATTCAAGGCTAGTCTCATCTCACTATTTAGAGAGTATGATATTTATTTGTTTATATGGGGAAATAAATGAATAAGAAATTAAATATTCTTTTCTCCTGAAAACAGACAAAATTGTAAGGATTAGTATGTTTAAAAACTGTATACTGAACAGCTTGTTTTAGGTCCCCCCATACATATGCAGTATTCTGGTAGCAGTGTGTGCTTTGATTTGTCTTCCTCCAAGTTTCCAACAAACTTCTGCTTTTTTTCAGAGCTATGCTCCCATCTGGCCATTTAGATTTTGAACTTTCATGTAGAAACTTGCATGATCAACCCTTGAATTTCCTTCCAACCCCATTTCTACATGACACTTCACTCGTTCCATCTGTTCACCCTCTGCCTGTATTATTACAGTCATTGTCTCCCCCATATTTTCTATACAAATGTAGCATTTAGTGACATCTACAGTGGATGAATTCTAGAGAACTATATGTTACTTTACACCACTTGACTTTCCTCTGCTTTAAATGTTCACTCTTGACTTTGACTTGATGATTTTGGTCATCTTTCACCAATGACAGAGATGTAGTGACCTGGAGAAGATTATTAGAATCTGGATGCTCAGTCCCTCTTCCAGCATGTGAGTTAGAGCATCAAAAACAGGATAAAAGAAAAAAAGGAGAAAAGAAAACATCAAAGAAGTTGTAGTGTACATATGGTGAATGCCTTGTCACTCCTACTAAGAGTTTACCTGAACTTAGGAAGAGTCTAGACATATAATGAAATTTTAATCTACTGAAGTTTACTATCCACACAGAAAATACATACAGCTCAGGAAGCCCCTTAGTAACAAATATGTGGGACTAGTATCATACATACAATGCTGATGATAATGTAGTAGGAAGTAAATCTTTTCAAGTAGCTGGGGTACTGTTCCAGAAAGTGAGAAACTGCTTTATATGCCATTCATAACCTAAGGGACAAATTTGACATCTTATCGTACTCAGCATTTTATAGGTAACTCCTGAAGTGGAGAAACAAAGAGCATCACCTTCATAGATCTACAAGAAGAACAGGTGTGTGAGCAGGAGAAAGGCACTCCGATATATGTACTATATGGTGACTCTTACCATTAGCAAAGATCTTTTTCCACCAGTGCAGAGAGTGAGAAGATCTCCTTGACTTCTTTTCCTCTATACTTATAGTTTTTCAATTTCTTTGCACACTGATGCATCTTACCTTGCAAGGAAGCAGGAGGCAACAGGGTCTGTGGGCTAGTGCCTATAGCACAATACTGCAGAAAAAAAAAAAGGAGGGGGAGGGGAAAGGCTGGCATTGAGGTTTATGTAGTGTCAGATACATGAAGTCATTCATTCTGTCTCAGAACAGACCTCAGCTATATTTAATTCAAGCGATTGCCTTCCAGGGTGGTCCAGAGAAAAGCGATAAGTCTGACTGCAGGGTTACAGAACATGACCTGAGTGTAACATGAAAGAACCGAATTTCTTCGGTCTAGGGAAGAAGTAACTATCTTTAAGTATGTTAAAAGCTGTCACAAAGAGGAACAAAATATCTTTTCTTTAATAACCAGAGACAGGACATGAAAAAATGAATTATATTGTCATGAAGTACAACCTGGTTAGGCAGTAAGAAAACCCTTTTAAGTCTAAGGGCAGTTAAACTTTTGATTCAATTACGTAGGAAGGATTAGGAAGCTCCACCCTTGCAACTTTTACAACAAATGTGTCAGAAATAACATAACTACAGTGGTTCCAGTCTTTGCAATGGAGTAGTCTTAGTGGCTTCTTAAGGCCTCTTCTAGTCCTTTTTCTTTTTATTATTCTACTGTATGCTGAAGATTGTGAGGCATTCAGACACAATAATAGGGATCTTATGAGTAAAATAGATCATGGAGATCACTTTTCAGAATTTCATAACCGTCTCACAACTGTATCATAATCATTGGACTAAACGATCTATATACTGGAAAAGTAATGTTCTGATTTAGCTAGTGGTTTGAACAAATATCAAGATATGACTAACCTGAGGCTAGTCACATTCTAGATGCTTAAAAAATTGTAAATTACCTTCTTGTTTACCTTTAATTTCACAGAAATGTAGCTAGTAGATCTAAAAGCGAAGTGTAGGTGAGACAATTGACATTCTATTTTGTAAGAAGCCCACACTTTTAGACTTCATGATATCAATATTCCAACTCAAGCAATGGCACCTCAGTTCTTTATCAATTCATAATATAGTATAATAGTCAATAATAAAAATCAATGAATTTTCTTTTCGTACTGGAGCAAAATCTGACAGAAATTATAACCTGACCTAAAAATGACTTCTACTTTACCTTATATACCTTGTCCATTTCTGGAGCTAAAGCACTTGTTCTTTACATAAGGAGAAAAATTCTTTGGCAGCTATTTAGTTCTCTTTCAATAATGTTCATGATTCTTTAAGAATGAGTGATCCTACATCAGTAGTATCTGGTATAGCATGAAAGAAGAAGAAAAATTGATTTCAGTATGACATAAAGAAAAAAAATCTGTGAAGCCTAAAACCTCTCAATAAATGTTACATATAAAAAGTTCTTTAGCAGTAAGAACAAATGAAGGCACAGGAGTGAGTTTTAAGCATATCACGCCCTGTCTGGCTATCTTTACCTGGATAAAGGTACCTTTGGGTCTTCCCTTCACTGGAATATCTTGGGATATTTTACTGTTTCTGAGCATCATTGTGGAGGCTGAGTTTAGCTGATTTACATTAATGATGACTGGCCAGATTGCCTTGCTCTGTGCCCTCCATCACTTGTGATCAATTTGTTGCCTGAATGCGATTAGGGTTTATTTCATATCTAGTTGTCATGATGCCAAAACCAGTTGCATTCAGTCAGAGGTACCTGAGCACACACCATCTGCAGCCAGATCTCTGAAATGAGTTAAAGCTGTAAATGACTCAGTTCTTATAGCAGATATATTCATTGGCTTTTAAAATCACTCCACTCTAACTGTGCGAACAAGAAGCAGTGTCATTGACATAAAGTCCTTATCACAAAAATCCACAGTGGCCATTTATTCCTTCTCAAGCATATCTGCTGGGGTAGAGATTTCAGTTCTTCATCATTCTGAAGGCAGTCAATCACTTAATTTTTCTTGGCTTTATCTTCCTGGAGGCTCTGGAGGCAGGAGCACAAGGTGAGTCATGCTCTCATGCTTCATCTATCGAGTGATAACATGTTGCTGATCCTGCCACATCCCACCTTATGGCAGAGGGTCTGCACCATGGTTCAGAGGCAGGCACAGGCTCACCTGTCCATTTCAAGCTGGTAGCAATTTGGGTTCAGAATTGGCATGGCGAAAGGTATGGTGGTGTATTAAGAAGAGCAAAATTGTTTCCGGTCTGAGTGTAATCAAGTTTGTCATGTATTAGTCATCAAAATGCTGAGATACAGATTATTACAACTATATTTGATCATACTTATTTGGGAATTACACTTAATTGCGAACAGTACAACCATCCAGGTAATCACAGCAAGGAGCTTGTCTCCTCTTGTTTCTCATCTATAATACCACATTGTCTGTAATTGTATACTCTGAAGAAAGTGAAGTGAGTAAAACCACAACAGTTATTTGCAGGAGGGATTAAAACCCAAGAATGAGTTTCCATCTCTAACTGCATTACCATCATTCCTGTTCTACTGTCTCTCACAAGAAAGCTGTGGAGGGACTGTTTGCAAAGGTTTGTGGTGATAGGACTAGGGGCAATGGGTATAAACTGCAGAGGGGCAGATTTAGACTGGACATAATGAAGAATTTCTTCACTATGAGAGTGATGAGGCACTGGAATGGGTTGCCCAGGGAAGTTGTGACTGCCCCATCCCTGGAGATGTTCAAGGCCAGGTTGGATGGGCCCTTGGGCAGCCTGATCCAGTGGGATGTGTCCCTGCCTATGTCGGGGGGTTTGGAACTGGATGGTCTTTGAGGTCCCTTCTAACCCAAACTATTCTCTGATTCTATGATTCTATTTCAAGTCCAGTATGCCAGGAGGATTCTGTGTTCTTATTGGTTGTTGTTGTCATAATTAGCTGCTGTGATGGCATTAAGTGGGACTACATCTTGCTTGCTCTTTTATATAGAGAAAACAAAAGGACAAAAAACAACCAAACAAGCTCACAATCAAAACTTTTTTTTTGTTTTCAGCCCTCTGAGGAGGCAGAGGAAGGGAGGGGAGCAAAGGAAGAAATTATGTTATTGTAATGCTGAGTTGGCATCCTTGGACATTTGGAAAAAGTGTTTTGCAGAGGATTGGATTTATATGACATTACCTACTGTAAGTGTTTATGATTGAAATCTCAGTTCCAACCACTGTAAGTAACAGATTATTTGCAATCATGTGAAAACCATGTGCCTTTCCAGCCAAATATGTTGCTAGCCAAATACCCTATGTCATTTTTTAACGTTTAGAGTGTGGTCACTCAGAATATTCTCAATATGACCCTCAAAGCAAACTAGAGATTAACTTGTTGAGATTGTCCTCTTATTGTCTTCCTAATTTTCCTAATTAGAAAGGGGAAAATTGTTAGGCACTGTATGATTAAGGGGTTCCATCACATCTCTTGTTATTGCATTATGGAGAGGTGAGGCATGTAAGCAAAAGTTAACACTCACAGATATTACCCTTAAAAATAGACAAAGATTTTTTTGACAATTCATATAAAATTTATTTCTATTAAAATCATTGTAGTCAGATAGGTCCTATAACATTGGTCTGGCCTCTTTTTCTTTTGTTGTCTAGGTTACCTAGCTACCTCTTTCTTTGCATCTTAAAGCACCTTTCAAGCATTTATACTTTAAAGCATGCTGAACTTGAATGACATTGATCAATGTGTGTAAATTTTGGTCTAAAAACGAAAGGAAGATCCCTTTTAGCATGGGAATTTACCTATCTTTCTTTCTTTTCTTTCTTCCTCCTTCACCTGGTACTTTAAGCTTCAATGACACATTTTAATCAAAAAGAATTCCAAAGAGAATGAACTGTTGACATGGTTCTTGCTTACAATACGGACTGGCTGAATTGAATTTAAAGCTGAAGTTTACCAACACATAGAATAGCAGATACTTACATCAGTTTTACTTCTGTAAAAGTAAATCAGCTATATAAAATATTTGCATTATTTTTTTTCCTTTCATTTTCCAGAAACCTAGCAAAGTATTCCACATTTCTTGCCAGGAAAAGTTATAATGTAAAGAAAAAAATAAATGGATTGTGTAGGGGATGTACACATTCATATCCTGTGAAAGTACCTTCTACTTGCCTCAGAAGCACGAAGAGGCAATATTAGGTTTTCTAGAAACGACGTTATCCTACATTCCCAGCCTTGGCAAATATTAAAAACAAGGATAGCATACAATGTGTGGGAGTGTGTGTGCATGAAGACATGCATGTTCTTGAGCACTGCTACAGCCCTGCATTTCTTAAGAATCTGTAAAAAATAAGTGGAGTAGCTCTGCAAATGCCTTAGAGAAAACCATTTTATAACATTCTGTGACTCAGTGCCTCTGACCCCTCATAGAGAGTGTTAGTAGTTGAGCAAATGAGAAACATTTAAAGACACTGTTTTCCTGGTGTTAATTTTTTATGCTTAAATATAATAGAATGATCCGGTTTTCCTTCTCTTTTTCTTTTCCTAGCAATTATCTAGCTACTCTGAAAGAGGACAGATACCAATGTCATTCAGAGAAAATGAAAGAATAAGAAAGCAACTGCAGAGATGCTAAAAACGTAGTTGTTTTAAAAATCAGTACTGGGCCCAGAAAAACAGCCTTCCACAGAATGTTATGAAAGATGATATTTAGGGGAAATAATGTTTTCTCCTCCTCACCCACCACGTTACCACATGTTTTGGAAAGCAAGCAATAATTTTGTGCATTAGTCTTAGTGCTGTGTCTGGACGTAGGCACACAGAAAAACAATTTTGCAATCAATTCTGAATATGTTATACCTTATTCACTCATTTTGAAACCTGCTTATCAATTTTAATGATGCTGACTTCCTTTGTAAAATATTGTGACATGTATGGTTGAAAATATCACCATATAAGAGTTAGGTATCGAACTATTTTATTACAGACCATAATTTCTCTTTGAAAACTCATTGGCATGAATGAAACTGGTGATTTAAGTCTGGCACTTCAGCTGCTTGGTAGCTGAAATGGAGTGAATATTTTAATCTGATATTTGATGGTTTTGCATTCAGATATGTATTTGATTAATGCTAATGAATTAGGCAGGTTTTTTGTATGACAGAGAATTTCAAGAGACATCTAAACATTTCTAAAATAAGATAATTATACGCAATTTGTTTCAATCTCATACCATATTGCTGAATTTGCATCATTGCCATCACACAGTTGTGCATGATACTAGCTCTTGGATCTGGATCACCCAGCCTTAGGGAGTCCGAAAACTTAAGGAAGTACTTTATTGTTTGGTGGGGTTTCACATAAATTGTGGGGTTTGACAGTTATAAAAGCCTCCTCCAAAAGTATTCTTTTCTTTACAGGAGGCATAGAAATGAAAATGCTTCAATTCTTATGCTCCCTGGGATCCATGGGTCATGACATTTCTATTTCACTAGTGCCTCTATTAAAGCCTCTTTTTCTTGCCTCCTACAATGTTGTTAGCAGACCTTGACATTATTACAAGGAATATAATCCCCTAGTCTTCTTCCATTAGCCTCATTCGCCAGCTGAGCAACCTTTTTCTTTGTGTTTCAGTTGTGTTTCTATAAGTCACTATCTTGTCGACCTTGGGTATTAGTTTGGCTTTAAAGGCACGTATGTGAAATACACACCAGGCTAAAGTGGCAGCTGAGGGACAGGTTGGTTCTTCTTACCAGTATCTGACCAAAACAAGTAAGTTCTTCCTATTGTACATCTAAGACAGCAGCTGCTGGAAGGTTGATTCTCCAGGTATAGAAATTGCTTGGAAGGAACAGATAACAGGCTGAGGAGCAGCACTGACATGAGCTCGGATCTACATTCAAGGTGATCTACAGAAAGAAAGAGACTGCTGAGACAAATCTGGAATCACTGGAATGTCTCAGATGGCCTGCTCCCCTTCAAGATGACCCCTCCCTGAAAGAAGACTGGTGAGATCTTGATGGGTTTTGCAGGATCAACTTTGGCATCATCAGTTAGAAGTCAGCACAACTCAGCCAGTTTTACAGCCAGCAGGTGCTGAAAAATGGGTAAAATGAAAGAACTGGAAGATTACGTTAAATTCTTCAGAAAACATAAACCAGTCCCTTCTGTTCACTATGCGCAGTTAAATCCATTTCACCACAGTGAGAAAGACGAAGTGATTTTCTGGTGGACAAAGAAAAAATATGTTGCCTGGACACATTGTCTCTACCTCCATTTATTCAGAAACGGATTTTGCTGCTCTCCAGAACAAGGTGAAGCCTGTCTCTTCTTCCATGAGGCAGCACCATACTCACCTATGGCTCTTGAGGCATCCCAAACCCACACTATCTTCAAATCTCATCTGGTCCTTGCTCTCACAGTTCCAATCAAAGCTTTAGACACTGATCATCGTTGCAAGACCAAATCAAAAGCAATCCGTTGAAGCCTGTTAAGCTGAAGCTTGATCTGTCCCTGCTGCAAACATGCATATCACAAACCACAACATCAATAAATTAACAAGGGTTTGTATAAAGCAATAAACATATGAAGTTCTGTTACTCTTTGTAAAATGTTCATAATGTTTGCTTTTTCACAGTGCAGGATCACAATCTAAGTCTGTAGCATCAGAACTGTCTAGCAATAGCTTTCCTGTCTTCAAGTCATTTTTGTGAGTTGTTATATAATTAAAACACAGAGGAAAAAAAAGAAAAAAGCCCAACTTTTAATGGATTAGTACTTCATTCATGTTGTTTCCTGAAGACGTATCATCCAGGTAAAGCACTGCCAGCTGTCATGACGGGAACATATAAAATAGCAATTTGGGCCTGTTGTGAATGAGTCAGATGATCTGTTCACTCTGGTACATTTTGGAAGCCAAAAAAATAGAGGAGATCATTAAATCATTATTTTGAAAAGGTCCTTAATTATATTTAGTGCCAGAGAGAGGATGATTTTGTAAAATGGGTAGTGAAGCTGCATAGCAACAGAAAGAAAAAAGGTGACTCTATTCTGAGATGGGAACATCTGAATGTCCCACATTCGCTGGGAAGTTAACACGTAATTTAATAATTCATTCATTTTTCTCATCTGTAGCATTTTTAAGGCCTGCAAGGTACCAGCATGTTTCCAGCATCTTTCTAAATCAGTCCTGGAAGTGTATGTCTGCAAAGGAACATGCCAAATGGAGATTTTAGAGGCAGAAACAGAGCAGGTGCTTGGTCTTAGTATTTGTCCCTTTAAATTTTAAAATTATTTCCTTTAGCAGGGTCAGTATTTACAAGTATAGTATATTATTTTATTTTTATGGAAGTTTGCTAAGCAGATTTAAATGCAATGGTTGTAAAAGCGCCTGAGGGTGTGATTCTTATCTCCACTGCTGTGTTTTTAGCATCAGTGGGAATATTTTTCTGATAGTGTGGGCTTTAAAAATAGAATTGGACTTTGGAGGTAGGTAGAATAATAGGCAAGCTGCTTTACACATTGTATATATCAATATCATAGCTACTTTTGGACAAGACTTTTAGTCTAACACTATTAGAAACAAAGATATATACTGAGAACCATAAGGAAAACACCTGTAAGGACTTTCCAACTTCCAATCAGGTAAGCTTATTCAGGTAGGAAAGTTTTATTGCCAGATTAATTTGTATGTTAGATAGCAATATGCATCCTTGCACATGATTTTTTTATTTACTTTTAAAGATAATTACACCCAAACCACTCTTGCCAATGTATCTGTAGTTATAAACTGAAAAAAAATACAGTTATCCAAAAATTCTCCCTGCAATAAAGGGCTATTTTCCACATGAAGCATCACGTAAGGTAGCCTGAAATGTAGTGTTGAAATGCGGCTTATGTAAACCAAGAGGAAAACACATTAAGCTTTTTATGTTTTCTGGATGACAGTACCACAGTTTTTGACTGCAGTTTTCAGACAGAAAGGAGTATCATGAACTGCACGTGCCTGTGTGCCACTTCTGTTCACACAGTGGGTGGTGATGGCTGTGCTTTATTACAGCACGGTGTCCAAAATGTGAGTCTAATACAAGCTGTTAATTAAACATGATTAATCAATCCACTGCTGTGGCCTCTGAGAAGCTATAAGCATACCAATGTCCTATATTATAACAGAGTCCTTGTGAAAATTCAGCTCTCGGTGCCCTTCGAGACAAACCATCTCAGTTTTGTTGGTGTGATGGTTCCTACTTCACACAGGACAGCGTGTGGAATGTATCTATCTACCCTTTCTCCACGTACCCAGCTATCAAGACATCCCTAGGTAAACTGCAAAAGAGGAAACCCCACAGATTTCCATTCACTTAGACTGTAGCCACATGAATACATGCAGCTGTAACAAATTTAAGTACAATATACGCAGCATAGACTGTCCTTAACAGACAAAATATGCTTTCACCTCACACATAATAGGGTAATTGAGGTGCTTCAAAGTAGCCTGCATGGTGTTATGTATTTTGAGGTTAAACTGTTTCCAGTACATGAGCTACTTGACAGCAAGATAGAGTGCACCCTCAGCAAATTTGCAGATGACACCAAGCTGAGAGGTGCAGTCGTCACGCCAGAAGGATGGGATGTCATCCAGAGGGACCTGGATAAGCTGAAGAAGTGGCCTTGTATGAACCACATGAGGTTCAACAAGGCCAAGTGCAAGGTTCTACACCTGGGGAGGGACAATCTTAAGTTTTAATACAGACTGGGGGATGATGTGATTGAGAGCAGCCCTGCAGATAAGGACTTGGGGGTGCTGGTCATTGAGAACCTCGACATGAGCTGGCAACGTGCGCTCGCAGCCCAGAAGGCCAACTGTTTCCTGGTCTGCATCAAAAGAAGCTTGGCCAGCAGGTCGAGGGAAGTGATTCTGCCCCTCTACTCTACTCTTGTAAGACTCCACCTAGAGTGATGTGTCCAGCTCTGAAATCCCCAACATAAGAAGGACATGGAACTGTTGGAAAGGGTCCAGAGGAAGGCCACAATGATCATCAGAAGGCTGGCAACTCTGTGAAGAGGACAGGTTGAGAAAGTTGGGGATTTTCAGCCTGAAGAACAAAAGGCTCTGGTGAAACCTTAAAGTGGCCTTCCAGTACTTGAAGGGGGCTACAGGAAAGCTGGAGAGGAACTTTTTACAAGGGCATGGCGTGATGGTGTGAAGGGGAATGGCTATAAATTGAAAGAGGGGAGATTAGACATTAGGAAGAAATTGTTCATGCTGAGGGTGATGAGGCACTGGCACAGGTTGCCCAGGGTAGATGTGGCCATCCCCTTCCTGGAAGTGTGGAAGGCCAGGTTGGATGGGGCCTTGGGCAGCCTGATCTGGTGGGAGGTGTCCCTGCCCATGGCAGTGGGGCTGGAGCTGGATCGTCTTTACAGTCACTTCCAAGTCAAATCATTCTATGATTCTATGATTCTGTATTTTGCTTAGAGGTAGCTTGGATCTCTACAGATGTGTTAGGTGTGTGTTGTATAGATACAAACTGCATAGCCAAAGGAGGAAACACTAAGAATGGCGAAATGGAGTTTGAGTCCACTGGGTCTGATCAAACCTCCAAGCAGAACAAAGTTGCAAATCACTGACAAGAGAAAAATCTTGTCACAGTGACTCATAAAATGATTAGCACTGCCACAGTCTAGGAAAAAGACTTCATTAGAGCTAAGCCTCACAAGGAATGTTCCCTGTAGCTGTATAACATTGCTTTTATTAAAGTAATTCACTTGTTACAATACTGGTTTTTTTTCCTGCGTGGAGCATCATATGCTACACTACAAATATATATTTATAAAATACAAAGAAATATATTTTATTTCCTCAGGAGGACTGTCGTCTTGAAATCTGCTGCCTGAAGTCTTGTAAACTATATACCCACTCAGGCTTCACGATGAACTGCAAGTGTCAACTTTAAAAAATCATGTCTTGTTCATCACTACATAACATAGGATCATAGAATCATGGAATCATCATAGAATCATAGAATCGTAGAATAGTTTGGGTTGGAAGGGACCTTAAAGGTCCTCTAGTTCCAACTCCCCTGCTATGGGCAGGGACATCCCACTAGATCAGGTGGGAACATCATGGAATTCATTGTTGCATCATGTTTCTGTGTGGAGGATTGAATTAAATATTCCAGTAGTATTTGTCTCATATCTTTGCATTTTCAAACTTACGATCCTCCACTCAACATATTCTTACCTGATAAGATCCCAACTCAGTATGTCAAGAATGGGTTCTAAGAGTGCTCCAGCAGTTAAATAATGTATTTGACAATTCTGCCCTGAGGTTCATGTGCGGGCTAATCCTGTCTCCCAATATTCCTACAACTAATAAAACGAGCCTTGCTGAGGAACTGATCTCTTATTCATCATACCTGAAAGAGTAGGAAACCTTAGAGGTCTGGCACAGCAAATGAAGTAGTAGTAAATAAAGGGAAGAAATGGAGAAAAAGGAATCTTGGTTTGCAGGCTTATGAAAGGTAATTTGCAGGTTTATGAAAGGTAATTTGACACATGAGGTGTAGATCAGATTCAATTTTGCCACATACATTAAATATTATTTATATTATATTAACATTTTATATATATATGATATGGAGTATACATTAAAACTGCAATGATTTCAGCAGAACATTTTGTCTTACTGTATTTGAATTAATTTTCTGTAAATATTATTCTGGAAGAGGAAGTGGGGAGATTTTGATGGGCAGAGAGAAGGAAAGGAGAGCAGTCTTTCAGTAACACGAGAAAATTTTTCAGAAATTATGCAGCTTACGTAAAACTAATATACATATGGTTGTAGTAGACTAGGAGAAAATTTTACCGTTTGTATGTATAAATATCTGTATCCATATGGATATAAATTTATATATGTGTATCAAAAGTAGTAAAGGACATATAAATATTTGTTAATATATATAATTTTTATTTATAAACAATAATAGTATATATATATAATATGATATATAAATCTATTTAAAGGTACAGAAATATATTATATATATACATAGAATCATAGGATGTCCTGAGTTGAAAGGGAATCACAAGGATCATCGAGTTCAACTTTTGCCCTGCGTAGGTCAAACCCAAAATTCACACCATGTGTCTGAGGGCAATGTCCAAACATTTCTTGAGTATTTTCAGGCTGGGCACCATGACTGCTTCCCCATGGAATCTGTTTCAGTGCTCCACCACCCTCTGCGTGAAGAACATTTTCCTAATATCCAACCTAAACCTCTCCTGGAACATCTTCCTGCCATTCCCTTGGGTCTAATGTATAGACATAGACATAGACATAGACATAGACATAGACATAGACATAGACATAGACATAGACATAGGCATAGACATTTCTGTTGGTTAACAATTTCTACTCATAGTCTTTAAAATACACTGTAAAATTAAAGCAAGTTGCCTTTACAAGGATGATCGTAGGACCAATGCATAGACAAAAACACTTCCTTTCTGCCTGAAGCTTTTCAGAGTTCACTTTTGAAACACCTTGCACTGATCACATATAGAAGAAAATCTTAAAATATATCTAGATAAAAAACAACTAAAAGAATTTATATTCAAGATCTTGCTTTCTAGATGCAGTGTGCCTCCAAGCCAAAAGAATATTTCCACTAGTATAAGGCAGAAGGCATTCTTTCGTCCTTAGTCCAGGCTTTTCACAGTACTCAGGGCTCTGACACAGTACTCTGCATAAGCAGTGGCACTGTAGCTGTGTTACACTGAAGGGATTGTTAATATTAACAGTATCTAGACACTCCTATTTACTTTCCGTATTGTGACCATGCTTTCTATTGACAACTTTACCCAGCATGGAACCAATTTATTTTGGTATTTTCTCTGACTGTTATGCATGCTTATTTTTAGAGGGGGAAAAAAAATGAATCAACTGATGATTCGACTATAGATATGAATTTTCCACTTTTAAACTAGTCACAGATGACAACACCTAATTATGGTTCAAGGGGTTTTTTTTTTTTTGAGTTCTCCTTTCCCTCTCTGCATATTTGCATGAGAAGTTTAAATCTTTTCAAAATTCCCAAGAATCACTAGGAAAATTTGAAATAGGAAAATACAATAGCAAACTTTCCAAGTTTTTTAAATGTTAGTCTTTATATTAAAACATTTTTTACAGATCCACTTTTTTTTTAATGTATATTGATACTGAAAGTGTCCTTAAGGAGAGGCCTGATGTACAGTCTGTTTGATTGTTTACTTGTTTCATTATTTGTGTCTCTACTGGTCAGTGGCTGGGTAGTATGATTTGAATGAGCTGGTAAGTTAAACCAAACATATCAGCTTTTGACGTCATGGTGGACCTTCATTCTTACAAGACTCAGAGTAGTGTTTGATGTTGCAGTCATAATTTAATTAATTGTAAATTCTTCTGTGCTGCTTTTAAAGAGAGTGGCAGAATTGCGCATTAAATAATTATGCATTATCTAAGAAAGAATTGGCTGTTGCATCACATAGTGCTCAAGAAATTCCAGTCCATTAGTAACCAAGAGGAATGCTAGGTGACATATATCAGATGTATTTTGAAATCAGGTCATGGATAACTAACGTCAACATTTTTCAGAATGTGTAGACTGAGGTGATTTCTGCTCTGGTAATTTAACAGTTTTTTTAACAATTTGTTAATCATGAGAGAAAGTGCTACAAATGCATCAGAAATCAAAAAGGGAAAAGAGAAGTGATTCAGGATCCAACAAGTGAAGAATAAAAAGAAAGAAGGAATGATTCAATGATTCTATGATTCTACTATTCTATGAAAAAGAGAGAAAGGAAAAGAATCACCACCAGGCAGTATCAATGGATCACATACTAAAGGGTTAACAATTAATTGACAAATATCAAAAGCAGCAGGCACTGGGAAATTGCAACTGGAAGGATGTGGTTTTAGTTCACGCAGTATGCCATCAATGTAGAGGACCTAAATATAAAACAAGTGCAGTATAAACCTGTAACTGATGAAAGCACTGGCAGAGTGTGCAAGGAAGAAACAATCACTGAGTGCAGCAGTCTGTATCATTTGGCTTGTTGGACACATTCCTATAAAATGTGTTTTAATGCAGTTGCAGCAAAGAATGGAGGTCCTATCAAGCAACGGGAGGACTGAATTCTGGAAAATAATAACCCTAAAATGTAGTTATTAGAAGAAGCATAATGCACTGGTAAAATGGGTAAATGTAATCCTGGGATTTATAAACCCAATCACATTAAAGCGCTCTATAGAATGTGAGGACAAAGAATAACAGAAAACAATTGCTATAAATTGGAATAGAACTAGATAAAGTCAAAACAGAAATTAGGAGTGTATTTTTAATAGTGAAGAGGATTAGCAACTGGAATAAAGTACTTGAGTATTATGTTGGAAAAACTTCTATAGCTTCAGGGAGATCTTTGTCTTGGATTAAACCAGAATTCAATTAAAATTTATTATTAGATGGAATTGGTAGTAAGTGCCTTTTGCAATGACTGCATGTCTCTATGAGCTGTAAAGCTGATCCTACACTTGTTGCAGTTAGTTTTAAGTTGCTATTTGTGATTTGCTGAATAAGAATGTCATTTCTCTTTGCTTCCCTCAGCAAAGTAAATCACTGATGTGAAGAATTCAGTGGTGGAGCTCTGGCCTTATTAAATAAACATGGAACTCAAGGAAGGTGTTTCAGAAATGATGCCAGAGAAAAATGGGATCCTTAACGCACTCAGTAATGTTGAGAGCTGTTATAAAGCAAAGAATTGCTGCTAAAAAAAAAAAAAAGTAGAAATTGCTGTAGACTACAATATGTGAAAGAAACCGAAGTCAGGGTACAAGCCAGAGCTTTCCCGTTTCTGATATGTCAAGAGGTGTCCTCAGGACTAGGAGAGGTGATGTAGTGTGTCACTTCTGCACACAAAATAGGATTATTTATTGAGTTCCAAAGAATGAAAAGTAAATGAAATTATGATTTTGAGGAAGGCTCTGTACAGGGTGCTGGTTCTGAGGTGTTGGCAGTGGGGCAGCTTCAGGGGTGGCTGCTCTGCAGAGAAATTTGGACTGTAAACATTCCTGTGACTCTGCCTATGGAAAAGCCACGCTGGAGCAGGGGAAAATGCAACGAGGAAGGAGCAGCAGAGAGGAGCTCTTATGGACTGACCACAACCCCCATTCCCCTGTCTCACCAGTGGCAGAAGGTGAAGGAGTGAAGTTGAGCCTTGATAGCAGGGAAGGAAAACTGCTGTTTTATTTTTTCCTTTGCTTCTAAACAAATCCATTTGAATTGGTAATAAGTTCAATTCATTTTCCCCAAGACTAGTCTGTTTTGCCATTATGGTGATTGGTAAGTGATCTCTCTCTCTCCATCTTGACCTGTTTTCTCCCCATCCTGTCAAAAAGGAGGAGGAAGTGAGGAACTCGATTGTAGTTTAACCCTTAGCCAAATTTATCTAGCACAGTTATTCTTTCTAAATAAAAAAGGAATTAACATCTTTACAGCTGTGCCTGAAAGAGTTCTTCCCTCATGATTAAGTAGGAATTTAATGATAGTTAGAAGCAAGCAAGCACGGAATGTGAGCAGAAGCTGGAAGAGAATGAATTGTTTTTCCTCTCGTAATCTTTATTGATGAAAATTCTGCATCTGAAATTCCCAAAATAAAACAATATTTTGGACCATGAGAAATGTAAATGGAAAACAGTTACAATATGAGTACCAGTATCTGAAGGGGGCCTACAGGAAAGCTGGAGAGGGGCTATTCGTAAAGACTTGTGGGGATAGCACCAGGGGGAATGGATATAAACTGGAGAGGGGCAGATTTAGACTGGATGTTAGGAAGAATTTCTTCACCATGAGAGTGGTGAGACACTGGAACATGTTGCCCAGGGAGGTTGTGGATGCCCCATCTCTGGAGGTGTTGAAGGCCAGGTTGGAAGGGGCCTTAGGCTGCCTGATCTGGTGGGAGGTGTTCCTACACAGTGCAGGGGAGTTGGAACGAGATGATCTTTAAGGTCTCTTCCAACCCAAACTATACTATAAAACTATGATACTATGAACTCTTACAATTACTTACACACATAAGAAATGCCACGCCACATTTGCACTGGGGTACAAACCTAATCAAGTTTTGCACAGTTTCATTGACATGGTGAGAGTAAAAGTAAATAGTGGTAGAGAATGACTGCAAAACATCCTACATTTTTAATATATCTAGAAATTAATAGGATGTGATTGTCCCTACCACTGACACCAATGGCTGTCATAACTAATTTCGTAACTCTTCATGAACATTTGGCATTCAAAAGTAGAGGCATTACAGCAGTATGTTCATTTTACCTGGGTCAAGGAGTGATGTTGTTATGAGTGACCTCTTTCTTTTCATGAAGGTGCACTGACTAGATCTTGAAAACCTGTTTATCGCAGCAGTAATATATGGGGGTGGGGAGGTGGGGGATAGAATCATGGTAAGGCACTTCTATATTTTATTCTCTATAACTGAAAATTATTTTCAGTTTTAGAAAATGTCTGAAGTTTACACCTCTACCAAAAATCAAACAATTCAAGTTGTCAAAAATTATAGTACCAGAACTGGTTAGAGTTGGAAATTTCCCAGAGCATTTAAACATGAACTGTGTCTCCATGGTTAGGATTTGTCAAAGGTGATTGTTTAAAAAAAGGCACCTGTGGTATATGCACTGAACTATTTCTTACACTGTTCACCATCATTGTAAGGAATAAATACATTCATAACTTAGCAGATAGGAGAGAGAAGAAATATGAATATAAAGTAAACTGTTATTAGCAATGTGATAAGAATGTACCTACCAGGTATCCTCTCCCCATTGCATAACACGCAGGTGTGTGTATGTATTTGCACTAACACTCAATCAAATTCTTTAAACTATTTCTGATATTTTCCTTTTTATGAAATACATCACCATTCTTTGCCTTAACAAGAAAATTCTTTTTTTTTTGCACTTATCTTTTTTTCTGCCTTGTGAAAACACTAAACCCTGGTAGTTAAAGACCAATATAATTAAGACATTCCCTTACAGAATTTTTTTCCTTGAATTCTCCTCACTTCATTTCTCTTATTTTTTTGGAAGAACCTGATGAAAACAATGATCTGTTAATAGATGAGTTTCCAAGATCTGCCAAGGCAAATACTGAATTTTTTTTCCGGTGTTTCCTGCCCTATTTTGGCCTATGCGTGCTCCCCGCTGCTCATACAGGTAGACAAGAACATCAGGCCATTAATAACTTAGTAGTATGTTTAAATATCTATGAAGTCTAACAGTTTAATCATACATTAGCCCACATATAAAATGTAGAAAATACTCAGAAAAGCCTTACATTCTCTTCTTGGTTATACCAACTTGTTTTACTAAATTAATTATTAGATGTTCACATTTCACCTTTCTATTTAAAGGACTAAGGACTTTTGCCTCGCCTTTCTTCCTCAAACTATTGCTGGACTCACTGACCATAACAGATGGAGATATGAGCCAAACAAACCAAATAAAATGCTCACAAAAGGAATCTGTGGGCACTAGTTCCACCACATTAAACAATATTTCTGTGAAAAAAACAAAGGAAGTCAGTAGACTTCTGGTATTTCAATTAAGGTTTTAAGGAGATTCTAGGAATATTTATGAAAATCCTCAACCACAATAAAAGGCATAAGAGAGCAAATGCATAGCAATGTGAGTCTCATTGTCTTTTCTTCTGGTTTCACATTTGGATTTTGTTTTTTATTGGTTGGTTGGTTGATCCCCTAACACTATTTCCCAAAGCTTACTCACCAGTTTTGATATCCTCCTCACCAACCCACCATACCCACTTGGTAACAGGGTTCAGAAATTGCTCACAAAATTTACAGCAGATGAGCTGGACAAAGAATTAAATATTTTTAAATTAAGGAAATGACAATTAATTATAATTTGAACATAATATAATCATATCTCACAACATGAAGAGGGCTTGGGAAACAAGGGAGGTGCCTGCAGTGTGTTACATCTCAGTACTTGATGCCACACTCACCAAAGATTCTCATAAGGCTTGCTTAGCACTATTGTCTCACCCACTTCTGACAGAGACTTTTTGATAAACATATTCCTGCCAGTATAGGAACTAGAAAATATACTGGTCCAATGTAAGAAAGAGGATTTTCATGTTTGTTCGTATTTTCAGAAGGAAGGTGAAGTTTCAGAACAACCAACTTTAGGTATTTTAAATGCACAGCATTTTTCAAAATGGAATTAATTAGTGTTTTCTGAAATTTAGTATTCTTGAATGCAGCATGTGTTCAGTTACCAAAAGTGAAGCATTTCATTGATGTCTCAATAATGAATGCTCGTCATTGATGAACTATTTCAAGAATTCTAGTGCTTCACTATGTATTAACTACTCAATAAGGGTATCACACAAGTTAATAAATGCACCTGAGAAAAAAATTAATTGAGAAAATAAAAGAAAAATAATCAAAATCAAAGTAGAGTAGAAAAGAAAAGAGAGTTCTAATCACAATAAAGGACCCCAGTGTCTTGTGAGGTAGGTCTATGATTCAAGAATGAATATGAGGAATATATTATGACAGTCGTAGTTCCCCCCAAAATTTCAGGCTAATCAGTACATCGATATGTAGTTTTTGAGATCCAGAATTTTCTTTGGAGTGAGTTTTTTTTTTCAAAATCTTATTAATCCAAAGATTTTCCATTTGCTTGTTTGGGTTTTTTTCTTTCTTTGCTTTTTTTTTTTCCTCTTGGGGTTTCAGAATAACCATTAAGAGAAAATCACAGCAGCTCTATATTTTTAGGGAAGAATTTCATCAGTCCAGACAGTTCATAACATCCTCTACTAAGCTCTTCTGCTTGGGCATTAAACCAGGGAAAGAGGATATTTGACTATGTCAATAGAAATGAGTTATAAATTGAGCTATCTTACTCTACAATCCCTCGACTGTCCTTAGGTGAATTGCAATAAACGATGATAGGGCAATTATACTCTGCTGTTTTACCAGATGTCTCCATTTCTCTGAAATACCATTTTGCTCAGTTTGATAACCTCTGGCTCATGAAACACCAAAAAGAACCAGTGTGGCTAGTTACTCTTTCTTCATTATCACAAGAAATATTCCCATCTCACACTTTATACTGGTTACTCTACTTCTTACAGGAAATTGTTTCTGTTATGTGATATTGATATAATTTTATTCAAGTGTAAAAGATTTGAGTGTAATTTTATGGATAGTATTTGTTTCTAGTGAATAATCCAGAAGGTACAGTGCACATAAAAGATACCTCCTTTCCCCTTTCTTGAAAGTAGATGATTTGCAGTAATTGGCCTGGTTCTCCAGTGCTGCTTAGGGAGGCTCTATCTGATAGAAGAGTACCGAGTAGCTCTGAACTGAAGGCAGTCTCAGGGCTGCCACTGTGACCTGATCTGTATCATCGTTTCAGTCATTTCCCATTAATCTTTAAGAGATATAAGCAGCAGAAACACATTTCCCAGATCCCACATGTAGTACTGCATCCAGCTCTGGAGCCCTCAGCACATGAAAGACATAGAACGGGTGCAGAGGAGGGTCACAAAAGTGATCAGAGGAATGGAACACCTCTTCTATGAAGAGAGGCTGAGTCATTTGGGGTTGTTCAGCCTGAAGAAGACAAGGCTTTGGGAAAA
Source organism: Cuculus canorus (assembly GCF_017976375.1). Lineage (NCBI taxonomy): Eukaryota > Metazoa > Chordata > Aves > Cuculiformes > Cuculidae > Cuculus > Cuculus canorus. The sequence goes on from NC_071401.1 coordinate 4,299,132, forward strand.
CCTTTGAATACCTAAAGAAGGCTTTTAAGACAGAAGGGGACAGACTTTTAAGCAGGGTCTGTTGAAATAGGACAAGGGGTAATGTTTTTAAACTAAAAGAAGGGAGTTTTAGAATAAATCAAGGGAAGATTTTTTTCTTTTTTATGGTGAGGGTGATGGAATGCTGGAACAGGTTGCTCAGAGAGATGGTAGATTATCCATCCCTGGAAACATTCAAAGTTGGGTAGGACAGGACTCCGAGCAACCTGATATAGTTGAAGATGTTCCTGCTTATTGGAGGTAGGTTGGACTAGATGATCTTTGGGTTCTTCCCAACCCAAACTATTTTATGATTCTGTGAATATGGGTCAGAGAATGGATCCATTTATTCATGAGTCAGGATCAGGGTTGGTAGATAAAATGATAACAGTGTAAATACATCATGCAGGAAAATCTCTTTTGAACCTTAACATGACATGTCCTGACTTGAGCAAAGATGTTCTCAAGTAGAAAAGAAAGAAAATAAAGAATGGGAAGAGAAGAAATGAAATGAAAGGTCCTGTGATGCTTTCCTCTTCCTTTCCCCTAAATCCATGATACATCCTGTGCTGATTTTGAGAACTGTAAAATTTGTTTCCATTTAAAACATTACTTATTTAAGCTAAACAACCCCAACTAAAGAGGAGAGTTGCCTGGTATGCAGTCTAGCTGCCATCCAGGGAGGATTCAGATGGGGCTCACCAGTGATCTGCCATAGATAAAAATCTCATTTCTTCGAGAAACACCCTTGAGAGGCATCCCAGAGCAAGGATAGATCATCACAGTGCAGCTTACTTAGGCTGTCATATTTATGGAATAAAAGTTGTTGCCTTGTAGTTAGATTGCATACAATAGAAGACTTATACACAAAGCTTATCAATGTTCACTGTGTTGCTCTTCTCTTCATGGGTTTCCCAGAGGGATTCTTGGCCTGCCCATGGCTCAGGTATTTATCTCCCCTGGAGCCTGTATTAAACCACTGCTAGTTTGGTAAAGTGGAGGAGTGGTAGGGGTGGTGTGTCTCCATCACACAAACACATTTGTCCATATACAGTGGCATTTCAGAACACATAGTAAGGGAGAAGCACTGCAGAACATCCTCCTTTGGACCCCTTCTCTTTCCTATGCTGAGCAAGCCATGTACTGACAGCTGATTTGCTTTCTCTTTTTTGTTGTTTTTTTTTCTTTCTCTTTTTTCCTTTTCCTTTCATTTTATTATTTTCTTTATCTTTTAATTTTTTAATTTTGACTTTTCTTTATGTTTTTATTCATCTTTTTCTATTTTTTCCCTTTCCCTTTCCTATTCCTTACTCCACTTCCAAGCCTGAAGGTAGAAGCCTGGATAAGAAGCTTTGGTTTTTCGCCCTTCAAAAGAAGTTTAAAAAACACTTCGGTATGGTATCGTTTCCATGAAAGATTTAAAACATTGAGCAGACATCCAGTTCCTCTGAAATCAAGAATCAGCTCTTTCAAAGAGCTGTTGATAATATAAATCTACTTTTTTTTCTGCTCTCAAGAAAAAGAAACCACTTCCCCACAGGTCCCTTCACACAGCATTTCTAGGCAGTGTTGTTTGTTTAAACACGCAGCAATCAATCTGTGCATTTATAAACCCAGAAATAGGATAATAGGTCACAGCAAAAGGTATTTCTGCTCTCACCTACATCTAAATTTTTTGTTTGAATACTGTTATGAAAAAGAAAAAGACTGTCCTCAATAATACATGGAAATTGCTGCTGGTTTTAATACCTCCAGTATGTTTGTTTTGGTATAAATCACTTACAACCAGCATGGAAATATACGGGAAACTTAGTTATGTTAAAAAAACCCAGACTCCACAATTCATTTCAATATGTGGGAGACTTAGGCTGAAAATTAAATTGGTATATTAGGCATAAGTCTGCTTTACTAAGCGATATGGATGAGAGTTTATTTGTGTTTAACCCCAATACTGTATAAACCTTGAAAAAGGTCAAGATAGACTTGACTTCTAAAGGTTACACCTATAAAGTTGTTTATATTATCTTCTCTGAAGTGTAATTATCTGTGGAGAGCAAAACAGTTGTCAATAAATATCTGGTTCTTTATTATGCCATCTAAATTCTGGGCAATTATGTTGATTCTGAGATCAGTAATTTAATTTTAATTCTCCAAAATGATTTGTAACCATCAGAATTTGTGGTTGGGCAAAGGTTGTATAAAGTGTCTGAATGGACATTTTATGTACAAGGATTGAACCATGCAGGAAATTTTATTAACACCTTTATTGGAAATGTGAAAGCCTGATCCTAAAAATCCCATTAACCTAATAGGACAAATAAAATGTAAGTGTCAGAAACTTTGTCATTCCATGCCTTAGACTGCAGAGGTCCACACATTATGGTTTTAGAAATACTTTAAACACTGCATGAAGAAAGAAACCAACTATGTCTGTGGTACAGGTGGAAGCAACAGCCTGATTGTTCAAAAGAACTTCCACGATAAAGAAAGAGTAAAAAGACTTTCACCACCCACAAAGACCAAAAGCATAAAACAGCATCCCTTGTGAGCAGCCAAGGTTTTCCAAATACAGAGATCCTGCCCAGCAGAAAAAGCTATTGCCATTTCTTTTCTGGTACTCCTTCCTTCTACACCAGCTCTTTGATGTGCAAGAAGGAGCTCGCAAAAGCCTTGGAGTCTGTTTTATTAAATTCCATAAACAAAGTGAAAGGTAGTCTGGGGTGACAGCACTCCCTGATAGATATCTACATGCACGATAGATACTACTAAATCATCCAGGTGTGGGGTGACTTAATCTCTGTGTCTTTAAACCTTGACTTTCAGCAAGACTGAACAAACAGCATAAGGACCTCAAGTACACAGGATTTATTGTTTTCATCTACCCAGGTGCCCACTTTATGTGATTCCCTTATTAAAATACTACTGCAAACACCTAAAGCCTCTGTCCATATTCTTGAGGTGTAAATTGGGATTTGAATATGTGCTGTTTAGGCGTCGTGTTTGATGTGTATAAAATATATCCTATCTTGAGATGCTTTTCTCTAGAGTTTTCAAATTGTAACCTGTCTGTTCTTTATTTCCAGAAAGGGAATGCAGCATACAAGTGTAAATTGTCAGTTTTATTTTAAAAGCAAGGCCCTGTATTGATAACACATTCTAACGCATCAGGAATGTTTGAAGGGATTGTAAAACCCTGTATGTTACTTCTGAAATACCGACTTATAATGTATTCTCCCAATAAAAATGCTGAGTACAGAGTTTACCATCATCTGAGAACACGAAACCAAAAGGATGTCTTTCCAGGTTACGCAAAGCTCTGTTCAGTCTCATTATCCAATGGGGGCCTCTTTCTGTTTTCTCCAGAGAGAGCATAGTGAGCAACGGACACCAGGTCCCTGGTCCTGTGCTGAACTCTTTCACTCTATTCTTCTGAATATTTTAGGAATATTAATGACATTTCCTTCATTATTTTTTATTTATTTTCCCCATTTCCTGTGATTCTTAGCATTTTTGGTTTTTTTTTTTTTTTTTTAAAAGACTTTTAGTTTATTTTCAGGCAAGGCACAGAGTTGTCCTTTCCACATCATTCAGTAGAGATGAAGGATGCTTGAAGAAGAACATAAGACATCAAATAAATAGCGGTGCATCCTCAGGATATTCTCCATGGCTCTGTAACAGAGAAAATACTTATCCCAGGGACAGTAACGCTGTATTTAACTCAGGGCAAGCTCTTGTCTCCACAAAGCTGACTGCTCTCCTCTTGGGAGTCACTGCAGACTCTGTGCCTCTAGTCACTAGGACATGAGCGTAGCTTGGGTAGAATTTGAAACTATGATGCTTGGGGAAAGAGTGTGAAAAGGCAAGGAAACAATTACAGATGGTCACCAAACTAAGACAGAGACTCAGATCTGTTGCTAAAGTAGTGTTCATGAATCTCACTGAACTTGCATTTTAGCACAGTGTAATTCTGGCGCTTTTTAGCTCTAAATACGAGCTTCCAGAGCTATGAAAGAGACAAAATAATCAAAAGGTAATCACTGTGCTTTTTCAGTGTAATATACTATCACAATGGGATAAATAAAAGTATTCTGCTAAAATCTTTTTCTTTATAGTTCAGTGATACAAGGACTAAATGCTGCTGGAATTATTTTGGGGAAAAATGTACACGATTTGGTACTTAGACTCTGAAACATGGAGCTTTTGCACAAGGGGAGCCCACTGAAATTCATGAAAATGTATTATCTTTTTTTCTTATATTTAAGTAGGTATCTTGTCTTTTAAGTGTAAGTAGAGGTCAAAATATCAGCAGGGCTTTTAATGACTTGCTTTCTTTGTATTGTACCTTTAAAAGGAACTAAGCCCTTCTTGCTGCACGGTTGGCTGCTGTTATATCTTCCATTGCAGTATAGTGAAAAAATCAACAGCAAACATGTAAATTGCATTGACTCTGTGTTTTCACTTGTCCTTTTCTTTCTGAGAAATAAGGACTTTTTTGTTGTTGCTGAAAAACAGTAGAAGTGGAGGCAACGCTGTCAGAAAATGCTCGATTGCAATTCATACTGTCTGCATGAATGGGACACATGAGACCAAGTAAAGTGCATAGGATCTACATTATTAAAGCATAAATATCTACACTGCTGTTGTGTACATCTGGGCTGGTCATCCTAAACTTTTTTTATTATTGATAATAAGAAGCAGATACATTTGACCTGTTTCAGATACCTACTTTAGACTGAACTGTATTAGATTTCAAATAGCTTACATTTTTTTTTCCAAACTGCTGCAAATAAATTTCCTAATAGTTAAGAGGCCATTAAGGTTTCACTGATGAGCTGTCCTTGAAAGAATACAGGCAAGAGAAAAAACAAGAACAGAACAAAAAAAAAAACTAAACAGAAAACTAAAATGTGTGAGAATAGCTGGAGAAAATTTTGTCAGAATCAATCCCTTCATATATAAGAAGTAAGATTCTGCAGAAGAAAACTGGGTGTTTTTCATTAAGACATATGGAGCAATTGAACAAAAATATACGTACATAAACACTTACATATATATACATAAGTAACCCATACATATCATTGATACACTGAAGAAAAGTAATAAATAGTCCTGTGTGTTTTGAGAGTTTGTAAGACCAGGACCATCTTCTGACTCTATTAGATACAAATACCCAACATCTACTATTTTAATTTCTTTGGAACAATTTCAGTTCTTTCCTGTCGGGTTGTGCTGGCACAGAAACACACCACAGGCTTACCAGTTGGCTCTGTCTTTTCTGCAGCGTGCTTTAAATCCAGTGAGATCATTTCACTCCTGTGGAATAGGTTTGAAACACAGCCCCCTTTTTTGGGTTCTTTTCATAGCTAGCCTATTTGCAACTCTCATTTCAAATCCAGAGCTATCTTGCCAGGATGAACTTGTATCTCACATACATGAGACCATAAGCATCCTTGTGGGAGTTGCTTTTAAACCATCTCTTCTCTATATCAAATTGTCAGTTTCCCTTTGGAGCCTTCTCACAGTGGAAATTCCTTTACAGGATCTCCTGAAGCTGCTTGGCTGTTGTGTGAGAACAACGTGGGGGAATTTCTCCTACAGCTTTCCTTTTCTGCAGGAGAACCACTCTGAAGAAATTTAGGATGCTGAGTGATTTCAGGAGTAATCACTGGTAGCAAATGGTGTTTCAGACCACCGAGAAGAAGGGCTGAGCAACTGAATTTGTGAGAAATAGGTATCGAGCCTCAGGCCTCTGGAGTCTTAATACTGTTAGTGGCTGACCTGCGCATTAGTGAAACAAACCAGTATCTTTCATTCTATGAGTTTCATGAAATTAGATGGGGTTAGCTTCCCTCTCCACTTGTCCTATATTTGGTGCAATCAGCAAGAACAGTGCAGGTATTCTAATTGAAGAAACTCAAATTGTGTAAGTTTGATGAAAAAATAAATTATTCAATGATTTGGATCTTGTTTTACCCTTAAATTTATAAAAAAAGGACTCTCAGGACCACTTCTGGAATTAGAACTCTGATTTCAAGTCTGCTTGTTTGAGGTCGTATCTGACACCACTATCCTCCCATACAGTGTAAATTTAAATTATATAGCTTTCAAATACAGGTTTCCGATCCCATTCCAATCCTGCAATGAGTTTAATGTTTCAGGAATATCAGATTCATGGCCCTGGAGATTGAAGTCCTATCCAAAGTGCAGCAATTGTTCTCAACTAAGTGGTAGAATATTAAGTTATTAAAAGTTCCACTAAGGCGGCTGTACAAGCTTGCCCACAATCTTCCTTTAATGAAGCTCAGACCGATGTTGGAGGGAGGCATTGGCCCTTCTGCCAATTGCAGTGATCATGCTGATGGTTCAGAGATGTGAACACCTGTCCCTATGCAAGCCATCTGCAATGTCCAATTCATTTCATTTAATGACCTATGGGCACCACTAAGCACAGCCAGACGCAATCAGTGATCCAGAAATGAAAGGTTTTCTATCCTCTTACCAACAGCCTGAGGTGCCCTGCCCTTTTTGGTGGCGTTTGTATAATTATGAGTTAAGGTTGTGTATTCAGTACCACGGTTCTTTCACTTTGCACCTCGGGACACTTCACTGTGCAAAGCACAACGCAGAACTCAGTCTTTTTAATTCTTTTGTAAAATATACAATGTTAAATCAAAAAGAAGTTATTATGTAATTTCCTAAACAATAATATTGTATACATAAAAACATAAAAACACTTGGAAGCTGTGTTGGGAGTAATCTTGAATAATCTCTTATTTCTTTTCACTTTGAGTGTATTTTCCCACAGAATGTGACTCTGTTTCAGGGGTTCTTTAGAATACACAGTCATTTCCAAGCTTTGCAAATAACTGAATTTTCAGTTTCAGCAGCACAAAATTAAAACTATAAGTAGTCATCAGGATTCCACAAGGGCAGAGAAAGGGCAGGCCACTGCTCCTTGCTAGTGCCTCTTAAACTTTTGGTTAATATGAGATAAATAAATTTAAAAAAATGCCTTGAACTATCAACAGTTAACTGTTTCAGTGGCTGTAAATGACCTATTGTACATTTTTCTGCGAGCTAGGGAGTCTTGAGAAAAACAGATGAGCCTCATTAAGGTACTCTGAGAAGGTATATTTTTACTACCTTCTTTTCAGGGGGAGCATCCATATATCCTCAAGCCTATTTGCTTCTATTTTTTATAAAATATTTGTTGTTCTGTATTGGAGAAAAATAAAACCAGAAGAAGTTGTGATTTTTTTTAATCTTTAGCTAATGAAATGCATACCATCTCAAGGAATGGTGTTCAAAATTTTGTCTTATTCTAAGATACGTACAAAACTTTTAGTGAAATATGCACCCACTAGAAACTTAATTTGCAAATTATACAAATGCAATGTCATAAGTTTCTGAGTTTCAAGATTCAACCATTAGGCAGCGAATAGATCCCTTAAACCAAATGGAAGGTGGACACAGACTATTCAGTTACAAATCTCTTTTACACTACAGCATTATTTTGTTAATATTAGGAGGGGACATGAAGCAGCTTGAAAGAGTAAGAGTTCCATGTGGTTCTTTCCTGTCTACTGTGGTTCCTTTCTGTCTACTGATAACCTTATCTTTGCTTTCCTATAGTCCTTTCTCTACCACAATATTACATCTCTTTTGAGTGTGAGTCCATACACGTTTTACCATGTGCTGCTGAGTAAGATTTTCCTCTGAAAACCAAGCAGGATTTAGCCTTTTTCTGCCTTATTTTTTTAGTAAGTCTAGGATTGTGTTGTTATTTTTATAAAATCTATGAAAAAGATGGACAAAGTTAAATATAAAGTGTTACAGAACTTGCATACTGACTAGCAATTAAAGATAAAAGCCATGGAAAACAGTATATTGTTTATGGAATCAATTTTCTTTCTCAATTGCTGGATCACTGTAAATAGTGTACACAGAACAGAACAATTTTAATAGTGAAGAGTCTTGCCTCTGAAAGTTCCTTGGTTCCAACTGTGCTCTAGGTAATTTAATCATCTCCGGTGGAAGATGATACCAAGCCTTCATCTTCCAGAAAAGCACACAGCAAAGTGGGTAAAACACTCTCCCATTTTGGAAGGGGCAAAGGTCCCTTTGTGCAGCACTTCAGGGTTTCAGGAGGGAATACAAAGTGCAGAAAAGTATTTGTTCAAGATTTTATTCAGCGTGCAACCATGAAGGCTTATTCCCAGATTTTCTCCTTGATATTTCAGGGTTATTTTGATATAGCAAGCACTGCACAGGATTAGGGGGAAGTACTGTAAGTATTCCTGAGGTCCATTTCAGGGTAGATGATTTTTTTTATTGATATTCTAGTTTAAATATGGATAGATCACTGACACTTGCTCCTTTCTCCTGATTCTCCATGGCATATCAAGAACTGCTCAGGGTAGAGAAGAAACAAGAATCAGGTTTCGAACTTACTTTAAGGAGGCAAATGCAGCTAAGTGAAGCATTGCATGCATTTGCCATTTAGAAACTGCTTTCATCTATACCTAGTTTTTTATGTTTTACAAAGATCCATGCATGGAGTCTGTGAAACAGAAATAACTGAATTTCCTAATCATAATGACTAGGTGAATCACAGACACAAGCTGAGCTGAGCAGGAAAATAAACTAAAATTAGCAACTGCATGTCCCTGGCCTAAGGCAACATCCAGTTGATGAACAGAGACAGCTGGGATCTCATCCTCGCTCTGTGTTCTGTTACCAAAACAAATTAGTTGTGTCATTCCTATCATAGAAAGGACAACAGCCACCTTCTAAAGCACCTGCACTGCCATTTCTGTGTGAGTTTGCTTCTTTGTGTTCCCAGTTCACCTGCCTGGATGTATTCATCAGGAGATCATACAAATATCAGGAGATGATATAAATATCAGGAGAAAGAGAGTAGTGGAACAACTGTTATCACATATGTCAGTGATAATTCACCTAAAGCCCTTGTGTTCACTCTTCACAAGATCTGTAAAGGCAGTTTGAAATCTATGCAGCCATGTTTTGATTCATCAGCTCCTCATCGAGTTTTCATGCTTTTCTTGCTTGCCACAGATTAACAATGTCCCTCTCTGGGGAGTCTGTCAATGGCATTGGCTGTAAATGCCACAATAGCTTTTTATAAACTAATCAATATTTAATCATTGTAATACTTTGGAGGTTAAGAGAGATTCAGACATGGAAATTATATTGCACTTTCCTGATATTGAAAAAAGCTCACTTCTACTCTGTGGGATTAATAAATCATATTATTCCCATTATAATAGGAATCCAAATTACGCGTAGGCTACATGAATTACCCAAGATTGTACAATGCATCAGTAGCAGAGCAGAGAACGAAACTGGTAAGGACCTGTCCTGCAGGTTATTCTCAGTGAATTAAACCAATCCTGTCTGTGTATATTCCAAGGGATATAATCTCGGACGTAAACTCTTATTGAGAGCTGCCTATAGCGTCATGGCCCACATTCATTCCCCTTGGCATTTTTCTCCATTTAATATGATCTAGTTCATCATATTAATTAAGACGCAGAAGTAGAAGCACTCAGAGAAGAAGTATGTTAATCTTGCTGTGCATGAACTAATCAAGTAATGGTGAGCAGCTGGCCAAATGGCCAAAATTTAACTGACACTACCATCATTCAGTGTTTAATGCTGAAGAAGCAACTTTGAGTCTTTAGAAGCAAAAATAAACATAGTAGTAGCAGAAAAAGCGACCAGCCTGACAAATGGAAAAACTTTTCAGTCAATGAAAATTATTTTCTTAGAGTTGTTACACACAGATCATCTTCCTGTCTTGAAACAGTAGTTTGAAGCTAATGACTTCCAAGCATGCCGACTTTAGCCAATAAGCAAGGAAGCTATTTTACTGATTCCATCTATGTATTGGCTATGGTAGCATTAATCACCTTTCATTTTAGACTTGTAGAGCAGGAAAATCCATTTAGCTCCTCCACCCAATCAAATGTCATTACTAACCTACAAACTGTGTATTAACAGCTAAAGTACGGCTAAAAGCAAGAAAAATCATGGGAGGAGATAAAGACAGTTTAGTATGTAAAGCAAAAGCTGCACATGCAAGTAAAGCTAAACAAGAAGTTTGTTCACTACTTCCCACCAGCAAGCACATATTCTGTCATCTCCAGGTAAGCAGGACTCCATCACATGTCATCGTTAGTTGTGAAGACATAACACCATAATTCTGAACATCCCCCCTTCCTCCTCATTCCCTCAACTTTATCTTGCTGCTAAAGATGTCATATGGTCTAGGATGTCCCTTTGGTCATTTGGGGTCAACTGTCCCACCCCAGCCTCCTCCCAGCCTCTTGTGCACCCAAAACTTACTCAATAGTGGGGTGGAACGCGAAGCAGAGAAGGCCTTGGCTCTGTATAAGCACTGCTCAGCTGTAAATAAAACATCACTGTATCATCAACACTATTTTCATCACAACTCCAAAACATAGACCCCTACTAGCTACTATGAAGAAAATTTACACCGCCCCAGTCAAAATTAAAACATGTAGTTTTAGCGAAGACCTGCTATATTTCTTCTTTTCAGTTGGTCTAAGACTAGTTTCACCCAGTGAGCACTTTACAAAAGAGATGTCAACCTTTAATTCCTCAGTCTTTTGGAAACAGTTATTTCTTTTTCAAAGATCTACAGGAAACAAAAGTAAATAATTACCAGATAAATGTGCAAGTTTTTTTATATTTGTCTTTTTCATCTTGTCATCAGTTATGAAAAATGGAAAGAATATTTTTAGGAAATGCTTAAAGAAACTTGTTATTTGAATACATATACAAAAGCTCTAGCAGCATCGATGGCAAGGCAGGGCTTATACAGCTGTGAAGGTTCCTTCAGGAAATAAAATCTTCATGAAAGCTTTCCTGAATAGCTATGAAAAATGAAGTGCACATACAGGAGGAAAAAAGAGATCATTAAGACACTAATTTTCTTCAAGAATTTATTTCAGTAGGTTTCTCTGCCTTCTCCTCATTAAAAAATCTTGTACTATCTGAAATCTACTGCTTCCCTCAAGCAACAAAATTTCAAATTGATTCTGCTGCAGGATGAAGGTATTTAACATGCTGATTAGAGCACTGGCTTCCTTGCATTGATTTGTAATGGTGTATTAATGTTACTACACAACAGATTACCTAAGGTTATTTAAGGTTAAGGCTACCCTGTCTCCTAGGACAATAATTAACTGGTCAAAAAAACAGCTTTTGTTCTCATCTTACTTAGTCTTATCTTCCTTTGTATAACAAGATCTCTTTCCCTCTTTCAATTACCTGTGCACACAGTTTGCTGTTGCTACACATCTTTCCTAACACATCCAGCACCTTGCTCAGTGCATTTTGTCTCTAGCTTTATTAACACAACCAAATTAGAGGAAGGAGGTGAGGAATGTTTTATGTCCATTCTTTGGACCTTTCAAAGGTATCACTGGCATCCTCTTTGATTTTTCCTTCCTCACAGAAATGTGTTTAAAGGCTCCAAAGCAGTTGGACTGGCCTACTAAATGGTAGTTTGCAAACCACTCAGAGACGTTATTGCATTTGTATGATACCTACACAACGCAGTAGTCTTCCAGGACTAGTTCCTTAAAATCTTCCCCAACGGTTTCCCTTGAGCATTTTGGAATAGTTTATTTTATTTAAAAAAAAAAAAATATAAAAATCACTGAATAAGGTTTAGGAGGAACAGGAAATCCAGTGGGAGTGAAGACAATCACTGAAAATTAAATGAGATGACGTAGATGAAGTATGATTATTTTCTATTTTTCTCATGCCTTTGCAACACAGTTGCAAACACCCAACCATTTACCAGAATTCTTGAGTCCAGGAGAAGGAATCTGCTGTATTTATTGCATTTTGTGGATGCCACATCACTAGAAGTGTGGAAAGTTAATGTCAGTGGTGCCCCATCATTAGAAATGTTCAAAGTCAGATTGAACGGGGCTTTGAGCAATCGGATATGGTGAAAGACACCCCTGGCCACAGCAGAGGGGTTGGATTAGGTGTCTTTAAAAGTTCCTTCTAACCCTAACTATGCTATGATTCTATAATTCTATGATTTTATGATTTTGTCATCCAAAACCCAACCTGCGTTATTCTTCTAAAAATAGTTCTGATTGTTCCTTTTTGTCATGTCTTCTCTCCCAAGCACGGGCAAAAATGCTGACTTTTTTAAGTTTACTAAGGATGTTCTTAAATCATGGAATCATAGAATAGTTTGGGTTGGAAGGGATCTTAAAGATCATCCAGTTCCAATCCCCCTGCCATGGGCGGGGACACTTCTCACAAGATCAGACTGCCCAAGGCCCCATCCAGCCTGGCCTTGAGCACCTCCAGCGATGCGGCAGCTATGACTTCCCTGGGCAACCCGTGCCAGTGCCTCACCACTCTCATAGTGAAGAAATTCCTCCTTATGTCTAGTCTAAATCTTCCCCTCTCCAGTTTATGACCATATAATGTACTGAATTATGTGATTACCTAGATAGCAGGAGCTAGACTGATTGACCTGCGAGGTCTTGTTCAGTTTAAGACCCCCCCATTCCTATGAAAAACGAACACTACTAAATGAATTTTGAAGTTTCATTGCTTGAGCTCCAGAAGTGCTATTGTATCTCAGTAAAACAAGACAGCAAACACCCCACTGATGCCTCCTGAATTATAACACATACTATAGTAATTCATGTTGCTCCTTTAAACCTCCTTTAAACCTAAAGCAGATGTTTATTGAGCTGAAGCCGCTACGGAGAAAAAAAATAAATGCCCCTTAGGAAATCATGTTGCAAATTGAGCTAAATTGCTGACTTTCCCTTTCCAACTGCTTAGGAGGAGTTAATGAGTTTATGTTATATTAACCGTAGTGAACACGAGAAGAGGGTTATACGTGCAGAGTACTGAGTTAATAAGATTTCTTAGGACATTCAGTTTCAAGCAGATATATATTTTCTTCATAGAGAAGTATGAGTGATAAGACAAGCAAGATAAACTGAGAACTCATCAAGGCAAGGACCATACAATCGACATACTAGCATTTTCCCTAATCAAAAAAGAGGAGATGAGATATATTTATATATTTTATATATATATATTATATATATAATGTATCTCAAACATGAATAGTCATTCCAGAGTAACATCCGTTTTGGTTATAATTGCAACTTCCTCTACAGCTAATTAGCCCAATCTCAGCTTTCCCGACTTTCATAGTATGAATACGTTTCTATTCCTCAGTTACATCCAGAAGACATGGAATACAGCCTGAACAAGGCCATACTTTTTGTAATAAAGAATTTAGACCCTTTTTACTGGGTAATGGAACCTAGACGACAATTATGCTGAAAAAGCTGAGAAGATCATAGGATCATAGTTGATAATCAAAGTAATAGTGAGCCCTTTCAGTGATGCAGCAGCAAGAAAATCAACAAAATAAATCCCTGGAAAAATTAAGCAGGGTGAAGAAACACTGAACCATAGTTTCATCTCTCCTCTCATAAATACTGAGACCATGATAGAACGGTGCCTGCAGTTTTACTCTTTACAAAAATGAAAAATTACAGATAACCTCTAAGAAATTTATTTGAGGGCTAGTGGAAATTAATTAGACAATGAGATTTTGAACTCTATTAGTACATCTTATCGATAACAAGCAATCATTGCTTTCAATATCCAGTATGAGTAAAATTGTGGAGGTTTCACACTAAGAAACATATCATCCTCTTCTCATATGGTCTCCATTGTTCATGTGATGGTCCAGAACAATTCAGAATTATGTTGAAAGCCTGCTTTATTAAGTTCAATATCCTCACTAACATCAGCTTGAATTCCATAACCATTCCTCAGTACAAGTGATAGATTCGTAACACAAGTTTTCCCTTTTGACATTTAATGGAATCAAAGGGAATTACGGTGTTGCACTGATTTATTTTGTATGACCTAACAAAAGGACAACCTGGGGTTCTGGTCTCCACTCCAGGGACTGTTTATGTGTTTTATATTATAGTGCCCTTGGATAAAAACAGAAATATTCCTGAAAACAGAAACAAAATGCAAGAAAAGTCTCTTTAGACCTGCTAGTTCAGAGTATTTTCTCACTGATCTTACAACTTATGCATTCCCAGCTTTACAGCAGTTCAACAAAAATTGTAAAATGCCTTCCTAACATCTTATGCTGAGTAGCAGAATGCTGGTGTGTAAGACCTGTGGGTAGGAGAGACCTGAAGGCCAGAGGAAGGTCTTCCACTTCCTAAGCAAGTACTCTTCTAATCACCAAATCATCATGTATCCTTGAATAAGGATGTTTCTCAGAAACTTCAGCTGACACTTATGATATTAAACAGAACTGTGACTTGGCTTCAGCACTCTTCGGTTTCTTATTTGCTCTAGTTTCTTGTTCCATTTAAAGACATTCCTTATGAGACGTGTAAAAAGGCAGCAGGTAATAGACAAGTCTTGAACTTGTATCAGTTGTATGCCAAAACCAGAATAATCAAGGAAAACACGGGTGAATGGTTGTTTACATATAGCTAAGGTCTGCTAAATTGTATCCCTAAGAATAATTAAGTTGTTTTAGAATTGTTTTGCTCAAATTATAAAGTACCTTGGTCTCACAACAACAAAAACACATCATATGTTAGGACTAAGACTGATTGAACACAATCCATGCATAGACCTCTACGTTTGTAAGATGTTCTTCAAACCTGCAAATTCTGCACAGTGTACTAGCATCATTATTGGCAAAACACAGTGTCATCCATGAGTTACTTTGGTTATATTTATCTCTGGCACTTTCAATAGCAACATGATATCAGATTTTCTAAAGTAAATATTTTTGTGGAGAGTTCAAATCAAGAACTTATCCTGAAGGAAGAAGATCAATATCCAGAAACAACTCCCAGACAAACCTAAATCACAGAACTAATCATAACATCTTGGTGATCCAGCCCAAAACAAGACTTCGATCACGACTGTGCAGTTGTTTATATCTGACAAAATTTAGGACATGATATTGAAATTTGTTGAAGTATGTTCACTAAAATCATTAAAAAAAAAATAAGGACAGTAATCAGCTGCACTTGTTCTTGCATCTAACATACACAGGTTGTGCATTCTGTCCATAACTTCACTTTCACTATAGAAGCTATTAATTTGGAAAGGAAAAGATACTTTAGCTGATATGCCAATTACAACAAAAAAAATCATCAAGCTGTCCTGGAAAGGGTAACATCATCTATGTTCTTGTAACTATGTTTTAGGAAAAAGCAGATGGCATTTCTTTTCCACCGCTCTGCATACTTTTTCTATGGGATAACAAAAGGAATTTTTCCCAAATCCTACCTTTGCAAAGACATTTCATGACTGGCATTAGAACAAACTTCTTTGAACAAATAGAATACTTCTACGACATTCATTGCTAAACAAAGCAGTCCAAAATCATCATGAAAATTTCAGATTTTGTGACACTAGAGTCTGAAACACTCAAGAAAAAAATCGGGTTTATTAAAGCAATGCTCCCAACAGACTGTTCTACACTTGGCTTCCTTTCTCACAGCCTTGTGTTGCCAGGGGACTGACAGTATGTTAACAATGTCTTGATAAATATTCCAAGGAACAAAGTCTTAAGTATTTATTACTCTTATTTTTGGCGTTTTTTTTTTCCCAAAGCATTTCCTAATAAAGTCAGATAATGCAATGTAGATAGGTTTCATTTCACCAAGTGTAAATGCCTATAGCATGTACATCTACATTCCAGCAAAACACTTAGTGCAGTGTATAGAATCATTGAATCATAGAACAGCTGGCATTGGAAGGGACCTTAAAAGTCATTTAGTTCTACCCCCCTGCCTGGGACAACAACACCTTCCAGTAGATTATGTTGGTCATAGCTTCATCCAACCTGATCTTAAACACCTCCAGGGATGGGGCATCCATGACTTCTCCAAACAACCTGTTCCAGTGCCTTACCATCCTCACAGTGAAAAATTTCTCTTTAATATCTAATATAAACTCTTTTAGCTTAAAACTATTACCCCTCTTCCTATCTCTGCACTGCCTGATAAAAAGCCCCTCCTCAGCTTTCTTGTAGGCCCCCTTTAAGGTTGAAAGGCTGCTCTAAGGTCTCCCCACAGCCTTCTCTTCACCGGACTGAATAACCCCCACTGTCTCAATCTGTTCCCATAAGGGAGGTGCTTCACCCCTCTGATCATCTTTGTGGCCATCCTCTGGACTCACTTTAAAAGATCTATATCCTTCCTGTGCTGAGGACTCCAGAAGTGAATGCAGCATTCCAGGTGAGGTTTTATGAAAGCTGAATAAGGGGGCAGAATCCCCTCCCTTGATCTGCTGGTCACACTTCTTTTGATGCAGCCCTGGATATGGTTGGCTTTCTAGTTTGCATACACACATTGCCTTATGTTACATTCAACATTCTTATGTTGAGCTTCTCATCCACTAGCGACAAGCAGGAACCATAAGCTCTCAATGGAAATAGACAATGGATTTCTGGAGCACAGTTCGCATTATCCCAAAGTAGAAATTTAAAATAGGTAGACCTCATAACTAGGAGTACCTGCTTCCCTATTTTGAAAAGTGACCAACTTAGAAACAGATATGCATATTTTAGAGCTCTAAAATTCAATAACATGAATCCCACCCTCAGCACCTGATTTCTAAAGGATATGCAAATCTCTCCATTATATCTGTTATGTTCACATTAACAGTTGCTATGCAATTACTACGATTATACTATTATTAAAAATTCAGCATGGAGCTGGCTTAACAAAACACCTTGTATTGAAACAATTCCTGGTTCCCAACCTTCACATTTCATCTAAACAAGAAATCATACCCCTGGTTACCTATGATTTTTCTGAGCAAGGATGTACTGATAAATTTGTTATTTTTGCCAAGCAGCAAGTGTAATAATTAATTAGGCTTATAGGGAGTTTCATTTCTTACATCTGAAATTCTCCAAAGCTAAAAATCTCTGTATGAGCAATTGACTGAACTGCATGGTTGTATCTCTGTATACTCTGAGATAAATGCTGAAATTCCTCCACAGGGACAGAATTTCAGGGTCTTTTGGCACTCCTAATCTGACAGAATGATTTATAGCACAGTTTTGAATCCTGTCTTCGATTACCAAATCCTTCTCATTTGCTGTACAGAGACAGGTATGTCCCTAAATTTTCCCTTGCTTAGGTTTTGGGATTTTTTGTTTTTCCCTAAAGAACAGTGTTTAAACTTCAGGTTACAATCTTTCTTACTGTGTGCTTTATTATACCAAACATCACAATATCCAAGTCCTTTCTGGAATCGCACATTTATCCTCTTGCCTCAAGGTCAGGATGACTGCCACTTCCCATTTCCCAAGGTACTCTGTTGTTAAATACAATGAAGATTGTAAAGTCATAAGTCTAAACCAGTAGTTCAGAAAACAGAAAGTTGACTAGCAATAGACACAGAGGCGGCACAGAAGTGTACTGAGAATGCCTCACAGGAGGTTACTCATGGCAAGGAGCTGGAAACCTAGCTGAGGAGGAATCATTTCTGTTGTAGTGTTTGGGAGAATTAATAAATGATCTTATTCTAGTTGTATTATCCACGATGTCAGTTTACCTTTGACATTACATACCGTTTTATCATTCATTTGCCACCCTTGAGGCACAGGCAATAAGCCACAACCTGTAACAGTGCAAGACTTTTTTTTTCTCATTGTTTGTGACATCATTTTTTTAATAAAGGTGGTATCTAATTCACCTTGAAGGTGCATTCCCAAATGCGTCAAGTAATATTGCTACAACCTCTAATGACATTAGATTTGTTCCTCAATATCTATTTACTATATATTAAGTTTTATATTCATGAATATACCAATGCTGATATTTACTCCTTTGTTGGCACAAGAAGATTTCTTATATCATAGAATCATAGAATAGTTTAGGTTGGAAGGGACATTAAAGATCATCCAGTTCCAAACCGTTGCCATGGGCAGAGACACCTCCCACTAGATCAGGCTGCCCAAGGTCCCATCCAACCTGGCCTTCAGCACCTCCAGGGATGTGGCATCGACACCTTCCTTGGGCAACCTGTTCCAGTGTTTCACCACTCTCATGGTGAAGAAAATCCTCCTTCTGTAGTCTAAATCTGCCCGTCTCCAGTTTATACCCATTGCCCCTTGTCCTATCACTACAAACCTGCATAGACAGTCCCTCCCCAGCTTTCACGTAGGCCCCCTGCAGGTACTGAAAGGCCACTATAAGGTCTCTGCAGAGACCTTATATCAACACTAAAAGCTAAGTTTACGTGCAATTTGCTGCACTTTATTGTTCTGAAACACAAGATTTTAAAGTAAAAATTATAAATAGAGCATCTCTGGTTATGTCATGCTGCCTGCTTGGAACATGCTTTCTTCTCTGCACTTTCACTCCTACACTTCATGTTGCACTACGCTGAGGGAACTGGTGGTGTCATTTCTTTATTAAACATTTTCTGGGCTGCTTAAGCATGAGAAATGTTACATTGCATTGAGTATCTTTACAAGAATACTGCAAGAAATCCAGGGGAAGGATAATGCTTCAGTCAGCCTAAGACTGAAAAAAAAAATAAAATCAGATTCCATTTCTTTATTTGCTACGTACACCATTGTGCGTTTGCGATAATTAGTGAGAACTCAAATTAAAAGATTACCACAAATAAATCAACAGAAATAGCCAGTTATTTGACTTAACTTAGTATATGACAGAAGAATATAACATTTCTTTTCTTTTTATTCTTTTGAATTGTGTCACAGAAATGGGTAAAATGACAGAAAATCATGGCCAGAACTATCAATTTTTCATGTTGAAGCCTGAGATGACCCTGCCTTGGTGTCTCCAAGCAAATACATGCATTGCCTGTTGTAGAATACCAGGGAGTGGTGTATGATAGAGAAGAAAATGGAAATACTAAGTAACATTTATTAGACATAGTCAGAGGCTGCCAGGGAACTGAGTTAAGATGGTACCAGCAAGTACCATGAGCTGAAGGGATTTATTCATTGCTCATTTCTGTAGGCTACAGCTGTGTTTTTTCAGAGTTCCAACAAAATTTTCTTGACTCACAACATTTTCCCTCTTGTTTTGAGTGTAATCTTATTACCAATAATCAAGGAAGACTTCCATTTAAATTGTGGCTTCAGGATAGATTCAGTTTTTGCATATGCCTGGATAGTGCCTCAGGGTGATGCTTTGTGTTAATTTTAAGAGGAACTCCTGGATATTCAAACCCTTCCTGTTGCAAATAATAGCTGTCAGATGACTTATAAACAGAATTTCCTGGGTCTGGCAGTAATTCATTTTGTCTGCATGACATGTGGAAAATGACCATGATTTGTATTGCAGTAACATACCAGTAATATGGTCGGTACAGTACTTTATAATTCACATTAACTT
Source organism: Cuculus canorus (assembly GCF_017976375.1). Lineage (NCBI taxonomy): Eukaryota > Metazoa > Chordata > Aves > Cuculiformes > Cuculidae > Cuculus > Cuculus canorus. The sequence goes on from NC_071401.1 coordinate 4,318,613, forward strand.
GTCTGCTTTATGACGCATTTTGTTTGGTCCTTATTCTGTATTTCTCTCTCTCCTTCCTCTTTTCAGTTTTTTTCTGTCCTCATATAGGATGCAATAAGCATCTAGAACTCTCACAGCACTCAGAGATACTTCAGAGTATATAGATACTTTCTGGTTTTCACAGATGGTGTTTGTGTGCTAACTTTATTGCTGCCACCTTCCTTCCCTAACAGATATTTCAGAGCATATACTCAACTCACAGAGAAATATCATAGAAACATTCATATTCCTCTAATTCTTAGGCAGGTACTAAACTACATTTACATGCCAAATACTCCTGATAAGGCAGCTCTCCCATGTGCATATTAGTTTCTACTCTATTTGACATCTCATTCTTACCCCAAAGTGCTCACTACAGCCAGTGCTGCAGTAGTGTATCAAAAGGCAGCTCATGTGGGAAGAAACTATTCTATGATTCTATGATTCTAAGAAACCTCCAAAAAGCAGATTTTTAGTGTACAATATTAAAAACAAACAATAACTCATCTGATTTTTTTGAGAAATCATGAAATATGAGATCTGAAAATTGTTTTATTAAAATAACTGCCTTCATCTCCTTGCCTTCAGAAATGACTTTTTTATTTTGGAATGGCACTGGGTTTTGCTGTGTCTGCTCGCAACAGCGGTATATTTGGGGCCTGCAATACAGCACAAACCATGATAAACGACCTTGTGCAGCATATCTGCACAGGATGGTTCACATGAGAACTCAGCAGAATTTGACATGCCCTTGACAGCATGCCATACCTTGGGTTTTATTCTGCTGGAGGGAAAGAATCATAGAATCATACAATAATAGAATAGTTTGGGTAGGAAGGGACCTTAAAAATCATATAGTTTCAACTTCCCTGCCACGAGCAGGGACACCTCCCACCAGACCGGGCTAGCCAAGGCCCATCCAACCTGGCCTTGAACACCTCCAGTGATGGGGCAGCTACAACTTCCCTGGGCAACCTGTGCCAGTGCCTCACTACCCTCATGGCGAAGAAATTCTTCGTTATATCTAGCCTAAATCTGCCTTTCTCCAGTTTATACCCACTGCCCCTAGCCCTATCACTACAAGCCTTGGTAAACAGTCCCTCCCCAGCTTTCTTGTAGGACTCCTTCAGATACTGGGAGGTAATATAAGGTATAAGTACCTTGGGCTGGTGGCACACAGTTTCCACTGCAATGTATCCTCTTTTGAAAATGTTGTATGTATGCCTTTGCCCTTGGTGAACTAAGAGAAACCTGTCAGATCTTCTTTGCCTTATCCCATGGCAGTGCCACCATGAAGCTGAAAGTGAATAATAATAATTAATAAAGAAATTAAAGCTCGAGATAAAAGCCAGATAATCACGAGGCGGTAAAAATCAAGCATTGATCACTGGCACCTGTGGCCTGTTTAATCATAACCACAGGATTCAGATTGCACTGCAACTATGAAAAAAAAAAAAAGCTTTTCACTTCAACTGCTTTAAACACAACCCTTGCAGTCTTTCCTAAGAAATAAATGAAGACAAAGCGAGAAATATGAACGATATATTGGAGTTATTGACTCAATTTATTTCATGTTTTAAATGTGGATCACCAACTTTTAGGCTTTGCTAATTTTTGGCACGTTACTATGTGATCCCCCAATCAAAAACAATGCTTGGTTAGAGTTTATTAATGTATCAGTTCTGTGCCTATAAATGTAATATTGGCTTGGATCAACAGTAGCCATATTTTTGTGCAGAAATTCTTTTTTCTTAAAGGCAAAATTTAAATAAAACCCAAATAAATACAACAAAATTGTGAGGTGCATTAGGCTATAACTCCCTTAATGTCGAAAGACAATAGAACAACCACTTAGTTAATGTAGAAATTATTAGTGCCACCTATTGGCAGGCAATGCAAACATAGCTAGCTGTAAAGTAGAAAAATAAAGCAAAAATGAAATGCTAACTGATTTCCAAAAGTGAAACTTCCTTTCCAAATTCTTTTTTTTTTTTCTTTCTGGCATTCTTCTATATTTTATCTCCCTCCATGCAATTTGAAAAATATTTATAGCACTGACTGTTAAGTACATAATGGAAATACCACTCAAATAAAACTTTTGAAGTTATGAATACTACTAATCAAAGCGGGAAACGTTGTTCTAAAGAATCTCACTTAATTCTCAAGATTTACGTTATTCAGTCACGAACGGAAACATGGAATGCTATCTTCATGCCTAGCCAGACAGTGTTGGATAAAAGAGATTAAAAATAAACTGTTCACAAAGTCTTTTGGGGAATGGCATTGTTGATTACCAAAACCCATTGAAATTTCAGTCTTTTTAGTACCTTTCAAAAATACTCAAATTATTACAGCTTATTCCAATTTATTTTAATTTATTTTATTAAAGGTTTATGGAATATTTTATAGAGAAATTTTAACAGAAGTAGAGTTTATAATGAAATATATGAAAGTAATGAGAAGAATTGCAAAAGGTACAATATGGTATTGTGACCACGATGCATTTAATACATCCAAAGTATGAGTATACTTATTTCTATGCTTAATATGTATAAGGAAATATTGGCTGGAATGCAAGATATGCCTGTGGATAGAAGGACAAAGGGTCAAAATTCATAGATGTGGCCAAGGTCGGCCAAACAGCTGAATCCTATGGTTCTGCCTGCAGGTTGCAGGCACCATGTTGATTATTTCTTCCTGGTTATGAAGGGAAATAAAAGAGCCAGAACTGAAAGCCACTTGCAACAGACACTTCCAATTTGACATTGAAGTACCGGTAAGTGCTTTATCAGCAAAAAGACTGAAGTCTTTCTGTGCCCACTTTCTATGATTTGGTTTGGAATAGACTTCCTTGACTTAACTAGGAGAATACCGTGAGTCAGTGTTAAAAGCTATGTGTGACATCTGCTGCTTCTTTTCTATCCACAGATGCTCTCTCAGAGAAGGATATTAGGTTCTTCTAATATAATTTTGTCTTGACAAATCTATGTTGACAATTACTAATTTCCTTATTTTGTTTTAGATGCTTACAAATAGTTTGATTATTTGTTGTAGTTTTTAATCCAGGAACTGAAGCTCATCTAATTTTCTAATAGTTTTTCACATTCCTTTCAAAGACCACTAACACATTTGTTTCTGATCATCATCCATTGTCCTTGACTTTGCAGTGGCACTTCTATCATCTCTGAAAGTTCATCAGCTAATTCTTCAAGTACCACAGCATCACAGTTAATTAAAAACATCTAACTTCGTAATAAGTATTTATCTTATTCCTTTCCACCTAATGTCTTTGGTTTAATTTTTCTTCATTCTTACCTATCACTGTAATACTGAACTGCCTCTTACACTTCTAAATAAAAGCAATGAAGAAAAAATACTATAAAATAAGTGTCTTTCAATTGCTTTCCCTCTTTTTTTTTTTAACTGCTATTTAATTGGTCTTAGTCCTATTTTTTTCTGTGATGAAAGAATGATTTTTATTATAATCATAGCCCTTGGGGCTGAAATCAACTGCGTCATGGCAAATTTTGATTCTGTAGCCACACATTTATGCAATACTTCCCTGCGCTTAGGAAGTGGCCCAGCTTCACCTTTTCAGATGCTTCATGAAAAGCTCAAAATTTAGCACTATTAACTTAGCAAATCTAATACTTCCTATCTTTCACAGGGGATAGCTCACATTTAGGTCTTATAATTGTTCCCTTAAGAAACTGCTAGATTTTTTAAATTCCAAAATGTCTTAGAAAACAATTCTGAGCCTACCTTCCCGAACTCTTATGCTTTTATTTTGCTGTTCTTCCCTTTTCCTATCATAAGGCTCATGAATCCTGTTTTTGCGTGGCTTTTCTAACCCATGACTGCTTTTTACCCTGGTGTTCTTGACCAATTCCTTCCTAGTCATTAGAAACCAGGAAAGAAGTCTCTCTCCTAGTTGTGTTGATCCTCCTAGCAGCTATGCTAAGGTACATGGAACACTGGGATGTGACCACTAGCACGGATTCAACAAGGATTGCCTGACCAATCTTGTGTTCTTCTATTACGGAGTGACTGCATTAGTAGACGAGGGAAGGGATGTTGTCTATCTGGATTTCTGTAGGGCCTTTGACACAGTCCACACAACTCCTTCTCTCTGGAGATATGTGGATTTGATGGGTGGACTGTCCAGTAGACTAGGAATTGGTTGGATGGTTACATCTAGGAGGTAGTGGTGAATGGTCTAATGTCCAGATGGATACCAGTGACAGGAAGTGTACCTTCGGGGTCTGTACTGGGGACAGTGTTGTTTATTATCTTCATCAATTACCTAGTAAGATCGAGTGTTCCCTCAGCAAGTTTTCAGACGACACCAATCTGAGTGGTGCTTTTGACACGCCTGATGGATGCAGTACCATCCAGAGAGACCTGGACAAACTTGAGAGGTGGGTGCATGTGAACCTAATGAGATTTCTTAAGGCCAAGTGCAAGGTCTTACACCTGGGTCAGGACAACATCCAGTATCAATACTGACTGGGGGATGAAGCAACTGAGAGTAGCCATGCTGAGAAGAATTTAGGGGTACTGGTGGATGAAAAGGTGGACATCAGCTGGCAGTGTGCTCTCCCAAACCAAAAAGATACCATATCCTGGCTGCATCAATAGAAGTGCAGCCGGCAGGTCAAGGGAGTTGATTCTTACCCTGTATGCCTCCCTAGTGAAACACCACTTGGAGTACTACATATAGCTCTGGAGCCCTCAGCACAAGAAGGACATGGACTTGCTGGAGTGGGTCCAGAGGAGAGCCACAAAAATGATCACAGGGATGGAATACCTCTCCTATGAAGAAAGGCTGAGAGAGTTGGAATTGTTCAACCTGAAGAAGACAAGGCTCTGGGGAGACGGGGCTCTGAGCAGCCTAATCTAGTTGAAGATGTCTCTATTTATTGCAATGGAGTTGGAGCACATGAACTTTAAAGCTTCCTTTAATCCAAACAATTTTATGATTCTTTTGAGTTCTTAACCATCTGCATACTTAATTGTCACCAGTTCACTCCAAGGACTTTGTGGGCAATTCACATCTTTTCCCCACAAAAGTACACATAGTTAAAATGCCTCACTAGCCTCAAATCCTGATTTGTGTAATTTTGCCATTTCCTCTCAAGAAATCTCATTTACTTGACCATTTATGCAGATAGTCTATTGTTCACATACTTTGACAATGCTTATATTCTTTTTATTATTATTATTTTAAAAGATATACATGTATATCTAGGCAACAACTTATCTGTTAGAATTCATAACACAGACAACGTACTTCAGTAATCAGAGTAGGCTCAGCCAGCACTGGGGCAACTCACTGAGCACTGAAGATACAGATGCATCTCTAATCTGCAATTAAGAACTAAAAACACTAGGATAAAGACTCTTCCCAGTCGCTGCTCATTGAAGCATTCTATAATTTTTAAGCTTGCTGTGGCACAAGTTGGGTTACTTACCTGGTTGTTTATGAGAAGATTATCTTTGTGTTCTTAAAATCACCTTTTCCAAAGTACAATTAAAAAAAAAAGTATCACAGGTTCATCTTGCAGAAAATAAAAAAGTAATCTCAAAGCCTATTTGGTTCTTAGGTTAATGCATATTAGTAAATATTACCAATGAGATAAAAATCAATAGAATCTTTTCACCTGTTATGTTTGTGAGATAGATATAGATTTCCATTTAATCAAAATAAGTTTCTCACATTTTAGCCATTACAGATGCTTAACGACTGTCTGGCATAGGTTTTATTTCTTGCTATCTTAAGTCAGAGGGAATTTTGCTGCTAACTTCAATGGAGAAAGATTTCACCCAAAGCAGTTCAGTCTAATGATTTCTTACTAAAACACTGAAGCCTAGTTTGAGATTTATTACGTCAGATAACAGCATTCACATCTCTATATTCCAAGGATCAAGTCAATAGCATATAATTCCAAGTATCAATTCCAAGGATATAAAGTCAATACCACTGAAAGGCTGCCAATTATCAAGGTGATACAGTCTATACTACAGGAGATCCTTTCCTTTTAAAGCATTTTTGAATAGAGAGTTCCACAGATTTGTGGGTTTGTGATGGGGAGTTTTTAGCTGTACATCTTTCACTGTTATTGGCAGATATTTTGTAGGAGACTGATGTTCAGCAATCAGCTAATTGATTACAGCCTCTGGCTTGCCACAAGCTTCCTCTCTGATGGTCACAATATCATTAGCTTCTTTATCCCTTCCCTTCAGCACAGATACCTTCTTTTAGAACTGCACAAACACTATAAACTACAGAATTCAAGACGTTCACTTCTTTGCTTTCTCTTTCAGCATTTTAATACAGAAGGAGACCCTTAGGTGTTGTTGAATAGTGGTATTATTTTGCTAGGGAACTAACAGTCAGCCCAGAGGGACCTTTCAGAAGTCATTGCTATGTTGTATGGCTCCCCGGTGACACTGGACCGCATCGCTTACCTCGCACGCAGCCGGCTGATGTTACTGAACCTGAGCAACTGCCAAAACCATTTCAGTTATGATGACCATTATGTTTCTCCTGAGGGATTTCACTCTTCTTTGAGAACCTCCAGAGTGATAGTGTACCAGCACTGCAGTACACCAGAATAACGATCTCAGCCACAGAGCTAGGTAGGTAGGATGGGGGTGGATAAAAAGAGTGCTCAACTGCTTTTTTTTTTTTTCTGACATGGCATTTTATTTGAGTTGATAACAACATCATTCTTTGTGCTCATCTGATTAGTGTGAACCAAACAATCTTGTCCTTCGATCTGAAGAATGTCAATATTACATAACCCCATCTGAAGAAAAGGCCCATTGGTAAGTAGAACACTGCTGTGCCTCAGGACAACCATAACGCCTCAAGACTCAACAGCTTGTATAAAAGTTTAGCAATATATTGTCTTTATCATTCTTACAGTGTTGGCAGTTTTTAAGCAATATCATTTTCTTGGCTCTGAAACTGGTTAAACTGTTGAGTATTAGAAGCTGGAGGAAGTGTCACTGCACCTGCCCTGTTCGCATAAACTTTCCTTTCACGTTCTGTGCAGGATGGTTTCACATAGGAGACTGGATTTGATCTGATCTGGTGTGAAAGACCATACATTTTTATGTTGCTGGTAAGTTATTGACCAAAATATTGAATTTTGTACTGCATGACATGTGCTACGAGACAGACTTCTTAGTGGGATTTTTTTAAAGATAACTCCATCAGAGAAACTTTTTTTTTGCTGAAAACCTAAAGCAGTTTGCTGAAAATATTGTAGATTAAAGTATTATCAGGATTTTCTCAGACTACTGCAGTGAAGTGTCATTTCATTTTTCGAGGCTGACGCATTAATGAATTAATCAGAAAATGTGTTGAAGTAACAGCCACAGCAAACACTTCCACACTTCAGCAAATGCTGCTCTCTCTAAATGCTGAAGTAACTTCTGCTTACATCTACAGAAGAAATATCTAAGACCACTCAATAACACGTTAGTTTTGCCTTGATGCTTTAGCATTATGATTAAACCTGCAAAATCTTATTTTAGAATTTGTTTTGCAGATGGATATTAAATTATTTGTTTTGTCATTACGATGCACAAAAGCCTCTTGAGCACGCAAAGCCATACTTTGGTTCCTACTGACTGAATTAGAAAAAAAATCCCACATGTTTATTTACTTGTACATGATGACCGTGCCAATGAAATAACTGCTATTTATGAGCAGAACGCGTTGCATGAGAGTTTTGCTATGATCAAACCATGCTCACAGCAATAAAATACAAGTTTCATAAAAGGCCACTTACTCTAGACCCTTTATTTTAGTAAGAATAAAGCACTTTCCTTTTCCGTGCTGAACACTGGGTTTAAGAAAATTGAGTATTTAAGGGAAACTAGGCATCAGATTGACTTCATGTCATAGATAGATATGATGGTACAAAGGCTCCAGCACATGTAACAGCCCACAGAAGTTTCATAAATGGTGGACTCAAGGGGTTTCCTTGGAAGGTTTTCACTATTTAACTGAAAGTAAGTACTAAATCAGCTTCACAAGGGAAGTGAAGTGCTAGAATGAAATACCTGATGAAGCGCGGGTTAAAAATAAATCAATCTGATCCCTCAGTTCCAGGAATTCTCTCAAAAAATTAAGGAAGTTATAGTGCTTAAAGAATGATTACATTCTTAATTCAGCTCTACAATATGTTAAGAATTGTTTAGTGCAGGTCTAGTGTAACGCCTCCTCAAAACATCCTCTAAACAGTGGTTTGTTTGGCTTGTATTTCTTTTTAAGGAAAGAGCTAGATAATGATTCCTGGAAAGATATTCCTCATTTTAACTCTGGGCCACAGGAGAGCCTATTGGTGCAGACTCCTGTGTGACGAAGGTCCAAAGGGAGATTGTAGAAACCAGTGGGTAAGCGATGGTTCAGATACGCAGCAGTTCGTAACTCACAGAGCATCTGAGCTCCACAGAGCTGGAGCTAAGCTGCTGCAGTGCTCGAGATCCCCATAGGAACAGAGTTAAACAGCAGATTAGCTTCAGCCTTGCACAGTTACAGAGCACCACAGGACTGGTGCCTGAAGATAAGCTCAGCAGTTGTGAAGCTTCCCTGATTGCAAATCCAGGCAACGTAACCAATGGGATGATGATAAAGGTGTAATATTCATGAATGTCAACAAAAGCCAGATCTTTGTTTTCTTGCCAATTGTCTAACACAGGGCAGAGTTGTGAAAAGCTAATCAGAGAACTAGTCAGGAAATTGGAATTTTACTCGTGGACACATTTGTGAGGAAACAGAAAAATCTTTTAAGATTTCCCTAGTAGATACTTTACAGCATTAAGTGTACAACAAATGACTTCCTCACATCCCTTGACTGCCTTCCAGCTTAACTGTGTTAAAAAAAAAGTAAAGTGCTAAAATCACTCTTTGGAGGTGAAGTAGCATGGTCATGCTTTGAAGTGAAATAAGCACAGACAAGAGAAAGTGTTGCTTACCAACGTGAAACAAATCGTTTTTAAAAGGTAAAAAGTTACTTCCTCCATCCTTTTTTTAAATTCCCATTTAACAACAGCTGAAAAAATAAATAAGGAAACTGAGTGATTTTCCATTATGTCTGCTGCCAACAAAACAAAATCTTCCTTTTCGGCACCAAAAATAAAAAAATAAAGTACTATTAGTTAGAAGTTAGATTCTTTTCTACCTAAACAAAATTTTGACAGAAAAGCAAATTGTTACTTCCTGTGTTTTGACAGGATGGCCACTATCTGTAGTGATGAGCTTTAGTACTACAGATTGACTGAATAAAACCCACCAAAACAGAGACAGAGGAGGATTCTTCTAAAGCCTATCCCAGGAGTGTATTTATAATGGGAAGAATAGAATATTATTATGGGAATGGAATATTATAATGGGAAGAATAGAAAGGTAATTGTCAGATAGGACTATGTTGAAATTCAGCTTCATTCTGCAAGCTACGCACTTAATTTCTTCTACAACCTTGTCTTGATTTGCAGAGGGATCAGAGTATACTGGCTTTACTAGAGCAGTTCATGAGTGCTTTTCTAGTCCCCCAAAGAAAAAGGAGAAACCACGAGTGTATGTACAGAATAAAATTTCATAGTCACACATGACTCACACATCAATGACAAATCTTGACAGAGATGCAGCACCGCAAGCTCCTGTTCAGATAAATGAGAAAATTAATAAAAATAAATAAATAAAAATATATTAAAAAAAAGAAGGATTTTTTTGTCTGGTTAAATTCGTCATTATAATTGGTAGATTTAAAAACTGCTAAAAATATGATGGAGTTTAAAATAAACCAAAACATTATTAATAAAAATATTTGGAAATGCTAATGAGTTATGTAACTTAAACTTGACAGTTTTACTTCTTCATAGCTTGTATTCTGAAGAACATTTGAAATATTTTCATGCCCTGTTTTCAGACCAATATATACAAAAGTTCAACTGAATGACAAATTTCCATTTTGATCTGATAACTGGTGTTTCCCAAGAAGCAAATCTATGCTGTGGGTACATTTCAGAACAATGTCTGCAGAAGTCAAGGATCAAATTGGGGGAATGGATATTTCTCTGTATGTACCTACGACACAGAGCTTGCAATGGAAGCACGTTGATAACATGCATGTAGAAGACCACACTGCCGCTGCACACCCTCAGTCTCTCCACCTCACAAATGTGTAGATCATTTCTAAGCACAGAAATAGTGACTTCTCAAAGACCTGTGAGTGGCATTTAGAAAAGCAGGAATTCGTCAGTTGTGCAGTTCAGCTGACACCCAAAACCAGGCTCTGGACAACCATGTGGCCATCTTTTCTTCTGAACACTGGCCTTCCATTTAACAAATAATGACAGTAGAGCTCCTGAAAGTATTTGAGTCTTAGTGTTCTGTCTCTGTGAATGGACAGAAGTGAAAAGTGGCTGCTTAAGCAAATAATATTAGAACAAGACAAGTTTATATGTTATCAGTATCTGATAATTAGTGGTTTAAGGATTTCTTAAATCAGGCATGACTTCAGATCTTTGTGCTCAACAGCCCCTGAAGGATTTTTTGTTCTTTCCATAAATTTGTCTGAATCCATTTCTACCTTTGTCCTTCATAATATCTTGTGGCAACGAGTTCCACATTTTAATTATGAGCGTGGTAAAAAAGTATTGTGCTTGTTTTCAACCTGCAGCTTGAAAATACCATTTGACAACTCCTGGCTTTTTTATTTTGAGAGCTAATGAATGATCATCACTCCTGATTTTATATACTTGCACCATATCAAAGCTTTTCCAAATTGAGAGTCTTATTCTTGCTTAATCTCCCTTAAAACTGAAGCTGTTCCATGCTGTTGCTCATCCTTGTCACATTCCTTCCTGCTTTTCTATTTCTGCCTAACCCTTCTCAGATGAGAATATTAGAATGCATTGTGCTACTGAAAAATATGTGTCCTAGTGATTCATATTCTGCCTTAATGATGTTTTCTGTTTCATTCTACCTTCCTTCCCTAATAACTTTAATATCACATTTTGCTTTTCTGGGTTTACCAGGCACTAAGCTCTCTTCATAGAACTATCACAGCTCTTTTGTGGTCCATTTGCTAAACAATCTTAAATAATTTATCAATCAGCTTTGTATATGCATAGATATGGTTTGTTTTCCCAACAATCAATATTTTGTATTTCATTGACTGTTTTATTATCAGTCAATAACTGAGTGACACTATCAATCTTAAGATTACTCTGCACTTCTTCACAGCCAGGATCTGCAAAATTTCCAGGACACGGATGGTTATTACTTAATGCACTCCCAGTTGTATGTAGAGGCAGAACAGATAAAACCACACCCTAACATTGCCTAGAAAACAGTGGCAGATCTAAGCATGGGCAAAGGGACAGCTGGCAATGGTAGCAGAGTGCTCAAAGTTTTTTACTATTCTACCCACTTTATTTTCTCTACCTTCTCAGTGAATTCTGATGGGAAGAGAAGCACAGTTCCATTTCAGCCTTAGAACAGAAACTCTCCGTTTTGTCCATGGTGAAAGTGAACTAGAATCATTGGTTCATCATCAGTGGCTGGAGCAGCCTCTTTTTTCCTGAAATCATTCACAATAAATCCTCTGACGTAGCTTGGATGGGAAACAGAGAAGGATTCCAGAAAGACAATGCAGTTTTGAGCTTTTAAGGAAAAAAAAATGAGGCAACTGAATATTAGCCTGGTAGTTTACCATACCTCATAAATTGATATATTCTACTCCCTTCACTCCATTCTTCACAAAACAGGGAACCAAAGAGGTGTAAAATGTCAGAAATATAGTCCTAACAGTGAACTACAGTGAGAGTGCAGTATGAATCTGTGCAGATGGTGAAAGGAATTTAATCCTGAGCAGTTAGGGAAGTACTCTGCACAATATGCAGGAGTGCCCTGATGGGGGAAAAGTCCTGCACTGACACACACAGTAGATGAGCTCATTCCTTAGGTGTTGGAAAAATTCCTGTTCACATGTAATTTATAATCAGTTGCCAGTCCATCTCAGTGGCCTGTATGGTACCTGAAAGTCTAATCTATTTGAACCAGGATCGTATGCACTAATCAGTGCAGAAGAAAATGTTAAACTGTCTCTGCCCATTTCTCCCTCTGCTGAAATAAAATACATACAACATTTCATGAAACCTTGAGTTTTGTCCCTATATATGCACTTTTACAAAAAAAAATAATTCCCTTTATCCCAATTTTGTAATCATAATTATTTGAACAAATACTGCCATGACTCCCATGCTATTATATGACTTTCATGGTATTGAAAGCAGAGTTGTTTTGACATATGGCTTACAGCTCAGATGGCATTTGGTTTACTCTTCCCTGTGGAATTTGAAGTCATAGAAGTCATACTAAACAGTTCTGAAGGAAATCAAGCATGAAACACTCATTTAAAATCAAAAGGACAAAGAAAAAAAGTGTACAAATTGCAAAACAATGAAGAGGAAAAAAGAGTATATGAAAAAATTTACCAAACAGAGAAGTGGTCAATAGATTTTCCTTATAATTATCAACTATAAATTTGCCTGGCTTCTGAACTCTTTCAAGTAAACCATTTTTACAGTCTGAAGAAAATGTTCCCTGGGGAAGATGCTATGTTTGCTTGAAACCAGCTTCCACCTCAGTCACAATCCATTTCCAGTAAAGTGGGTGTCTCTAAAGTATGCCTGCTTGTGTCGTACATTAGTGGGGAAATAGGAAACTTTAAAAAAAAAAGAAAAAAAAAGATGAGTATTGATTCAGTACTATGGAAAAAGTGGTTAACTACAACCCAGATTTTCCCTCACACATCTCTCCTCAGATAGTTTAAATTCAGGACAGAATTGACCATAGTGACATAGTGAAATATTGTTCTTCAGTAATGGGAGTGATGATGGGGGAATGTATTTCTAGTACATTACAGATGAATCCTGTGAAATCTAATTCTTGCAGCACATTGTTTCTTACAGTATTTCTGATGAAAGGTCAACATTTTGCATCTAGCAGTGATAGCCTATTTTGTAAGTTGTTTATCTATTTAATTTTTATTTCTTTTCAACTTTAATTTGTTCTGCTAAATGCTGTATTAGTCCTCTAAAAAGCCTATTCATCTCCATTGACAATATAGGAGTCTCGAGCTGTTGGGAGACTAGGGATGCTACTTTTGCCTTATAGCCATAAACAGTTTAAAACAAAAAAGTTTCAAAAAATAAGCTTATTTTTCCATATTATTAGTTTGCATGAACTTTGTTGGATTATAATGACAAAAAAAGCTGATTTGGAATTAAACATCCTGAGGGATGGACCGCTTGATGGGGCCAGCAGAGTAACAAAGATGGTGGGAAGACTCCAAAGGTAGCTCAGCTACTGCAAGGAGGATTATAAGCTTTTTTTTCCGCATAGTACATACGCTTTGAGAGGCTGTCAACCACGGCTGCTCATTATTCTCTGGGCTAGAACAATCCTTCCCACAGTTACTCCAGACCTGCATGAACTCTATGTGGCTATGGTCAGCAAGCAGAAATCTCCAGCTGGAGGGCTAGGACACATTGCTGCTGAGGATAGAATGGAGGTATATCAACAAGACTGAAGCAGTTCCTCAAAACAATGATAAAAATATGAATATGTGGGGTATTTTGAGGTTTTACATGCAGCAAATTGGAAATTCATAAATCAAAAATATAGCTAAGTGATGGAAATTAATTCAAAGAGGCTTTAGTCTGCAGAAAAAAAAGCTCTGTGTGTATTCAGGCTCAGTACTTCACAAAATATATAGTTTTCATGTCTTTACACTAGAAATTTTGCTCTTCAGCTAGTATGAATCAACACAATCTTCAGCAGAGCTTCACTCATTTACATGAGCTGAAGACGTGACCCATTGTATTTAATTTTAGGCATCTTATTATAAGAAATATATTCACATATTGGAGGAAGATCAGAAGAGAGCTGCAAAAATTATTAGACTTCTGGAGCGATTGATGTATGAGGATTGATTGCAAGTGCTAAATATGCGTAGTTTGTCTAAGAAATGACTAAAAGGGGACATGGTACCAATCTATAAATATTTGAACAGTCTAAATGCCAAGGAGGGAAAGGCATTTTCAGGATACAGAAGAAAAATGGCACGATTAAATTAGTAAAAGAAAAAAGAAAGTGAATTTATAGAGTCCCTAAAGGAAGATCTTAGAAAGTGAAAAGTAAGAAAACTTCCAAATAAAAAACCAATTGTAGTTACAGATATGTTCATACATATATATCACATCCAATACTATTTTAAATTACTTTCAAAAGGAAATGTTAAAGACAGTTTTATGCAAGTGATAAGATCACATATACCGATTGGGCAGCCTGATCTAGTGGGAGATGTCCCTGCCCATGGCAGGGGGGTTGATACTAGATAATCTTTAAGGTCCCTTCCAACCCAAACCATTCTATGATTCCATGATTATCACTATTCACTATTCACATTGTGACCTGGGCTTTTATTTAAAGTCTAAACAACTGCCACTCCATGCTGAACCATAAAATTCGGGGGAAAAAAGTGTCTAACTCTATTGTAATTGCAACTGATTTGAATTTAGCCGACCCTTTTTAGCAAGAAATAACACTTTCACTTTGGTCGAAATAAGGAGGAGAGACAAAAGATCTGTATTTTCCCCGTTTTTATTGTCTCTGCATCCAATGGTCTGATGTAGGAAACATTAAAAAAAAGGTTGCCTCTGGAGATGGCTTCTGCATTTTTATGTTCAAACCAAAGTATTTTCAAACATGAGTAGAGAGTTTAGAAAATGTTGATGTGTACAGCACTGACGTGATGACTACAACTGTAGCTTTATGTCTTACTATGAATTTCATTAAGGCTCAATTTCAAGATTTTAAATAGTTAAGAAGTGTAAAAAAGATCGACTGTTCATAAGATATTGATAACAAGAAAGAAGATTCAGAAAAGAGGCCCTAAAACTAGTAGAATAAACTGATTTTCATGCTGAAGCAGAGGAAGGTACCCAACTCCAAATGTAAGTGAGAAAACATGAAAACAGGGTTTGGGATATAAAGCGATATGATAAGAAAATCGGACATAAATAATCACAGCTTCCAATTCAAAACAGGAATCCTCGAGACAATGTTTTCCTAAAGTTACAGATGATGTCCAAAAGTGAAAATAAATATGGAGTCTAAAAGCAAAATAAATGCAGTTCTCTGATTGTATTTCATGATATCAGAGATTTTACAGGTGTTGAAGTCAAAAGAAATCATAATCTCCCTCTTTTTTACCTTCGGCATAACACAGGCTACAAAATATCATTCATCAATTTAAGAAGCATGTTGAACTAAAGGGTATCTTTCAGAAATATATTTGGCCTAAATTTAAAGACTCTAAATGATGGAGAATTCATTACATCTTTTTGTAATCCATTGTAGTACTTGACATTCCTCTGTATTTAGATAAATGTGTCTTACTTCAACTTTACCCTTTACTGATTTCAGTTCCTAGCTGCTGGTGCTTTCTATGAATAATTCCTACCATGTTTACTTCCCAGAAATCCATTTATGACCTCAACACATGCTTTTTTTTCTTCTTTGGATGAAGATTAACCACAACATTGCCATAAGACTACATTTCATAGATTTGGTGAATTTATCTTTAAGTATACAATTTCCTTAAATGTATTTTTCTAATGCAGATAAGCTATTAATCACTGAAGATAACATGTATGTCTATTTTGATCTGAGACACCACAATGACATGCATTTTGCAGAAGCTTAACATAGGTTGAATTGTGCTGGCAGGAAAAAAATCCTGTTCACCACCACTCATCATTGTAAATTACATCTAGGTAAACACCAACATCTGCTTCCTGTGCAAACAGAATCTGTCATCACAGGACCCATTATACTATTATGAGTAGATGAGATGGTTTAGTATTCATTACAGATATACAAGCAGCAAGAAACTACTTCATGCACATGCTAATGGGCTGCAAATGTATGAAATAAATTGTACCAGCCTCCACAGGTAACTACACTGTTGAAACATTAACTGATCAAATATGAAGAGCTCCAATATCATCAGAGACGTTCAGAGGTAATACGTGGGCTTAGTGAATTTGCGCTGTAAAAACTCAAAAGGATTAGCCCATAAGGAAAAACTAGCAAGTGTTCTTTAAGTTACCAACAGTACTCAGTTTACTACTTCTTTGCCCATTTTATAATAACTTGTATTACATTTGTATTACCTTTTTTTTTTGGAAAAAAATGACAATCCAGCTATAAATCCTAACACAGCGAAATGGATTAAATACAAAAATCCTATCTTGTGCCATTCCTGTGCACTTTCATCGGATTTTAGACTTGGGATGTGGGAAAGAAAAGAGGCATTACTGTATCTGCCAGCTCTACAATTTCCCTGCATGAATCCATCCAGGAAGAGCACAGCAAAGAAAAGGTACGGCCTTTATCACTTCTCACCCACAGTACTCTGTCTCACAGAGCTAAGCCACCATGCAAAGTAACAAATAAAATCATAAAAATATAATAATATAATTCTGTGGAACATTTCTTGTGAGTTAGTTTGGTGAGACTACAGGACACAGACGTAAATAACACCACCGTAGACAAGAACTCATGTCAATTCTTTAGTATGAAAATGGCTTCTGTGACTCCTTAAGAGGTAAAAAACTAATAAAATAAGTAGGCTCTAAATAATTTTCCCTGAAAAATACACTGAAAAGAGTAGAAATATTAACTTTAAAGAGATGCAAAGTAACGTAATTATAAGGGCATGCCAAAACCAAAATAACAACAAAAAATTGCAAATGTGTCATGGGAATGGCTGTTCTTACCTGCTCTAAATACAAGACGTAAGGGGCAATTATCTAGTCCAAAACCAGCAAGTTTGAAACTGCAAAATAGAAATTTGGAGGGGGATATTCTGGTGGGGTTTTTTACACAGTGTGAGATTCCCGTGATTAAACAAGATCTTTAAATTTGGTAGCATTCAGTAAGATTTGATACCATGTAGGCAAACATTAGAGTCTCGTTTTTATCTAGATTTGGGGAAATCGGAGACTGGTAGGAGGCTTTCACTGATGATCCCACAGATGACCCACATTGACCTGTTACATGAAACTCCAGCCTCTGTGGAGCATCTCAGGCCAGTTATAGATTAATGAAATAGAATCATAGAATCGCTTGGCTGGAAAAGATCTTTAAGATCATCAAGTCCACCATACCTGTTCTGTACTAAACCATATCCCTGAGCACTTCATCTACCAGTCTTCTAAATACCTCCAGAGATTGTGACTCAAAGATCTCCATAGGCAGCCTTTACCAGTGGCTGATAAAAAAATATTACTTGTACTGCACAGTAATTCCTATTCACTTTGTGGTAAGGAGGACTAACATGTCTGAATTTTGCTGCTCACCTCTAGATTGGATTAAGTTCTTCCTTTCTAGAGGTATCTGATTCTAAAATAGAACTTTAGCATCAAACAATACCTTTCCATTGGAAGCCGTCTATTACTGTCAAGAAGTTATCTTTGTTCTATTCAAGTAATAATGTAAGGGTACTATTGTGGTGTAACAGCAGAAGTCTGCATTTAATTTCCTTGTTTTATACAGAAAAATACCTGTGCAGCTTTCACTGTGTGATCTATATAATGGACTTATAAAGAAGACAGTATTTGTGGAGTGGTTTTTGTTCATAGTTTTGGGAGTTTCTTAAATCAAAGTGCGTGGGATTAACAGTGTGGTCTGTGGAAGCATATTCCTCTAATGCAGCAATGAGTAGTCAAGAAGAAACCTAAACTGAAATCTCATCCCATCACAGGATAAGTAAGCAAATTACTCTTATAATACATAACATATGAAATGCCATGCTGGGTTAAATCAGAATTTCACTTAGCCCAATAATCTGAGTGATAAAAACTGATAATGAAAGCCTAGAGGAAGAGAGTAAGCATGGGGCAACCACAAGGGATACTTCATCAAATAACTTCCAAGTCTGTGATTTAGGGACTTCCAGACTCAGGGGCTCTCTTTTTAGTAGGTCTTGATGAGATTTTCTTTTCAGAATTTATTTTATTGGGATTTTTTTAACTCATCAATGCTTTTGGCACCACTAACACCATGTGGCAGTAACTTGGACAATTTAATTATGAGTACCAAGGAAAACTAACTTATTTTATTTGCTTGAAGACTGCTACCTTATAATGTAATTTCATGTCCGTTAGTTCCTGTGGCATGAGAAAAAGTGAATAGTTGTTTCTTATTCTTCTTTCCAGTGTCGGTCATGAGTCCTCTTCTGTTTTTTCCAAGCTATGAGAAAGGATCTGTAGGGTCTGTTACAGGACAGGACAACTATTGGTTAACTTTTTCTGAAACCGAAGCATGTGCAGATCATTAGTAAGTGCTTATATTTTTGTGTAACTGTCATTTAAACAGCCATTAACTACCCCCATTGTTTCTACCACCATTCCTTATCTAGCTATAGATTCATAGAAGTGCTGAGGCCTAAAAGATACTGTAAAGGAATTGTTTTTTTATCTTGCAATCCACTTTTTTGGTCAAGCTCTGATAAGCTTGATATCATAGAATCGCAGAATCATAGAATTGCTTGGTTGGAAAAGATATTTAAGATCATCAAGTCCAACCGTCCTGTCCACTACTCAATCATATCCTTGAGCACCTCATCTACCTGTCTTTTAAATACCTCAAGGGATGATTACTGAACCACCTTTCTGGGCAGCCTGTTCCAGTGCCTGATAACCCTTCCAGTGAAGAAATTTCTCCTGATGTCTAATCTGAACCTTCCCTGGTGCAACTTGAGGCCATTTCTTTTCATCCTATCACTGGTTCCTGGGGAGAAAAGACCAGCACTCACCTCCTTACAACCTTCTTTCAGGTACTTGTAGACAGTGATAAGGTCTTAGATCTTAGTATCTTTAAATCATCTCAAATAATTATAACTATTTAAACAACAGCTGCATTTGCTTTAATATGCATCTTTTCATTTCTCTCTTTTTCTGCTCTGAATTGTATAAAACACATTCTACGTGTCATGCTGGTGCTTAGCAACAAACCTTCAAGATACTAAAACAGTACACATTTCCCACCCTCTCACTTTTACCTGCTGCTCCTCACTATTAAAAAAATGCCATTGATTCATTATCAGTATCTTCAATAGTGGCCAATTAAGTGACAATTCTAGGAGTTTAATATCAAATTATATGAAACACAATACTTTCATTTCAGTTGACCTTCACTATGTTTAGCAGCAATCTATTCTAGAAGTCTGAAGGAGAGTATAATAGCCTTATTTTATTGTGAGTATTTTGCTTTCATAGCAAGTTGGAAAATGGTCTGCTCTATTTCAACTTAACAGAAAGAAAATATATAATGTGAGGTTTGGGGTGATTCAGAAACCTCTGCAGTTTCGATTCTTATAGTAAGTATAGCACACACCATTTACAGAGTTATGTCAACACATGTAAATTCTCTGAGTAATCTTATGATGTTAACTTTGCAGTAAGTGACTGCAGTTACATCAGGTAGCAATGAGAGTATGTGGTGAACTGAAATTAGAGAAAGCTTTAGCATTTATTTGTCTTCTGTCTTTTCATTAATTTTAAATGCTAGAAAGGCCCCCAGTCACCCCAATATAATTTAATAATCAAATAAAAACTTCCTTAAGACCTCAAAAAAAAGCATGATTCAAAGTCATGCAGTCCCAAACTCGAAGAAATTAAACCACCATTTCATTCTTCAGTAACTGTGTGTACATGCACAAATACAAATACAAACATACACACAAATATATATACAAACAAGTATTTGCAAATGTCTACAGGAAACACGTTTGGCTGCACACCCTGAAGATACTCAGATGTTTCAGTCAGCTGTTGATATAGCATATTCCAAAGCCAGAGCGTATTCTTTACAGGATCATGGAATCGATCGGGTTGGAAGTGTTCTTAAAGATCACCCAGTTCCACACCCCCTGCCATTGGCAGGGACACTTTCCACCACATCAGGCTGCTCAAGACATTATCCAGCCTGGCCTTCAACACTTCCAGTGAGGGGGCATCCACAACTTCCCTGGGCAACCTGTGCCAGTGCCTCATCACCTTCATCATGAAGAATTTCTTCCTAATGTCTAATCTAAATCTTCCCTCTACCTTGCCCTGTCACTACATGCTTTTGTAAAAAGTCCCTCTCCACTTTCTCAGAGGCCACTTTCAGATATTAGAAGGCTGCTCTATGGTCTCCTAAGAGCCTTCTCTTCTCTAGGTTGAACAATCCCAACTCTCTTAGCCTGTCCTCATAAAAGAAGTGCTCCAGCCCTCTGATCATTTATGTGGCCTCCTCTGGACCTGTTCCAACAGTTCCATATTCTTCGTATGTTGGGGATTCCAAAGCTGGACAGACTACTCCAAGTAGGGTTTCACAGGAGTGGAGTAGAGGGGCAGAATCCCCTCCCTGGACCTCCTGGCCACACTTCTTTTCATGCAGCCCAGGATGCAATTGGCCTTCTGGCCTGCAAGTGCACGTTGCCAGATCATGTTGAGCTTCTCACCCATAAGTATGCCCAAGTCCTTCTCTGCAGGGCTGGTCTCAATCACATCCTTCCCCATCCTGTATTGAAACAGCAGATTTCCCCAACCCAGGTGTAGGACCTTGCATTTGGCCTTGTTGAAACTCATGAGGTTCTCACAGCCTCACTTCTCCAGCTTGTCCAGGTCCCTCTGGATTACATCCTGTCCTGGTGTGACAAGTGCACCACTCAGCCTGGTGTCATCTGCAAACTTTCTGAGGGGTCAGTAAATCTTGCTGTCTGTATCATTGATGAAAATATTGAACACCACTGTTCCCAATAGAGATCCCTTTGAGGAGACTCGGTATAACCTTTTACAACAGGGCATCTTTGGCTGAAGCTGGTGATTTCCCCATTGATCTAAAGCTAGGTGGTGCATTAGGGTGAAATTGAGATATATCTTCATCACTGAGAAACCACAAAACTCAGAATATTGTTCCCTGGGCTATAACATGGACAGATTCCAATGCTCAGTCATGCAAATCCTGCAATGTGGATGCATTTCACACTGGAGTTGACACAAATTCAGCACAGAACTCTGTGCAATAACTCCCTAGCTTGTATAGGAACCTTAGGGGAAAAAATAAAACAAAAATCAGCTGCGAATTTTCTACATGTACAGAGTTTAGTAACTTTGAAACCCTGTAAAATCTTGATTTTCTGACTGTTTTTAGTGGCGGGTAAGTGTGTTGCCATATTACTGCCTCTATTTTTTTCTAACTGAGAAATTCTGTAAGCACAGGATGCAAATAGTAGGAAGCACTTAGAAGGAAGAAAACTTCATCCATGTGCCAACATTAACCATGACTGGTAGTTTCTCAAAATGGGACAAAATGGTAGCTAATTTTCCATGTAAGAAAGTACCCAAAATGTCTATTCATATCACAAAAAATAATATCTTAATACTCCAAAAGCAGGTTCTAGTTTGCCACTGTAGAATAATCTGTTAAAAATTTGCCATAGTTAATTTGTTAGCACAAAGTTGTAAACAGAAGAGAAAGAAATCTGCTTGTTCTTTCCCACCCAGTTAGCAGATCTAATTAATATTTAATATAAACCCAAACCATTCCAACTTTTTTAATGCATAGCTCATTAAACACATGTGCAAATTTCAGAATACACTGTTTGCAAACAATATTAAATTATCAACAAATTCAAGTGTCTCTTCCATCTGGATGCAAAACATATATATTTTTTTAATTGCAACTGATTTGACAGCAGTTTGATTCCACAATTATTTAACATACTTTAATGTGCTTTTTTAAAATTAAAAATTATTACTAAAAATAATAAAGAAGCTAGAAAATAAAGAACTTTATATACTAAAAAAGAAAGAGATGCCGAGTTACCTCTGTAGAATGTGCTTGCAGACAAAATCTTGCACACGTATCATCTTAAATACACTCACTCGTTGCTATATGCTTATTGCTGATTGACAAGAAGCTCGGTATGAGCCGGCAATGTGTGCTCACAGCCCAGAAGGCCAACCGTATCCTGGGCTGCATCAAAAGATGCATTGCCAGCAGGGCAAAGGAAGTGATTCTGCCTCTCTATTACTCTCTTGTAAGTCCTCATCTGGAGTATTGTGTCCAGTTCTGGAATCTTCAACATAAGAAGGATGGCTGCAAAGATTATCAGAGGGCTGGAGCATCTCCTGTACAAGGACAGGCTGAGAGAGCTGGGCTTGTTCAGCCTGGAGAAGAGAAAGCTCTGAGGAGACCTTCTAGTGACCTTCCAGTATCTGAAGGGGCCTACAAGAAAGCTGGGGAGGGATTTGTTACAAAGGCCGCATCCCCGGAGGTATTCAAGGCCAGGCTGGATGGGACCTTGGGCAACCTAATTTAGTGGGAGGTTGGAACTGGATGATCTTTAAGGTCCCTTCCAACCCAAATTATTCTATGATTCTATGATTCTATGCTTAGTCTACTTGGCTACCACAAGACTACTCAACAGCACTGAAACCATGCAAATGTTTAAGTGCTTTGGTAAAGCAAAGCGTAGGAAAAGGAGCAGATAATTAAATATTTGGAACAAATTTTAATTAAATCATATAGCAAATATTTCAAAAATTATTTAGGCATGTCCTCCAAATCTAGGTAGATAACTGAAGACGAATTTTAATAAAAAGGCAGTTCTTTTATTATTTGGTCTCTGCTAACCTCATACAGTTCAAACTTTCAAATTAGACATGAGATATCTCTGTGAATGCAAACAAGCTCAAGTTTATTTCTGTGTTTTCTCTTCCAAGAACTGAACTGATTTGGTTTTATAGTATGTTGCACAAATGATTCGCTCAAGGAGCATCTGTGCTAAGCAATGAGTGGGCCAACATTTTATTTCAAGTAATATGACACATTTTGCTCTTTTTTGTTAGCAAATTATGAACAGATTTTATTTTTAAAAGGTTCTTCTTTCCCCTCAAGTTGGAAGTTTTCCTTGAGCTTTGGATCAGATTTGACCTAGCTCTCACTGGGACAGAAGATAACGTCTTTCTCCCAAGAAATGAGGAAGAAGAGGTCTGAGATCGGGAGTTGTTATCAAGTTGAATGCATGTTTGCATCTGTCCTGCCACTAGTGAATGCTTCTGCAAGAATCATTTGCTTGACTTTCTCCTCTGAAGAAGCTGCTTGACAAAGCACAGCTAATGATAGAGGAAGAGCACTGAAAGATTTTGCAATCTGCATTCCCATGCATACCAATGGAAACAATCCCAAATTTTTGGATTCTTTTTGGATGTCAGTGTTTTGTTACATGTATTTCTCAGTAGACAACATCACATGGAAAAATATTATTCTCTGAGTGCAATTCTTGTACTAAAGTTTTATGGTAAGAATATACTCAGTTTGCTTTCACAAATGTTCAACAATCTCTGCCAAAAATCTGTTTCTTCTAATAATTATTAATTAAAAAATTCAAATGTGTATTCAGAAAACCCCAGTCCCACTAATAGCAAAGGGCAGGCTCCATTTTAAAAATCTCTATTTTTCCCCATGGAAACAGTTTTGCTGAAACAGTTGAACTAAATATAACTTCCTGGAAATATAACTGTTTAAAATGCTTTGTTCAGATATATGCTTTCAAGGAGGTATTTTTCAGTAGGAATATGCAAAATAAATATATGTACTTAGGTGGAACTCAGTTCAACATTCCACAGCACAGTCCGTTGCCAGTGTTGGACACTGAACTGAAGGTACACAGAAACATTCTTTTTTCCCAAGGTTTAGGTGGTTAGATTTTCCTAAGTTGAGTTTAGTTTTGACTGGATCTGATAATTGTTGTGCCTGGCTGGTATCTTATGTCTGTTGTATACTTCTAATAAGTGCTAAAATTCATCTCTTGTCTGTTTAGCAATACTAATTTGGCAAGTCTTATTTCAAAATCTTGCACTAAGTACCATGCTAGGGTTTATACTATCAAATGGAGGAAGGAAGTGCTACAAAATTACCTTGCAACGTCCGTTTTAACCAATCTCCCTATTAATTTAGTTCAGTACATCTAACAAAGAACTTAAAAAAATTTAAACTGTCAGATGTAAACACAGAATGCTAAAAGCAAACAAATGTTTGGAGGCACTGTAGAATTCTCTGACAATTTTTCATCACAAAGGTTGAAATGAGATAAATTAAGCTGTTACCATGACAAAACCCAGGAGGTTTGGAAAGTCTGTGTGAGACAACTAGAAATGAAGAAGATTTATGAAGAAATAAGTCTTCTAAATACAGGTATAACACATTGGAGACTGACTATATGTCAGGGTTTTAATCATATAACATTCTTGCTTGCGTCCTTCCAGTAATGCAGCAGCAGTATTTTCCTGTCTAATCATAACTCACATAGAAATCAATTTTGACGAATCCATAGTGCTTTTCTTTCTTCAAGTTCATGAAGAATAATTTATAATATTAACCACTAAATGGTGATTTATAAGCACAGAAGCTGCGTAAGATGTTCAAATGCGTTGCGTTTAGCGTAATAGCTTCTATCAGTTGTCAGTGCTTGAGTCCTCTTTGTCCTTTTTTTCGTATTAATGTGTATAAATTATTTACTGAAGATGTTTACACTGATTGATTTTATACCGCTCAAATATGAATCAATAGGTTTCTTCAAACTTTAAATTTGTAAACTGGCTTTAAAAATGGCCTTGTATTTAAAAATAATACCTTGTGTAAACTAGCCACAAAGCAGCTGCAGGCTGTGTTAAGACATTCATTTCAGAGTAATTAAGATCTTCAATGATAAATCGACAGGTCATATAAAGCACTCTTAAGAACAAATCCTAGCCTTGGGATCTATGCATTTTAGTGAACAGGACAGTGCTTTGTGTGCTTCTTGGTCAACCCATTGCCCTTGGGCAATACCAGTATAAAATTAATTAGCATATGATTAGTACCATGAAAAAATATGCAAATTGGATAACTAATTTCCAAGAAAGAAATGTCTTCAGGTTGCAGCTTGTTTTAAATGCAAATCGAACAGCTGTATGCAGAATGGTTTGGGTTGAAACGGACCTTAAAGATTATCTAGTTCCAACCCTCCTGCCATGGGCAGGGACACCTTCCACTAGATCAGGGTGCCCAAGGACAGAAAAAAAAAATTCAGGGACTTAGAAACACAGTTTGCTCACATCTGAGCCTGCTACCGTTCACTTTGGATCTCATTATGCACAGATCCACACGTCCTAGGCAGACCCGTTCAGCTCCTGTTACTTGTCTTGTTCTTGCAGCTCATGCTGACATAAAACATCAGTACCTTGATGAAATTTCATGTAAAAATACAGCATCCAGCAGCAAAGTGCTTCAAAATACTCTGTTAGGTTGTTGTTTCATTATAGATGCACAGACAAATCATGGAATCCTAGAATAGATTGGCCTGGAAGGGACCTTGAAGATCACCTAGTTCCAAACACCACCCTCCCCCATCCCCCCCCCTCCCGTCATGGGTAGGGACACCTCCCACTAGATCAGGCTGCCCAAAGCCCTGTCCAACCTGGCCCCATCCAACACCTCCAGGGATGGGGCAGCCACAGCTTCCCTGGGCAACCTGTGCCAGTGCCTCACCACCCTCAACGTTAAGAAATTCCTCCTTATGTCTAGTCTAAATCTGCCCCTCTCCACTTTATACCCATTGCCCCAAGTTCTCTCACTACAAGTCTTTGTAAAAAGTCCCTCGCCAGCTTTCTTATAGCCCCCTTCAGGTACTTAAAGGTTACTACAAGGTCTCCTCTGAGCTTTCTCTTCTCCAGGCTGAACAAGCTCAACTCTCACAGCCTGTCCTCACGTGGAAGGTGCTCCAGTCCTCTGATTATCTTTGTAGCTCTCCTCTGGACCCGTTCCAACACCATTTCCTTCTTATGTTGAGGATTTCAGAACTGGACACGGTACTCCAGATGAGGTCTCATAAGAGGAATAGAGGGGCAGAATCACCTCTCTCGACCTGCTGGCCACGCTTCTTCTGATGCAGCCCAGGATACGGTTGGCCTTCTGGGCTGCGAGGTAATCTGGTAAAGAACTTCTTTTCTTTTAAAGAGGAAAATGCAATTTTTTTTTTCCGAGAAAACTGTTTCCTTTGAGGAAAATAAAAATCTTAGTGTTTCAGGTCAGGTCAACCAGAGTTCAGAAAGTCTTGGGTTTTTTGAAAGTAATGGAAATATTTTACTTTGTAGTCCGCATTAATTCTGTCTGTGTTTTGTTGCCACGGGACCTTACAGGGATTGTAACTCAAAGACATCCCTTCCTCACTTTCCCAAACAGAAACAGCTGTGTGAATGGATTACGTTCCCATGACATATCATCACCATTTTGTTAGAAATTCTGACACATGATGAAAAGCACACGATTACATCTTGAAAACACACAATATGCAACAAAAGCTTATCCAGTCAATGCATGTGTCATCAGAATTACATGACAGTGCCTGGGAGGCACCTAGTAATCTTAGGTCAAGCTGTTCTGATGTCTAAATATACACTTATTTTTACTATAATAGCAAACATCAACACTCAATATTTTTTTTCTGAAATTTGTGGTTTATTATAGTACAAACTACATTAAAAAAATCATAAAAAAATTTATTCAAACTTACTATCCCCCAAAAGAAAACAAATGTCAAAGGATTAGCAGTTTTCAGAGTAAAAATATGGCAATATTTAATCATTCTACTCAGAGACAAAAAAATACTTATAACACCACCTCTAAAACTTAAACACCCCAAATTTTTTTTGTTGTCCTTGCAATTACTACCTTTCTCAGGAGATCTGGGAAGTTCCTTACTGGACCTTAAGAAGCTGTAGACTGGGTATTTTGCAGTTCCATAAATGCAGTTACTAAATGGGAAAGCATTTTAAAACAGACATTATTATTTGTATAGTGTGTACATATGTATATCTTTTTATATAAGCACAAATGTTTATACATCTAAAAACTGGCACAGGAAATTATACTAGAAGCGAGCCTATTCTGAAGGAAGACGCAAGATCAAATATTTGTTCTCTTTTGGTATTTGGTAGCTCATTTGTGAATGTGCTAGAGAATTTGTAAAAACCATAGAAGACATCAAGTCTGTTTAAATATCTTAAACTACCCTAATATTGAGTATTTCCATGTGCTGATTCAGGAAATGCAAACCGATTTCATAACACTGTTGAAGGACATAATTCTTCAGCTATCTGGAAAATACTTGGCAGCATGATATGATCCATGTTTTTATAAAGGCAGATTTTAAACTGCACTTTCAAAAGGCAGAAGCATAAATCAATAGCAAGGTGTTCTTGTAAACTGGATATAAGAAGTTTTCTGCCTTTTCCTTCTTTTCTAATTTTATATGCTTTTCCAGCATCAAACGGAAATGTTGATTTGAGGTAAATCTTCTAAAGCGTAACTTTCAAGGCAATAGAAAGAATAATAGTACACCTGGCTGACTTTCTATTAACATATTGATGAAACTATAAACCATCAGAAATGTTTCTTCAATAAACTTTTATTTAATGCAAATATAGTCATATTCTTATCAAACTATTCTTTATTAATCCAAATTCATTGCTAACAAGCTAACCAGGAAGCGTTACATGTTTCTAATTTATCACTGTTGTTTCACTAATACAGAAAATGTTGATGTCATCCCAGTGATTTCTGACCTTTGCTTGTGAGGACAATAGCTTCTGTCTATATATGCAGGCAGAAGTTATTTGTGATGAAATTTTCTGAAGCTCTGAAATGTCCCCACTGAAGAGGACAAAGGGGCTAGGGAACAGACTTAGAGATAGTCAAAAGCCTTCTACTGAAAATATCCTCCTTTCCCGTCCCCTCCTCTCTCCTCTTTCCTCTCTTCTCCTCCCCTTTTCTCTCCTTGGTATCATACATCTCATTTAAACTTTATCCAGACTATGACTATAGCCAGGTATACCACTACAGCTAAATCACATTCTATTTTAATTTCACTTCTGGAAAGACAGCAGTGTCCTTTTTCCTTTAATTTATACTTTGTTTCTGAGCATCACAATATTAGGAATCTGCTTCTGGCATCACAGCAGAAATTCATTTTGGCAGGTAGCATTCTATTAAAAGATTACAGTAAAGTGGCAACCACTTGGCCAAAGTCATAGTGTTTATACTTATTTACAGTCTTGCAATTACAAACTATTATTTAGCCCAGGGTTTGGGTATAAATACAGAAGATAGAGATGGATATTTAAGTATGGGCTACCTTTTCTGTTCTTGCAATTTGCAGATGGAAATTATGAACACATTTTTAAATTCACAATAATAGCTTATGCAATTTATCTCATTTGGATACGTGGCTGCCTGACTACACCTCAGAAGTAATTTTTATGCGTCTTCCTCAAAACCACATTACATTGACATAATGTAAGAATAATTCACTGGTGAATCAGTGAATCCATAACTCTACATAAATTGTTTCCACAATTATTTGCTCTTATATTATTGTAGGTGTAAAAAAGGA
Source organism: Cuculus canorus (assembly GCF_017976375.1). Taxonomy (NCBI): domain Eukaryota; kingdom Metazoa; phylum Chordata; class Aves; order Cuculiformes; family Cuculidae; genus Cuculus; species Cuculus canorus. The sequence goes on from NC_071401.1 coordinate 4,347,202, forward strand.
AGTCTAAATAAGATCATCCTGGATAATGAGTTTCTATTCTGTATACAAATCTCTTTTGCTTTGCCTTCACAAGTCTATATCTTCCCATTTCTAATGACCAAAATATTAGCATATATTCAAAACTTCTATTTTGTATTTCTTATGTGCATATAAATGTACCTGGTTTCTAGATGGCATGTGTAACCTCTACCTGGGCAAACATTTGGATACCAAACTACTTGCAAACTATTTGAGCAATTAGATCCACTGATCCAACAGTAGCAATCAAACAAAAGATGTTTCAGCTCTCGTACACAGTCTCTTTATCACAAGAATTTTCACACATGTCATCTTTATTTGTGCATATGGATGAGGAATTAAACTTCTTGAAAATTTCATTCATAGCAATTCTAGAAGTATCATAATTTTGACTACTGTGGCTTGTAGTCTTCAATTATATGTGAGATATGAGATCTTTCATCTGTAATTTCAGAAAAAAGTATTATAGAATAATCATAAACTATTAGTAGTCTGCTTCTCCCAGTAATTCTTACTATACAAAACAGTCATTTTACTTGATCAAAATTTTCTTAGCGAACAGTTGACTCAGTATCAAAACTCGATGTATAGTATCAAAATCAGAAATTCTTGCATGATTTTATCTTGGGAATGTGTGAAAGGATTAAAATCAAGGGGATCCCGATTCTCATGCCAGCCTTAACTCCGTGAAAATAGTGAGAAATTACCAACAGAAAGCACTACAGTTTGATTCTAATTTCATTTGGATTTCTGCAGTTTTACACCAGGGTGAGTCCACTGCTGTCATAACCCAACCCCAGCATTATCTAATGTAGTAAATTAGATTGAGCTCAGGGAATTCTGTTTTATTTCCCACATGAAGGTGTATGTGACCTTAAGCTCATCGAGGCCAGGACCTCATTTCTGACAGTGATCAATACCATATACATCATAGGAAGGTATAAAAATCCCATGGTGGTAGTATATGTGATAATATGGATACATGAATTATCATGGATGCACACTACTGAGTTCAAATTACTTTCTCTCTCTAGTGGCTTTTGTTTGCAGAGAAGAAATAATAGTGTATACTACAAATATGTTGCTGTGATTAAGATTTAATGGAACTTGCAATCAATTAGGAGCCATTATGTCTGCTTATTTATTTACATTTTTAAAGCTTTATAAATTCTATAATATCAAGCTTTAATTTATTACACTCCAATAATTGTTATGCATGTGTCATTTATCATCATGATGTGCATGTTACAATACAGAGCATAATATAAGGCACAACTTGCTCTGTGTTGCACAACGTAGGGCACCCTGGGAGGGTAGCAGAGGAAGTAACACGTTCTGAGGGGGATTTGACTTCGCATAAACAAATGTGGATCATTTTTTTTTTGGAGCTGTAGTGAAAGATATTCTTTTTTTGCTCAAAGAGAACACATCAACTTTACTTTCATTTAAAATAAGAAAAAGGTAGTCTGTGAAATCACGCCAAACAAACTGTGACTGCCATCAGCATTTCAGAGTGCCAAAGGTATTTTTTATTGTTAAAGACTTTAATTCTTTGGGAAAGGTGCTGAAAGCATCAAAGTGGTGAAACAAAACCAGGAACTTAAAATTTCCCTAGGGATTTGATCAGAAAGGTATTTTTCAATGCTAAAGATGAGGTTCATTTTCAAGCAAAGATAACAATAGCTGCACTATCTCTAAATATCTGTTATACATACAAATGACTACATGTAACATCTTCATGATATCAGCAAATACTGCAGTCTTTATGGACTGATGTTCTCATTGAAATATGAAGTGGTAATGATTTGTACAGGGTTGTCAAATTGTATAAGAAAATGCTGGAGCATTTAACTTTAACTCTTACACTTCAATGAATGTACTGCCTTTTCCCTCTCATTGTTTCATCTCTCAAATAGGGAGTACAAGGGTGTAGACAGTATGGAGCAGATAACAATGCATTTGGACCTGGAAAACTTTACAAATGTAACTCGTTCACACCTTCCCTGAATGTTGAGGTGTTATTACTCTTTCCAGCCTCTTGTCCATTCATGCAAACTAACAGAATTCTGACATTGTTATCAGTTTCCTCAATTCTTTCAGTATGTGGCACTGTTAATTTTTCTCTCTTATTTTAGCCTAAATTTTCCAGAATGTTACAATTTTATCTCATAATAAAATTGTACATCATACTCAGATACCAACTCTACCGTCAATGAAAATATACCAGACTACATGAACAAATTTGCTTGAGTTAGGTGATGGGCTCCTTGATTATCTATATAGTCTCACTTATCTATATTCCCCATTCCCACCACACTTAGCTTTCATTCTAGACATTCATTATACAGGAAATAATAGCATTTCAATTGTGTTCTGGTTTGGGCTAAAGCAGAATGTAGTCTCTGAGTTATCACCTAAGCCTGATAATTATCATCAAGATAATGGGCCATTGGTGTGCAGAGAGGCCATTGCTCACACCAGTCCCTGTGTAGATAAAGACTGTCCCAGAGTAGGTGTGAAGGAGGTTGCACCTGCTGGAAGGAGAGGACAGGACAGGAGACCCAAATCTGACCAACGATGTATTCCGTGCCATCCACATCATACTCAGTATAAAGCCTTAGAGATCATGAAGGTCAATCCATCTTCTTCAGTGGCTGATGTTCTGGGAGGACCTCATCGGTCTGTGTGCCCCTGAACCCACCTATGTGTTCCTCAATCCAGTTTGAGGATCCAGGTCTTGCATCCATCTCCCGTCTGCAACTGAGTCCAGTCTGGGACCTTCCCTGCTCCAGCCCTGCAGTGTCAGTGGTGATAAATGGTCATTGGGAGAGTTTGAATTAAGGTTGTATACTTGTATACAAATTATTATTATTATTACTACTACTACTACTACCTTCCTTTGATTAAAAAAAAAACAAAAAAAAAACCAAACAAAAATACCTCTTTCAGTGCTAGTTTCCAACCTGGAACTCTCTCTCTCATTTCCTTTTTCCTTTTGTCAGGAATTAGGACTAAAAGCTGCCCAGTTTTAGCTGCTGACCTGGCCAGAGGCAGGGGAAACTAAACAGGGACAGGTTGTAATATAAAGAGGAATGATGCCCAAAATTAAAGTAGATGTGAAAAATACCTGCGTAGTAAGCATTGCCTGATGCAGCATCAGTTTCACTGACACAAACATTGAATTCTACAGCCTCATTTTTCCCAATTCATAATTTTTGCATAAATAATTTGTGGTATTAAGAGTGACAGAATACAATGTCTGTCTTGGTATTAATATGTATCATAAATGACAGATGATTAAGAAATATGCTACAAGGGGAGTTCTATTTCTGTAAAGCAACCTGCAGAAAAAAACCCAGGTAGACATGCTAAAAACAAGAAAAAGCCTGTATGTTGCCAGCACTGAGAGCTTTAAAGCATTAAAAAGAAATAATCACCACTTTGTATTCACTTTTTTCTTTGTCTGCCTACATGACAGGCACCCACATTTCTAAGGAGCTTCTCTATCTCTGGTAAAGACAGAGAGGGATGATTTTTAAATCTTTTTTCAAAATCAGATGATGATCCTTTCTTCTAAATCCTAAAATTACATCAAAGAGATGAAATTAAACAGGACTATAGGATACTCGAGTATCCATGCAGCTATCCAATTAAAAAAGCAGTGAAAGAAAGCACTCATAATATTAAGACATCCCATACAAGAAGCAACCTAAACCCTCTTTCATTTTGATCAATATAAATAAGAAACTGGGATAGCTGAATTTATATTGATGTAAAAATTACCAAATGTAAAGGAAGAAGAAACACAACTGAAGAGTTCTAGTTGTGCTTTCTGCAGCACCACAGCCTCTGTTCATTCTGCAGTGGTATGTATCAAATAACTAAAGCCTTTTTCACACAAACACAAAAGTATGGATTTCATTGAGTGTCTTTACCTGAGGCACTGCCAACCTGGAGGTTTAAATTCAGAAGGTTCTAAGAGCATTTCTTTATCTCTAGAAGGGCTATGTTCAAACTCCATAAATGACCATATATTCTATGCATTATATGTATGGTCAAATTATCCTACTAAGGCATATGCATGAGAAGACTGTCTTTATAATGTCGTAACTTTGGAGTTACTGAGCCACTTTGATTCCCTCAGTCTAACCTTGTTGTATTCCTCCGCGCCAGAAAACAGGATTGTGCAGTCATGGGGTCATTCAGCATCACTGGACCATGAAAGCTTTGGAAGAAGAAACTCTTATCGGCAGATTTCCATCAGAACACAGCTCAGGAACTGAATTAAAAAGGCCCATGAGAAAGTTTTATAGCTGCTCCTACAAAGTAAAGCTGATTTATCTAAACTGAAGCTATTCAAAGGAGCATTGTGGTTTCAGAGGATTTTTCAGGGTCAAAAGTTTTTTTACAACCTGTAACTTTGCTTCTATAACCCCTTTTCAGTTCTTTCAAATTATTTTTTTCCCTCGAAACATATTCTTATTCTGTGTGAGAGCTAAACCATAGTAAAAATTAGATTTAAAAAATCAATGTCAAGGTATATATTAAATAGTACATGTTACTTTTTTTCCCTTTCTTTTTCCAGTAGGTCCCTTCATGGAAATCTGATACATTATTGCTTCCAGCCAGACCACAAGAAGAAGAAAAATTAAATCCCAAGAAAGATTATGTGATGAGAAAAATACCAGGCTTTACCCAATGCCCTTAGCAGCTATTCATCATTCTTGTCTTGTTCTATATTGAAATCTGAGACATTCTAATGCTTAAAACTAGATGCCTCATAACTTTATACATGGGGCATCCATATGGTGTTGGAAAATATGTCCCAAGATTACAAAAGCCACATTTGTTCTTCATGGGCATCTTGAGGCTAGACAATAACCTAGAGCATCTACACTGGCAAAAGACACCTATGCTTAAGTAGCTTAACTGCTCGCCAGCTGCTGACAGTGGAAAACCTTGAAACTTTAAAGTATGTTTAAATTTGACATTTATTTCTGGTAAGTGAAAAATATGGGGGAAAAAAATCAAATTTTTTGGGTGACCTGACAGTGTCTGGGGCCTGCCAAAGACCTGAAAAAGATCAGGGCTTTCTGGTTGATGAAACCTGATTACTTTTTTTTCGCATGGTTTTATACTTTTTTTTGTACACTTCATCCCCAGAATTTGGAGTGCCCAGACAATTAGAATTGACCACAGATCAGACTTGAGTAGGTATAAACAGAACCCCACTGAAGAGCTGATTTGAGTCTGTCCTCTTTGGAGCAGTGGATCTCAGTTGGAGACTCTCCCCTTGAGTCAGGATGACATCCAAGATCACTTCCCTGGGATTGAGGGCTCTCATCTTATAGGTGAGTGATTGTTCACATTTTGGGTCATTCTTCTAAAGGGTGGTTCATGAAATTTAGGAATTCTCATGTTGGTTGTATAGTAACATTCCCACCCAACACCCAGACTCATGGTTTACTCTATTTTGTCAGAGTACTAAGTAATTTTCTGTTGGAATAAATCTTCATTTTGAATACTCATTGCCTGCTTTGTGGATGCCTCCACAACCATATGGTTGAAATAGGAGATTAGACTTTTGCACACATAACTTCTCCTTTTGGAAACAGCAATACAGTTATAACCCCCTCAAAAATATCCATATTTCTACATCTGTAATGTGTAGTCTCCAATAAAAAATAAGCTTGGTTACATGAAAGAGTAAGTGTTGGGGGCAGGCGAGAAATAACACAGTGACATTGCTATGCACTTTAGAAATTCAGTCTTATGGGTTAGGCAGACGAGGAGTAAGACATGATTATTAAAGTTTTTTGCCTTGATCTACAGCTGCTGGAGGCACATGGTGAGATCAGAACCTTTGCTTTCATGTTTCTATTCCATTCCTAGATGTTTAGGTTAGAAGAAAAGCTTAAAAACATGACCTGAGCACACAGTGGTCTCAAATATTCAGGAACAATGCTAGGAGATGTGAACTGTTCTTTTTGGTCTGAAATTTGAAAATCTCTTAAAATTTAAGGGCAGAAAAAAACTTGTTATTTGGCTTCTGCCACTATCTAAGCAGTTTTATATTTCTCATCAGTGCTGTGCAAATGTTATTGCAACACATTCAACTGCAAAGTATTTATAACAGAGTCCATGCTGAGGATGCACAAATAAATAAAATCCTTCAGGGTAGACTCTTGATGAGTTGTTTCGAAGGTCAGGGTCTATTGACAACAAATTAAGAAAAAAACATTATTTTTCCTGGACAAGCAAATGCCCAAATGTAAACAGTTTATTAAGCTGTATTTTCATTTGACATTACAGTCAAGGCTATCCCCCTCACTTCAAAAATTTAAAAAAATAAAAAAAGAATAGAAGCTTTCACTTGAGTAAATTCAATAAATACTTACTAAGGTATTTGTATTTTATGGTAGTTCTCCTTCAGCATTAAAGATGAAGGTTTTCCCACTATACGAAGAACTAATTGTAAGTCCTAGGTTTCCAACTGAAAAAAAAAAAGAAGTTTAATTTTATACAAATGATGGCATTTAATATCAACATATATAAATGGCCAATTTGTTTCTAACTTCTTTTTATTAACTTGATTTTAGTAAATAGTTTGGGTCTCGAATGAAGTTCATTCTTGCCTAAGAATCTGAGCAAAAATGAATATGTCGTAAAGGACATTTTGTCCCTCTGTTTGCATGGAATAAGTTCTCACAAATGTAACCTAGAAATTCTATTTATGTATGTATTTAACTAATTTATTTATCTCTTTCCACACTATACATATACAAAGCCAGAGAGAAGGGGGAGTTTGAATGTAAATGTGCTTTGCTTACGCAGCATTCATTTAAAATCCACATGTATGCACTCTGATTCTGCAACATTCTGAATGAATATTTCTAAATATACAGCTTTAAAAAAAAAGGCAAATGTTTTGTAGTAATAATAAGATTTGGCATCTGCCTCAGAGCGTTTGTGACCTTTCCTCTCCCCAGCTTTCCTGTAGGCCCCCTTCAGGTACTGGAAGGTCGCTATAAGGTCTCCCCAGAACTTTCTCTTCTCCAGGCGGAACAACCCCAACTCTCTCAGCCTGTCCTTGCATGGAAGGTGCTCCAGCCCTCTGACCATCTTTGTAGCCCGCCTCCGGACCTGTTCCAACAGCTCCATAACCTTCTTACCTTGAGGATTCCAGAACTGGACACAGTATTGCAGATGAGGTGTCACAAGACAGGAATAGATATAAAGAAACATTTGAAATAAAGTCAAACATCACTTCTGTCATGAAATCTAGAAGTGATTTACTAGTAGTAGTAATTCTACAAATCATTTAGTATTTTTCATCATCCAGATCACATTAACTCTCTGTTACAAAAAATCTCCTGAGGTAAATAACCATTTCAGTCGGTGTTGCCACAAGATTATACATGTAAAACATATTCAGTAAGTTGCTTTGGACATTGTGGGTGCTCATACTATCCTCTGTCTTTCTGCTGCAGCAAAGATTTCTCTCAATTGTGTTTCCTTGCTTCCTAGCATGGGAAGGCTAACAGACTATCAGCATCAATCATAATGGATAATGACAAGTTTAAACATAAAGAAAAGTGAATTGTCATTAAAAAAGCATTTAACATAATGAGTGCAATAAAGCCCTATGGATTTCACCATTATAAGTATCACAGTCAATAATTATCTGCAAATTGTTACAATTTAAGTATTGGTTACCCTGCATTGCTTATACATTTTTAGTACTGATACAACTGTCAGCAAATTAGATGATGAACCAAGGTTATTCATATTACAGCTGTATATAGAAGTTCAAATCAGATCAAGGAGTCCCCATGGAAGGGCAAAAGCAGTTGGCAACATGGCCTTTTCCACAGAAAATGTCTCAATATTAGTCTGAATGAGATTGTACAAACTGATGTGACATGCATGAGAAAAGATGAAGGGTAAAGAAGACTACAGAGTCAGTTACAGCTCCTTCACTTCTTGCCTTAGAAATCTCACTGTTCAAACTTTTAAGTTTTAGTACTATTCTCTATAATAATCCAACTGATAGGAGCCTTTAGAGCTTTTTTTCAGCTCTTTCTAGGCTCTCAATTAAATACGTATAACTGCTTTGCTAAGTTCATGTGGCTTCAAATCACTAAAATTGGTATGAAGTTGATATTTGGGGTTCTAACTACATGTACATACAAGGCATGCTAAACTTTTACTGCAGAGTTATTGAGCAAACTCTTTATTTATATCCTTTGACACAGGCTGTGTGTTTAGTGGGTGTGACTACTCTTTCTTTCCCTGAATATCTTTGCATCAAATGCTTAGAAGTTTATTGCTTATACTCCAGCTTTACTCTCTATATTCTCTCGTATCTGCCAGGAAAGCATGTTATAAGGCTGACTTGAAAAATACTGAATAACATTTTTTAAATTCCCTTCAATGGGCTTTGGATCAGGGCTTATCTATTAGATTAGAATGTCAGTACTGAAAATTAAACATGCATATTTGAGAGAAAGGCATCATCTCTCCTTTTGATATGGTTGGTCTGCATTCACAGAAAGGTCCTGACTTAGCTAATTAGGAATATACTCTGGTTTTATTCAAATGCTGCTGAGGGAGGCACAAATGAATATCTCATTATGTAAAAGATGACTAATTATGTTTGTTTTCTTTCAGTGCATTCACCAGAGCTGAAGAAATTATCTCAGCATTAGGCCACTAAACTCATATTTTGATACTGGAGAGAAGAAAGGCATAAAGCCCTGACCAGTATCACTTTGATAAGTGTGTAACACGGGCATAAGAAGAGCTGAACTTCTGTGACTTTCTTTTCAACCACAGAAGTGCTTCTTTCCAAGCATCACACATAAGTAAGGGAAAACATTGTGTTTTTAGAGGAGTGTGCCTTGCAAACCAAAAAACGAAAATTTTCCTTACAGTCAGTTTCCCAGGCAAGCTCTGCTTTTGCACCACCACACTTCTCTGAATTAAGGATTACAGAGAGACATGGTTTCCAGACACTCTCCTGTCAAGACCATTGCTGATCTTTTAGGAAGATACAATTAGGAACTATCTGTTTCTAAAGCCATTGTCATCATACTAACAGAAAAAAAGGAGTAAGCATGACAACATAGCCAGCAATAAGGTACAGGCTTCTACGTATTTGGCTTAAACCTTATGTGTATCCTGAGAAACATTTGAGTCATAGTTCAGGACATTTTATTTGCATGAAGCAGACTGCTTGTCCTCTCAGGAAAAGACAACAGGAGAATTCGAAGAGGCTATTCTCAAGAGATTTTTTCCATGTCCACTTTAGAAGCAGTAATGCACATGGAAGACTTAAGGAAAGTCAAGAAGACAAATATCTGTCCCAGGGGATAGAATTTCTGTGATTACTTTCCATCTTTATCTGAGGAAACAGAATTTCTGCATGTTTTCTAAAATTACAGTGACTCATAGGGTCATTACCAGAGAGACTACTGTACAAAGTGACATTTTTCATACATAAAAAGAGAAAGGAAACAATTTGTATCTAACTAAATCGAGCACATGCTGGAGAAGACTGACCGAGTATCTCAGGGCTGAAAGGTCAACTGAGGATAATTTAATATCGTGATCGATGCATTATTCATGCTAATAAAAGGTAAAAGAGCTCACAACTCAATTCCTGAGGAAGATGAGGATTCTTCTGGGTTTCATACTGCTGCCTTGCTAAGATTTGAAAAAAAACCCTATCCATGGCACATTAATACGATAGAATTCCTTGGGTATTTTAAATGATATGCTAATTCCAAAATGATAATCACAAACCCAGGATTTAAATGGCACTGGAAGCACACACCTTTAGTGTGGCTTGTGGAGACAGATTCTGCTTTGCCCAACCAATCTGATAGACATTTCTGCTTGAATTTCTGGAATCAAGGAAGACTTATTAGCTCATGTAGTGTTTTGCTCCTAGAGTTTATGAGATCTACTTCAGGACTCACTTCATAGTCAGTAGGAGAAAAAAACCCTTCTAATATAAGTTTAATTTAACACTAAATCAATGTTTAAAGCAGATCAAATAAATGGTTCCTGGAAGAACCTTTTTCTCTCCACTGGTTAAAAAGGAAACTTGTTTCTGAATGTGAGAAATTTGTCATACTTGTCTTTGCAAAACATGACTTTTATGCACTTCCTTTATATTCATTGACATTTCTGGGAGAGGCCTGCCTCAAAAAATCAAAGCAGGAGGATTGGGAATAACATGATAGATGTTAAATTACCAATGACTTTAGTGCTCTGAGTCTCATCTAGACAGCATCCTAATTCTATACGTAAGTTGCACTGTATTATTTGATTAGCAATCTCACCGATTTAAAAAAAAAGATAAAAAAAAGAATCCTAGAAAGACAGCAAATGAGATTCCACTATGCAGGAATGAAAAGAGCTCTGTGCCAGCTCTCATGACATAGTCTGCCCCAGAGACATCTGAATCATGAAACATTGGCTTAAATAATTTTGCAAACCTTACATTCTACTATGACTTGGATAAGTTGCTGAGATAATATTAAGACATTAGTATCATCTTTTCATCATTGATGTAGATCAACGATTTTCTGAGAATCTGAGGGTTTCAAAATAAACTGTTGTAAGGAAGTATTGGAAAAAGTCTTTAGTAAATTCTACCCTATGTTTGATGCAACATATGATACTATTTCAACTAATAAATTCCAAAAAGGAATTTACAGTTTCACGCATGCAAGCACCAAGATGCATGCAAGTAGTCTGGCAAGTAGTTCTGTTCAGGGAGACTGTTCAGGAGTGCTTGCAACGACATGGAGGACACCAGTTGTCAAACCTATCCCCACAGTTTCTGGGTGTGTCTCATTGATGCCAACAGGAGCCAACGGTGATTAATCTCTTGATTCTGTTCCACCACTACGAGTCATAAGGATTTATTCATCATCTGTGTTTCAGACCTGGTTGTCCTGAGGAACTGCAGGTAGATGCATGTTAGGATCTTGATGACCTGAAACTGTGGGCTTCAGCTTTTTTTATAGTCCTCCTCCTGCTGGTATTTCACACTTTGTGTTCACATTTCCTCTCCATTCCTACCAAAATAAACATTTTTATTGCAATTTTCCACATCCCTAGAAGATTCCAGGACTTCTGTTTCCTAGTAGATTACAGATCCTCTTGTACAGACTAGAGGAAAAAAAAAGAGCAAAACAAACAGGACTAAATAAGACACTAGCTACTTTTTATGGTTCATAGGCATTATTCTCAATAGACTTTTAAGCTTCTGGTGTTGCTCTTTAGTATTTCAATGACATATTATAATTTCTACAGCATTCAATTTACATGTGATTCTAGAATAACTTAGTTTTAAAAGCAATCAATTATGCAATATGTAAAAAAAGATGTTCAGAGTGAAACACAAAATATGTGAATAAGAATGCTTTGATGTTATGGAGATAGGATTGTTTAAGAAAAAAAAGTCCTGCCCAGGTAATAATCTATATTTTTATATATATTCCAACAAGATGCAGAGTAACCAAGTGCATGCCTATGTTCTTTTCGTGTTTGACTTAAGCCCTGACAAATGGTTTAAGTTTTGAATGCTCTAGGTAGCATCATACTTATCCAAGTCTGATTTAGATGTTCTATGATTGCACCATTACAGGCTATTAACTACATCATGGAGTGACTACTGAGACCAGTCAGGCTTTAATTAATTTAAGGGAAGTGATTATGTGAAATCCAGCTATTCTGGGAAAGTGATATCTAGAACATCAGTTTGAAAGAAGTTTTGAAGTAACCTAAACTCGGAGTTGTTTGCTGCTTATGACGAAATGTTGAACTCTTTGCTGTCAGGAGCTAGAAGAAAGGAAAAGGTTTGTGTCATACACCTTGCAACAGACCCTACACTTTCTTTTTGCCTTAGATGTTCTAAAGAAAGAAATTTAGACTTGATGAGTGAGTTGCAGGAGGCTAAATATTTCATAAGAATCACTTCTCAAACAAAGTTACATTTTGTCCCATTGATGACTTGGAAATGTTTCAAGTCAGTTCCATAGCAAACTAGCATTTCACCCAAAGTGATTTTGATGATGTTTACCCGCAATGGTAACATACAAAGCAGCACTATGGATACTCACCAAGAAGACAGAGTACAACTTCAGGACATACAGTGGGGAATGGAAAGGTGTATATTTGCTTTTAAAGGAGGAAGCAAAAGAAATATACTAATAAGAGATCAAGTAGAAGTAAAGGACATAATGAAAAACAGGAACAAGTAGCGATTCAGGTAGAGAAGATATAATACATAATATTTTCATGTCAGAATGAGGAATAACCATCACTACTTGTTCCTATAGTAGGTACACTAAGAGCAGCAATTAAAAAATTATGGGAAAATAAACTGCTCCCATTTATTTGAAGTACATAGCTATGTTTTATCCAGAATAGTTCTGTTGATAACATCATGCTTATGTTTTTGTCTTGTAATTAAGTGTGGGTGTTTGTGAAAATGGAGCTACTGTAATGATTGAATCTATTATTATTTGGAAATTAGGGATGGGATTCATCTCACTTAGCTTTAGAAGAGTTCAACATCAAGTCTAAGTTCATTATGTAGACTCCCTTTGGAGTCAATTGTCCAATAAGCATTTCCCAACTTAAGATATTGAAGACAACCAAGATTATTAGACTTTGGACTTGCTTGTCCATTATCATTGATTATAGAAAGAATCTGAAGACTAAATTTACTAGATACATGACTTTCAGATAGCTAAAGTTAGGTGATACTAATTCTACCTTAATAGTATTTTTCACATTAAACTTTCTTGAGATTAAGTCTAGAATTGCTATTACATTTACATATAAACACATGCTTAAATGTTTTGCAAGATCTCAACCAAGCACTTGTCAGACATAAAATTTGAGCAGATAGTTACAATTTTCTTACTTCCTTCAAGAATGATGATTTGTAAATAGTTCATTTTGTTCAAGTGGCAATTGGCAAAGCAATTTAAGTATCTAGAATTGTCAGAGTAAACCGTAATTAAACTGCATAAAGAGATTTTGTCTACCTATTGGAGTTGTTCCTAGAGAAAATAAATGGATAGTGTTGGCATCTGTAACAAATGCTGCATTTCTGATTGCTGTATCACATTGCAAAACTTTGATAAAATACCTGAATGTCATCTGCACAACTTTCCCTTAAAACAGAAATTTAATCAACAGGTTTTGCTTTTCAGTGACCCGACAAGCTCTTGCCAGCTCCAGTAGTCCTTAGGTCTGAGTCAGGCACTTCAAGCAGGGCCACATGGATTCACTGTTCACATCTGCAGGTGATTATACTTGCACTGGTCCTGTGACAAGAACTTGCATTAAGCGTGTAATGCTAGTTGCTGCAGCACTCAGAGTGTGAACAGAGAAATCCACGGAAACAGAGATGATAAACTGTGCTAAATAAGCCATGACTCTGCCCTAGTCAAGACTGCCTGTGGTCAAGATGCTGAATAGCAAACTTGATACACTTAATCCATTTGCAAAGCTTTGGAAATGAAAACAAGTGCTAACAGTATCTAACTGCTGGACTTCCTACATCCAGAGCAGAAAGGTTCGTAATTTCATTTTAATCAGTGTTTGCCCTCTAATCTAGCCAGGCTACGCTATTTTTCGTGTTTAGATGATCATATGTCCATGTTCTTCATCACTCTTTTTTGACTTTTTTACATTCATCATATTACAATGGAAGAAGCAGTTTTGGTATTTCCATCTTTGGCTGATGTGGAGAATTGAAATGGTCATGGCTTTCAGAAGTTTCAAAAGACTCTCAGAGTCTAGAAACTAAGAGACACAAATTTGCAGTTTCCCTCATGGCCAGCCTGCCCCTCGCTGTTTTTTTTCTCTGCTTTCTCTTAATGCTGGAAGAAAAGCGCAACAAAAAAAAAAATAATTATGGAATAAGGCCACAATCATCTTCTTAAGAGGTGAGGAGCAGAACCTATCTGCAATGGTCCTCTGATTCTTAGAAATGTAGGTGCAATATTAGCATCACTTACTTATTTGGGTCTAAGTATTCTGCTGTGCAATAACCTCCTTCGTCCTTTCTTGATTGTCCTCATTTTTGAAATTCTACGTTTGCAATTTTGCTTGTTCTGCTGCTTTGTGGATTTGTATGGCTTTTTCCAAATTTAACTCACAATGATTTTTAGCAGATGCTCATGTACCTTCCCATGACTTCAGGTCACCTCTAAGAACTTGATCCCATGAATCACAAAGAATTCAACTTTCTTGCTTCTTCAAGGAGATAAAATTAAGTTTTCTTGAAACTACTCAAGTACTGTCCAGTATTCATGACTCCAGAATTTTTATTTTAAAGTAAGTGCATGAAATTTAAATACAAGATAAAATCTGTGATCTGGGAAGCTTTCACACTATTCAACACATGCAAAAGCAAACAGAGAAAGAAGGGGCTTCACATCTTCCAAAAGCAAGATCGGATATTGACTTGAACTTTTACATTTTGTATCGTCTGGTCATTCCAAAGATTCATAACAACACTGAAAATTTGTTTTTATTGTTTTATTTTCCTTCTGTTATTTTGCTTTCTTGACTCATATGCACTTTACAAGCAAAACTGTCCCAAGGAGAGAGTTCACTGTTCTCAATACAACACTCTCTTAATTGACTGGAGGTGTCAGAATAAAAAAAAAGTTGCATATCCTGTGCTTCAATTATCTTTCTGCAGGGCCTAAGATCATCATGTGCTCTCTGCCCACATGTCCTTTCAGATATTATTTTTTGTTTGCCTTCACTGTCATCTGTAGTTGTGAAAATCTAATAAAAATATTGTGCAGTGCTCAAGTCCATTTCACTCTCCATAAAAGCAGCCTGTCCTTGTACATGTTACATCCCTTGCATAAGCCTGATACAGGACCCACTTCCACAGAGAAGGAATTTTCCCCTTTGTTTTTTTTTTGCCAACATAAAGCAAATTTTCACATTTAACCTTGACATAACGTATCCCGCTCATAAAATATTTCACTCATGGGTCTATATTTTTAATCAGCTGTAGAAAGATCAAGAGAGAAATCAAGTAGCATAGGCAGAGGAAGGCAGAGGTCATTAACTGCTCTGTATCCTCTTGAAGATTCAGCAGACATGTCAGCAATGTGGAATGATCAACGATGTTAGGCAGGGTTGATATCCAAGGTACAATTTACTGCCTTCAAGGATAGGATCACTGGTTTTATGAGTATTTAATTTTTGTGTTGACAGATGAACATCATCTTGCAAGCCTAGAGCAGTATCTATCCAAAATTCAGATCGAAGCCCTAACAGATGTTGGCAATTGTTAGTGAGGAAGGAAAAAAGAGTGAAAGTGCTCTACATGCTCTGATGCTTTATCATGGAGCTCTAGGGCATGGAGTTGGGGTCAAACTACCAGTTGTGTGGAGTAAGAAGTAAGAGGACTGACTTTCAAAAAGCCTCTTAGCAAGGAGTTGCTGCCTTTAGGAAACAGAAATAAGGAATATCTGCTTTATCATGCTTGGCCTTATCTGTCAGCTCTTCATCCACTAAAGTGCCATGAAAAAGCCACAGAAGCAAAGCTGGACCTTAAAGAGACGAGCTATTTAAAGTGAATAAAAAAACCCTAAACAACAAAGTTCTAGCAATATATTTGTTGTTTCAGGTGGTTTGCAATAGTTGCCAAAATGTAAAAATCAGTGAGTCTATTAAAGAGGTCAGACTATATTTGGTGATACTAACTTAGAAGCTGAGGAACACAAAGCCCATTTAATTTTATAATTAAGTTGAGCAATATGGTTTCTTTGTTTTTCCCATGCTACGCTCACTAATGGTACCTCTTCTAACAAACAAGTCTGAGTGACTTAATTACTTAATAATTTGCTGTATTCAGTTAATGTAGTAATAATTCCAGTCTACCAGTTTGCTGCACGGTATTTTGCTGATTTTGACACTTTATTAATAGAAAATCAATGCAGTAAATTATCAAGATAATTATGTAATAAACTTTTTCCTTAGAGAAGCATATAAAGTTTAAAATTACTGTTTGAGAGAAGATTGAAGTTAGTAACATTTTCTTAATAATTTTTTAATAGAGAAGGAGCAAACAAAGTTGATCAAGAGGCTAAACAATTCTCATAGATGTGCTACAGTATGTGTGCAATACTGAAAGAGAGACGGTGTTAGAGAATAAAAATTATCTTGCATTTTTTAATAGCTGTAAGCAAAAAATACACAAAAGCAATCAGCTACAGTCTGTTGCTTTGAAATTTTGGTGCAGGTTTTTATTAAACTTTGACTTTTTTAATTAATTGGAAGATGAATGATCAAAAAGACAGATGTCAGCATTTGATACTTTATAGATACAGTCATGCAAAAAGAATGGTATTATATATTATAACTGTTTAGTCAAATAGTTAACTCTAGTGGGTCTCAAATAATTTATGTTTTTTGGAAACCACTGGTGTTGCATTCTATTGTACTGGAGAATTTGCAATGAGCTTTTCTTGAGGGACCCAGTTCTGCAATTGGTTGCTTCATGTAAAAGCCAACTGGGTTCCCAGGAATTAGGGTCAACGCAAACCTATTCAAAGGGCAAAACACTGCTTTTACAGATGCCTACCTATCTACTGCTGTTTCCTTTTGATTCCATTCTGTTACCAAAGCATAAGGGACAGATTTGTCAGCATTTCAGTGCATTAACAATCCAGTTGACAACAGCTGCTTTCAGCACTTCCAAAAACCATACCCCTTAAATCACATATTTTTAAAATCCTGAAGTTGATAAAAATGTGGAAATAATCCTGGCTGCATGAGGAAGAAATAAATAACAACAAAAGATTTGTTGTTTTTTCTAAGGGCTGTGTTAAAGAGACGAAAGGCAGGCTGAGCAGCCTTTATCAAATTAAAACAAAATCATAGAATCCTGGAATAGTTTGGATTGGAAGGGATGTTAAAGATCATCCAGTTCCAACCCCCCATCATGGGGAGGGACACCTCCCACTAGATCAGGCTGCCCAAGGCCCCATCCAACCTGGCCTTGAACACCCTGGGCAACCTGTGCCAGTGCCTCACCACTCTAATCGTGAAGAAATTCCTCCTTATGTCTAGTCTAAGTCTGTCCCTCTCTCGTTTATATCCCTTGCCCCTAGTCCTATCACTCGAGTCTTTGTAAACAGTCCCTCCCCAGGTTTCCTGTAGATCCCCTTCAGGTACTAGAAGGTCACTACAAGGTTTCCTCTGAGCCTTCTCTTTTCCAGGCTGAACAAGCCCAACTCTCTCAGCCTGTCCTTGTATGGGAGGTGCTCCAGCCCTCTGATCATCTTTGTAGCCCTCATATGGACCTTTTCCAACACGTCGACATCCTTCTTATTTTAAGGATTCCAGAACTGGACACAATACTCCCGATGAGTTCTCACAAGAGAAGAATAGAGGGGCAGAATCACTTCCCTCACCCTGCTGGCCACGCTTCTTTTGATGCAGCCCAGGATACAGTTGGCTTTCTGGGCTGTGAGCTCACATTACCGGCTCACATCGAGCTTCTCATCAACCAGCAATCCCAAGTCCTTCTCGGCAGGGCAGATCTCAATCACATCATCCCCCATCATGTACTGAAATCTGGGATTGCCCCAACGCAGGTGTAGGATCTTGCACTTGGCCTTGTTGAACCTCATGAGATTTGCACAGGACCACTTCTTCAGCCTGTCCAGGTCCCTCTGGATGATATACCATCCTTAAAATATGAGCAAGGAGCCTGTTTACATGCAGACGCTTTTACTTTGCTACAGCAGAGCTGATAAAATATTAACGTAATCATGTAAACGTCTTATGAGAAGTTATTAATCTTCTCTTTTACACAAAAGTCTCATATAGTGTTATTAAAACAAATTTATCAACATTTCGTGCACTTTTGGGTTATTAGTCCTGCAGTTTCCATTTAAGGCAATACAATCATCTGCCTGAAGGCCTCCTCTAAATAATATTTGATTAGGATTCTTCGGGATACTTTCCAGTGATCATTATTTCAAGGGAAAGTATTTGATTTCCAGAACCATTGTAATTTTTTTTTTAAAACGTAACTCTTAAGAACATGGAAATGTTTTCTTGGTTTATCAATTAAAAATTATTTAAATAATATCAATTTGAAGAAATCATTTCAAACTGCATAACACCGGTTTTCATAACAACACAATGAATAAATTCATACATGATTAAAGCTGTTCAGGCAACGTGAAGTTTTTGTCACAAAATGTAAATGCAGAAACATGTTTCTGACCACAAAGAGATATCAGATTTCTACTTGTAAATGTCAAGGGATAATATAGGGTAATTGCCTATTTCTCTTCAGAGATAGATGACTAGTCAAGGTATAGATATCATCATAAGACACAATTAATTTTGGACTTGAATGAAAGAAAAATTAATAAGGGAAAAATTAAAGCACTTTTAAGAATTAACACTATTAATACTATTTCAAGGTTTGAGAAATTAAAGAGGAAAATGGAAATATCCAGGTATATTTGTAGATCAGGAAATTACTTGTAGCCTTAAAAACTACCAACAATCACGAATTTTCCATTCATATTTTTGAACCTAACTTTATATTTTCCGCTTAAAGGCAATCAAAATTTTCCCTTACTAAACTATCACACTATAATCAATAAAGTTAACAGTGTCTGAAATATGCAGAGTCATGTATACATTATACATGTACATTTATGTGTATTGATGTGTCCATATATTTCTCAAAAAAATCAGAAATTAGATATTAAATAAGTTCTCAGATGTATTCACATTTCTTCCTAAATAACAGTACCGTTGAGTCTTTAACTCATTTTTACAGAGCGTTTAAATATATAGCTTTGCCATTCTTAAATTCCTTGTCTCTTATGCCTACTGAATTCTATTAAACTGCTACTCAGTAACAGTAAGAATAACAGATAATGAAATTTAATATTTACATGCTGCAAATCAAGATAAATAATGCAGACTCCATATATTATATATGACACTGTTGTGTATTACCTGTGTACATCCAAATCTACTAAAATAAGGTGAAGGTTATTGTTTCAAAAATGTACCTGATTTAAATGGAAAGCCCATGGCTCATTGAGGATCTGATTTTGTATAATATCATGATCCAATGAGTGACCTCCAGCTCTACTGGTTTTTATAGACCATGAACATTCTCAACATTTCTTGATAGTCTCCCAGATCATTGCAAGATTTAGCCAGGAGTAAAAAACTCATAAAAGATAAGTAAAAACCTAAGATACAACTTCTGAAAACAGCACAAGAAACTTACCACTCATCTACAGTGCTCAAAAACCCTTTGCATGCAACAAAATCAAATAATTAGATAATGAGTCCAAGTCATGAAAGATTGTATCCAACTCCATCCTACAGCAAGATGAAGCTATTCTTGATAATCTTTTCTTCAGTATTCTGCCAAAAAAAAGACAGGAAATACAGTAAAAGATTTAACTTCTTAATTTAAGACAATCAAAGGTCGGAATTGCAAGGCAGCTCATACAAAATTCAACTGACCAATGTAGAACGTTACAATTTTGAAGACAGACTGAAGGGCAAGAACCCTTTCACTCATATTGGTAACCATATTACTCAATGTCTATATTGATAGTTCTTTCGAAAACACAGATTATTTATTTATACCAGGATATTAATAAATCAAATTTTTCCTAATCAACCATGTAATTAACCTACTATACCTGTAAAACGAGCAAAAATGTATAGAAGATAATTTGCTTTTTTTCTGAAATTAATTGCTATATGCTATCTCATACTTCTAAATCCCTGTAAAATTTACACCTATCAAGAATTTAAAGTTAGTTAGTTGGTTACACTTGCAGTGAAGCCTGAGACAATGATTGCTGTCATGAACTCTGTACTCATATATTTTCACACGTTTCAGTAGAGATTAACACTGTTAAACATTGGGATGCTTCAAAAGATACAAAACTGACTTTCAGTGGTTCCTTATTTTTGGTAATCAGGTAGCAACCATTATCTGTATGTATCAAAATGTGTTTTTTTAATTAATAAGAATAAATTTATCCACTCAAAGCAAAAGTACAGCAACAGCTGGAACAGTTTGTTAGACAAAGTTTTAAATAGTAGCTGAAGCACTGACATCTGATTTTAATGTAAACAGTAAGGAGTTAGATCCTGAGGTCTTCTCACTAGTTTCCCACTTCCCTGATCAAAATTGTTCTGTCTGGTAATCTCCAAAAAAATAAGTGATATCATTATACTAAAGGTCGCATTCATTAAACACAGGAAGAAGGATACTGAAGAAGGTCAGTTCATCTGCAGTGTTAAACTTTTTACTGTGTGTAACCAATTGCCATAATGTTTAATCTTTTCATTTTTTACAAATTCTCAAACAACTTTGGTTCTTATTGTACATTGACTACGTACAGTGTTCAGGATGGATTTAACAGAAAACACTGTTTTCATTGTTAGGTTGTAATTAAGAAGGTAAAACTCTCTCTGTGGGAGCAACGCCAAGTATATGGAAGATTAATTGGGACTAAGATAAAGCATGAAGCTGTTACAAAGCATATTAGAATAAACATTATTAAAAAGATCAAGTGTTCCGAGCCAGACACACAGGATAATGAATCTTGAATGTGTGAGAAGGCCAGGTTGGAAAAGACTGCCTGGGAATAATTGAATTGGATATATGACTGAACACAGTCATGATAATGTAGAACAGACAAAACCAACAACATCCTGTTTGTATGAAGTTTGGAAAACTAAAGAGCTGGATAAAGATCTGCCTAAATGAGAGAAACCAGTAGTACTTTCTTAATTTGACTCCTGTATGCCATGCTGATTAAAAGAATATGTTTAGAGAAGACTATGAGGTCCGTGTCTCCTTCATCACCACACTCTCAGTCTAATCAAAACAGTGTAATTTTCATGTATACAATCACATGTAGAACATATATCTACAATAATATTACTGCATCCATTCATATGAAAGGAAGGTGTGTGCTTTTTTAGATATATTAGTACTAATGGTATCCCTTACAAAAATTCTTTATCCTGAATGAAATTTCTGTCAACCACATAATAAAAGAATTATTTCTGAAGTTCCTTCACTCTGAAACAACACGACTTGCAGAATCCAGCCCACAACATTAATTTCTTTCACAAAGATGGTTTAAAATATGCTAGTAACTAGTTGATATTTGTGGTATCTGCATATTCAGCAGTGCTATACAATTCTGTTTTAACTCACTGATTGGATGACTAGAATTCTCATAAAGAAAGGATGGGGAAATCAAAGAGCTCTGAAGATAGACACAGAATGGCATTCATGAGATCACAAATACAGACATCAGCAGTAAAGATATTTTCATATCAGCTAGTTGTCAAGACTTTTTCACAGTATGTGAAATAAAATTGGCACTTTCAAAGCATGAGTCATCGCATCCTAAAATAGATTCAAATAGGTCAGATGAATCATTGGATATTGCTCTCTGTTGACCTTGAAGAGAGCATTAGGTTACTAGTTGGTAGGTACACATATAAACTGCAGATATGTGAAGCTGGGTGAGAGGCTGACCTAGGATATCTCTGGAAACAGTATTTTCACAAATTATTTACAAGCACATATGAGAATAAGACTAATATTGCTTAATGGGGGCAAGGAGGTATGTATGTTTCCAATCGTTTTGGAAAATAAGCTAAAAGACAGTAAATGTGTTTTAAAGGGATGCTTTATATCTGTATGGAAAGTACTTGGATATAAAGGTATTTTCCTGGCTCTAGAATACTTACGCTCTTTGAAATACTATCATAGTGCTTCAGTACATCATATCCAGGTATATTAACATCCAATGTCTTCATAGCTTCAAGACTTGACATAGTGTAATAAATGACTGGTTCATTTGAGAAAAAGCAAGCCCAAGACTTTAAATACTTTTAAATTAATCTTGAAAGTTTCTGATTAGATGATAAATGACTTTGCAGTATACAGCAAATTCTCCCAATGGAATTAAAAAGTAGACTGTTTACATGTGCTGAGGTTTTGACTGAAAAAAGTCAGAACTAACCCTTCAAATTGTAACTACACAAAGAATACATAGAATGCCTTAACATCTTGAAGCATCTTCTTCCATTAATTTACTCTTCTGCAGCTTCCCACAAGGGCACTTCCTTGAAATCAAAATCAAAAAATCATTCGTCCTGACATATTTGCTAGACTTTATCCCCAGACCATCAGACCATTTACAGAAAGAGTAAAGGCAACATTATGTGTCTGAGCTATGCGT
The DNA here is from genome assembly GCF_017976375.1 of Cuculus canorus. Lineage (NCBI taxonomy): Eukaryota > Metazoa > Chordata > Aves > Cuculiformes > Cuculidae > Cuculus > Cuculus canorus. The sequence goes on from NC_071401.1 coordinate 4,369,533, forward strand.
TTTTTCATCTTATCTCTGTATGACCTTAAGATGAACTTGAAGTCTGCATTCAATATAGATAGAGCTTTTCTTGGCATTACTTCACCTTCCATTCACTCATCATGATGTACTGCATTGTTAACAATATTTGCTGCTTTGCTAGAAATGAAAACCAAACTATCTCAAATCTAGTCAACTAGAACAGATCTCAACTGTTCTGATTTAATTGAGACTGTACTAAATCTGGTGTTTCTAAGACAACAACCTGCTGCCTGTTTTTGAAGTCAAAAGCAGTTAAATCCACTCATTACTTTTAAAGCTCATTCCTAACAGCCTAAAACAGATCAAGGCAAGCAGTGTTATAAATTCTTCAGTGGCTTTTTACTTCCATGAATTTTCTATGGTAAATTCTCCAAGTGTTGTGAGGTTTTGTATACATGCAAGAGATAAGTAGTGTAACTTTGTAAATATTCAGGAAAAATACTTACCAGATAATGCACTTTCTAGAGTACAAAGCTGTTTACAAATCTGAATAAAATCTGGCAAACAGCTGTGAGACTAAAGGAAAGCAGAAACATTTGATCTCTGCATTTTCTAAAAGCAAACAAAAGCAAATTATCATTAGAAAAGGTATTTCAATTCTCAGAATGTCTGAAATCAGTTAAAAAAAAGAGTTAAAAGAAAAAAAGATATCCATTTATCAAAACTGTTTTTATGGTAAGTGACAGATTATCCTCGATCCAAACTAGTTAGCTGATTGCTTACACAGACCTAAAACCTAAAACATAATACATAAATACATAAAACATAGTAATCCAGACTCATATTTCAACATATGAACAGTAATGTCCTTGTCTTTTATCTTGACTTCAAGCTGGCAATCCCTTTATTCCCAATGTCTACAGCTTCTCTTGTACTGCAAAGTGTATTTTGTGCACTTTGACAGAATCAGTGTCAGAACAATGAGAAAGTAACTCTTTTTTGTCTTTAAAATGTGTATGTAATGTATATGTTTGGATTTATCCACATTTTTCTAGGCTGAATTTTAATGTTACAAGCTCACAACATTTTTAGTGTATTCATACAAAGACTACTGTGAGTAATACGATATGAGTACGTTTTTATTCGTATTAGAAACTTCAGCTTTTCCTTCCAGTTATTATTCATAAATTCACCTTTAGTCACAGAATACTTCCCTTTCATTTTTACATGAGTAAACACAGGACTTATTAATTCTTCTCCTTAATCTACTGATGTCAATATAATTTATTCATGTCATAGTTTAGCAAAATACGAAAGCAGGTAGTTCCAAAAGCACTTCAGACATTTAAGTTCTATTAAACCCAAGGATGATGAGATAATGAAAAGGAAACTCAGTGAGAACTACATCTGTGAGAATATGCCATAACATAAATGCATGTAGTGGCACTTCTTTCCCACTATACAAACAAAATAAATAGGAAGCCTTTGTTGGCAAAAGTAAACTTCACAATTAAGATCTGGGTTTTCTTCTAGAAAATAATGTTAATTATTCTTAAAAAATACATGAAAATTAAAACCTTAATTATGTTCTAAATGTAAAAAAATAATGTTGAATTTGTTGTTACAAATTGTGTTTTTCAATAAGCATAACTGTCAACTGTTTTTCTCCAGAATATGTATTGTTATTCCTGGTTATTTGGAGACTTTATCCAAATATTATATTTCCATAGATTTTTTGTTTCCTTATGAAACTACTTAATGGAGTTTGAGAAATATTTTTTATCTCATTTTTCATTCAACAGAAAATATATCTAGGAATACTCGGAATTTTCACTTTGTCCAACCTTACATTGTTTTTTTTGATAAGGAGAAGTAAAGAAATGGAGAATGTGAGGATGAAAACTATTTATTTATATTTTACACTTCAAAAAGCTTTAAACATCCTTTTAATAAGAAGAATTTAAACAGTGAGGCATTTCTCTTTTTTCCTCTCTATTCCCACTCTTCTTTTAATTTTATTTTTCTGTTTTCCAGCTTTTCAAATAAGAATATCGAAGTAACATTTTTTTTTTTTCTCATTCATTCTATTTAACTTTTAAAACTTTAATTTCCTGCTCTATTTCTTTGGAAAAATTTCTTCGGAAATTTAAACAAGTAAAGAAAAGGGAAAAAAGGAAAAAATGAGCAGTTGTACCACGCAAAGACTTGAGGATTGAAAGGTACTGCAAGTAGACCACTATTAATTTTCTCCCAAGAAGGGATCTCATAGGATTGGGTAACTCAGATCTGGAAACCACAGAATACTACTTACAGCTCTACTGAATCAGTCAATAAATGAAAACAATTCATTCACAAATTTCACTTTTCTTTAAAAAAGTATTCATTATTAATTATAAACAACTATCTGTGGCAGCCTACAGCTGTTGTCTGCATGTAACACAAGACAAATTGTCTGGAGAAACTGAAAGTAAGCACTTTCCTCACACCTCTAATGCAGATTCACATAGTATAAAATCAAAAAGGAGCATTTTCTCTTAATCATATTCATATTTGAGTGGAACTGAAACTGAATATGTGAATGTTTTTATCATACTTTCAATTTCTAAAGTACCAGCAGGACTTAGGAACTTCAATGTGAAAATTCTTCTTTCATTCAGGCCATTTTTAATACACACAAGCACCTCTGCTTCTCCCTAGCGCTCTATCTAGACTAAAAGTAATTTGAAAATAACAAAATGGATGGCTTCTTGTGCTATGAAACGAGTTGTTGCTCTCAGGCTGCCATGACATACTATCGGCACAATTACAAATTTTGCCTGGATAGGGACCTTGTGCACCTGAACTGCAACAAAGGCAGTGATGTCCTTCTCATTCCTTTCAGATAAATGGAGATTGTTGTGGGTGTGCATGTGAATTCCAAAGATCTTCCATCAGCTTTTTCTGAAGTAATTCTGCCAATTATACCGGGGGGGTTTAAAAATCCTTTCTTAGGGAAAAAAAAAAAAATAAAAGAAGAAAATAAAAGATAAGGGTGATTTTGAGTTGTGTTGCATCCATTAGCTATGATTCTGAACATGACAGCAAATTCTGGTATATTAGCAAACAGTGTTTCTGTGAAGATTCCTTTCCTAGGATAAACTATTGCCCAGTAACCTGTTCTGTTACTTTTCTGCTGCTATCCGCCTCTGCCTCTGGGCCTGACAGACCTTTTTTGCTCTATGTCCACTGCCACATACCTTATATTTTAAATTATTTCCATCTGTTTTTATCATCCTTGACAGGCTGAGAGAGTTGGGGCTTTTCAGCCTGGAGAAGAGAAGGCTCCAGGGAGACGTTAGTCTGACCTTCCAGTGCCTGAAGGGGGCTACAAGAAAGCTATGGAGGCACTATTTACAAAGGTGTGTAGTGATAGGATGAGGGGCAATGGGATATAAACTGGAGAGGGGCAAATTTAGACAAGACATAAGGAGGAATCTCTTCACGATGAAAGTGGTGAGGCACTGGCACAGGTTGCCCAGGGAAGTCATGGCTGCCCCATCCCTGGAGGTGTTCAAGGCCTGGTTGGATGGAGCCTTGGGCGGCTTGATATAGTGGGAGATGTCCCTGCCCACGGCAGGGCAGTTGGAACTGGATGATCTTTAAGGTCCCTTCCAACCCAAACTATTCTGTGATTCTATAATCCTGCCTAGTTTAATGGTTAATTTCCTGCTTGCTGAACTATTTATATTTACCTATTAGGTAATGTCTAATATGTAATAAAGGTGATATGACAGTAGCAAGCTGGAATATCCTACATAGTATTAGCTTACACAGGACAGAAATAGTAGGTCTATTGAAGCAGGTGCACTGTAGTCATGAACTTCCCAAGTCCAGCAGGAAACCTGGAAAAAGTTGCTAAGCTTTGCCCAGTGTACGTTGACCCACTTTCATGTCTACTGTCATCCCTGCTGGTTACATGAGGGGGCATGGGGATGAAGTACTATGATTCTACCAAACGTCCCAAGCAGTTTTAGTTTGATAGATTTCAGATAACGCAGAGTCCTTTGAAATGTGTATATGAAATGCACTACACAACCACCTTGCTCTTTAGCTGTCTAAAAGCACTACTATCTGTTGATCTATTGTTTGTGACAATATCTCTGGTATGATATTCCATAGATTTATCAGCCTACCATTCAAAATCTAACCTGCATTTACAACATTTAGTTACCTCCAGAACTGGATCATTTTCCACTTAATTCCACTTCATATTCTCTCTCTAGGCTGTTATCAAACTCCTCTTATACATATTTGGGGATTTTTTTTCCAGTTTATACCAGTTTGTCATTGGTGATTATGCTTAAATTTTCCCTTTAAGAAACTTTTCTCATCCCACATACTTGTTAATAGGTTTGCACAACTTACATCTGGAGTAAAATGCTATATTCCCTCTCTTTACGGCAGTCTCTACAACCTCAGCGTAACATCATTATGACTAGGCACCTTTCTCCTGCTTTCATTTTCTTCTCTGGTATTGCCCTGTAAGCAGAGTTGAGTAGAAAAGAAGGACAATATTCCAGTTAATTTTAAAGGAGACCGGAAGAAAAAACTACTTTTTCAATTATGTTTACACAGTAACAATGAAACGTGTCTTTGAAAACCAAGTACCAAACTTGGGCTTTGTGTTTGTAGACAAGAACTCAGCAATCTTTGCATGTAAAGCCAGGCATATGCCAGTTGCACTTGTATAGAAGTGGCAGAAAAATCCTTTCTATCTGGAAAAAAAAAGCATTTGGTGGAAACTGTTTACCCATTTCTCCTTTATGATATGCTTGATGATGAATGCCATGTCCTCAGCTCTTCCCCTAAAATCTTCTTAATAGTACTCTTTCAAAGCAGTCTAAACATCCCAAACTTCTACCTACATAGCCAGAGCAATAATGCACAGTAGAAAACTTTCAAATAAGCAAACAAGTAGAGCAGAACATCTGTTGATTTTAAGTGCTGTATCCTCTTGAATTTTAATTCCCTTACCAGTCTCTTCTCTCTTAATTATCTCTTAAAGCGCTAAGTGGTGATGAGATGGCACTTTTCTCAGATACTCATCCATGAAGTGCTAAGTTCACCTATTCTGCTAGATCAATTCCTATTATTATTTGCAGGATTAAGTCAATGAAGTGAGTTTTTTACCCTATGTTTTGGATAACGTGAATTACCTGAATCAGAAACCAAATTCATTGCTCAATAAGGCAGGCCACAGCCTGAAAATTGACTCTCTGAAGACAGTTTAAGTTGTGGCAACATGACATATCATTCTCAATTTCATATTTCATTTGCTTACTGCAAGTTCTTACTGTTAAAAACTGCCATACTGACTGATGTTTCAGACAGCTTCACCCATGGGACTGAATTCAGTGCAACTTCTTTGAACTCTTCTTTAAGAAAGAGCTTTTTGTTTCACAAGAGCTGACTGTGCTCCCAGGTAACAGTGGAGAGTTTGATCCCTTTCTTTGGATTTTTACATCTCAGAGTAATATGGGGACAAACCAGGCATGGTACTGCAGTGCTTGCTTAAACCCTGTGTTCCAGAGACCCTGTTCGCCTCAAAAACGGGGGCTTGTGTTTTCCAAGCAATATTTTTTCCCTCTCATTGTGAAGACTCCAAAACTAAATCATATTCATGGATTGCTTTACAACAAATTTCATTCAAATAAAAGAAAGGAACTTTTTTTTTTACTGTCAGGGTGGTTGAATACTCAGGTTAAGCTGCACCAAAAGATTGTGGCATCTCTCTTCTAAATGATATTCAAAACACAGCTGGACATGGCAATGAGAAAGCCTCTCCAGATGACCCTGCTTTGAGTTTGGACTAGACTAGATGATCTCCAGAGGTGCTGCTCTATGATTGTGTGGTGTGCAAGCCTACGTTTCATAACCTTTTCACCTGAACTTATTTCTCAATTTATGATAGGATGTAATGTTAGTTGTTTATAATGTTGATTGTTTGTATTCCTAATACAAGATGACTGAATGACCTGGTTTGTTCCTCAGTACAAATTATTTTTTGAACAAAAAGTCAACAGATTATAAAGCCATTGGGCATCACTGTCTTGAAGGACATTAAGATGATTGGCGATAGCATCTCATTCAGCACAACGGCAGAACCATTCATTTAACTTTATTTCTATAGCTCTCTTGTCTATGTACCATGACTTCTATCCTTACAACAGCTATTAGAGAAGCTGACTCTGAAATAAGCTACTCAAAAAGTCAACTTCTACCTGTTTCTGTTTTATAAACTCAGGGTCCTGGGTTTTTTCTTATTAAAAAAAAAAATCGAGGATATATAATCAACTCTTTTCCACTGATCTAAAAGAAGATAATAGGCAATATCTGAAAAAAATGAGGGCATAAAGCTTCCTTTATCAAAAAGAATTTCTTCTAAAGTAATTTGTTTTCCTCTTCCTAATTATCTTCTGTGGCTATCTTATATTAAGTTAATTCTACTTTTTCATATTTTAAGACCTAGAATAATGAAGCACCTTTGCACATGAAGAAAATCAAACAAATGGAGGCTGTCACTACACAAGGATAAAATATTCTCCAAAGTACATCACTGGTTTTATGTAATTTTCCTTTTTCAGAAATTTTTGGGACCACTGTTACTAGCAATACGTAATTAAAAAGGACCATCACAGGAAAAGCCGCAGTCACCAGATGAAATCATAGAATCATAGAATAGTTTGGGTTGGAAGGGACATTAAAAGTTATCCAGTTCCAACCCCCTGCCATGGGAAGGGACATGTCCCACCAGACCAGACTGCCCAACACCCCACACAACCTGACCTTCAACACCTCCAAGGATGGGGCATCCACAGCTTCCCTGGGCAACCTGTGCCAGTGCCTCACCACCCTCATCATGAAGAGATTCCTCCTTCTGTCTAGTCTAAATCTGCCCCTCTTCAGTTTATATCCATTTATCCATTTATATCCTCTTCTATCACTACAAGCCTTTGTAAACAGTCTCTCCCCAGCTTTCTCATAGCCCCCTTCGTGTGCTAAGAATTCTTTTTTACGTTTTACTGCTTTCTATGTCCTTTATCCACCTTGACCACATACACTTCTTGCTACGAAGGCTCTTTCATTTGAAGAAAGTGGATTTGGATGTCTTAAACTGGGCAACTGAACATTACCAATCAAACTTGAAAGCCACACCGAAACCTGTGGCCAAAATCTTATAAAAGGAAAGGAAAGGAAAGGAAAGGAAAGGAAAGGAAAGGAAAGGAAAGGAAAGGAAAGGAAAGGAAAGGAAAGGAAAGGAAAGGAAAGGAAAGGAAAGGAAAGGAAAGGAAAGGAAAGGAAAGGAAAGGAAAGGAAAGGAAAGGAAAGGAAAGGAAAGGAAAGGAAAGGAAAGGAAAGGAAAGGAAAGGAAAGGAAAGGAAAGGAAAGGAAAGGAAAGGAAAGGAAAGGAAAGGAAAGGAAAGGAAAGGAAAGGAAAGGAAAGGAAAGGAAAAAATATTTCTCCCTCAGTTTTCTTCATGTGCAATTGATATGCTTTTACAGGGATGAATTTGAGTTTTGTTTAATGAGTGAAAAGTTGAAAGGTGGGGAGGACTTAGGAGTCTCCCTGTATGTACACTCCCACAGGGATAATAACTCCCACTGGTTTTAAAAATGCAGGCGAGGAAGATGATCTCACTATTTTTCATCACCATCTCAGTTGTTCTACTCCTCTTCTTGAGCAATATAAAGACTACATTTATTACTCTGTGTGCATATATCACTTGAACTTTACTATATATCAATAAACTTGACTACAATAATCCTAATGGATGATGATGATGATAGTGTGTAAATTTATGTTTATACAGATATGTACACAGCAAACCTGTCTGCATGTAACAGAGACGGGAGAAACTGCATGTAGCTTATGGTAAGATTGGATTTTTTTACTGGAGGAGAAAATCCTTAAGATGTTTCAGGATCTGATCCTTTTTACAGAGTGCTTTCTCAGTGAAGAGTTGAAAACTTACGTGTGTTAGTTGCTGACAAACATCTGCTTGGAAATGACATGACTCCTTTCCCATTTTCAGTGCATTAAAATATTTATCAAAAGGGATTCTTCAGGGTAAGGTAATACCAGAGTTAAAACATTACCATATGCTCAGCATATCATCTCTCACATACATATTTCAAGTGCAATTTAAGTAGTCGCATTGGATGATGAAAGTTTCTAGAATATATACTATCAAATATTAATTCCTTACGTTAAGCCACGTTGTTTGCTGATATTCTTGGAACAGATGTTTGGAAAGAGATATAAACTGTCAAAACAAGAAAGTATTCTATTAAAAGAATGAAGAAATTTTTATACAAAAATGTTTTGACAATGAAACTGAAATAATGAAAACTGAAAAATGAATAGTTTTCTAAGGTCTAACTCTCTTTCTCCTAGAGTGATCCAAAGTCCACTGAAACCAAAGGCACTTCTAACACAAGCTGAGGTTTTGCTTGAAATCTTACTGTGACATTCTAAGGTATTTTGATAACAGGAGGGACCTGAGCAGCATGGAACAAACATCAAAGAAAGAATGAAAATAAAGATTTATCTTAGGAAAGAGTCAAGATATCTTTCACAGAAAACAAAAACCCTGACATACTCTCAAAAATTTAGACTGTGAATGTAAAAAAAGAATTGTAATTGAAGAGACAAACATCAGAAATTTTCATGTCACAGAACTGCAAGAAGTATGCGAAATGTGTATTTCTTCAAACTGTAACTGCCAATTAAAGATAACATGTTCTATTGAAACAACACTTCATAGTAAATGAAAATCAAAGCCTAATAATTCCTTAGCTAACTGCCTGGTTAACTGTAGCAAATTTATTTACTTTTTAGAGAGAAATTAGTGCTTTGAAAAGAAGTCAAACAGATTAGAATTGACCCCAAAGCATAAACAGAATAATGTTTAAAGAATAACTGTAGTTCAGTATTCACCTGGACTAAGCAGTAGTCATTGCAAATTAGGTTAAATGTCAATGCAAATTACAAAGTGGGATAAACTTCATCTTAGCTTCTGTGTTTAATGTTTTAAACAGCAGTTCATTTGAAGTTAAATGACAGTGCATCTATGCATATTTCATCACAGAGAGAATGAAAAACACAGAACTCTTAAAAGCCTTGGATTTTGACCCCATGTAAGTACTCAGTGGAAATGCTGGCAATGCAACTTGAACACCAAGAATGAGGTCAGGAACGCAGTCTTACACCACAACAGGTTATATTATCAAAGAAATTAAAAGCAACGCTAAAGAGAATAAATAATTGCACGTAGTTAGAACTTTGAAAAGGTTCCCATTCCTGCAACTACTATAACTTTACATAGAATCATAGAATACTTTGGGTTGGAAGGGACCTTAAAGACCATCTAGTTCCAACCCCACTGTGATGGGCCTGACCCTGAACACCTCCAGGGATGGAGCAGCCACAGCTTCCCTGGGTAATCTGTTCCAGTGCCTCACCACTCTCATCATGAAGAAATTCCTCCTTGTGTGTAGTCTAAATCTGCCCCTCTCCAGTTTATACCTATTGCCCCTAGTCTTATGACTACAAACCTTTGTAAAAAGTCCCTCCCCAGCCTTCTTGTAGGCCCCCTTCAGGCACTGGAAGGAGATGGCTTCTGTCTGTATTGTAACTATTATCATATATTACAATACTTTTGTTTTAGCTTTCTATCCACACCTTCCCTGGCAACCTGTGTCAGTGCCTCACCACTCTCATAGTGAAGTTGATACATGATTTGACTCACCATTCACAGTATACCACTGGAGCAAATATCACCCTTTGACATGCAGGATGCATTTTCTGATTCAAAAGTAATTGTAATAGCCATATAAATCACCAGCATGTGAAGCTGTGATGGAGTGGTTGGGGGGCGAGAAGGGCGTTCAGTCTTTTCCATCAAAGCAATGAAGTGTGACATCAAAGCAATTTTTTTTTAAATTACTCCTGTTAAACACTCAGTATTAGCCAGCAGAGGTAGCATGGAGATTTAGCTACAGCACTGCTGTTTGTGGGGAGTATACCCACAAATGTGAGTATACCTCTATACCAACAAAATCCTTTCCAGGATAATGTATTTCTGTGCTGGGAAAGAAATTCTCCTTCTCGTACACCTTGTTACCTACTCTCTCATTAAATCACTCTTTATTTTTTTAGCTCACCAGTTCCCTCATTTAGTCCTCATTGTGCCAGAGTTGACTGGGAAAACCACCTAAAATGCTAGACTTGACCCTAGAGCAGTTTCTATACCAGTCAGTCAGCACAGTAAATCAGTCAGGCTTGCCTTCCTTTTCCAGCACCACCTCTATTCAGGTCTGTACAGAATAGTTATCACTCAGCTCCCCCACCTTCCCACTGCAGTCTCTTCAGTGAATATACAGAAGTTCTTTTGATCCAATGAATCCAGAGAATAAACAAACAGATCACTTCACGGCATCAAATAATTCTCACTCTTTCTATCTAACTATGTAATTCACTCTTAAGAGGATTTTATCCCTCTAATTCTAGGGTCTAACTACCTTTGGACCCACAGTGCTTGACAAAGACAGCAGAGAGCACTTTCCCAGTTGGAGTACAAATTG